>NC_134357.1:520901483-521623304 GCF_048569485.1 Anomaloglossus baeobatrachus
GAGGTGAGGACTCTGGAAATGTCTGTAGTGAGAATTATTAATGTGTCTCTCCATAACCAGGATTACACAGTAGTGAAGAAGACCTCTAGTGAGCGCTGTCAGGCCCCTGTGTCTGAGGGATGGGGAAGACCCCAGAGCCCAATCACGGGGCCTCCACCTCACCCGCTGATACATGAGGACATCAATGACCAGAAGATCCTAGAACTTACCTACAAGATGATTGAGCTGCTGACAGGAGAGGTGACACTGCTGGGAATGCTGGGACATTATACAGTAACGCTATGAAGGGATCAGGGGGTGACTGTATCACTGTATGTGTCAGGTTCCTATAAGGTGTCAGGATGTCACTGTCTATTTCTCCATGGAGGAGTGGGAGTATTTAGAAGGACACAAAGATCTGTACAAGGACGTCATGATGGAGGATCTCCAGCCTCTCACATCACCAGGTAATAGACAAGACTAAATACACACGGCCTATAACTATCTGTATGTAAGAAATTAATTCAGTCCCTGTCTTGTGTTTCCTCCAGTTCTATCCAGTGAGAGGACAACACCAGAGAGCTGTCCCCGTCTTCTTCTCCCACAGGATTGTAAACAAGAAGATCCCGATGTTCCTCAGGATCATCAGGTAGATGGAGAGAAGGTGCCATGAAATCTCCCTATGATGTGTAGACGGCTGTGAAGGTCTTGTGTTCAGTCTTGTTTCATCCACCAGTATTATACACTGAATGGCCAAAACATTAGAAACAATTCCAGACTAGAGTTTCTATGTATGGAAATTAGACCCGTGATCCAGAGTGCAGCAGAAAAAATATGGAATGATTTTCAGTGCATTAATATTAAGGCCCCGTTACACGCAACGACATCGCTAACGAAAATGTCGTTGGGGTCATGGAATTCGTATCGCACATCCGGTCTCGTTAGCGACGTTGTTCCGTGTGACACGTACGAGCGACCGCTAACGATGAAAAATACTCACTAAATCATTGATTGTTGACACGTCGTCAATTTCCCAAATATCGTTACTGGATGCAGGTTGTTCGTCGTTCCTGAAGCAGCACACATCGCTACGTGTGACACTCCAGGAACGACGAACAACACCGTACCTGGGTCCTCCGGCAACGAGGTGGGCGTGACTTTCCAGTGGCTGCTCTCCGCCCCTCCGCTTCTATTAGATGCCTGCCGTGTGACGTCGCTGTGATGCGCACGAACCGCCCCCTTAGAAAAGAGGCTGTTCGCCGGCCACCGACGTTGCTAGGAAGGTAAGTACGTGTGACAGGTACTAGCGATTTTGTCTGCCATGGGCAGCGATTTGCCCGTGACGCACAAACGATGGGGGGCGGGTGCTTTCACGAGCGACATCGCTAGCGATGTCGTTGCGTGTAAAGCCCCCTTCGAATGGTAAATTGTGTAACCTGAGCAACTTTGATTTTTTTTTATACATTATTGATGCTGACAGTCAAATTTTTGATAAAGCAAAAACTATTATGGATTTCTTTATATTTACTTTTTTTTACAATTATTTGAAGGAAAAATAAGATCCTACCAAAACTTGAGCACAGTTGCCAATCTATGACGCTTGTCTGTCATCAACCCTCATCCGCCGCAGGATGTACACAGGGATATGGATCAAATGAAAAAAAATCGATAATTGGCGGCAACAAATATCCCTTAATTCTACGTTAAAGATGTGGTTCACCCATATTCATTATTGGCCACAACGATATTATGTTTAGAAAAAAGGTTTCTCTCAAATACCTTGTGTTGGCAATAGTGCCTGTGAGCGGCGCTATTGCAGACCGCTATCCCCCATCATCTGAAACCCCGGTCTCAGTGACCTCACGGATCCGGTGTTGTCACGTCAACTTCCTGCGCACCTGACATCACAGCAGCCAGCCCCAGTCTCCGTGAATCATTGGGCTGTGGGCGGAGATTCCCCACTCATGACATCTTAGCATCACAGCGCAGCACCTCCCTGCTCCTCCTCCTTCACTGCAGAGCGCGCAAGCAGGAGGGACGCTGAGTTTTGCTGAGCGGTGAAACTCCATTCACACCCCAGTCACTCAGGGAGACTGGGGCCAGTCACGGTGATGTCAGGTGAGCAGGAAGTTGACGTGACATCACTGGATCCCGAGGTCATGCAGCCCAGGGGTCACGAGAAGGGGGGAAGAGCGGTCTGCAATAGCGCTGTTCACAGGCACTATTGGCAACACAAGGTACAGTATTTGAGAGAAACCTTGTTTCTCAGCATAATATCGTTGTGGCCAATAATGAATATGGGTGAACCACTTTTTGAACACTGAGTGTTATCAATAAAGGGCAGTGCTGATTAGTGAACATTGACAAATCAAAACGATATATGGAGGTGGGGCAAGTGAAAAATATAGCAGGAAATATTGCTGCTTGACAAAAATGGAGTATGGATGCTCAGGAGATGTAGGATGCAATTAGGTGGAGGTAGGGTGGGGACTTTAAGGAACTGGGAGAATTAAGGAAGATGAGATGAGATCAGGAAACATATTATTGATGACTGATCAAAGCACACAGCACCTAGACTGCAGCAGACAGTAGGAGATCCACTTGCTTCCAGGTTTCAGAAGTAACAGAGAACTTAACAATTTATAGAACTGCTCTGCATGTCAATCTCAGTAAACAGTCACTTATTCCTTCGTCCAGGTTACCTAATTGCAAACTTTTTTTGAAGCACAGAGTGGACAATCCTCATCTGCTAATAAGAGACGCACTAGTGGTCAAAGCTTTGGTGCTGAGGACAAGGTGTGGTTGCCCACTAAAAATATCAAACTCCAGGTTCTTTCGGCCAAGTTGGGGCTTAAATGTATTTGTCCATATGAGACAATTGAGGACTTAATCAGGTAGCCTTCTGATTGAACCTTTCTCCATCCTTTCCGATACATATTATATCCTCCTTCGGTTATGATATGGGGTAACAGAGTATGAAGTTAAAAAAAAATCTTGACACTCCTGTGGTGAGAGGTTCTCTGCAGTACCTGGTTTACTGGAGAGGTTATAGTCCATGGAGGAGATCCTGGGTTCTGGCTAGTAACATGAATGCCAAGAACCTGATTTGGGAATTTGATCAATCTTTTCTTGACAAGCCTAGAGCAAAGGGTTTAGAAGCTTCTCTTAAGGGTATGTGCGCACGTTGCTTTTTACCTGCTTTTTACCTGCTTTTTTGCTGCTTTTTCTTCTGCGCTGTTTAATGCCAAAATGGATGTGTTCTTCTATTCAAGCAAAGTCTATGGGAATTTGGGTTTCTTGTTCACACTATGTTGTTCAAAATGCTGCCTTTTTGTGGCAGAACTTTGGTCAAAAACTCAGCTTTGCAGTGCAAAACCCAAATGGCAAAAACAATTGACATGTTGCTTCTTTGAAAAGCTGAGTTTTTGACCAAAGTTCTGCCACAAAAAGGCAGCATTTTGAACAACATAGTGTGAACAAGAAACCCAAATTCCCATAGACTTTGCTTGAATAGAAGAACACATCCATTTTGGCATTAAACAGCGCAGAAGAAAAAGCAGCAAAAAAGCAGGTAAAAAGCAACGTGCGCACATACCCTAAAAGACGGAGCATTGTCAAATCTCTACTTGAACCTGCTTCAATGAGGTCATTGTGTATCACCAGGCACCATCTTATTTCATTTTGCAGCAGTGCAGTTGATGGTGGATACCTCTTGGCTAGTGTGCGCATACACAGTCCAGCTAGGAATACCATTTATGATTTGGACTCATATGCTGCAAAGCGAGACTAAATGGGTACGAATGCTGTTCATCAGCTCAGTAGGTGTAATCAACTCCCTGCTCTGATCAATGGAGTAGTTCCACAGCATACCATACTTAAACTCCCATTGTACTGCTGAAAGTTGACAGGTATTGTGCTTAGTGTCCTTTTGACATCTCTGATTCTAATCTTGCTGATCTCCTCATTCTGACCTAGCTTGATCCTGACTGTCTATTTGCTTTTTTCTATTTACTTGGGCCCCAGCCGGGTTGACTTTGTTTTTGACTTTCCTGCTAGTGTCGTATTTGGCAATACATCTGATTATGGTTTTGCCTCATGATTCTGTCCCTTTTTTGGCCTTCTTGTTACTGACACAGTTAATTTGCTTATCCTTTCTTCATCCATCCTCACGTTTCCATCTAACAGCTGCACTCTGGATGCAACTCATGGGCCCCATTGTAATTTGAGATCTTTGTATAGGGGTTAAAAGGTGATGGATGGGGTTCATCTGAGATCTGCTGGATGGGGTGGCTAGCGGCAAGTCTGTCCGAGGCTACATTTCACAGCCTCTAATAGACTTTACAGGGTTTTTTCTTTTTGCATTTCAAGACTGAAAGGTTGAGACAAGCCTATCAGAATAAACTTGCTAATCACAGCCATCGCTAATAAGGAAAGCACAAAGTTTCCTGGTGACAAATGGAGATAGCCTGCTGTAAGGAATAGCAGCAAATTTTACTCAGTCACTGTGTGATTAAACATGGTGGCTACTTCTTACTGCTCTATACATGTAAAGTGCTTTGTGGGAACTCATTGCCTGCAGCATAGTACATGTATGGCGATTGTGTGGAAGGGTAAAAGAAAAACCTGTCAAGTGATTCTTCATGCTGCACAAACCACTGGCAGAATGAATCAGAACCTGGCTGTATAATTGCACCCAAGTATGTTTTTGCCTGACATGCTCCAGCGTTTCACAGAAAACATGGATGAAAAAGTGGACGAGGACCGTAGGCAGAGATAAGAGACAAGACTAATCTCAGCCAGGGAGTGGAACAGGCTACCACGGGAGGTGGTGAGCTCTACATCAATGGAAATCTTCAAGCGGAAACTGGATAAACATAGAGCTGGGATGATTTAGGAAAGCCTGCACTCACAGGGGGTTGAACCTGATGGCCCTTGAAGTTCCTTCCAACTCTACCATTCTATGATTCTTAATCTGGCGCTATTCCTGGCAAGATTGTCTACAAACCACTGTATTTGATTGACAGATCCCTCCCTATGTGTACAATTAACTAGAGCAGTGCAGGGAGAACCGGGCAGGGGCTCCAGTGCGTTTCAGACATGCTTTGTGCAGCATGTATTGTATAACAGTTCTCTTTAACGTTCTATTACTACCTATAACTTGTGTGTTATACCGGGGGCAGAACCGAGCCCAGGACTGGATGTAGTGATCACGTGATCCTGGTAACAGCTCCAGTGATTTCTTACATGGGATCTTTATGATGTTACATCGTCATCTTCTCCGCATTCAGGTCCCTACAATATCAGATCTTATCATTGGAGATCATCTATATAAGAGAATTTTCCTGATTGACTCATCAAGGATGGATAGGGACAGGGACAAGATGGCGGAGAAGATATTTCACCTCACCCTAGAGATCCTCTTGCAGCTTACTGGAGAGGTGAGAGATTCTGATGACGTCACATTACATCATTCTTATCTATGGGAATAACAGATGGACCGAACTGGAGAGGTGAGGACTCTGGAAATATCTGTAGTGAGATTTATTAATGTGTCTCTCCATAACCAGGAATACACAGTAGTGAAGAAGACCTCTGAGCGCTGTCAGGACCCTGTGTCTGAGGGATGGGGAAGACCCTTGAGCCCAATCACAGGGCCTCCACCTCACCCCCTGATACATGAGGACGCCAATGACCAGAAGATCCTAGAACTCACCTACAAAATGATTGAGCTGCTGACTGGAGAGGTGACACTGCTGGGAATGCTGGGATATTATACAGTAACGCTATGAAGGGGTCGGGGGATGACGGTATCATTGTATGTGTCAGGTTCCTATAGGGTGTCAGGATGTCACCATCTATTTCTCCATGGAGGAGTGGGAGTATTTAGAAGGACACAAAGATCTGTACAAGGACGTCATGATGGAGGTTTTCCAGCCCCTCACATCACCAGGTAATAGACAGGACTAAATACACACGGCCTATAATTATCTTTTAGTAAAGAATGAATTCAGTCCCTGTATGTGTTTCCTCCAGTTCTATCCTGTAAGAGGACAACAGCAGAGAGATGTCCCCGTCCTCTTCTTCCACAGGACTGCAAACAAGAAAATCCCACTGTTCCTCAGGATCATCAGGTAGATGGAGAGAAGGTGTCATGAAATCTCCCCTATGATGTGTAGACGGCTGTGAAGGTCTTGTGTTCAATCTTGTTTTATCCACCTGTATTATACTCTGAATGGCCAGTTTATTTGAAACACTAGCCTTCTTCCAATAGAAATTTCCTGTATGGAATACATCCCTTACCCTGGAGTGCAGCATAAAATAAAGCAAACAATTATCAACGTGAATACACATTAGAATGGGAAGATTACGTGATCTGAGTGACTTTGAATGAGGCCCTATTATTAAGGCAAGGGCATTTTTTTTTTTTAAACTGCCAACCTCGTGGGGTTTTTACATGCAATGATATCCAGAGTATACTGAGAATGTTGTGATTAAGGATAAACCCCCCCATTGAAAGGGAACACTTTGGACATAAGCAACTCTTTGAGGAAGATGCCAAGAATCATTTTCAAGACCGGGTCAAGCAAATTTCTAATGAATACAGCACTGATGTCCAACTAACGATTCTTCATCCACTCACTGTTTCTTTGCACAGACAACCAGTTCCAGTAGCATTGCTGTCAAAGGGAATTAAACAGGAAATACTTGATTGAGCAAAGCAAAAAGGCGCAGTGATTATATCACTGAGCAGTAAAAAACATTGGTCCAGATTTCTGTTGCACAATATTGATGAGATGGTCAGAATTTCACACAAGTAGCATGAATCCATGAACCCTCTGAGGCTGGCGGAGGGGAAGTAATGATGTGGTGAATGTTTTCAAATATATTCGGGGTCTTCTTATAGCTATGCATGGATGTTTGGACAATATGTTTCACCTAACCATTTTAGCACGAACTTCATATAGTCTTGAATTGCTTCCAGGAACGTGATAGTATGTCGTGCTTGCTTCCTCAGCCTTCACAGTCTTAATCGTTTCGAGATTTTTTATAACGGGGTAGAATAGTCTGTTCTAGTACCTCCATCTAGTTTGCAGCAATTGCAAGCAGCTGCCCTCTAACTATGGGTCAATATTCTTGTGGAATAATGTTACTGTACAGTAGAATCTATGACATGAGAAATTACTGAGGTTCTGAAGACCAAATGAGTTCAAATGCAATAGTAGATGAGTGTCTCTAATAAAGTGGCCATTCAGTGTATGTTTTATACTTGGCGGAGATGACAGGATAAAGCTAATCAAAGACATTAGATGTTGTCCGGATCTTCTCAATTTTCTGGTTATGGAGACTGCTGGTTACAATTAGGAGGCGACAGGTTGGGTTATGCCGGAGACCTACCACTCTGTGATATCTACTGCTGTCAATTTTGGTTGTCATGTTCATTGATGATCTTTCCTGTATGTGACTTTTACAATATTTGTTTCAGGGTGAAGATCTGACCCATATTAATACTACAGAGACATGTGAGAGGGATGATGAGTGGATTAAAGTGGAGATTCCAACAGATAATTTCCCAGGTGAGTACTGACCAATAGGCTTACACAGAGTTTGTTCATGTGGATTTTATGCATAAAGATTTACCACTTAAATAGAAACCATATCCTTTTTCACTATTTTATACAGTTGTCTCTCTGCATCTGATGCCGATGATCATTTGTGTTCACATGACACTGTGCTCAGTGGATATCACTATATACCTTTTGAAGTTCTATGTTTATATCTTATACCTGTCATGCAGTGTGTGGCTCGGAGGGGGGCTAACGTGGGGCTCTGCTGTTTTGTAAGCAATCCAAACATACCAAGTGACCTGTACTGAAGTGAAATAACAGCTATGACTGTTCTGATAAGAAGGAAAGTTTACTGTAGAAAAAAGTTGTATTAACCACAGAACATTATTCACTTATGTGTTTACATTTTTTTTTGTTCATGGTGTTTGTTGTCTGAAAGCTATGTAATCTATGAACGAACCAGTAAATGGAAACCCATGGCTTTCATAGGACACTGATACAAATTATTTTTCGGATTTCTCATTGCTCCCATAGTCATATATTTGTTATAAAAGCCAAAGTTTCTGTTATCATCCATCACGTATAAAAAAAAAAAAAGAAAAGTATAAAGGATTTCTTATTACTTCATGTATCCATTACTTAAAGGGAACCTGCCAGGTGCAATATGCACCACAAGCAGTTCTGGGTGCATATTGCTAATCCCTGCCTAAGGGTACTTTCACATAGCCAGTTTTTGCCGTCAGGCACAATCCGGTGTGTGCCTGATGCAACGAATCCGGCGCAGATTGTGTAAAACTAATGTGACGGATCCGGTAACGTGGGGCTCCCCATTCTGAGAATACCAGCCCTCAGCCGTGTGGCTTTACCTTGGCAGTTATCAAAATTGGGGGGGACCGAACATCATTTTTTGTTTTTGTTTTTTTAATTATTTATTTATTTATTTAACTTCAAGATTTAGACCCACCCATCGGCGGCTGTGATTGGTTGCAGTGAGACAGCTGTCATGAAGTATGGGGGCTCGTCTGACTGCAACCAATCATAAGCGCCGGTGGCAGGGGAAGCAGTGAATTCGAGATGGAATAATGAGCGGACGGCATTTTCAAAAGTAGGAGAAGCCGCCGGAGCTTTGTGAGAGCTGTGCAGCGCCGTGCCGGTGATCAGTGAGTATGAGAGAGAGAGACCGACAGAGAGAGACTAACATTGACAGAGAGCGAGAGAGACCGACAGACAGAGAGAGATATTTTCTAACCAGAAAGGAATTTACACGTTGGCGCATGCTCAGTTAAAAAAAACTGATCCGTCAGTGGAATGTGTTTTTTGCCGCATTATGACGGATCCAGTGCCCATAGACTTTGATTTTACAGCACGGCGCTGGAACCGGCACGGTGCATTTTATTGCCGGTGACAAGAAAACGTTCCCTTGTGCGTCCTTTCCGGCAGCCAGGCCCAGAAATTTCACCGGATCCAGCGCACGCCTGATAAAACGCAAGGGCATCAGGTACAATCTGGCACTATTACAATTCAATGAGGATAAAAACGCACCCGGCCCAGATCCGTTTTATCTGGTATTCGCCGGATTGTGTCTGACGGAAAAAGCCAGATGTGTGAAAGCACCCTAACCATCCCTGTATAAACTAGCATAGATAAAGAGATCTCTCTAGAAAAAGT
This sequence comes from Anomaloglossus baeobatrachus, assembly GCF_048569485.1. Taxonomy (NCBI): domain Eukaryota; kingdom Metazoa; phylum Chordata; class Amphibia; order Anura; family Aromobatidae; genus Anomaloglossus; species Anomaloglossus baeobatrachus. The sequence goes on from NC_134357.1 coordinate 520,910,696, forward strand.
ATTTCTGGGCGTGGCCTGCACGCTGATGGCGATGGCTGCTTGAAGGAGAGCTCTGTGCTGAAGCAGGATAAACCGGCTCTTATCAGCTCACAGATAACAGGATTACCAGCTACAGGAGGTGTGAGTAACCCCAGCCCCCAGCGATGCCTAAGGGGAGACCTAAAAAAACTGGCACTCCAGCCAAACTGACAGACTTCTACCCCCGGGATAGGGATCTCTCCTCACCAAGCAAGATGGCTCTGGCTTCCCACTCAGCTTCTTCCCACTCCTCACAAGGAGATACAGGCTGCTTGAGAGGCAGCACAGGCATTCCTCTGACCGAGGAAACAATGCAATCTCTGCTGAAAACGCTGAGGGCTTCCCTGCAGGCTGATCTCAGAGAAATAGTAAGAGAGCTGAAGGAAGAGATCAGGTCTCTGGGTGATCGCACAGAGCATGTAGAAACAAAAATGGCTGAATTTGCAACATCACATAACAATCTGATAGATGCTAACACAGCTTTGGAAAAGGAGGTGGAGGCACTAAAACTTAAAATCAGTGATATAGAGGACAGACCCCGAAGAAATAACCTAAAAATCAGAGGGATTCCCTCATCAGTAGCAGATAAAGACCTCCAGGAATACTTCCACAAGTTTCTGCAGCTTATACTCCCTGGATGGGACACCAGAGACCTGATAGTGGACAGGATTCATAGAGTCCCTAAATCCAAAGGCATAGATCCAGCTCTGCCTAAAGATGTCCTGGCTAGACTTCATTTCTATAAAACAAAAGAAGCTGTGCTGCACACACTGAGGGAAAATCCAGCCCTGCCAGACACATTCATGGGACTAAAAATCTTACCAGATCTTTCTGCTGCAACTCTTAATAAAAGAAGAGAATTTGCCCACCTTTCTAAACTCCTTAGAGATCAAGACATCAAGTACAAGTGTGGTTTTCCGGTGAAGAGGATCATTTTCAAAGATGGAGGCACTCACATATGTCATACTCCTTCTCACCTGGGCAAATTGCTGGATGACTGGGGAATAGCCCACCCACCAAACCCTGGTGAGCGGGAGAATCAAAGAGGCCCTCCAGACAGGATTAACCCTGAATGGTCAGTAGCTTAGCTGGGACTCCTTCCTGCTTATGGCACCTGCTGTCCCTGCTCCTGTGACACGGGATGTCACGTAGCCCCCCTGATGTTCTCGCCTATGGCGAGCGGTTATACACCGGGCACCCTACTCGGGGCAAACCGGTGTTGTTGGAATTTTTTTGTTTTTGTTCCTCTTCTCACAAATGTTCCTTAATTTTTTCTGGAAATTTCTCTCAATTCCTTGCTGGTCTAGCCCCTCTCATCCCTGATGGCGTTCCTAGGAATTCAAACCCCCCTGCGGCTCCAATATGAGAATTAAGATATTGTCTATTATATGTGAACGGACTCAACTCCCCAGCAAAAAGGTCAATGATGTGGAGAGAGGTGAAGGCATCTGTGATATAGCGTGCATTCAGGAGACCCACCTTCTTTCCACAGATAATAAACGGCTACTTCATCCAAGGTTCCAACACACCTTTTTTGCTAATGACTCAAAAAAAAGAGGAGGAGTGGCCATTTTAATAAAGAACTCAGTGGCCTTTAAATTGATAAATGTCAGTTATGGAGCGGATGGAAGATATATTATTTTGTCTTGTTATATCAACAGCATCCCTTATACCTTGGCAACGGTCTACGCCCCAAATTCATCACAATTGACCTTTGCTAGGAAATTTTTCCAAGCATTCAAAGATACTGCCACAGGGGCGGAAATCATCTGTGGAGACTTTAATATACCTGTTATACGCTCCATGGATTGCTCCAACATCAGCCTCCCACATGCTAAGGAACAAGGCATCTCATCAATGAATTCCATTTTCATGACATCTGGAGATATTTGCACGCATCAGAAAGAGACTATGCATTCTACTCTTCCAGGCATCGCTCATACAGTAGAATTGATTTTTTTTTGGTCGACAGCAAATCTATAAGTAATTGTGTGGCAGCTGATATTGGTTTAATTACTTGGACAGATCATGCGCCGATCTCTTTGTCTGCTCAGGGTAGCTTTAATGTTCAAAATTCCCCTAGGTGGAGACTGAATACCAGCTTGCTTGGTAGGCAGAAGGTACATGATGGAGTAGAGTCAGTGTTAACAGAATATGTTAAACTTAATAATAATGGGGAAATTTCTGACGAGACCCTGTGGGCTGCTCATAAAGCAGTAGTCAGAGGGCAGCTCATAAAAATAGCCTCCATCCAAAAAAGGCAAAAAGACGCAGATATTAAATATATATTAACCCGTATTCATCACCTTGAATCCCTGAATAAAGCCAAAGCAACCCCTAACTTGACTAAAGAAATTGTAACCCATAGATTCCAACTAAGATCCCTACTCCTGCAAAAATACGAACATAATCTTAAAAAAAATAGATCGACATTTTATGCTATGGGGGATAGAGCGGGGTCCTTATTGGCAAGAAGGACGAAAAAACGTGAGATCCAATCTAAAATAGAATTCCTGAGGGACCCAAACGGAACAATCACTAGACATCCCATTGAAATAGCAGAAGCATTTGCGAAATACTATGAGGCCCTGTATAATCTAAAATATGATTCCAATGCGTCACAGACGACTCAAGTGGATATACAGGGTTTCCTAGACACCCTGGATCTTCCCCTGGTCTCAGATGAGCAATTAGAGGAACTTAATCTTCCCTTTACTACACATGAAATCCTAGGTGCCATCTAAATGACTAAGTCTAACTCTGCCCCGGGCCCCGATGGGCTGCCATACGAATATTACAAGCAATTTACATCCACTCTGTCCTCCTTTATGTCAAAAGTCTTCAATTTTTGGCAAAATAAAGGGTCAATTTCCCCAGACAACTTAGAAGCGATTATTATCACGCTACCCAAGCCAGGGAAACCTGCAGACACCCCGGGTAATTTTAGGCCCATTTCACTCCTAAATTGTGATGTTTAAAATTTATGCCAAACTAGTGGCAGATAGACTTTATAAAGTGATCCCGACCTGGACTATGCTGTTCTAGTTGGGGGCGCAATGGGCGCTGAGGAAACCGCAGAAGGCAACACATAGCCGCACTCCCTACCTCCCTCCCCACCCCATACCTTCCCCCCCACCCCCCTTCACCTCCCCCACTACTCCCCCCCTTTTCCCCTGGTATTCATTCCTCTCTATTCTTTCTAACTAGCTTGCTCCTTCTTCCTCTGCTCTCTTTCCCTTCCTCTTACTAAGCACTCTTGCTGATTACTTATGGTTATTTGTTTAATATGTACTTATTTATGAAACAGTTCAGTGGAACCCGAAGTCTTGGTCGCCTAAGTGAGGGTATTTGCGGGAATACTGCCTGATAATATATGAATATGTAAATTTTGCTTTATACCCAATCCGAGGCATATGGAATGTACTTGCAAAAAGGCCTAACAAATGTACTTAGTTATGATGCTGGTTCCCTTTGGAAAATTTGGAAAATAAAGAATTTAAAAAAAAAAAAAAAAGTGATCCCTACCTTAGTGGCTCCAGACCAAGTTGGGTTTGTGACAGGCAGGCAATCTAAGGATGGCACCAGACGGATGCTTGACTTGATTGGACTGGTGGAGATATCGGGTGAACCCAGTGCATTCCTGTCTCTTGATGCTGAAAAAGCCTTTAACAGGGTGCACTGGGGATACCTGGAGAGAGTTCTAACAAAATTCGGGTTCTTGGGGAAAATCAAGTCATCCATTCTAGCCCTCTACTCTTACCCAAATGCGTCAGTGTTGGCATCGGGGTTTCTGTCATCTAAATTTCAATAAGTAATGGCACCCGCCAGGGGTGTCCATTGTCTCCCGCTATTTTTGCTTTAGTGGTAGAACCTCTGGCGGAAGCTATACGAAAAAACATAACCATTTCTGGTATAAGAGTTGGGGAATTTGAACATAAACTTGGTTTATACGCAGACGATGTGATAATTTCCTGTTCTAACCTTGCAGTGTCGATTCCAGCAGTGGTGAACACATTATCAAACTTTTCTAAAGTGTCGTATTATAAGCTTAATGCGGCAAAGTCTTTGATACTGCCGTTTAATGTACCGGCGGAGGCCAGGAGTGCGCTGGAGGGGGCCTTTCAATTCAAATGGTGCGACAGGGGGATACCTTATTTGGGTATTAAGCTGACACCATCGCAGATGTTAATTAAAGAAAATTTGGAACCTCTGATCCAAAATTTAGAAAAGGAATTGGGAAGGTATGAAAAAATATCATTGTCCTGGATGGCCAGGATACAGTCCTTTAAAATGGTTTTCTTACCCAAAATATTGTATGTGCTCAGATGCCTTCCCATCAAAATTACTCACAAAACCCTGATGAAACTTCAATCGTTGACTAACAAATTTGTCTGGGGTAATAAAAGGGCTAGGGTCGCAGGTAAAGTGTTATACCCCCCATATGACTTAGGGGGATTGGGCACCCCAAACATATCGGCATATTATAAAGCCTTACTAATTGAATCACTAAAGGAATGGTGGCGTCCAGGTAATTCACATAGATGGGCTCAAATTGAAAATTTCCTGTCCCGCCAGGGCTCAGTCAGAAGAATAATGGAAGCAGAATATTTGAGCCGTTCACGGTTCTCCCCGTGTGTTCCCACCATGTCAGCCTCCCTGGAGGTCTGGCGAAATGACTTGATTCATAAGATTCAGATTCCTCTTTCAGAGATTTCTCTCAAGTCGTTGGAATCTCAAATCCCCTTTTTGAATCTGGCTAGGTGGGAGGGATCGGGCATTACAGTGCTGGCGGATCTATACTCTGATTTGGGTGTTAACCCCTTTAATGAAATAGTACGGGAACACCCCTCTTTAAAGGGCTGTTCCTATCAACACATCCAAATTAGTCATTTTCTGGCCTCTAAATTTCCTCCAAAGTCGAATCCTCTGTTACCTACAACAAAGGCTTTGGTATTTAAAAAGATAATTAAATCCAAAGGTATCTCCTCGACATATAAATGGCTCAATAACCCCCCCCAAAGAGCAAAAATCTCCTTATATGAATAAATGGGACGTGGAGTTGAGTGTCTCTACCTCTCCTTCAAACTGGCACTCGGCATCAGCAAATATTTAAAAATATTCCAAGTGTATAAATCAACTGAAGCAACTGAAAAAAGTACACCTGCGATGGTATCGGTCCCCAGCCAACTTAGCACAGTTCCTCCCAAATTATTCGCCACATTGTTGGAAGGGCTGCCTCCAAAGGGGTACTCTTGGTCACTGCTGGTGGGCTTGTCCCAAGGTTTTCTCGTTCTGGATGGAGGTGTTTGGCCTGATGGGTGAGCTGACAGGCTATCCTATTAATCCGAATCCAGGTCTGGCAGTGCTAAACGTGGGTATAGAGGAGTTCTCTTGGGAATCCAGGGGTTTATTAGTTCACATTCTAGTAGCTGCCAGATATTGCATAAGTTTGCACTGGAAATCCCCAAAGACGCCTACATTAGTTGAACTATATAACCGAATTAATCTCCAATGCCAATACGAGTTCTGTCTGGCTCACTCAATCCGCGCCAAAAACAAAATACTTCAGATTTGGGACACGTGGCTAAACTCTGCATCCCCTGTCAGGCATCTGTTTCCAGGGCAAACTGTTAATTAAAAATGGGTCAAATAGGGTCAAAGAGAGTGTTACGCAGGGAGTTCACCCATACCACATGTCAATATTCAAGGTGTTTAAATCTCTGTTGTTGTTACTGCTCGGGCTACCCCGAAACGCCATCCAATTCCGTCCCTCCCCCCTCCCCCTCCCTGGTTGCCTCCTTGCAACCATCCATGGTTCTCCACCTCTCTCTCCCTCCCTTTTCTTATCTTCCTTTCTTACTCTCTGGTTCTGGTTGTTTGGAACCCTCGTTTTGAGGATTAAAGAGTAAATTGGTAGGTTGACTCTATACGTATTGGGTATTGATTAACCTAAAAAAAAGTTGCAACTTGCATCAGACATGATCGTTGGTGGTGTGACAGGAAATGTGAATCATAATCAAAGGTGATACTACCACTGGTTACAGCGTTGTTCTCTTTGTGTATTATTGCCAATGATACCTGAATTTCTCCTTTTTGTAATGTAACTTCCTACAATAAAAATTGATTGGATTAAAAAAAAGAAAAAGTATTTCTAAAGATCTTTTATTATATGCTAATTAGCGCAGGGACTAGTTCCTGCACTCATTCCACCCTCTTAGCACGCCACTGTGAGCTTACTAACATGCTAACATGCTATTCAATGCACACTGCCCAGCGTCATCATTGGCAGTGACCGTGGACCTGTGTCTGTTGCACCGCCTCAGAACACCTTGCTTAGGGTCAATGCGCATGATCAGAAGTCCCCGTCACTTCTGGTCATACACACTACACCAGTTTGAAGCTGAGACGCATACATTCGGCTTCATAGTGCGCATGACCGTAAGACGGGGCATCATGCGCACTGAGCCAAAATCCACCGTTGGGCGAGGTGGCAGCAGATGAGCGCGACCATGCCTCTGACGCTGCACATTCATTAACATGTTAGTACGCCCTCAGGGGCGTGCTTACTTGCTAAGGGGGCCAACTAGCCATGGGACCTGCTTTGCGACTATTCGCTGGTATCATTAGCATATAATAAACAATCTTTAGAATTACTTTTTCTAAAGATCCTTTTCTTTATGCTACTAGATGAAGGGACGGTTAGGCAGGGATTAGCAATATGCAACCAGAACTGCTCGTGGTTCTGGGTACATATTGCAACTGACAAGTTCCCTTTAATTACATTAGATTTTTTTTTAAAGTCTACACTTGCACCAAAGCTATGGCTTATTTATACAATAACAAGAAAGAAAAATGTGGCACTCCCCATCCCATAAAAAAACTTGTATTTAAGTCTTAATAAAACCTTAGATGCAGAAGGATGAGGGCAGCATTATGGATGATGGCCTTTTCGCCTGAAACAATGCTTCAACAGGTCCTTAATCAGGACCTGTTGAAGTATTCATGGTTTTATCACGACTTGAATAAAAGTTTTTTTTTTATGGGATGGTGAGTGCCACCTTTTTCATTTCCTGTTGTTTTGGCACAGGTACTACTCTTCAGGTTGAGCACCACAATATCCCACACGTCAAATTATGCATTCCTATTTTTCCTCCAAAAAGAATTTTTATGGTGTCAAACTGTTGTTATTTTTTCATGTTAATTATTTGTACAATGATCATGCTGTTCCTCCAATGTGTCCTGTTCTGTGTTAGACTGCATGTAAACCAACTAATAGCACTAACTTACAGACTCACGAGTCTCCAAAGAATATGTAACTGGAAACAATTAGTGGCAAAGATAGTGAAACATAAACCTACAGATTAGTGAAAAATGTAAAGAGTTGGCTTTAATATCCAAGAGAAAAACAAAAAGAGCACAAGCCCGGTGGCCTAATATCATAATCTATCGGTCCTTGGTCGGTCTACTTTCTTAGTAAGTTGATGATTGAATTTGTATTAAAATGTTTTAAAATATGTAGTAGTACTATTAGACCATTAAGACACTGTAATTAAAAAATAATTAAATTAGTTTTATTCTTGGCAGTTGACTGTACCTGGAGCTCAGAGGGACAGCCTATGTTTTCAGCTTTTGCTGCAGATGATCATGGAATTGCAACAGATACATGGGAAGAACATGCTAGTATCTTAGATACACCTCAAGCCCTTCTCAGAAAAAATCTGTCATCTGATCCGTTTCAACAGGTCCTTTCTTCTCCATCAATGACCAATATGCAAAACAAAAGTCTCATCAGAGTTTTTGAGCATCAAATAGCTCCCATAGGGGAGAAACTATTTTCGTGTTCAGAATGTGGGAAATGTTACAATATTAAATCAAGACTTGTTACACATCAAAGAAGTCACACAGGAGAAAAACCATTTTCATGTTCCGAATGTGGGAAATTTTTTAAACGGAAATCAGTTTTAGTTGTACATCAAAGAATTCACACAGGTGAGAAGCCATATTCATGTTCAGAGTGTGGAAAATGCTTTGCAAAGAAATCACATCTCATTACACACCGGAGAAGTCACACAGGGGAAAAGCCATATTTATGTTCAGAATGTGGGAAATATTACAGTGAGAAATCAAAACTTATTACACATCAAAGAATTCACACAGGCGAGAAGCCATTTTCATGTTCAGAATGTGGGAAATCTTTTAGTCAGAAAAAGAATCTTGTTACTCATCAGAGAATTCACACAGGGGAGAAGCCATTTTCATGCTCTGAGTGTGGGAAATGTTATAGTGAGAAATCGAAACTTGTTACACATCAGAAGATGCACACAGGGAAGAAGCCATTTTCATGTTCAAAATGTGGGAAATGTTTTACAGAGAATTCACATCTTGTTACACATCAGAGAAGTCACACAGGAGAGAAGCCATTTTCATGTTCAGAATGTGGGAAATGTTATAATGAGAAATCCAATCTTGTTAAACATCAACTAATTCACACAGGGGAGAAGCCATTTTCATGCTCAGACTGTGGGAAATGTTTTAATAGAAAAACAAATCTTGTTACACACCAGAGAACTCACACAGGGGAGAAGCCATTTTCATGTTTAGAATGCGGGAAATGTTTTAGCCGGAAAATAATTCTTGTTACACATCAGAGAATTCACACAGGGGATAAGCCGTTTTCATGTTCAGAATGTGGAAAACATTATACTGAGAAATCCAAACTTGTTACACATCAAAGAATTCACACAGGGGAGAAGCCATTTTCATGTTCACAATGTGCAAAATGTTTTCATCGGAAAACGCATCTTGCTAGACATCAAAAAAGTCACACAGTGGATAGGCCATTTTCATGTTCAGACTGTGGGAAATCTTATCTTGAGAAATTCAAACTTGTTACACACCAAAGAATTCACACAGGAGAAAAGCCATATTCATGTTCAGAGTGTGGGAAATGTTTTAATCGAAAAACAAATCTTGTTAGACATCAGAGAATTCACGCAGAGGATGAGGCATTTTCATGTTCATAATGTGCTAAATGTTTTACAGCAAAATCATATCTTGTTACACATCAGAGAATTCATGGAGGGGAGAAATAATTTTAATGTTCCTAGTGTGTGATATGTTTTAAACAGGAATAAATTTTAAAATTTCGATGTTTTTTTTTCCAAACAGAAAATAATGCCTATTTTTCATCAGTGTATTAGATTCGAGTTTCATGAGTGTTTGGTCAATGTGTCAGTTTTTACCATCAGTGTTTCATCAATTATTTTCATATGTGAAAAAATGTTAATTCCGAAGCTTCTCCTTTCCTTTTCAATCTTCATGACGGACAGCACACAAATTGCACACTGATGCCATCGATGTGCTGTCCATGATTTTTACAGATCCATTGACTTGTATAGGTAACTTTGATCCATAACTTCTTTCACAAACTAACGTGTACCAGGGAACTTCCATAAAGAGTATAATAAGTACGTGTTCTATCCGTGAAAACATGGATAGAAGACTTCATGACTTACTGAATTAAATCATAGATGTACCTCATCAATGAGGAAAATCTGACCACTTGTACGTCGATTAACTATTCTTAGTTATGCCAGACGTACTAACCATTTGTTCAGTAAGTCAAGAGACATGAGCCATTGTTTCATGAGAGACTTTCTGGTGCTGTTTTTATGATTCTTATTTGTAGAATGTCTGCTGATTATGGATTGCATCAGCCCACTGCTGTGTACTAGTCTGCATCATTTAGAGGACAATTATGCAGTCTAATTGAACTAGCGAACAATGAGGGAACAGCCATGATTATGTCCCCCAAATCTTGTGGTGCACAATGCACTGACATGGTAGCAGTGGGGTATAAAGAGGGGTATGCTTCTGTGCCTGGTGCAATTCTACGGTACTTCAGCCAAGGAACCATGGTTTCAGGTGGTGGATTCCAGAACTGATCCACTGTCCAACACTGAGCCCATGAATTAGTTTGGAGAACCCAGGTTAGAACAATGCTGTCACCTGGCCACAAACCGTGCTATGGTCGGTAAGCTTGCCACTATCTCCTCTTAATGAGTGACCACTAAAACCGGGGTGCTGTTGGCTGGGATAGTTTTCTTTGGATGCCCCAAAGTCGTGGAGTTTCTAATCTTTATCCAGCCAGAAGAAGGGTGAGACTCTGTCACTTCCACCATCTTGTGTCCTTGCTGGGAATGTACTGTTGACTGTTTGTGACCCAATAAAGTCTAAAAGAGTAAGCCCTCCTGATTTTGTATCTTCAGCAGAGATTTGGTCTTTTTCTATTTCCTCGTGAAAACTTTCTAATGGTTTTCTTGTAGGTGACCACATGGAAGTCAGAGTTTGTATTTACATGCTTTGTTTGAGATTTAGTTTTAGTTCCTTTTCCCAAAAAGTTAGAAATGTAGGTCTAGGGGACCACCATTTAACCACGTACTAATCATAAAGTTTAGTTATTTTTCTTAAAATTACAGTCTTAGGCCTCTTTCACACGTCCGTGAAAATCACGCACATTTTTCACAAACGTGTCAAAGGTGCTTATTGCCCTCCGTGAGCCGTGTTTATGGCACACGTGTTCTCCGTGTGTTATCCGTGATAACACACAGAGAACGGGAACTTTCTGCTCACCTGTCCCTGGCGTTGCTGTCCATGGTGCTGATCTTCGGTCTCCGGTCCTGCCGACTCCCCGCTTCTGCTGATTCTGGTCCGCAGTGAAGTGAATATGCAATGAGCATAATGAGCGGTGGTCGGAAGCAAGTGACAGCAGCGGCAGAGACAGCAGGGCTGGAGAAGGTGAGTAAAGTTTTGGGGTTTTTTTCCTCAGACACGTGTGTTTTCTTCGGTGCGTGTCACACGGATCACCTCCGTGTGGTCCGTTTGCTTTCCGTGTGATGCCGGAGATAAACGGACATGTCTACGTGTGGAGCACACGGGCACATGTATGCTCCACACGGTCCATGGCAGAACACGCACGTGAGCGCAGACCCATTGATTTTAATGGGTCTACGTGTGCCCGTGTCTCCGGTACGTGAGAAAACGGACCAAACACGTACCCGTACTGGAGACACGGACGTGAGAAAGAGGCCTTAGAAAGTTTGAGGTTATTGGTGTATTAGACTTTCGACTGCAGAACTTTTGCAGTTATCTCCATGACTTTATCTTTAATAGTGTTAAAATTACTAAACAGGCTACCTCTAAACCTCATTTCTCATACAAGATATTGCAGTTTCCTTTCTCTTGTTAAAGCACAACTACAGTGCTTTGTTTTTTTTATTGTACCGCTGTAGTGGTGCTTTAAATCTAAGTACCCTGAGCCCTGTATTATCCTTACATTCTGCCGCCTCCATCCTTTTCCAGCAGTGTTCTGGTTAGTCTGCCCTGGAAAGTGACTAAGCGGCAGCTCCAGTGTTTCATGGAGCGCCGGAGGTCATTCTTCAATGTAACTCTATGGGAGCCTCGTTTTGTCTGTCATAGAGATGCACTTAGTGCCTGTGACGTAACTTCTGACTTCTGGCCAGTCAGAAGCTACAGACACAAGATGGCACTGCGTGACCGCAGCTGCATCCACCGCAGGATCGAAGCTGCATCGGTAAAGTATGAAAATGTCGTAAGGTGAATATAAGACAGACGGGGGATGCTTACATTTAAAGCACCACTATAGTGTTGTAAAAAAAGCAAAATGCTGTAGTGGTGCTTTAAATATTATAAGGCTGTCCACCTAAACAGAATTTTAGAATGGATCAGACAAGCTTCACACAAATTTTGGATACATAAGAATAATACAAGGTTTAGTTTTAGCAGACACTTCCTTCACTAATACTCTCATCAAACACAGTCCATTAATGCAGTTGTCCCACGTAAACTCAAAATATTTTTTTTTAAGATAATCTGTGCTGTATTGTCATATAAAACATCCCTACATATTTTTTTTTTGTTTTCTAACTTTTGTTCCTCTTGAATTATCCCTTTATTCTCTGCACACACTTTGTTTACCTGCAGCTCAACCAAACATGACATGTTCCTGTGCCAAACCTCACAGTCAGAGCTGGCACCGCCCGGCCTCACTGTCCAGCCCCGCCCTCTGCACACTCATTGGCTGTCAGTATTCTGCCCCAGCACTGACCTCTCATCACTCAAACATTGGAAATAACAGCCCCACATAGGGCTCTGCACCCCCACCACATAGGGCTCTGCATGCCCCTCCACACGGCACTCTGCAGGCCCCCTTGTTGCTCTGCACCCCTCCACTGCGCTCTGCAGTTCCCCCATGTCACTCTGCACCCCACCACACATCGCTCTGCAGCCCCCCATTTTGCTCTGCAGCCCCCCACATATTGCTCTGCAGCCCCCATGTCGCTCTGCACCCCCCCACACATCGCTCTGCAGCCCCCATGTCTCTCTGCGCCCCCCCCACATCGCTCTGCAGTCCCCCCATGTCGCTCTGCACCCCCACCACATCACTCTGCAGCCCCCCATGTCGCTCTGCAACCCCCCACACATCGCTCTGCAGCCCCCATATTGCTCTGCAGCTCCCCACACTTCGCTCTGCAGTCCCCCCCATGTCGCTCTGCAGCCTCCACACATCGCTCTGCAGTCCCCTCCATGTCGCTCTGCACCACCCACACATCGCTGTGCAGCCCCCCCATGTCGCTCTGCAGCCCAGCAGGGCGGCTACATGACGTCTCCTGTGATGTCCGTCTAAAAGGTGAGCATAAGCTCCTGCCCTGTCGTCGTGACATCACAGGAAACAGCAAAATCACGGCAGGAGTGGTCACATGACCGCTCTGAGTCGGGGGAGAGAGGCTGACAGCAGGGCAGGTAAATAGTCACTACCCCAATGTAGCCCAATAGTGAAATAAACAAAACTTAGGAAAATAAGTCGGATAACGCCTTTAACATTTTCAATGTTACAGATACAGATGGAGAGATCCTTAAATACTCAATGCTTTCAATTTCTCTACCTATTAATCCAAATTTGCCTCTCTGCATTTGATGCAGCTCATGGTAATTACTGATTTTTTTACTATTGGTTTTTACCAATTAAATTTGTCATGAAAGTTGTCTCTATTTCTGGTGTCAGGAGATTGTAGGGCAGGGCTACTCACACACTTGCACATGTTAGCACTGCTGGCTGTGCAGATTTCCCTGGGTCCAATGCTTTAAGAAGTTCTGCTACTTCAGGATGAAAAGCCGGGCCTCAGCTGTCCAAGTTCACCATTTACCTCTGGTATAAATACTCCCCTCTCAGTTCATGGAGTTGCCAGTGATAACTCTCCTTAGCTATCCTAGACTGAACTTGTGGTCTGAGGACCTTGAAGTTAATTTGGGAGCCGGAGCTAGCGATTGCTGTGTGGAAGTTGTGCAGGTTTTCCCTTCCTTTAATCCCTTTTCAGTTTGCTTCACTGGTCCGTTCGCTTTACTCTTTGCTTTACTTTGGATTGCCTTGTACGATTGCTGTTTCTTTTACCCCTGTCTGTGTTATCATCTCTGTGTTTACCCAAGAGTGGGTCTAGTTTTCCCTTTGCCCTGCGCACTAGACAGGAATGTATTTAGGGAAAGAAAGGGATAGGAACATTATCACCACACATCTAGGGACGTCAGGGAGCTCAGGGCTGCCAGGGGCAAGTGTCAGGCGTTGCCCTTCCCTATCCTACTCTACTGGCGGTTCATCCCTTCCCCATCCTGCCTCGCACCGACCTTGGAGGAGCACGACAATCAGGAGCTGCCCTGGAGTGGTACCTGGTGCTTATCATCAGACAAGTCTATCCTCACAATCAGAGGCTCTGCTGAAGACTGGGTAGGCACTTAGTCGTGCCCCTCTCAGAAAAAGCCTAGTTTTGGGAACAGTGGCTATACAGTTGAAACCAGTTTACATACACTATCTGAAAAAAACACATCTGCAGGTTTTTCTCACTATCTGACTTGAAATCAGAATAAACCTTTCCTGTTTTATTTCAATTAAGATTACAAAAATTATTTATATTTGCAAAATGCCAGTATGAGAGAGAGAATGTTTTAAGGCATTTTTATTACTTTCTGCAAAGTCAAAAGTTTACATACTTTTCATTAGTATTTTGTACCATTGCCCTTAAACTGTATGACTTGGGTCAAACGTTTGGGATCTCCTTCCACGAGCTTCTCACTATAGTTGGTAGGAATTTGTGCCCATTCCTCCTGACAGAACTGGTGTAACTGAGCCATGTTTGTGTGGCGCCCCTGACCTGGTCAGGCACCACTGAGTACTGCACCCATGCTGGGGACAGTACAACACAGGTAATCCAGAAGGCTGACCGAGGTGTGACTACACAGGCGCATAGTGATCAGGTCTCACACATGTACCTTTGAGAGGACCCCTGGGGATCCCAGGAGGGGGCGAAGCCTGAGCGAAGCCTCCATCTCCACTCAAGGGGTGTGGTAGAGAGCCTGGTTGCTAGGTGGCGTAGGCAGGCACAAAAGGGAAAAGAGGAAGGAGGAGGAGAGGAGCAGTCTGAAGCAGAGTGTGGAGGAGTGAGGAGCATGGAAGTGGAGCTCAGACAGGAGCAGCAGTGCAGGTCCCACGAGTGAGCCGGTTTAGTGAGCAGCTCAGGGAGAGCAGAAGCGGACCCTGGAGCTGTTGCAGTCTAACAGCGTCCGCGCAATGACTACCGACGGGGGAGAACGGTCACCTGGGAGTGCTGCCTGAAATCCACACACGGCTAAAGAGAGAGCAATGGAGTGGAAAGTAAGGAGACTGTCAGGGAGATACCAGGCCCAAACGGGTAGCAGGTCCCGGGGCAGGGATAGATCCACCTGTCCTTTGCCAAACCTGCATGAGGGGGCACTTTACACCCCCAAGACAACACTACAGAGTCCGCAGCCACGTAGCCACAGTTAGGGCCCATAGTTCACAGGAGGCAAGCAGCTGGAGTGATCTGGTCCAGGCTACAAGCAAACGGGCCAAAAAGAAGGGGAGAGAGGCACCAGCAACTTCCCTGGGCGACCCCAGCAGGGCTTCAAGCAGGGGTTACCCCAAAACGGAAAGGGCTAAGGAAGGCGAGTCGGTAGCCACCCTCATCAGTCAGCCTAAAGGACACCTGGTTCCAGCCTGGTTCATCCCAGCTACGCCCGGGTTACTCACCCTGCCACCATCAGTGAGTAAAACCTCTGAAAGACATCCTGCTTGTGCGTGTGAGTCATTCTGCGACTTGTAGTTCCACACACTTACACAGGGCCCTGGGGCTTGCCTCACTCTCAGGAGGCTATTACAACTGACTGCACCCACCATCAGCCCCAGGCGTCCCTTAATCTGCAGTGGCGGTCCCCACTGACCGCAATTCTGAGAGTGGCGTCACGACAATCCTAGATAGAAGATTTCCTACCTGTGACAGGATCCAGCTGCGTGGAGTCCCTGAAGGTAATGCACCGCTGCACCGACACAATACTTGCGGGGCTTCACATCTGGCGTCACGAACAGGATAAGGACTAGACCTGTTCAGACAGGTGACCATGTGCCTGGGCGGTCCGCTTGGAAAATTGGAAGCGCCGCCATATTGCCACCATGAAAAGCGCGCTGAAAAACAACAGCAGCCCGCGCTGGGAGAAGTTACCGCCCACGAAGAGGTGTGGCTACCCAGAGATCCCCTGGAGAGTCCTGACCTCACAAGTGATGAGAGCGGAGGCGTTCAGAGACGTCGGGACAGAAAGAGAGCCAGAAGCCTGCTGTTAAAAGAAGGAGACGCAGAGGAAATGGCGTCTGGATGCAGAGACCCAGAGCCAGGCTCCGCTGCCTGGTGGTATCAAGAGCTTGCCCAGTTCTGCGACCAACTGGAGGCCAGGGTTATACGGCAGATCAGCGAGGGACGCGCGGAGCTTCTGGAGATGGCTGCAGCGGTTCAGGCCTACGAGAGAAGAACCGCACGACGAGTGCCAGACCGAGCGGCGACGACTCAGACCCCGATGATGCTACCGATGGGTGAGTCCTGTGTTGCCACTGCCAGCGCGAGTGCCCCGACCCCTGTTTCCACGCCCGCGGTCCCTGATGAGATGCCCGGCGCGGCGACGCTGAACCAGGCCGCAGCCACGCCAGGTGCGGCCCGCCAAGCCCAGGCCGCCGCAGCGATGCCCTGCCCGGCCCGCAAAGATCCGGCTGCCACCGCAACCCTCCTCCACGCCGCAGGTGCGACGCTGACCCAGGCCGCCGCCATGCTAGGCCCGGCCCGCCAAGACCCCACCGCAGCAGCGACGCTCGTCCGCGCCGCAAGTGAGGTGCTGAACCAGGCCACAGCCACGTCAGGTGCGGCCCGCCAAGCCCAGATCGCTGCAGCGACGCCCAGTCCAGCCTGCACAGATCCCATCGCAGCTGCGACGCCAATTCAGGCCGCCGCAGCGATGCCCTGCCCGGCCCGCCAAGAACCGGCCGCAGTAGCGATGCCCGCTAAGACTCCAGCTGCGACCCTGATTGAGACTGCGACAGCGACGCTGATCCAGGCCGCCGCCATGTCAGGCGCGGCCCGTCAAGACCAGGCCGCCGCCATGCAGGGCGCGGCCCGCCAAGACAAGACCGTACCACTGTTTACCCCGGCCTGCAAGGCCAGAGCAGACACCGCTCCCCAGTCTAAGGAAGTCCCTGCTAGGAAGTCCCTGCTGGGGGAGGACCCCGAATACTGGAAGCTGAAGGCTGACCTAGAGGCCCAGTTCCCACAGGAGATGGTGGACCGGTATCTGCTCCCTCCGCACACCCCCAGGAAGACTCCGGCAATATCCACGGCAAAAAGTCCACTGCCCTGGCCGGCTGATGAACACCCATCCCCAGCGCTGCCACAACAGGAGTGCTCAGAAGAACTAAGGGGGAGAGGAGGACAGAAGGCTGAGGAGCTGACCCCGGAGCCATCAGCAGGGGATCCATGCCCAGAGCCAGAGATGTTGCCATATTCCCGCTGGGATAAAGAGAGCCCGACACCCTCCGCTGAGGAAGATTTGTCCAGAAACCTCACCTGGGAGCCTGCAAGCAGTGAAGTAGCAACCCAGCAGAATCCAGCCCGCAAGACACGGCGCCGCAGCAGAACAAAGTTTTCCCCTGCACAGCAATCTCCGAATAGGAAGGATGAAGTAACAGCCAGAGACTTGGAAGAGAAACGGTCTTTAAGGAGAGCCAAATCCCAGGTCAGAGGCCCACTTTGTCGTGGAGTAGTGGAAGACTTTAGTTTAAAATCAGGATATGGCTTTATAGTTGTACCTGGAATGAAAGAAGGCATCTTTGTGAACAGAAGGGATGTTAGAGCCCATTTGCCTAGAGGACATCCAGGAAGAAACCTACGGGTGGGAGACTCAGTGGAATTCACCATGCACCAAGGAGAACGCGGATGGTACGCACTGGATGTTACACCATGTCCCAGAAGTCCCTACAGTAATCCTGTAAAAGAAACAGACACAGAAAAAGAAACAGACACAGAAGAAGAGGAAAGAAAAGACAAAGAACCCATTGATGAGACCACTACAGATGATGACAGAGATGGAGAAAGCAACAGGTGCCGCAGCCCTACAGGCCCAAGCCCTGGTGAGGAGGAATCTGTGTAAAGCATGTAAAGTAAAGTAAAGTACAGAAGTTAAAGTTTGAAGTTTTGCAACGTTTACATGTTCAAGAAATGTGCCCACATGAACTAATGTGAGAAACCTCTTTTTGCACTTTGAAAAATGAACCTTAAGGCTATGAACTGGCTATAGCCACAAACTCTCGCAGTGTTTATAGTTACCCCAGAGGTACAACCACTACCAGGGAGCACGCCTGTTTATGGGGCCTGGCTCTCCACCACAAAGAGGGTACCTGGTCAGCACCAACTGTGGAGGCCGCCTCTACATCCTGCCAGAAGAGGCTGAAGGCGCGGCTCCACCAGGCCAGGTATACCCTGAAACCACCAGACCATGAAAGCCGCCTCTACATCCTGCCAGAAGTGGCTGAAGGCGCGGCCAACGGGAGAGGCAGATGGGAAGAAAGGTCTGGGGAAGCTGATGGCCCAGACCTGGTTACCAAAAGAAACCGGTGACCTGCCGCCTGAGAGGGTTTAGGGTGGGTTAACGGACTTGTGGGTGGAGGGTGGTGATGTATGGTACCTGATGGTTTTAAAACGTTTTACTATGTTTTAATGTTTTACGCATTTTAAAATGTTGTCTTGCAGCCCGAGGACGTGCTGGTGATAACTAAGGGGGAATGTGGCGCCCCTGACCTGGTCAGGCACCACTGAGTACTGCACCCATGCTGGGGACAGTACAACACAGGTAATCCAGAAGGCTGACCGAGGTGTGACTACACAGGCGCATAGTGATCAGGTCTCACACATGTACCTTTGAGAGGACCCCTGGGGATCCCAGGAGGGGGCGAAGCCTGAGCGAAGCCTCCATCTCCACTCAAGGGGTGTGGTAGAGAGCCTGGTTGCTAGGTGGCGTAGGCAGGCACAAAAGGGAAAAGAGGAAGGAGGAGGAGAGGAGCAGTCTGAAGCAGAGTGTGGAGGAGTGAGGAGCATGGAAGTGGAGCTCAGACAGGAGCAGCAGTGCAGGTCCCACGAGTGAGCCGGTTTAGTGAGCAGCTCAGGGAGAGCAGAAGCGGACCCTGGAGCTGTTGCAGTCTAACAGCGTCCGCGCAGTGACTACCGACGGGGGAGAACGGTCACCTGGGAGTGCTGCCTGAAATCCACACACAGCTAAAGAGAGAGCAACGGAGTGGAAAGTAAGGAGACTGTCAGGGAGATACCAGGCCCAAACGGGTAGCAGGTCCCGGGGCAGGGATAGATCCACCTGTCCTTTGCCAAACCTGCATGAGGGGGCACTTTACACCCCCAAGACAACACTACAGAGTCCGCAGCCACGTAGCCACAGTTAGGGCCCATAGTTTACAGGAGGCAAGCAGCTGGAGTGATCTGGTCCAGGCTACAAGCAAACGGGCCAAAAAGAAGGGGAGAGAGGCACCAGCAACTTCCCTGGGCGACCCCAGCAGGGCTTCAAGCAGGGGTTACCCCAAAACGGAAAGGGCTAAGGAAGGCGAGTCGGTAGCCACCCTCATCAGTCAGCCTAAAGGACACCTGGTTCCAGCCTGGTTCATCCCAGCTACGCCCGGGTTACTCACCCTGCCACCATCAGTGAGTAAAACCCCTGAAAGACATCCTGCTTGTGCGTGTGAGTCATTCTGCGACTTGTAGTTCCACACACTTACACAGGGCCCTGGGGCTTGCCTCACTCTCAGGAGGCTATTACAACTGACTGCACCCACCATCAGCCCCAGGCGTCCCTTAATCTGCAGTGGCGGTCCCCACTGACCGCAATTCTGAGAGTGGCGTCACGACAATCCTAGATAGAAGATTTTCTACCTGTGACAGGATCCAGCTGCGTGGAGTCCCTGAAGGTAATGCACCGACACAATACTTGCGGGGCTTCACATTTGTAGGTCACCTTGCTCATATCGGCCTTTTCAGTTTTGCTCAAAAATTTCCAATAGGATTGAGATCAGGGTATTGTGATGGCCACTCTAAAACATTTACTTTGTTTTCCTTAAGCCACTTTGTAACCAGTTTTGCAGTATGCTTCAGGTCATTGTCCAATTGGAGGACTCATTTCCGCCAAAGCTTTAAGTTCCTGGCTGATGTTTTGAGATGTTGCTTTGATATTGCCACATAATCTTCTTTCCCCATGATGCCATCTATTTTGTGAAGTGCACCAGTCCCTCCTACAGCAAAACAACCCCACAACGTGATGCTGCCACCCCTGTGTTTCACAGTTGGGATAGTGTTCTTAGGCTTCAAAGCTTCTCCCTTTTTCCTCCAAACATACGGATGGTCATTATGGCCAAACAGTTCAATTTTAATCTGCCTTTTTTATGTTTCTTTTGGAATAATGGCTTCTTTGTGGCAGAGTGGCCTTTCAACCCATGTTGATACAGTACTCGTTTAACTGTAGATAATGACATAATCTTACCAGCTTCCGCTAGTATCTTCACAAAGTCTTTTGCTTTTGTTCTTGGGTTGATATGCACATGTCTGACCAAAGCATGTTCATCTCTGGTACACAGAACCTGTCTCCTACCTGAGCGGTATGATGGCTATACATTCCCATCTTGTTTGTACTTGCATATAATTTTTTGTACGCATGAACAAGGCACCTTCAGGTATCTGGAAATTGCACCCAAGGATGAACCAGACTTGTGCAAGTCCACAATTCTCTACTTCAGATCTTGGCTGATTTCTTTTGACTTTGCCAAGATGCTACACAAAGAAGCAGTGTGTTTCAGGTGTGCAATAAAATACATCCACTGGTATGTGTCTAATTAACTCAGATGTTGCCAATAAACCTATGAGAAGCTTCCAAAGACATGACATCATCATAGGGGCTGTCCCATATGGTTTAAAGGCATAGTACTCTTAGTGTATATAAACTTTTGACTTTGCAGAAAATAATAAAAATGCCTTAAAACATTCTCTCTCATTATTCTGGCATATGGCAAATATAAATAATTTTGGTTCCTAATTGACCTAAAACGGAAAAGGTTTATTCTGATTTCATGTCAGATAATGAGGAAAAACATGCAGATGTCTTTTTTAGATAGTGTATGTAAACTTCTGGTTTCAATTGTACATTTCTCTCTTCCCACCATCACTGTACCGTGACAGTTGTCAGAAGAATTACACTCAAAGAAGAATTGCAAATGTTGAATGCTGTGCTTCAGCTTGATTTCACTTTCATCGAGGCTTTCATTTATATTTCAACACCATTCATTGGGGCAAATTGGCTATTGCCAGTGTGGCAGTGCAAACTGTGTGATCCACGACTGTAGTAGTATTAAGGTAGAAGGAGTTGAGCCTCGAAGAAAATAGGATCAAGTTTCCGGTAGGGCCTGTGTTTGTGAGTATAAAAAAAGTCTCTTTCCAGTCACTCCTGAATATACTCCAGCCCTGGAAAGTAACAGCCAAGTCACTGCTTTTGTCTAGCCATGTTGCCATGATACCCCAAAATTTTCTTCCAATATTCATCTTGTTGCTGAGGCTTCTGTCATTAATGTACAGTAGATACAAAAAAAAGTCTAGACATTCCTGTTAAAATTACAGTTTTTTTCATGTAAAAAAAAAAATCAAACGAATCATTTCCACAGCCAACAAAGCATTATGAGAACATTATATGTTCCGAACCTAATACACACATGTCTCCGCTCCAAACACGTCGTACACATTTACCGCCCTCAAGGGCCAGCCACCGTCTTTTTTGACCATTTCACCACCTGGCTACTAATTTATTTTTCCACCGACATCCTCACCATCATCATGGGTGACTTTAACATCCCCATTGACACTTCCCACTCATCTGTCTCTAAACTTCTAACACTCACTTTCCTCCTTTGGCCTCACCCAATGGTCCTCTGCAGCTACTCACAAAGATGGCCACACACTGGATCTCTTCTTCACTCGCCTCTGTTCCCTATCCAACCTCTCCAACTCGCATCTCCCCCTGTCTGACCACAACCTACTCACATTCTCTTCTCTCTCTTCTCCAAGTATGCAATCCCCCCTCCACAAACTTTGATACCCTGGCAGAAATCACTTTGATTTACACTCACTTTTTCAGTTCCTTTTCCCTTTTGCAGACATTGCTTCTTTACACGATGCAGATGCTGCTGCCACTTTATACAACACCACCATCTCAGCAGCTCTCGAATCAGCTGCCCCTCTCACACACACCAAAACCCGCACAATCAACAGGCAACTCTGGCACTTGAGTCAGACTAAAGAATTGAGCACAGATGTAAGAGGTCTCATTCCGCCAAGCACTTCGTCACATACAAACAGGTCCTCACCACTGTCAAGTCTGCACTCACTGCGTCAAAACAAACCTACTTCTCATCTCTCATATCCTCTCTATCTCACAACCCTAAACAGCTATTCAACACTTCCAACTCTCTCCTCCGTCCCCCAGCACCACATCCCTCTCCTCTCATCTCAGCTGAAGACTTTGCCTCTTTCTTCAAGCAGAAGATTGCCAACATCAGAGCAAGCTTTGGCCCACAATCACCACAGCTCCCACTCACAACTACTCAGCCTTCTTCCTCTAAGTCCAGCTTTTCCACCATGACAAAAGATCATCTTTCCACTCTACTCTCAAGATCACATCTCACAACCTGCCCGCTTGATCCACTCCCATCCCACCTCATCCCCAATATCCCCACAGTCTTCATCCCAGCCCTAACCCATCTCTTCAACCTATCACTAACTGGTGTATTCCCTTCATGCTTTAAACATGCCTCCATTACACCCATCCACAAAAAGCCCTCCCTTGACCCTTCCTCTGTGTCAAACTATCTCCCCATATCACTTCTCCCCTATGCCTCCAAACTACTGGTACAGCATGTCTATCTTGAACTGTCCTCATACCTCTCTTCCTGCTCCCACTGACTGTTTACAATCTGGTTTACGACCGCATAATTCCACTGAAACTGCCCCAACTAAAGTCACCAATGACCTACTAACCGCCAAAGCAAAGAGACACTACTCGCTCTTCCTCCTCATGGACCTGTCTTCTGCCTTTGACACAGTAGACCATTCCCTTCTACTACAAATTCTTTCATTTCTGGGCATCACAGACTTGGCCCTATCCTGGATCTCCTCATACTTAACCGACCGAACTTTCAGCGTCTACCACTCTCACACCACTTCCTCATTTCACCCCCTATCTGTCGTTTTCCCCCAAGGTTCAGTTCTTGAACCCCTGCTGTTTTCCATCTACTGTACACCTTCGGCCTGGGACAGCTCATAGAGTCCCATGGGTTTCAGTATCACCTCTACGCTAATGATACGCAGATCTATCTCTCTGGACCAGACATCACCTCCCTACTAACCAGAATCCCACAATGTCTGTCTTCTATTTCATCCTTTTTCTCTGCTCAATTCCTAAAACTGAACATGAACAAAACAGAATTCATTGTCTTTCCTCCTCCTCACTCAACCCCCCACCTGACATATCCATCAATGTCAATGGCTGCTCACTTTCCCCAGTGCCACGCGCTTGCTGCCTGGGAGTAACCCTAGACTCTGTTCTCGCTTTCAAGCCACACATCCAAGCCCTCTTCACCTCCTGCCGCCTCCAACTCAAAAATATTTCCCGGATCCGTACATTCCTTTCCCAAGAAGCTGCAAAAACCCTAGTACATGCCCTTATTATCTCCCGCCTGGATTATTGCAACCTCCTGCTCTGTGGCCTCACTTCTAAGGCTCTGTGCGCACTTGCCAGTTTTTGCCGCGGATTTCCTGCAGTTTTGCTGCATGTTTCGCTGCAGAAAATGTTCATAACATCTCTGCAGTAAATCACCAGCAAAACCTATGGGAAAAAAAAATGCTGTGCGCACTGGGCGGATTTTGACAGCTGCATGTTTTGCTGCGGGATTCCCGCAGCAAAAACAATTGCATGTCAATTCTTTTCCGCACGGCGCTGCGGGATTTCACTCCATTGACTGCAATGTAATCGTGAAATCCCGCAGGGAATAACGCAGGCAGCAAATTCTGTGCGGTTCATTGCATTTTCCTGTGTTATTCCCTGCGGTATTTCGCGGTTTACCTGCGGTAATGTACATCGCTTGCCTGCGGTTTGCAGGGAAGTGATGTTATTATGCCAGGAAGAGGAAGCGGAGCAGAGTAAACACACACACAGATCACAGACACACACACACACACATCACAGACATATAGAATACACATAGAAAGCAAACGGAAATATAGAGAAAAAAACACGTGGGCTCTGCTGTATATTTACCGTCCAGCCGAGGTAAGCACACAGCAGCGGTCCGGTATTCTCAGGCTGGGGAGGGCGAGGGGCAGGGTTAATGTCCCCTGCCTCCCTCCCACCTCCCGCAGCCGAGAATATCAGCCGCAGCTGCCCCAGGACTGTCGCATGCATTATGCGGCAGTACCGGAGTGTCCCCGGCTCTTCTAGATGCCGTGATGCGGTGGCGATCCAGGTAATAAGGAGTTAGTGGCGGCGGATCGCCGCCACTAAGTCCAGGCTTGATCATGGCAGCGTCTATGAGACAGCTGACATGATCAACCTGTAAGTAAAGTGAAAAAACACACACCGAAAAATCCTTTATTTTAAATAAAACACCAAAAAGCCTCGTTCACCCGTTTATTAACCCCCCCAATACACAGCTCCGGCGTAATCCACAGCTCCGGCATAATCCACAGGTCCTGCGCTGCTTACATCCAGCTGCGACTGACACAGGCACAGGCTGAATGCAGCCTCGCAGCGAGACAGCAGAGGTAACCACAGGACATTTCCCACGGCCGGTAATGTGAACTCACTGCCGCCGGGAGAAATGCAGCAATCTGTCCTCTATCTATCTATCCCTCTATCTATTCTTTTATCTGTCTATTTATTTATTTATCTATCTACTATCTATCAGATGGAAATTATTGTTTTTTTTCTCTCAATGTGCTTTATTGTATTGAATGCAATAAAACACATGTACCAAACCGCACGCGGCAAAACCACGGCAATACCGCGGTAAAACCGCAGCAAACCGCATGCGGTTTTCGGGTGCGGTTTGCCACGTTTTTTTTTACCGCGGGTGCGGTAATCTTTCAGTGCCTTTGGAATTTTCTTAAGAAAATTCCATTTTCCAGTGCGCACATAGCCTAACAGTCTCACACTCCTACAATCTATTCTAAACTATGCTGCCCGACTAATCCACCTGTTCCCCCGCTACTCCCCGACCTCTCCTCTCTGCCAATCCCTTCACTGGCTTCCCATTGCCCAACGACTCCAGTTCAAAACATTAACCATGACATACAAAGCCATGCACAACCTGTCTCCTCCCTACATCTGTGACCTAGTCTCCCGGTACCTACCCGCACGTAACTTTCGATCCTCACAAGATCTCCTTCTCTACTCCCCTCTCATCTCCTCTTCCCATCATCGCATCCAAGATTTCTCTCGTGCTTCCCCCATACTCTGGAATGCTCTGCCACAATATATCAGACTCTCCCCTACCTTGACAATCTTCCAAAGGAACCTGAAGAGCCACCTCTTCCAATAGCCTACAACCTGCCGTAACCCTCAGTCTGATGCAGCGCCGCACGACCATCTCTACCCTCATCTACTGTATCCTCACATATCCCTTGTAGACTGTGAGCCCTCGCGAGCAGGGACCTCTATCCTCCTGTAACAGTCTGTGCCTTGTATTGTTTATTATTAATGTACTTGTCCCTATTATGTATACCCCTTTCACATGTAAAGCGCCATGGAATAAATGGCGCTATAGCAATAAATAATAATAATAAGTACACACGGCTCCGCTCCGTATAAGTCATCACACACAGTTCCACTACGTATACACACGGCTCCGCTCCACACGTTGTACACATGCACCTCCATACCCATTTCACACACACGGCTCTGCTACATCCACACTGTAAACCCCTCCTGACCCCACACATAACCTTCCCCTCATCCAGCCCCATGACACCCAGCACAGCAGAGTCCTGCACACACTGAGGAGGTGATCATGTGACCCCTGACTCCTCCCCTCCATGTGACATCATCACAGGTCCTGTAAGCACAGAGCAGCTGCCTACCAACCAAGCTGACCACACCCACTAACCTGGAAGGAGCCCGTACATTCTAGTCTCACCCATATATCTAGTGTATGGCTCAGCAGTTGGAGGTATGTGGAAATTCCCCATTAATGGGTACAGGGGGAACTAACCCTTTCAGTGCTGCGCTAACACTCCAGGAGACAGAACGTGTCCCTTTCCTCTGATGTATATATGGAGCTGGTATTTATTCTATAAACTTTACATTCTGTACATTTTGGGTACATGTAATTCTACACTTATCACTTTTAATAATACTAGCTGTAGTACCCAGTGTTGCCCGGGATAGTAACTGTCTCTCTCCCACTCCCTCTCTATCCGCCTCTCTCTCTGTCTGTCTCTGTGTTGCCGGGTGTGACAGAAGGCCGTAATCATGGGCAGAGGCGAGCCCCTCCTTCCAGGCAGCGTCTCGCTTTGGTACTGCACTACTGCCCCCTCCGCAGTGCAACCAGGGATACTGCAGCTTTTCCTCTGTAGGACAAATTCAGACACAAAGTTCAGGAAAACATTTAACATAACTTTACTGTAGAACTCGTGCAGTTTCTGTGGAACACATCCACTGCGGGCACAAAGCTTGAACGTTACAGGCATGTTACATCCACTGCGGGCACAGAGCTTGAACGTTACAGGCATGTTACATCCACTGCGGGCACAGAGCTTGAATATTACAGGCATGTTACATCCACTGCGGGCACAAAGCTTGAACGTTACAGGCATGTTACATCCACTGCGGGCACAAAGCTTGAACGTTACAGGCATGTTACATCCACTGCGGGCACAAAGCTTGAACGTTACAGGCATGTTACATCCACTGCGAGCACAGAGCTTGAACGTTACAGGCATGTTACATCCACTGCGGGCACAGAGCTTGAACGTTACAGGCATGTTACATCCACTGCAGGCACCGAGCTTGAACGTTACAGGCATGTTACATCCACTGCGGGCACAGAGCTTGAACGTTACAGGCATGTTACATCCACTGTGGGCACAGAGCTTGAACGTTACAGGCATGTTACATCCACTGCGGGCACAGAGCTTGAACGTTACAGGCATGTTACATCCACTGCGGGCACAGAGCTTGAACGTTACAGGCATGTTACATCCACTGCGGGCACAGAGCTTGAACGTTACAGGCATGTTACATCCACTGTGGGCACAGAGCTTGAACGTTACAGGCATGTTACATCCACTGCGGGCACAGAGCTTGAACGTTACAGGCATGTTACATCCACTGCGGGCACAGAGCTTGAACGTTACAGGCATGTTGCTTTTTGACTTCTTTACACAATTTCCTGCACACCGATTCCTCCTGCAGTTTTCTCTTGTGTCTATAGGACTGTCTGTTTTCCCCGGCGACACCTCAGCGGTAGCTAGTAAGTTCATGGAGTCCCACATGAATCTACTCGTGTCCCCTCACAGGGATTTCCTTCACCACTGTCTCTGTGACGACACATTCGCCCAGGTCTATGTTACGCAAATACTCACAGACTAATGGCAGAAGATGTAAACTGCCCAGGCCAAAAAACTAATGCACTGCCAGGATGCAGCAAGACCTCCATTAAATGGAGACATCACAGGTGCAAAAGGAGCTTGATGGTAAAATTGCACACTTGTGGCTTGCATAGGTCTTTGACACAGTGACCTATGCAAATCACAAGTGTGCAATTTTACCATCAAGCTCCTTTTGCACCTGTGATGTCTCCATTTAATGGAGGTCTTGACTCGCCCACCCCAGGGCTATGGGACACCCGGTGCCGGGCCGGACTAGTCCGGTGGTAGTCAGTGGTGGCTGGGCCCGGCTCCGTGGCCCTGGTGGGTGTCAGTATAATATGTGGCTGATGACTTTAAGTTTGTGTTCGTGACGCCACCTGTGGTATGCGGCTATTAAGCCGCCGCTGCTGTGTGAGGCCTCCGGGATGGTGTTATGGCAGCAATGGTGATACTGCTCCCCACAGGTGGAGCAATGCCCGGGGCACAGTTGGTGCTTGTGAGTGTCTATGCAGCAGAAATAACAGAGACCACTTCAAGGGTGCAGTTCAAGCTCTTTACTCACAGTTCTTGTCACCGCTGTAGGGACCCTTGGACTGCTGGGACCACTGTCAGGGACCTCCGCGTTTCTGGGTGATTCTGAGAGTGAATGCCGGTGCCCTTCTCTTAGTGTCTCTTTCTTCTGCTGTCTCCCTTAGCCTTGCCTTTGTTAGGGTGGACCGGGCTTGGCCTCCACTATAGCCTCCAGGCTGGGGGGTCACCTGTCGGCTGATTACCCCTTTTCTGAAGGTCTGCTATGGGTTCTGGCCCTGGGAGTCTACAACGTTCCCTGGGCCTCGGTTTTTACTGTTTGGAGATTGTCTTTGCACTCCTCCAGTCTCTAGGGACCGTCCCCTGTCGCAGCTTAATCACTCCACCGATGTCAATGTGGAACAGGCCCCCGCAGCCCGCAGCTACCCGTAGCTGCCTCTAGGCCCTCGGCTTCGGTACCTAACAAGGACTGCTCGTGGTACCTCCAGGACTACCCGTGGCCCTGCGACTCCTTCTGTCTCTGCGTGGTGTCACCTGGACCTCTGGGTCCCAGGTTCTTCACCAGGAAGCGTCTCCTTCTGGTTCTCTGCTCCTGACTGACTTGGAGCCTTTCTTTCTTGTCTTTCTTTCTTTCCTCCTCCTTGCCTGCCTCCAGCAGGCCTCCTCCTCCCTCCTTTCTCTTGTTCTTCTTCTCCAACTACATGCTAGCTCCTCACTCTTTCACTCCCTGAGGTAAACTGAAACTAACTTGACCTTCCTTTCTCTATCTGCTCTCTGGTGGCTCCTCCCACCTCCCCAGTTGCTAAGCTACCACCTTATGGGAGCAGGGATGGGTCTTACAGCCCCTCTCAGCATGCAGCATGGGAGGGTTGCCTGCCACTTTCCCTGGTCCCAGTATGTACCTAACAATGGGTGTAGTGTGGATTTACCAGGGGACCGGAGTTCACTCTCTTCCTCTCCCAAAATGGGGCATCACACCGCTGATGGGGTGCAATGACCTGTGGCGACGGAAGCCTCAGGGGCGCCACACTCCCCCACAGCAAATCCCAGCACGTCCTCGGGCTGAAAAACAACAAAAACATGTGAAGAAACTGCAAAACATTTTTGTATGCAAAACATAAAACAATAAAACATTTCTTCCCTTTATGGGAGGCATAATCACTTTAACGTTGCAAACTTCTTATAAAGAAACTATGTGTGCACTTTCAGTTCATTGCACAGTTTGGGCACTTCCCCCATAATTCTGGTAGGGGGCACAACGGGTGCAACTATATACATTTTCGGCTACAACAAGTCCAGTAGCCCGGCAGTTCATTTCTTTCAATCAACAATGGGACAAAATCAACCAGCCATTAAGTCCAATGGCCTGGTTACACAAAACACATACACATTCACCAGGGCCCACATTCCAGTTCAGTGGCCCGGTAATACATAAACATGGGGGTGACGTCTTCAAAAAGCATGAGGGACAGTACAGCAGGAAAGGGTGTCATCTTCGAAAAGAATGAGGGGCAGAAACACAAGGGACTATTTACAGTTCAGCATCTCTTCATCTTTACTTGTAGGGATTCTTTTCCGGCTCCCCACCCGGCAGCAGGTAGACAGCGGTCAGCACAGTCTGCGTCTCCTGCGTGGCTGTAGCAGGCCTGCTGCAAGATGCTGCGGCCTGGGCCTGCTCCGAGGTAGTGCTGCTGGCTTGCATAGGGTTACTGGCTGGCGCGAGGCTGCTGGCTTGCAGGGGGTTACCAGCCATACGGCGCCACTCTGGCTCTTCTGGGGCTGCCTCCTTGTCTTGGCGGGCCGCACCTGGCGTAGCTGCGGCCCGGATCGGCGTCGCCGTGCCGGGCGTCTCTCCAGGGACCGCGGGCATGGCAGCGGGGGTTGGGGCTCTCGCGCCGGCAGGGGCATTAAATGACTCACCCCTCAGTTGCATCTCCGGTGTTCTGGTGGTCGCGGTCTTGCTGCAGGGTGCTGGTATCGGAGCTGCGGTCGTGGCACGCGCGCCTGCAGGAGGACCGGGCAGGAGCCCCACCTGGCAATCCAGGCTCCGCCGGCTGGGGGTGTCACTCTCTTTACCCGGCTCTGCAGCGGCTGCTGGATCTTCTCCGCTCTCCAGGACGCAGGACACAACCCGGTTCTGAGGTGCGTGTCCCGGCTCGGCCACTCCTCCTCTGGCCGCTCGTTGCTCGGCGTCCATCCTTTTAGCTTCTTCACGCGCCATCTTTTCTTCCTCCGCCTTCTCTGGCGGGCACCGCTTCGCGCGCTTTTCTTTGACAAGTGGGCGGGGCTTCTCTTCGCGACCTTTCTTCTTGCACGTCCCCCTTCTTCCCGCTCTCAGCAGCGCTAATGGCGGCGGTTTCTCAGTAAAGTACACAGTCTGCCACACTCCCCGCACAGGTTCAAATCCTGTTCACAGCGCCAAAATTGACTCGCCCACCCCAGGGCTATGGGACACCCGGTGCCGGGCCGGACTAGTCCGGTGGTAGTCAGTGGTGGCTGGGCCCGGCTCCGTGGCCCTGGTGGGTGTCAGTATAATATGTGACTGATGACTTTAAGTTTGTGTTCGTGACGCCACCTGTGGTATGCGGCTATTAAGCCGCCGCTGCTGTGTGAGGCCTCCGGGATGGTGTTATGGCAGCAATGGTGATACTGCTCCCCACAGGTGGAGCAATGCCCGGGGCACAGTTGGTGCTTGTGAGTGTCTATGCAGCAGAAATAACAGAGACCACTTCAAGGGTGCAGTTCAAGCTCTTTACTCACAGTTCTTGTCACCGCTGTAGGGACCCTTGGACTGCTGGGACCACTGTCAGGGACCTCCGCGTTTCTGGGTGATTCTGAGAGTGAATGCCGGTGCCCTTCTCTTAGTGTCTCTTTCTTCTGCTGTCTCCCTTAGCCTTGCCTTTGTTAGGGTGGACCGGGCTTGGCCTCCACTACAGCCTCCAGGCTGGGGGGTCACCTGTCGGCTGATTACCCCTTTTCTGAAGGTCTGCTATGGGTTCTGGCCCTGGGAGTCTACAACGTTCCCTGGGCCTCGGTTTTTACTGTTTGGAGATTGTCTTTGCACTCCTCCAGTCTCTAGGGACCGTCCCCTGTCGCAGCTTAATCACTCCACCGATGTCAATGTGGAACAGGCCCCCGCAGCCCGCAGCTACCCGTAGCTGCCTCTAGGCCCTCGGCTTCGGTACCTAACAAGGACTGCTCGTGGTACCTCCAGGACTACCCGTGGCCCTGCGACTCCTTCTGTCTCTGCGTGGTGTCACCTGGACCTCTGGGTCCCAGGTTCTTCACCAGGAAGCGTCTCCTTCTGGTTCTCTGCTCCTGACTGACTTGGAGCCTTTCTTTCTTGTCTTTCTTTCTTTCCTCCTCCTTGCCTGCCTCCAGCAGGCCTCCTCCTCCCTCCTTTCTCTTGTTCTTCTTCTCCAACTACATGCTGGCTCCTCACTCTTTCACTCCCTGAGGTAAACTGAAACTAACTTGACCTTCCTTTCTCTATCTGCTCTCTGGTGGCTCCTCCCACCTCCCCAGTTGCTAAGCTACCACCCTATGGGAGCAGGGATGGGTCTTACAGCCCCTCTCAGCATGCAGCATGGGAGGGTTGCCTGCCACTTTCCCTGGTCCCAGTATGTACCTAACAATGGGTGTAGTGTGGATTTACCAGGGGACCGGAGTTCACTCTCTTCCTCTCCCAGAATGGGGCATCACACCGCTGATGGGGTGCAATGACCTGTGGCGACGGAAGCCTCAGGGGCGCCACAGTCTTGCTGCATCCTGGCAGTGCATTCGTTTTTTGGCCTCGGCAGTTTACATCTTCTGCCAATAGTCTGTGAGTATTTGCTCAGCTTTTGGGGGATTTAATTCCTCTTTTTTTTCCAGGTCTATGTTACCTCACACCTAGACCGATCTTATTGGAATTAGTTACTACCCGGAAATTCCACTAAATCAAGGTCCACAACTTCAGGGTCGGTTCATTTCTATTTCTGCACCCGGCTACTGAAGAGTTTCCTTTGTCCACTTGATCTGGGTTTCCTGGAGGTGACCCTGAGGGTCTGGCCAAATTATTCTGGACTTCTCTAACTATACCTCCCTCGAAGGTACAGCTTCTCTCTATTCAACAGTGTCCCTATCTGACTAATCCCAACTGGCAACTCCCTGTTGCTAGGCAGAATTTATCATTAACTCCTTTAGCCCTGTTCGCCATCCCAACCCCAAGCTAAGGCTAAGTTCACACTTACGTTGTCTTGCATCAGTCGCAATCCGTTGTGTGACTGATGCAACGGATACAGCGGATATCAGCTGATCGTTCACAAAAGCCGGCCAATCAGCTGATCGTTCACAAAAGCCGGCCAATCAGCTGATCGTTCACAAAAGCCGGCCGATCAGCTCACAAAACCCGCTGGAACTTCTACTAAATTTACAGTCGATCATGGTTTTTTACTGTGTGCATACTCACAGTAAAAAACCGATCCGCCGCACACAAAAAACGTTACATTCAGCATTGCTTCCGCCTGACGGTCAGTCAGTAAACGACTGATCCGTCACGCGGTGGATGCAACGCTAGGCCATCAGTCGCAATCTGTCGCTAATAGAAGCCTACGGGGAAAAAACGGATTCCTGCAAAATATTTTGCAGGATACCGTAATTCCTTAAGGCGACGGATTGTGACTGATGCAAAACAACGGAAGTGTGAACTTAGCCTAAGGGACCAGGGAGCAGTGACACGTAGTGGTGCCTGAAAACAGAGCACCCGAGAGCACACACATATAAACAACATTTCCCATACATAAATACACAAAATAATCCTGACATCTTCAGGGGGCTGCAGAACACCGGTCACCCTCCTACATTAGTCTGTCTCTCTGTCTGTCTCTCTGTCTGTCTCTCTGTCGCTCTCTGTCTCTCTCTATCTCTCTCTGTCTGTTTTTGTCTGTCTCTGTCTATTTCTCTCTCTGTCTGTCTCTCATTCTCTGTCTCTCTGTCTCTCCACCTAAATCATATTAACTGACACATAAGTTTGTCTTATACTAAGAATGTCCTTCTCTGCTTATAGCAAACAATCAGAGCACCTATTAATGACCTATAGCTCCCAGCTCTATTGATTTAACATAAGCAGGTTTTTTGGTAAATAACTGTAAAGCGTGGGGTTAAATTTTCCCCTCAAAACATAGTATATAATGTTCTCTGAGTCAAATGAGGTGGCTAACCAAAATTTCATGATTGTAAATGCGACGGTGCGCATTCTTTTAGTGGACATACATACACACACACACAGCTATATATATTAGATTGATATATACTGTATCGTCACTTGTGTGAATCAGTTCATTACCATGAGAAGCTTCAATGATAAGTCAGAGCTTAAATTGAGTTTACAGCACTTCTGACTTTGACCACTGTTTTTTTTTTTGCTGGATATTTCTTACATGAGATCTTTATGATGTTACATTGACATCTTCTCTTCATTCAGGTCCCTACAATATCGGATCCTCTCAGTGGAGCTCTGCTATGAGAGAATTTTCCTGATTGACCCATGAAGGATGGATATGGACAGGAACAAGATGGTGGAGAGGATATTACACCTCACCCTAGAGATCCTCTTCCGGCTTACTGGAGAGGTGAGAGATTCTGATGACGTCACATTACATCATTCTTATCTATGGGAATAACAGATGGACAGAACTGGAGAGGTGAGGACTCTGGAAATGTCTGTAGTGAGATTTATTAATGTGTCTCTCCATAACCAGGATTACACAGTAGTGACGAAGACCTCTAGTGAGCGCTGTCAGGACCCTGTGTCTGAGGGATGGGGAAGACCCCTGAGCCCAATCACGGGGCCTCCACCTCACCCCCTGATACATGAGGACATCAATGACCAGAAGATCCTAGAACTCACCTACAAGATGATTGAGCTGCTGACTGGAGAGGTGACACTGCTGGGAATGCTGGGACATTATACAGTAATAATATGAAGGGATCGGGGTGATGACGGTATCATTGTATGTGTCAGGTTCCTATAAGGTGTCAGGACATCACCATCTATTTCTCCATGGAGGAGTGGGAGTATGTAGAAGGGCACAAAGATCTGTACAAGGACGTCATGATGGAGGTTCCCCAGTCCCTCACATCACCAGGTAATAGACAGGACTAAATACACACGGCCTATAATTATCTGTATGTAAGTAATGAATTCAGTCCCTGTATGTGTTTCCTCCAGTTCTCTCCAGTGAGAAGACAACACCAGAGAGATGTCCCCGTCCTCTTCTCCCACAGGACTGTAAACAAGAAGATCCCGATGTATCTCAGGATGATCAGGTAGATGGAGAGAAGGTGTCATGACCCTGGAATTGCTGACTCCGGTCTTCCTCCCGTCTCCTTCCACCATTCCCATTCTTATCTAAAATGACTACGCAGACACCGAATATCTTTGGATAATTCTGGCCATAGCAGCCATTTATTAACATAAATACATAACCAATAAAATTGCAATATGGTAAGGTCCTTGAAGCTACGACCCTGGTGATTCCCATAAACCGAACCATAAAACCAACTTGCTCCCAGCCGTTACCCACACTGGCTCAGGCGCACCAAACTGTAAGGGTTAATCCTTCGTTAACCCCAACACACCCACAGGGGCCCCGACATCCCCGTCGGGATTCCCGTCCAAATCACCAGGTGACCAGCAATTGTGCCAATGAGGGGATCCACACCCGTATGGATTCCCCGAACAATTTTAAACCAACTTCAAGGACCCACCAATAACACGCCATTCAGCCACTACGACCCGAGAAACCCCCCCCACCTCCCCCCGTCTCCCATATGATGCACACCCAGACATACCATAAATATCAGGGAGGGCGGGCGGGACTCTTCCTTCAGCCAGGGGAGCGGGAAAGTGCCGCTCCTCCCCTTTGGCCATCCAATCCTTTCAAAACGGGCTCACTCCCCCTCCCCCCACCCATGACACCCTGACCTCCCCACCAATCAGGGGTCATGCCGGCCTCCGCAAATGCCCCGGGAGAGGGAGGGGGGGCAATGCTCCGTCCTCTCTTGAAATCTCCCTATGATGTGTAGTCGGCTGTGAAGGCTTTGTACTCAGTCTTGATTTATCCACCAGGATCATACACTGAATCACCAATTTATTTGAGACACCTGTATGGAAATTTGAAAAGTTTATCATTAATCATTCTCAGGAACAGGTAGTTCACAGTCACGCAAACTGCAGCTTATTACAATGCTGGAGCTACACCTAATGTGTCCAAATGTTCAGCATTGTGTTGCTATAACAGTAGACAACTAGTTCCAGTGCCATTGCTGTGTAGCTTGACTTCCAAGACAGCAAAATTGGTATAACTGAGCAATGAAAAACATTGTCTGATCAGATGAATCCAGATTTCTGTTGCATCGTTGATGGGAAGGCCAGAATTTGGCACAAGCAGCATGAATCCAGTCTGGTGTCAACATTTCAGGCTGGTGGACTAATGGTAGGGAAATGTTTTCTTGGCACATCCTGAATCTTCATATTTGTGAATGGACTTTTGGACAGTAGAGCATGGAGATTAATCAACTTCATTCAATTAATTGTCTATGAGATGCTTTTTAATCTAATAATTGTCAGAATCAAAAATTAATTTTTAGGCACACCTCCCAAAACAATAGAACGGGGCGTTTGGAGCTAGTAAACTATTTACTTAAGGCTACTTTACATGCTGCGACATCGCTAGCGATCTCATTAGTGATGAGAAATTCTAGATCGCAAGTGCGATCTTTCGAGATCGCACATAGGTTATTTTACGCATGTGCGATCTCGAAAGATCACACTTGCGATCTAGAATTTCACATCGCTAATGAGATCGCTAGCGATGTCGTAGCATGTAAAGTACCCTTTAGGCCAAGCTGCTCGGCTACTAACATGTGAACTGTGTGCGGAGCTGGAGGACTTTTGGTTTGGCAAGCAAAATTGTCAAGGAAAGGTAGCTGAAGCACAATATGTCACCTAGGCTGTCTCCTGTTACTCAAAGGGGTTGTCCACTACTTGGAGAACCCCTTGTAATTCCCCATGTGTGTGAGGCGCTCGCTGGGTCTTAGGTAATTACACATCAACTGGCCGGTGTTGAAGGGGATTAGGGTTGTGACAGTGGCCTGGCCAGGCTCCATGATCCCTTGGTGTCAACCAAAATGATGATGGAGGGGATGGTGGTGATATTGGGAGTAGTTGTCTCGTGACTCCACCTGTGGTATGTGGCTATAATGGGAGCCGCCGCTGTGGAAAGTCTCTCTCTGCTGGGGTGAATGGTAATGCAACTCGGATGTTGCAGCACTCCACATGTGGAGCTAGGACCCAGGGAGGATGTTGGGGGTTGTTGTCCACCCCAGTGTGGGAAGCGCGGGAAGAATCAGACGACATAGCGGCTGCCATTTAAGGTGTTTACTCACTGAGTTGCTCCTGCCGTTGGACTGCCAGACTGCGCTGTAATGGGCTCCAGACGATTCCGGATAGTTCTGGGGCCGGTACCGGAGGGATACTTCATGAGAAATTCCTTCCTGCGCTCTATTGGGTGAGTCCCTGCGACTTAAAGCTACACAGGGACCTCTGTCCTTGGGGTGGTTATGTTCCCCGTCCCGTCTAGCAGGCAGTGCGAGTCCGAGTTGATGGGCCGCCCTATGGTCACGACTCCTGGCTCTATATGCTGCTTTGCCCGGGCTTTGTTGTGGGCCAGAAAACTTGAAATTCTCTGCCCAGCAGATTCTGCTGGCAGGCCGTGAAGCGCCCACCAGCCTAGGACTCCGCACCCTGACATGTGCGCTGGTCCTGAGGTAGCTATTAGCTCTCCCCTCAGCGACCGTGTTCTCCTCCATCTCACTTCGTTCCTGGTAGTAACTGGACTAAGTGTGTGTCTGGCTCCTGCTCCCCATATCAGTCGCCCCGCCCACTCGAGTCCCAGAGTTAGTGGGTGGGAGGCCTCAGACGATATGGTGACCATCCTAAATTACCTTACCCTAACCCCGTCCCAGTGAGTGGACAACTGGCTTATGTGTTCTGATGGATGTTGTGATCAGGCATCGACCTCCTCCTTACCTGGGATAAGTACCACACCTCTGGTGAGATGCAGTACCCTGTGGCGACTAAGGCCTCTGGGGGTGGGGAGGCACATGTGCTCCCATAAGAATAAAAAATGTCTATACTCACAGCCAGTGCTGGCACTATTCCAACGATTTTGGAATTTGTGTTCCTAGGGCCTTTGTGACATTGTTATGACACACTAGCCCTGTGACCAATCACCACTGGCTTCCGATGATTAAGTAATTGTCAGGAAGTGAGCGGCTATGCCAGCGCTCACTTACTCTTAATTACTTGAAAGTCCGAGGGAGGTGAGACAGAAGCCGGTGGTGATTGGTCGCGGGTAAAGATGAGCAAAGCTGAGGTTCAGTTTTCGAACTGAACACCATCTTAAAAACACAGGACTCTGGTTCGGAGTTCGAATGGTTTATGTGCGAACTTAACTCGCACAAGCAACAATGTGCTCAGATAATCCTGCTGCTTAGCCCTGTGTGAACAGCTTGCAGTGTTTGAACGGTGCACATTGCGGGTAACAACAGCGTGAGCATATATAGTGTGTAACCCCCCCAAAAAATTAGAAAATTAGCCGCCCACCCTCCCTTGGAAGTGATCTACTTATAGCAGGCTGTATGTGGGCAGAGATTCATATTGACAATGACCGTTTCCGAACCTCTTTGGCCGAGTTTCAGACACGTGGAGGTTCGGGTCGTTTACTGCTCGTGAACCGAACCTCCAAAGGTTCGCTCATCTTTAGTCGCGGGGCTCCCGTGTCATAACAATGTCACGTGGGCCTTGGGAGCACGAGTTCCGACATTGCTGGAACCATGCCTGCACCGAAGGGGGTGGACATTGAAAATAAGGGGTTGTCCAAGTTGTGGACAACCCCATTAACTGTTTAACGCTGGAACACAGTCCCTCTGTATATTTTGTTCTATCAGCCTCGGCTTATAGGAGATGCAAAATAAAGGTTGTGCTATTTATTCTTGATAATACTTTTCCCTACAAGTTAAGTGACTATTTCACCTCATCTCTACTGCCGTCCGTCAACCACTACTACAAGTGGGCACCATTCACTGTCACTGAACTCATCTCCTTTGTGCTCTCTCCACACATTTTCCGCTCAGTTCTGTGCTTAAAGAGGAAGTCTGTGAACCTTTCTGAATTTATTATGTTTCTGCAAAAATTTGACCTAAAACTACATCAAATTTTCACACAAGTCCTAAAAGTAGATAAAGAGAAGCAAATCAAAGAAATGAGTCAAAAATATTAAGACATAACATTTTTCAAGTGAGAAAATTCATCCAATTTCACATCAGTGAATAATAAAGTATGTGAACCCTTGCCTTCCAAATCTGGTGTGATTCTTTTGTGCACCAATAACTGTATGTAAATATTTCTGATGATTGTTGATTACTCCTGTACATTCGGATGGAGGAGTTTTATTCCATTCCTCACTGCTCCCAGTATCTATTATTTGCAATGTTGACGTCACATTATCAGCACTGCAGTCATTCACTGAGGTCAGGTCATCCATTAGTTGCTGCACTGTTGATGTGATTTCAGTGCTGGAGACAGACATCAGGAGCAGTGGTGGAGATTCAGCGAAAGACCTCGGTAGAGTGATTAAAGCAGAGTTGTTTTTTTAACAAACTACATACAGGGTTTTCTCCTTTTAACAGAAGGACAATGGCCCCATGGCACAAGGATCAGCAGGAAGCAATTCTGACCATATCAAACAATGTTAGCACAAAAAGATTTCATTGCCTATTAGAAACAAGAATATAACAAACCGGTGAGATTCTGAAAGCTAATGTAGATTGGGGTTGAACGGCTCACTCAGCTTCTTCACGAGGTAGACAGAGGAATTCTTCTCATTTAAATTTTCAGTGGGTTTATTAAAAGCTTTATAAACTAGCACAGAATAAAATAAATATAAACAGAATTTTTGGCAGAAAGAAAACAAAACAACACTCAAAACAGTCCACCCGCTTCAGATTTGGGTTCAGCTCTTTGCAATACGAGCACCACTCTGGAGGTCTATTCACCTCCAGACACAGAACACTGAGTGAATCCAGAGACCTTAATTTTGCCTCCTGGACTACAGTCTGTGTTGGATATATGTGAACAGCCATCCTACCCATCTCTTTGACTGTTCACAAAAAACAGGCTTTATCATGGCTGATTAACCCTCTCACTACATAATATGCTGGAACCTACATCCAGGTTTCACATCACCGAAGCTATTAACCTTGGTGAAACACATTTCCCCTCCAGGATTTTAACAGTGACCATCTTACAAGATCCATTGTGTCTCTAACAATGTGGTCATTGAGTTTATGTTGTATACTTGGTGGAGATGACAGGATAAAGCTAATCATAGACATTAGATGTCTGGATCTTCTCACAATTTTCTGGTTATGGAGACTTCTAGTTAAAATTAGGGCCAACAGGTCGGATTATACTGGAGATCTGCACCTATGTGATAACTACTACTGTCATGTCAGTTTGGA
The DNA here is from genome assembly GCF_048569485.1 of Anomaloglossus baeobatrachus. Classification (NCBI taxonomy): domain Eukaryota; kingdom Metazoa; phylum Chordata; class Amphibia; order Anura; family Aromobatidae; genus Anomaloglossus; species Anomaloglossus baeobatrachus. The sequence continues at coordinate 520,949,899 of NC_134357.1, forward strand.
TTGTTATTTTTATTTATGATCTTTTCTTGTCTTCAGAATAATTCTCCATCTGTGACTTTTACAATATTTATTTCAGGGTGAATATCTGACCCATATTAATACTACAGAGACATATGTGAGGGGTGATGAGCCGTGTAAAGAGGAGATTCCTACAGATATCCGCCCAGGTGAGTAGTGACCACTAAATGCAGAGAAGTCACGGATTGTTTTTATCCACTGGCCGGTACAATTGTATGCTAAATTTTTTAGGGCATGTAACACAGGCCTTTATTAACTCATTGCTATTAGCAAAGTTTCAATGGCCAAAAATTGAAAATACGCTTTCAGTTTGAAAGTCATCTCTCAAGTCCAACAAACTTCTAGAAGATATAACAATAAGCACATGTGGTCTGTAGAGAGAGACTCCAAGTAATAAGTTCTCCCAGTAGGTTTTTAAAATTATCCTAAACTATCTTGATACCAAGCAGCTCACAAACATCAATTCTAAAAGGCTGTTGCAAGCTAAATTTTACAGAGTTCTTATTTTTTTATGCCACCATAATGTAGCAATAAATATATGTTAGGTATATAATCATACTGACCGGAAGAACCATGCCGTAACACAAAACTATTGGTTTTTTTCGCCATTTTGCCTTATTTGGAATTTTTTTCTGTTTTTAATACATACTATGGTATAGAGAATGGTATCATACAAAACTAGATCACATAATTTTATCTTGGCTTCAGTTGAGATAAAGATTCAGCATGAGGAAAGTTCTCAAGTTTGAATTTTTTCGGTCACTTCCTGCTCCAGCCAAGAGAATCCATGAACTTGATCTATGACAGAATGCATATAGTCTATGTCCATGTTATTGACCAGTTATTGTCTTATGAGTATTCTTACTAGAAAATTGAGTAAGTGCTACCAATTTACCGGCTCGCTTTATCTTGGCCAAAAAAAGGGGTTCCAATGGATCCCACGTATCCTTCCAACAAGGATTTTTCCCTTCGCTGTAAGGAGTCCCCAGATCACCCCAGATAATCTTTAGTCCTATAGTTTACAGTCCAGCATTGTCAAACTATTGAGTTGGGTTACATAAAGAAGTCAGGCAGGTGGACATTTTAGCAGGGTGTGAGAAAGGATTAAGATCCAGGTAAGGTACATTTTTGGTTAGAGGGTTACTGTTGCTGTCAATGTCCTTATTAGTTAAATATTGAATTTTACTACAGTACAAATTGTTTAGATATACCTGAAGTAGACTATGATATACAGACTATATATGTATTAAAAAAAAGGCAGTACTAATTAAATGTGGCAGTCAGTGCATGCCTATTAATTGTAATACACCAAACATCTCCTGTTATAGAATAGTGGTCCCCCAACCTTTATGACTTTAACAGGCACATTTAGCTCTGAGAGAAGATTGTGAGCCACATCCAGCTTAGAGAGGGTCGCAAGTATTGACACCCAAAGCCCCCATCATTGATATAATAACCACCATAATTCTCCACAGAAATCACCCTGAGGTAGTATACCAATTACCAGGGGATCTTAGACTACCCCCTTCCAGATCTGCTCTTCTATGTGGAGCTACTCACAAAAGTCACTATCTGGAGACCTGCTCTTCATAGCTGTTTGATAGACCAGGGGCCTATGCACCAAGTTGGCAGACAGCCGCGAGCCACACATAATGGGCCCGCAAATCACATGTGGCTCCCAAGCCACAGGTTGGGGACCCCTGTTATAGAGGTAATAAAGGCAGCACTCTAATGTTTGAAGTGAAGAAAAATGGTGACTTATTCGCCCATGTGCATAATTTCCTCTATGCAAATGAAGGAATAAATTACCCTTTTTTTGTATTTGAATCATTGGAGTACTACCTATATTTTATCATTTTACTTCTAAGGCTGTGGAATTGAATAATAATGGTTTGATTTTTGGCAGATGACTATACCAGGAGATCAGAAGGTCACAAACTATTTTCAGATGTTGCAGCAGATGATAGTGATGTCACGTCAAATCCATATGAAGAGAATGCCATTATCCCAGATATACTTCCAGTTCTTCACAGCAAAGATCTATCATCTGATTCTTTTCAACAGATCATATCTTTTGATTCATCAAAACTTGTTAAGCAAAATAAAAATAACAGAACAGATACTAAGAATCTAAGAACTCGCATAGGAAAGAAATCATACATATGTTCAGAATGTGGTAAATGTTTTAATCAGAAATCTCATCTTGTTACACATCAGAGAAGTCACACTGGAGAGAAGCCGTTTTCATGTTCAGAATGTGGTAAATGTTTTAATCAGAAGACGAATCTTGTTACCCATCTGAGAATTCACACAGGGGAGAAGCCGTTTTCTTGTTCCCAATGTGGAAAATGTTTTACAAAGAAATCTGATCTTGTTAAACATCAGAGAATTCACACAGGGGAGAAGCCATTTTCATGTTCAGAATGTAGGAAATGTTTTAAAGACAAATCAACTCTTGCTAGACATAAGAAAATTCACACAGGCGAGAAATTATTTTCATGTTCTGTATGTGGGAAATGTTGTTCTCAGAAATCTGATCTTACTAAACATCTGATAACTCACACAGGGGAGAAGCTATTTTCATGTTCAGAATGTGGGAAAAGTTTTAAGCAGAAATCGAATCTTCATAGCCATCTAAGAATTCACAAAGGGGAGAAGCCATTTTCATGTGCAGAATGTTGGAAATGTTTTACAGACAAATCTACTCTTTTTAGACATCAGAAAATTCACACAGGCGAGAAACCATTTTTATGCTCCGAATGTGGGAAATGTTTTTCAAAAAAAATAAATCTTGTTAGACATCAGAGAATTCACACAGGGGAGAAGCCATTTTCATGTTTAGAATGTGGGAAATGTTTTAAAGACAAATCAACTCTTGTTACACATCAGATAAATCACCAGGACTGTATATGATAATAGGCAACTAAGCTACAGTGCCTAAGGTGACATGTTGTAGGGGGTGTAGCAACAAGAAATGTATTTTTTTTTAAACATAATTCTCTCTCTGCCTCCCTTTGAACTGGAACAGCATCTCCTAGGGTAGGTAGAGGAGTGTCAGGGTTCATGATGCACTCAGATCCAAGTTGTAGAGATACAATGATAAACAGGTTTGCAGACTTGGTACTCCTGACTTCTGTTTCATCAGTCTGAGCTTAGTATACACACAGTGAGGAAGTGGTGTCATTGCTCAGCTCCAGTGTACAACCATTACACAATACATAGCAGGGGCACATTTATAAGATTATCTCAGCACAGGAACATTTTTTTTAAAACATTTCCAATTGTGGAACTTATTATTATTCCAAGATCTGTTTATTAAAATTAACTTTTCATCGGACAACTCCTTTTAAATGCAGCTTCTCAGCAATGAAAACCCATGCCATAAAGCTCACAACGCAGTGTGTTCTAATGGTAATGCCAAAGGAAGTTTAGAAAAGTGTTGATATTGAGTCAACATAGCTTTACCAACATAAGTTATAAGTTATGTGCTTCAGAACTCAGTGATCTTACTCAGTGACATTACGACTCTGTAGTTAAGTTGCTGTGGTTTTTAAACACTTCCATTTTTCAATACCACTCATAGTTGATCCTGGAATATTCACGAGGGAAGAAATGTCAGTCTTTTTACAAAGTTGGCATCTTATTATAGTTGCACACTCAAATTAAGTTTCTTAAAAAACCCAATTTATTTTCAATCACTAGGTACTTTTTCTTCAGCTGTGGCAATATAACCAAATTAACCACTTCAACCCCCCGTGATTTTCCGTTTTTCATTCATGTTTTTTCCTCCCCTTCTTCCAAGAGCCATACCCTTTTTTTTTTTTTACTTCAATATTGTCATATGAGGGCTGTTTTTTTGTGGGATGAGTTGTACTTTTGAACAAAACCATTAGTTTTACCAAACAGTGTACTGGAAAATGGGAAAAATATTCCAAGTGCGGTGAAATTGCAAATAAATGCAATTGTACAATTGTTTTGGGGGTCTTTTATTCACCCTGTTCACTATATGGTAAACTAAGGTGTCCATATGATGTCTCAGGTCAGTACAAGTTCGTAGATACCAAACATGTATACTTTTACTTTTATCTAAGAGGTTAAAAAAAATTCAGATGTTTGTCCAAAAAAAGAATTGCACTTTTGGCACCATATAACGAGATCCATAGCGTTCTCATGTTTTGTGATCTGGGGCTCATTGATGGCTTATTTTTCGCATCTTGAGCTGATGTTTTTGTGTATACTATTTTCGTGCAGATGCTACATTTTGATCGCCTGTTATTGCATTTTAAAAACAAATTGTGGTGACCAAAAAACGTAATTTTGGCGTTTGGAATTTTTTTATCGCCATGCCATGTACTGATCAGATTAATTGATTTTATATTTTGATAGCTCAGGCATTTATGAATGCTGTGATACCAAATATGTGTATATTTTTTTTTGTTTTATTTTTAATGGGACATATGTGGGGTAAGTTAAACTTTTAGGGTTTTTTTCATATTTATTAAACCTTTTTTTTACATTTTTTATTTATTTATTTATTTAGTCCACCTAGAGGACTTTATCACTGCACAGTCTAATCGCATGTTCACTTCTGCTGATCAGAGCAGCATTGCTCTGATCAGCAGAAATGTAGCATTCCTGTGAGTGCTGGCTCTCTGTCGGCTGTCACATGAATATGTTATGCTAGAGTCAGGGTTCACCAGTTGACCTCGTGCTACCATGGCAACCCATTAGCGTCCCATGTTCGTGGCATGAAACGGTGCGATTCCCGCCGCTGCCACTTAAATTATGCTAAGTTGTAAGCAGGATCAGAGATTCACCTGCACCTGTTGGCCGCATGTCTGCTGATCGGATCAGCAGACGTGCGGGGATTACTGTGGGCTTGCCGCCAGAGCCCGTGGTTTACTGGGAGACACGGCCTAGCATGTAAATATACGTTTAAGGTCGTGAATGGGTTAAAATCCTTAATTTGGTGATTTAGAGATGTACTGTGGTATTTATGTCCATAAAATATACAGTATGATGCCTACAGATTACATTGCTCTACATCAATCTTATTGACTAAAAGATAAGGTGACCTTTATCAATTTTGTTGGCTAAATCCAAAAATCACATCTGTTTCCACCAGTCCCGTAAGTTGTTTTTTGTTTTTTTTTACTAAACACTGTTTACGAAGGATCTTGAGTAATAATGTAATAATATATGTTATTTTAATGGCATAATACTATTAGTATTTACAGCGTGACATCCCTAATCATAACTATTTCAGAATATCCAAATAGGGAAAATTTCTCCCTAAGAATTAAAATTTGCACAAATTTTGCTTGGTGGGTTAAACGATATATTTGTTTCATGTTAAAAAACGAGTCTGTTAAGTGCTATCTCTTCTTAAGAATTTCTTATTACCCCAGACATTCAACTTTAAAACCTTTCATCAAATGTTTCTCCTTTGTAAAAAAAATTTGACATACTGCATATTTTTTATTCCCCGTATTTGGAATCGGCACCTTTTTATTTGGGTAAAATTAGCAAAATCACTTAGGTCAGCTGAAACTTTTTTTTTTTTTTTTTGAAATGTAGACCAGTTTTTCTAGTTCCCCATTTAAATAACTTCACATTTATCCACAATGAATGTCATCTGCTGCATAGATGCCAAAAAATTCTGTTTGCCCAAGTCTGCTGATAAGTTTTTAACATCTTCAATAGACTGCGCACTACTACAAAGCGTGGTGTTTTTTTTTTTAAATAAAAACAATGTGATCAATCTTGTCTTCTACATCAATAATGAATATATTGAATATTAGCTGACCCAGCACCTGAACCTTGGATTACATCACTTATTACTTAGAAACCATCAGAATGGCAATTATTTAACATACAGTGCCTAGCAAAAGTATTCGGCCCCTTGGAATTTTTCAACCTTTTCCACATTTCAGGCTTCAAACATAAAGATAAACATTTTCATGTTATGGTGAAGAATCAAAAACAAGTGGGACACAATTGTGAAGTTGAATGAAATTTATTGCTTATTTTAAACTTTTTTAAAAAATAAATAACTGAAAATTGGGGCATGCAATATTATTCGTCCCCTTTAAGTTAATACTTTGTAGCGCTACCTTTTGCTGCAATTACAGCTGCAAGTCGCTTGGGGTATGTCTCTATCAGTTTTGCACATCGAGAGACTGAAATTCTTGCCCATTCTTTGCAAACAGCTCGAGCTGAGTGAGGTTGGATGAAGAGCGTTTGTGAACAGCAGTTTTCAGCTCTTTCCACAGATTCTCAATTGGATTCAGGTCTGGACTTTGACTTGGCTATTCTAACACCTGGATACGTTTATTTGTGAACCAATCCATTGTAGGTTTTGCTTTATGTTTGGGACCATTGTCTTGTTGGAAAACAAATCTCCGTCCCAGTCTTAAGCCCGCTACACACGCTTCAATATATCTCACAATCCGTCGTTGGGGTCAAGTTGTAAGTGACGCACATCCGGCATCGTTTGTGAGGTATCTGCGTGTGACAGCTACATGCGATCAGGATTGAACGCAAAACCGTTGATCGCAAACACATCGTATCATTCTCTAGAATTGAGCGTTTTGTTGCACGAACCTAGACAATTGTAACGTGTGACATCCCTCATACGATTGTGATGTCTGATGCTATGTGCGCAGGTGTGCGCTCTGCACCGCAGCTTAAAAAAGGTCTGCTTCAGAGCGCAGCTGAAAAGCTGCGTTCTGAAGCGCCTCACAATGTCTGTCATGCACTAATCTCTGTCAGTCCGTCACTATCTCTGTCCCTCACTCTCTGTCCATGTCAGTCTATCCCCCTCTCTCATATACTCACCAATCCCCGATCCCCGGCGCTGCACGGCATTCACACTGCTCCGGCGGCTTTTACTGTTTTGAAAAAGCCGGCCGCCCATTAAACAATTTCGTATTCCCTGCTTTCCCCGCCCACCAGCGCCTATGATTGGTTACAGTGAGACACGCCCCCACTCTGAGTGACAGGTGTCACACTGCACCCAATCACAGCAGCCGGTGGGCGTGTCTATACTGTGTAGTGAAATAAATAATTAAATAATTAAAAAAAACGGCGTGCGGTTCCCCCCATTTTTAAAACCAGCCAGATAAAGCCATACGGCTGAAGGCTGGTATTCTCAGGATGGGGAGCTCCACGTTATGGGGAGCCCCCCACCCTAACAATATCAGCCAACAGCCGCCCAGAATTGCCGCATACATTATATGCGACAGTTCTGGGACTGTACCCGGCTCTTCCCGATTTGCCCTGGTGCGTTGGCAAATCGGGGTAATAAGGAGTTATTGGCAGCCCATAGCTGCCAATAAGTCCTAGATTAATCATGTCAGGCATCTATGAGACACCCTCCATGATTAATCTGTAAGTTACAGTAAATAAACACACACACCAGAAAAAATCCTTTATTAGAAATAAAAACACACACATATACCCTGGTTCACCACTTTAATCAGCCCCAAAAAGCCCTCCTTGTCCGGCGGAATCCAGGATGATCCAGCGTCGCATCCAGCGCTGCTGCATGGAGGTGACCGGAGCCGCAGCAGACACAGCCGCTCCGGTCACCTCCACACAGCAAATGAACACAGCCGCGCGATCAGCTGCTGTCACTGAGGTTACCCGCGGCCACCGGTGGATGCACCGGTGGAATGTTGGTGTGTCACAATGCAGCCAGGGAAAAAGACAGACACAGACAGGGAAAGAGACAGACACAGACAGGGTAAGAAACCGACATAGACAAGGTAAGAGACAGACACAGAGACAGACTGACAGGGAAAGAGACAGACAGGGCTGAATGTGTGTATGTGTGTGTGTGTGTGTGTGTGTGTGTATGTATGTCCGGGATTGGCATCTGCACCGTTGCAGCTACAGCCACAAAATTTTGCACACTCACACTTCTGGAACCCGAGAGCGTCATAGGCTATGTTTTGAGGGGAAATTTTAACCCCGCGCTTTACAGTTATTCGCCAAAAAACCTGCTTCCATTAAACCGAATAGAGCTGGGAGCCACAGTGCAGCCAGAACTTAAGCAGCTACGCCCTTATATGGAATGTTGGTGTGTCACAATGCAGCCAGGGAAAAAGACAGACACAGACAGGGAAAGAGACAGACACAGACAGGGTAAGAAACCGACATAGACAAGGTAAGAGACAGACACAGAGACAGACTGACAGGGAAAGAGACAGACAGGGCTGAATGTGTGTATGTGTGTGTGTGTGTGTGTGTGTATGTATGTCCGGGATTGGCATCTGCACCGTCGCAGCTACAGCCACAAAATTTTGCACACTCACACTTCTGGACCCCGAGAGCGTCATAGGCTATGTTTTGAGGGGAAATTTTAACCCCGCTCTTTACAGTTATTCACCAAAAAACCTGCCTCCATTAAAGCGAATGGAGCTGGGAGCCACAGTGCAGGCAGAACTTCAGAAGAATGCGCAGCCACGCCCTTAAATGGAATGCTGGCATGTCACAATGCAGCCAGGGAAAGAGACAGACACAGACAGGGAAGGAAACAGACATAGACAGGGTAAGAGACAGACACAGACAAAGAGACAGACTGACAGGGAAGAGACACGGAGAGAGAGGGAAAGAGAGACAGGTTAAGAGACAGACACAGACAGGTAAAGAGACAGACACAGACAAAGAGACAGACAGGGAAAGAGAGGGAAAGAGACAGATAGGGAAAGAGACAGACAAAGACATACAAATAGACAGATACAGGGAAAGAGACAGTCAGGGAAAGAGAGGGAAAGAGACAGACAGGGAAAGGGAGGGAAAGAGACAGACAGGGAAAGAGATTGAGAGAGACAGACAGTCAGAGACAGACAGGGAAAGAGACAGACAGACAGACAAAGAGAGAGAGAGAAACAGAGAGATATATACAGACGTACAGACGGGGAGACAGACATAATTACATTTATATCTATTTGTTTTGTGGTTTTTGTGTGCAGAATACATTTTTGTTAATACATTCTATTTGGTTAACAGCAGTTATTAACCCGGGCGAAGTCGGGTAGTACAGCTAGTCTAATATATAAAGCTGAATGTGTGTGTGTGTGTGTGTGTGTGTGTGTGTGTGTGTGTGTGTGAATGAATGTCCGGGATTGGCATCTGCACCGTCGCAGCTACAGCCACAAAATTTTGCACCCTCACACGTCTGGACCCCGAGAGCGTCATAGGCTATGTTGTGAGGCGAAATTTTAACCCCGTGCGTTCCAATTTACCAATCAATTTTGCCCCTATCTACATAATTGGGAAAAAGTGAAATGAAAAGTGTATCCACACCGTCGCATTTACAATCACAAAATTTTGCACAGACACCTCATGTGACCCAGGGAATGTCGTAGACTATGTTTGAACAGGAAAATTTAACCCCGCGCTTTACAGTTCGTCTCCAAAAAACATGCCTCCATTAAAGTAAATGGAGCCTGGAACTACAGGTTATTAGTAGGAGCTGTGATTGGTTGCTATAGGAACAAAAGACATTCATAGTATAAGAAGCTTATATGTGAAGTAATAAGATGTCGGTGGGGAGACGGATAGAGAGAGACAGAGAGGGAGACAGACAGAAAGGGAAAGAGACAGAGAGATAGAGACAGACAGGGAAAGAGACAGATAGAGACAGACCTGGAAAGAAACAGACCTGGAAAGAGACAGATGTGGAAAGAGACAGACATACATGCAGACAGAGACAGACAGACAGACAGGGAAGGAGGAGATAGCCAGAGAGACAAACAAAGATAGATGGGGAAAGACACAGACCTTGATATAGACAGATGGGGAAAGAGACAGAGAAATAGAGACAGACAAGGAAAGAGACAAAAAAAATACACAGACAAAGAGACGGGGAGACAGACGGGGAAAGAGACAGACCTGGGAAAGAGACAGACCTGGAAAGAGACAGATGGGGAAAGAAACAGAGAGATAGAGACATACAAAGAAAAAGACAGACAGAGACAGGCAGATGGGTAAAGAGACAGACAGGGAAAGAGACAGACGGGGAAAGAGACACCTGAAAAGAGACAGACTGGGAAAGAGACAGACCTGGGAAGAGACAGACGGAGCACATTACTTGGCCAATTTAGTTATATATGTGTGTAGAATATCTGTGGTGTTGAAATATGTTGTGAAATGCTTCTTTTAGCTTAGTTTTTGCCTTTTAATAATTACATTTCTATTTGTTTTGTGGTTTTTGTGTACACAATACATTTTTGTTAATACAGTCATATGAAAAAGTTTGGGCACCCCTATTAATGTTAACCTTTTTTCTTTATAACAATTTGGGTTTTTGCAACAGCTATTTCAGTTTCATATATCTAATAACTGATGGACTGAGTAATATTTCTGGATTGAAATGAGGTTTATTGTACTAACAGAAAATGTGCCATCTGCATTTAAACAAATATTGACTGGTACAAAAGGATGGGCACCTCAACATAAAAGTGACATTAATATTTTGTAGATCTTCCTTTTGCAAAAATAACAGCCTCTAGTCGCTTTCTGCAGCTTTTAATGAGTTCCTGGATCCTGGATGAAGGTATATTTGACCATTCCTGTTTACAAAACAATTCCAGTTCAGTTAAGTTTGATGGTTGCCGAGCATGGACAGCACGCTTCAAATCATCCCACAGATTTTCAATGATATTCAGGTCTGGGGACTGGGATGGCCATTCCAGAACATTGTAATTGTTCCTCCGCATGAATGCCTGAGTAGATTTGGAGCGGTGTTTTGGATCATTGTCTTGCTGAAATATCCATCCCCTGCGTAACTTCAACTTCGTCACTGATTCTTGCACATTATTGTCAAGAATCTACTGCTACTGAGTTGAATCCATGCAACCCTCAACTTTAACAAGATTCCCGGTGCCGGCATTGGCCACACAGCCTCAAAACATGATGGAACCTCCACCAAATTTTCCTGTGGGTAGCAAGTGCTTTTCTTGGAATGCCGTGTTTTTTTGCCTCCATGCATAACGCCTTTTTGTATGACCAAACAACTCCATCTTTGTTTCATCAGTCCACAGGACCATCTTCCAAAATGTAACTGGCTTGTCCAAATGTGCTTTTGCATACCTCAGGCGACTCTGTTTGTGGCGTGCTTGCAGAAACGGCTTCTTTCGCATCACTCTCCCATACAGCTTCTCCTTGTGCAACGTGCGCTGTATGGTTGACCGATGCACATTGACACCATCTGCAGCAAGATGATGCAGCAGGTCTTTGGAGGTGGTCTGTGGATTGTCCTTGACTGTTCTCACCATTCTTCTTCTCTGCCTTTCTGATATTTTTCTTGGCCTGCCACTTCTGGGCTTAACAAGAACTGTACCTGTGTTCTTCCATTTCCTTACTATCTTCCTCACAGTGAAAACTGACAGTTTAAATCTCTGAGACAACTTTTTGTATCCTTCCCCTGAACAACTATGTTGAATAATCTTTGTTTTCAGATCATTTGAGAGTTGTTTTGAGGAGCCCATGATGCCACTCTTCATAGGAGATTCAAATAGGAGAACAACTTGCAAGTGGCCACCTTAAATACCTTTTCTCATGATTCACCTGCCTATGAAGTTCAAAGCTCAATGAGGTTACAAAACCAATTTAGTGCTTTAGTAAGTCAGTAAAATAGTAGTTAGGAGTGTTCAAATCAAGAAATTGATAAGGGTGTCCATACTTTTGCACCGGTCAAGTTTTGTTTAAATGTGGATTGCACATTTTCTGTTAGTACAATAAACCTCATTTCAATCCAGAAATATTACTCAGTCCATCAGTTATTAGATATATGAAACTGAAATAGCTGTTGCAAAAACCCAAAAATTGTTTTAAAGAAAAAAGGTTAACATTAATAGGGGTACCCAAACTTTTTCATATGACTGTACATTCTATTTTGTTAACAGCAGTTATTAACCCGGGCAAAGCCAGGTAGTACAGCTAGTTATTATCTAAAAATCTTTTTTCACGGGAAAAAACTCTTGTTCCTTGTCTCCAATGAGGGAGAGAATTGTCACAAGATCTGATACTGATGATCTCAGCCAAGTTATTTTTAAAATCTCTGACAGACAGAAACAGGTGGTGGGTCCTCCTGAGAGAGACATTCTTTCTCATTTAAAGGAAACAGTTGAGTTACAAAATATTTTTAAAAATCCCAATAGTTTAAAAATGTTTTTATTAGATCGGATCTTTGAAGAAAAAATTACGTTGGTCTTCAGTTTGGGTAGGAGGGGATTTCTGAATCAATAAATATGGTGATTGTATTTTGATATTCATAATTATTCATATACAGTGAATCTATGCATTATATACTATATATATATATATATATATATATATATATATATATATATATACATATATACAGTGTATATATTTTCATATAGTATATTGTATACTTAAAATTAGTGACCGTAAAATCAAGGTTATATTCTCATTTAGTTAAATTATAAATATATATAATAAATATAGTTTAATTTTATAAATAAATAATTTGATCTCTGTCTATGAATAATAATATTTTAATTCAATAATAAGGAATAAGAATGACTTAAGTGTTTCATTTTTTCATAAATATGATATTATTATTCTCATTTTTTCCTCAGAATTTCTCAGTAAAGCAGATTGATGAAATATTAAATTCTTTATTTATAAATGTATTCTTATCCTCAAACAGGTAACATATATCTTATATTGTGTAAGGCTAATCGCGAAAGCATGCTAAATAATTATTAATTTTTCAGGTATCAATCGAAGGATCATCAGATATATATCTTTCTTAGTGCTATTTGTAATGTAACTAATGTGTGTAACCTGAGTGTTTGAAATACTTACACTGCTTGCCTTGTTGGAATGGTGTTTCTTTTTTTTTACTTAACTAAGATATGTGACTATTATATGGCCAAACGTACAGTATCTGTGTTACTGTGTTACTCGTGAGTATATGTGATAAATGTAATTCTTATATTTAAAGAAGTACTTCAAATTAATTATCATATCTTTAAAGTGCACATAGGAAAAAATTGAAAATCAAAATGGATATCTGTTTGTCAATGTCTTGTATGTGGATAGTCCTCTGTATATACATGTGAGGCAGTCTAATTGACTGAACAGCTGTTGACTGAAATTCTATCCAAAAAAGTCTTTGAACCTTCAAAAGAAAAAAAAAAGGAAAACTTTTTTTAACAAGGTTATATATCTATATTATTTAGAATAAAATAATTTAAAGTACGTAAGTATTAATAATGAAGGAATTTATACAAAATAAATCTTATTCATATACATATTTCTTTAGTATAATGAGTGTCAGGACCCATATCAAAGAAAAGAACATTTCATTTATCGATATATCCATTCATTTACTTTCTAGTAATACATTATTCTTACATTAGTATGTTAACGTAATAAGGATTATAGTTACACAGTTTCTTATATAGTAGGTTATTCAATAAATAACAGACAAATCAAATAAATTAAATTAGAGTAATAAAAATGGAAAGACCAAGGTAGATTAGATTCTACCTTCCTACCATAACATGAATCCACATTATTATATTGTTGAACATACAACATGAATAATACAAATTGATTATTATTTTCATCATTATTATTTACATTAATCCACTATCGCCAAGGAAGGAAAGAAGATCTGTTATCTTTATGATGTATTCATTTATTTGGAGGGTTTCATGTAGGTTTTCCCTCCACAGGGGGAATTGTAAAAAGTTCACATTTATTAAATAATTTATAATATAATACATCCAGATAATAGATCTATAGATGGCAGAATTAATAGATAACAGTACTTAAATTAATATTAAGGTATCTGTATTGAATATAGATAAATGCTGACATAGTCCTGTATATATAGAATATATATATATATATATACATATATATATATATATATCTGGAAACGTCTACTGATTACGTCATGCGTATAGTAAGATCTCTTTAAATAGCCCTTATGAACAGCTGCATTGGACATATATACCATGACACTTCTCGGGGGGAGAGACCAGAGGCAGAGGGGGATCGTCCCTGCAGAAGGACACATGTTGAGGCTGCAGAGTCCTAACACCCATCCAAGATGAAGCAACATATGCTGGCCAGGTCTCCAGCATGACACCTATTCAGGATCCTGGGAAAGATGAATGAAGGCTTCTATTGATTTAGTAAAAATTGGACTATTATTGAACTCTTCACGTAAGCAAACAAAGAATACTATTTTTTCCTTTCTGTAACTGAACTGAAACTTTATTTTTTAGCAACCATTTTACTCGATATAAAATAAATCTATTTATTTTTACATTTTTGAAGTTTGTCTTTCATGCGCCTTATCACGTATTTTAAGAAAAATATATTTGAGGGATATATTTTTAACAACCACCCACCTTATTCAACAGATCTAGCTTCCTCCGACTATCCTCTGTTTCCAAACCTGAAGAAACACCTCAAGGGTACCAAATTTCACACTATTTCTGATTGCATGGCTGCTACAGATGCCTGGTTTTGAAGCACAACCGAAATCCTTCTTTTTGCTAGGCTTACAGAACTTGACATACCGATGTAAGAAGTGTGCTGACATCAGTGGAGAGTATGGGGAATAAATGTAAAGTTTCATCATCCTATCTCATTTTGTTTCTAGGTAAAGCCAAAGACTTCTTAGCAGCCCCTTGTATACGGCCAATGTTGCATATCAGAAGAATAACATGGTGAAAGTGATTCAGTGGCAAAGTGTCTCTTGATCTGAACCCAACCAGACATCTATGGAGAAATCTGAAGATACAAGTTGTCATCACTTTCCAGCCAGCATCCAGGTCCTCAAAGAGGTCTTTCTAGAAGAAAGGAAAAAGATGATGTTGATTTCCCCACCTCCGAAAAGGTGATGTCACATTACAACCCTTCTGTCCGCTCTCTTCCGTTTATATTAATTCCACTGTACTGCCTCTTCCTGCACACTGACTGTCCAGAGATCAGTCACACTTATGTCTTTGGTGATCACTGCATTTTGTAATTCCTCTACAGTGAGAGAAAAGCTGGATGTCATTATACTTCACACTGGAGTAGACCTAATTGTGTCTCATATCTGAGTTGAAGGTTCAGTACAGCAAAGCTGACAATGCAGGAAAGGAGAGTTGATAGTTGGGTTTATAACGTGCCACAGCTAAACTCAGCTGTGCTCTCCCTCCCCACACAAGGACCTTATCTGAAAGGTGTGAGTTATCTGAGCTTTAATCTCCCAGCAGTATCTAATCATACAGGAGGTTAGACTAGACTTAAGGCCCAGTCACACACAACGACTTACCAACGATCCCGGCAACGATACGACCGGATAAGGATCGCTGGTAAGTCGCTGGTGAGATGTCAAAAAGTCAGACCTTACCAACGACGCAGTAACGATACAGGTAGCAGTAGCGACCTGTATAATGATCTCGCTAGTCATTGGGACCCTGTCACACAGCGTCAAATACAGCGATATGTTCTGCCCAGCAGGACATCGCCTTTAAAAAAAATGGTCCGGATCATTCGGCAACGACTAGCAATCTCACAGCAGGGGCCTGATCGCTGGTAGGTGTCTGTCTTGCTAAATTCTACTAAAAAGGGGGCTGAAAGCCCGTACTTACATTTAAACAAAGAGAACACCGGAGTAATTGCGCATTACAATATAACAAATTTTATTGCACATACATTAGAAAATATAAAAACATACATGAAGATAAAAAGGTAAATGAACAAAATGAGGTGTTTCACAGTGTACAAAACACACATAGATGCAAAGGACAGAATTACAGGCTGAATCTCCGTTGCTCACAATAATTAGTGTAACATACTAGGAGGGCCTCCATAGGTCTATTCCTCCTATCAATATTAAGCAACAAAGATATGAATCACCCAATTGCTATGTTTAAATGTGCTGGATATAATGGTTAAATGGTTTGTATTATCCTTAGAACAATAAAGTCCATAATATCTAGTCAAAGGTAAAAGACTGTATAAGCTGCACTTCACCATACATAAATGTCTGTGTCTGGTTCAGAACAACTCACTGAACGAGGCATGGATCCACATTAAGTCCACAATCACTGTGTATAATCAGTTAATCAACATGTGGTCCAAGTCACACAGTATGACATTACCATGAGGTGTTAACCATTACAGAAAAATCAACACCAGGCACATATAATCCAATAGACACAATCGGACATAGCAAACAAAGTATTACCCATTTATAGAGTGGTGACTCAGCACTGTCAGTCCTCTACCCCAATGTACATTTCGCAGTTTAAGACGCTTCCTCAGGGGGCTCGTACTTACGAAGCGCTCACTGATATCCTAATCAGGCACGAATACTAATATTCTTTATAGCAAGATACTATTTATTTTAATAGCACATGAATATATATATAGTCAATGGTACATAGGCATAAGAACTATAGTCATAGAAACTTATACAATAACAGAAATATGCATCAACATTACCGTTATGTTGTAGCAATCCTTTCACATCGGAGGGAACTCGAGTTAATGATAAGGAATCAACATGGCATCTTGGCATGGCATCACAGGAACAGTGCGTACGTACACTTCAATGTCCTGGAAGGTATTTCCCTAACATTAAGCGAGTTCGGTGTATTTTTTATAGGAAAACATTGTAGGTTGGGTTTAAAATGGTCACCAGCATGTGATAGCTGAGTCATGTTCATGTAACTTGACCACAAACTGCTGGGGGCACCGTTTGCTTCCTGCACATCCTGCCAGTGGTCAACTGGTCAACTGTGGTCAGCCAAAGTGTTAGCGAAATATTGCAATGAGCCGTAAATTTCATATGCAAGCTTCCTTCAACCTGTCTTTACGCTAACCACAAGTTTCCGGTAAGTGGAACTGTAAATGTTACTTCCTTTATCTTCAACTGCTTCAAGACATGTATTCCTTGGTCATCATTTTGGCCCTCCAAAGGACATCTTCTGCCAATCCCGGACATACATACACACATACACACATTCAGCTTTATATATTAGATTGTAGCGGATTGTATGATTTGTAATTTACATGCAATTTCCTACGAATTTCATAAATTTTGTAACAGGAATATTTGGATCTGGAAGACAATGTTGGTTTTTCATAAAATTTCACCTTTTTTGGCTTTATGGCTTTAATTAATTTCTGTTGTGATTGTTTTTGGTGATTCCTAATGAAATCGATAAATTTTGCGCTTTCATATAACGATTTTTACTTTAATGCAATCATGCAGGTTTTATAATCCAGACATTTAAATTTCCTTACGAACGTGTAAATCAAAGAATTTAATCAGACATTTGGAATGACCGCCCTATATAAACATTTAAAAACGGACATAAATGAGAACGTACCTTCATTCTGTTCAATTTGTAATTCCTTCAACATCTCATAATTTGGATGGACTATCTTCATGTCTTGCACAAAAGTTCTGATCTTTCAGCCTACTGATATCATTATCATTTGGACACTGAAATGTCTCGTCAGAAGACCTTTCTAAAGCTAGCTGTCTGAAAAACTGTTGTGGTATCCACATATGGAATATCTGAGTTATCTCACTATTGGTTAAATTGAACTTTTCAACAAAACTTTGAAATATTTCTGAATTTCTGCACACATGAATCTTGGGATCAAAATGCAGGAATTAATTTGCATAAGTCCAAAAGATTCTTTGAGTTTAATTTCTATTTTCGCCTGTTCTATTTTTAGAAACTGATCGTCGCCATGCTCTCTGACTCCTCTTTGCACGTCTCCTTCTCTGGCTCCTCCCCCTTCTGGCTCCTCTATGTAATTTCCTTCTTCGACTCCTCCCCCTTCTGGCTCCTCTATGCAACTTCCTGCTTCTTTTCCGGTGTCACCTTTAATGGACAGCACATGTCTGTAGCCATCTTGGAAACGATTTTCATTAGAAACATTACAGACAGTATCGCTTTCTGACATTTCAGGTTGTCCATTTCCACTTTCTTTCAATTTCTTCAACAGTAACTTGTAAAATTCATGGACCAAATGACAGGCATTCCTGATTTTCTTTTTTTCTTGATTAAAAGACACCGTAGATTCTACGTCAATTCTCAAGTTCACACTCCCCATAAAGGCTTACCCAGAGCTCCTCTACATTAGAAATATCTGAGTATGTAAACTGTAATTTACTTTCTTTAGAAAAAGAAGAGATAAAATCCATTTTCTTACCTGAAATGACCCAACCGTGAATGGATGATCCCATGAGACTTGATTCACCTCGTTCAGCACATCCAATGCTTTATGGACTGACTTATCCTGTTCCTTCAAAGACACGTCAAAGAATGATCTGTGGCTTCACGAACTCTTCAACGTTCATGTAAAAAACACTCATGTGACTTGAAGCCTTATCCGTATTTTTAGGTACTGCGGGATTATTAACAATTTTAAATTGTCGATTCCTGATACTTTGCAAGAGTTATTAGCAAAATGAAAAAAAAAAAATCAAGAATGGCTGGCTTACCAAATGTTAAAAATATATCCCTCAAATACATTTTTCTTCAAATACGTGATAAGGTGCATGAAAGACAAACTTCAAAAATGTAAAAATAAATAGATTTATTTTATATCGAGTAAAATGGTTGCCAAAAAATAAAATTACAGTTCAGTTACAGAAAGGAAAAAATAGTATTCTTTGTTCGCTTACGTGAAGAGTTCAATAATAGTCCAATTTTTACTAAATCAATAGAAGTCTTCATTCATCTTTCCCAGGATCCTGAATAGGTGTCATGCTGGAGACCTGGCCAACATATGTTGCTTCATCTTGGATGGGTATTAGGACTCTGCAGCCTCGACATGTGTCCTTCTGC
The DNA here is from genome assembly GCF_048569485.1 of Anomaloglossus baeobatrachus. NCBI lineage: Eukaryota > Metazoa > Chordata > Amphibia > Anura > Aromobatidae > Anomaloglossus > Anomaloglossus baeobatrachus. The sequence goes on from NC_134357.1 coordinate 520,968,768, forward strand.
AGGGACGATCCCCCTCTACCTCTGGTCTCTCCCACCGAGAAGTGTCATGGTATATATGTCCAATGCAGCTGCTCATAAGGGCTATTTAAGGAGATCCTACTATACGCATGATGTAATCACTAGACGTTTCCAGATAGAATATATATACAGGACTATGTCAGCATTTATCTATATTCAATACAGATACCTTAATATTAATTTAAGTACTGTTATGTATTAATTCTGCCATCTATAAATCTATTATCTGGATGTATTATATTATAAATTATTTAATAAATGTGAACTTTTTACTGTGGTCAACCAGCTGGGAGCCCAGCTCTGCTAGTTTTGCCTTGGTTGCTTGTGCAGTGTGAGCAGAGGCATTTTCTTGCAGAGCCAAGATTCCTTTGGAAAGCTTGCTGCGCCTTTTGGCCATCAGGGCTGCCTTCAATTGGTCCAAAGTTCAATGTAATACCTTGCATTAATGGTGGAACCCTTTTGAAGCTAGTCCACTAGCAGCACGCCCTCCTTATCCAAGAACACAGACGCCATCAATATAGTGTCTGATTTTTACACCCTGAACTTCTTTGGACGAGGCGAACCACTGTGCTTCCACTCTTTTGAATGCTCCTTGTTTTCAGGGTCATACAAATAAATCCAGGTCTCATCCATAGTGACCAGTTGATCCAGGAAGTTCTTATCAGTCTGGAAATACTGACAAATGAACCGGGACCCACTTTGCAGAAAGTATCCATGAACATTTGGACATGAGGAAGCTAACACAAACACGTTCACGGGAAATCCCCATGATGTCTGCTATTGCTTTAGCTGAAATTCATCATTTCTCCAGTATGTGATTGTGCACAGCATCGACGATCTCCGGAACAACAACCACTCTCAGTCCTCCAGGGCGTTCCTCATCATTGGTGCTGAAGTGGCCCTTTTTAAATTTGGCAACCCAGTTCTTAACTGTGGAATATGAAGGGCATTGATCCCCCAATGTCTGCGATATATGATCATGAATATCCTTCACGGACATTCCTTGCAGGAACAAGAAATTAATCGCTCTTCTGCTCTCAGTTGCTGTGAATATCGCATTAGACTCCGCACATTTTGTTTTCCCACGTAGAACACTGTTGCCATAAACAACAATCACAAAATTTTGAAAACCTATATTAGAGACATAAGGCTTTCATGGGAGGTAACATTCGTTACCATCGAAACAAAAAAAGATCAAAAAGCCAAAGACTTATCAGGAGCCACTCGTATGTGTGTTTTGGATCATTGTCATGTTGTAAAAGTGCGCGTCTACCAATGGCATGGAGTGGTGGCAGCATGTCTTTTAATATAGAACAGAACATCTGTGAATTCAGAATACCCATGCAGCCCACAAAATGCCACCATGTTTCACTGTAGGCACAATGCATTTTTCTGTGTACTTTTCAATTTTGCAATGTCATAAAGTTTTAACCCCATAGTTTCTAAAACATTTATCTTGGTCACATCACTCCAGAGCATAGAGTCCAAGTAGTCTTCATATTTTTCAGCATGAGCCCTAGTAAATTGTACGCAGGCTTTGTTTGTGTGGGCTTCAGGAGAGGCTTCCTTTGTGGTCGACACACATGCATGCCATTGCTCTGCACTGTAAATTGTATTGTGTCACGGGATACCCGATTTGGCTTTTTATTTCTTTAGCTAACTACAATTAACTTGCATGTTGATTTTCTTCACTCTATCTTCAAAACAAGTTCTTGTTAAGGTGTTAACTTTCGTTGCTGGATGTCACTGTGAGATGGTTGCAATTCCACCTATAAGTTTTTATACCATGCTTGAAACAGTATTCAGACTAATACTGTAAGTAAAGCTTTACTGATCTACTTGTAGCATTCACCCTTGTGTGTAAATAAAATATTTCCATTCTCACGTCTTGTGACATTTCTCTTGCATGTGGTGCCATTGCTGACAACATAAAAAGGGAAGGGGTTTTCTATGTTAAGGATCACCCTTTTATTGACACCTGTGTAATGAATAATAAGACTTACCTGTTGTTGAATTCTGGTTATTTGGAATTATGTAGTCTAATCTTCAGCTTTGTTTCTGAGATTTTTCTTGGGGGGTGCTCATTTATGCAACACGGCTTCAAATTAATTTGTTAGGATAATTCTTTTTTCTTTTCTACAAAATAACCAATCTTGCTTGTAATCAATGACCTACATTTGTGGGAATATTTTGTAGAATTTATCCCATAGAAAATGTTGACTCTAGAACAAAATGAAAGTTTTTTTGACAAATCTGTTATGGTGTACTCATTTATACTGAGTACTGTATGTTTTACTAACTCTGATAGACATGGTAATATACAGTAAAGGAAATAATTATTTGATCCCTTGCTGATTTTGTAAGCTTGTCCACCGACAAAGACATGAACAGTCTATAATTTTAAGGGTAGGTTAATTTTAACAGTGAGAGATGGAATATCAAAATAAAATCCAGAAAATCACATTGTATAAATTATATTAATTATTTGCATTTTGCAGAGAGAAATAAGTACTTGATCCCTCTACCAAACAAGATTTATTACTGGGTGGCAAAACCCTTGTTGGCAACCACAGCAGACTTTTTTTTGTAGTTGATGATGAGGTTTGCGCATGTCAGCAGGAATTTTGGTCCACCGCTCTTAGCAAATCATCTTTAAATCATTAAGATTTTGAGGCTGTTGCTTGGTGTGAGGAAAATCCTGGGATATTAAGAGGAATGATGATGTCCAGTCATCATTTCTCTCATCACCCCCCTGAGGGCAACCCCCCTCCCTTGTCCCTTCACACACTGAGGTACTTCTCAGATGCCAGCATCTGGAAAGGTGTGAAGTCCCACTTACACCTCCAACAGCCATCTCCTCTGATATGGAGATTGCTTGTTCTCTCAGGCCTCTAAAACACAGAGAGAGGAAGACCCCCTTGGGAGCTGTGTCCACTCATCAAAGAGAGTGGGCAGGGACCTAGCAAAACCAAAAGTAGCTAGTCCCCGCAGGAGAGCATACTGCTGGCTCCGTAATATCATACCCAGTTATGATATTACCGTGCGTCTCAGCCATACACCTCCTACATCGTTAGAATCGGGACTTCAAGCCGAATCTGTGCATGTCCTCGACGTCTATGTGGCACCCTGGGGCGGCGAGATATAGAGAACTGCTAGTAGGAGTCCGGTAAATGAGTCGTGCTTGGACTCAAAATGCAGAGGGGACCCTGGCGGATCTGATGGCACCAGAACAATCCCGATCGGACCTCCCAGTCCGGAGTTGCAGGTAATAGCCCCTTCTGGGATATTACTCTGACTCAATGCAGGGGGAGTGGCAGTGCTTCCCTGTGAGGTCACTAAGGTAGGAGGGGACCTGGATTTGCCCAGGTTGATAACCCTACTTCGGCCATTTCCCAGTGTTCTTTTGCTCGGGGGTCTGGTCAGGGAAGACCTGTGAGGGAGATCCTGGAAACCTGGTCCACGGCGCCCCCCTGTGGCCAGACGCCCAAGGTAACTGTTGGAACTGTGTATGCCTGTTTGTAAACCATGCTTTATCTGTAACTGTACTCTGACCTATGTATATTCTGTAGAACCCCTATTGTATATATTGTAGTTTCTAGTGTGGCTTCGGCCGATTAAATTATATAATTAATCTTGGGCTGTTCTGTTATCTCGATCTTGAATCCCACGTCTGTGTGTTCGGCTAATAGTTACCGTGAATCGGTTGGTGGCAGCGAGTGTGTGCCAAGGATCATTGTGGGGCGGCCAGTGAGAGGCGAGGAGGTTCTTATATATTCCGTCCGCGGAGGTCGGGGGAATATATACCCTGCTCTCACCGGGAACCCTTCAATCATCGGCACAGGAGAATAGCAGCCTCCTTGCTTATTTTCGGGCAATTCCATAATTGGCCTGACTATAAGAGGGGCGCTAGAGAGCGCGTCACGTGCTCTGTCTGTCGGTCGGGAGGTATAAAGGAGGGGTGACTCCTGCTTGTTACCCCCCGATCGTGACATTGGTGGCCAGCACGGGGGAGTTCGGAGTGACCCCCCCTGGTGGTTCGTGACATATTGGTGGCAAGCGGTGGGATCGATAATAGTGTGTGTGAGTGTGAGACCCATACTCCCAGACACTAAAGACTGCCAGCAGCAGCTGTGGCTGCTGGGGTCTTCAGACTAGCTCAACACTAGAGTGTCAGAGTGCAGGTACTGTAAGGTGTGTGGGCGCATCAGGTGTCAGTTCTGTGTCAGTGACCAAAGTCTGCAACAATGGTTTAGAGCACCAGGAGCAAAGCCAAAGGAATGGCCGATGCTCAGGCCAGAGACGATGAGGAGGTTGTCCACGAGCCCTCCAAGAGCCCGACGCCAGAGAACAGCTCTGCAGAGGACATCGCACAACCTGGCACTGCTGGACAAAATGAGGAGGAGCTCGCCCAAGGGTCCTCAACGAGCCAGATGCCAGTCCTCCGCTATGAAATGGACAGTGAATCACCTGGCTCTGCAGCGTGCCGCAGATCACCACTTGCCAATCCCTCCGGCCTGAGAGGTGCAGATGCCCTCCTTCAAGCTGCCTTGGCCAGGCTTATGGCTGGAGACCGGGATACCTACGAGATACTCATGGCCGAGCATGAGCGACAGGCAGCGCGTGAGGCTGAGGCTGCGGAGCGGCAAGCAGCGCGTGAGGCTGCGGAGCGGCAAGCAGCACGTGAGGCTGCGGAGCGGCAAGCAGCACGTGAAGAGCGACAGCAACAAGCAGAGCGTGACCACCAGCTGCAGCTAGCTCAGCTCCAGCCCTCATCAGCCACCCGTGACCTTCAAGACACCAAACTTCCAAAGGTCCGTGTTGAGGACTTCCCAGTGCTGGAGAAAGATGGAGACTTGGACTCTTTCCTGACTGCTTTTGAACGGACTTGCTTGCAGCACCATCTGGACAAGGATCAGTGGGCCAAATACCTGACCCCCCGTTTAAGGGGTAAGGCCCTGGAAATCCTTGGGGACTTGCCTACTGAGGCAGATCAGGGCTACGACACCATCAAGCGGGCCCTGATCCAACAGTACAACCTCACTCCGGAGTCCTACCGCAAGAAGTTCCGGACCCTGCAGAAGGGACCAAAGGACTCCTGGGCTGACCAACGGCGGGCCCTTGCCCGAGCTGCCGACCACTGGACCCAAGGCCTGCAGCTTTCCACCGGACCAGAGATCCTGGACTTGGTCATCACGGAGCAACTCTTGTGGAACTGCCCTGAGGATCTCCGCCAGTTCATCCGAGACCAGAAGCCAAAGGGGTCCACGGCTACAGCTGCCCTGGCCGATGACTACACCAACAACCGGGCCCCTGAGGCCAGGAGAGCGGCCACCAGCAGCACCTGGAAAGGGGGTAAGATGAATTCTGCGACTGCCCCACCTGCCCCTAGACCGCAGGGGGTGTCCCCCTCAACTCCCCTCTCCAGGCCCGTGGCAGAACCAAGATGGTGCCATCAGTGCAACCAACCTGGACACTTCAAGGCCATGTGCCCTCAGCGTCCCAAGGCCCCGGCCCCGTCCCAAGGGGCGCCCAAGGTGTATTGTGTGGGTGGGGGTGGTGGTAGGTCCCTGGACAGCTTCCAACCTGTCACCGTCGGCCGGTCTTTGACCATAGGACTGCGAGACAGCGCCTCGGAGGTGACTCTGGTGCGGCCTGAGATGGTGTCCCCCCAAGACTTGGTACCTGGAAAAACCCTCGCTGTCTCCGGGATTGGAGGCATTGACCCGGCGCTGCCTGTTGCTGGCATTTATTTGGACTGGGGCTCAGGACGAGGGGTGAGGGAGGTGGGGGTAACTGATCGGATCCCCGCAAACGTGCTACTTGGGACAGATTTGGGGCAGATAACCTCCCAGTTTGGGCCCCCCCCAAGGGCTGAACCTTCAGCCAGTACTGACATGCCTCCGGACAATGTTAATGTGTTATCTATGAATGATGTAAGGGAGGAGGGAGTGAACTCTGATTCTTCTGCTTGCACAGACACCATAGACACACACACAGCTGCAGCTGTGCCAGGGGAGGGGTCAGAGAAAGGTGTGACAATGCCTCTACAAGTGATCAGCCAGTGAGCTGGGATCTGTTGCCCTCTGCAGGGATAAGCAGAGAGCAGGGTGCTGCAGGGGGAGGACCAGTGTGTGGGGTGGGGGCTACCACAGCAAATGTGGGGTCCCCAGAGATTTCACAGCAGGGTTCTGTTGCTGCAGGGGGGGAACAGGCCGGTGAGATTGGGGCCGGTCCAGGAGCGGAAGTGCTCCCAGGTAAGATCTCGGTACATGGTTCCCCCACAACCGGGGTGTCAGGGAGCCAGGTAGGTCTGCCTGAATCAGCGACTTGGTCAGGAACGGAGGAGGAGCAGGCACGACCCACGGTCGCAGCGGCTGTGGCCGCTGTCACCCGCAGTGGGAGTGCTGGAACCCAAGGGGCCTCCCAGAGGTCCGATGGCTCTTCCCCTTCTGACCAAGTGGTAGCCGAGTCAGGCGGAGGCCAGGACACAGGTCCCGGGGTACTGACCGAAGATGTGACAGTCTCGTCGATTCTGGCCACATCTAGTCACGGGTTTCAGGCAGCGTTAGAAGCTGACGATAGCCTGAAAGATCTAAAGGAGCAGGCGGCACAGCCTCCCTCGGACTCGGACCCGGAGCGAGTGGTCTGGGACCAAGGACGGCTGTACCGGGTCACGGTCCAGCAGGGTTCACCGGAGGCGTGGCCCAGGGACCGACAGTTGGTGGTACCCTATCCGTTCCGGACGGAGTTGTTGCGGATCGCACATGAGATTCCGATGGCTGGACACCTAGGGATCGCTAAGACCAAGGCCAGGTTAAACCAGCATTTCTACTGGCCAAAAATGGGGGCCGATGTGGCTTCCTACTGCCGTTCGTGTGAAACCTGTCAGAGAGTGGGGAAGGCGGGGCCACACCCCAAAGCCCCACTGGTATCTCTGCCCATCATAGATGAGCCTTTCAGGAGGGTGGCTGTGGATCTGGTCGGCCCGCTGGCCATCCCCAGCAGCTCCGGGAAACGCTTCATACTGACGGTAGTGGACTATGCCACCCGGTACCCTGAAGCAGTGGCCTTGTCGTCCATTCGGGCTGACAAGGTGGCCACCGCATTGCTGGAGATTTTCTCCCGAGTGGGTTTTCCCCAGGAAATGCTCACTGACCGGGGGACCCAATTCATGTCCCAGCTGATGGAGGCCCTCTGTAAGCAAGTCCAGGTGCGACATCTGGTGGCCAGCCCATACCATCCACAGACTAATGGCCTGTGCGAGCGGTTCAATGGCACCTTAAAGCAGATGCTTAAGATGTTGGTCGACTCCCACGGGCGTGACTGGGAGCGGTATCTCCCACACCTGTTATTTGCTTACCGGGAGGTTCCACAGGCCTCAACAGGATTCTCACCGTTTGAGCTCCTGTACGGGCGACGTGTGCGGGGCCCCCTGGCTCTGGTGAAAGAGGCTTGGGAAGGGGATTTGGCCACCCCTGGAGTGTCGGTTATCGAGTATGTCATGCGCTTCCGGGACAAAATGCAGGCCTTGACGCAGCTAGTACATGACAATATGGCTCAAGCCCAGGCTGATCAGAAGCATTGGTACGACCAGAACGCTTGTGAGAGGATCTACCAAGTGGGTCAAAAGGTGTGGGTACTGGTCCCCGTACCACAGGACAAGCTTCAGGCAGCCTGGGAAGGCCCATACCTCGTGTACCAGCAGCTCAACCCTGTAACGTACCTGGTCACCCTGGACCCTGCCCGTGGAAGGCGGAAGCCCTTCCATGTGAACATGATGAAGGCACATCATGAGCGGGAGGCGTGTGCACTCCCTGTGTGCAACCTGCCCGAGGAGGGAGAAGCGGAAACCCTCTTGGATATGCTAGCCCAGGTTAGGGCAGGCGGATCCATTGAGGATGTGGAGGTTGGCCACCAGCTCTTGGAGGACCTACGGTCCCAGCTGTGGGCCACCCTACACCCCTTCCGGGGGTTGTTTACCAACCAGCCCGGAAAGACTGACTTGGCTGTCCATCACGTGGACACTGGGGATCATCCCCCGATCCGGCGTTCAGCATATCGGGTCTCCCTGGAGGTGCAGCAACACATGCACCAGGAGATTGACGAGATGCTGAAGCTGGGGGTGATCCAGGCATCCAACAGCGCTTGGGCCTCGCCTGTAGTCCTCATCCCTAAGAAGGACCGAACCACTCGGTTCTGCGTGGACTACAGGGGGCTCAATGCTGTCACGGTCGCCGATGCATACCCAATGCCACGCATCGATGACCTGCTCGATCAGTTGGCCGGGGCTCAGTACCCGACCATCATGGATCTGAGCCGGGGATATTGGCAGATCCCCCTGACTCGCAAGGCCAGGGAACGCTCTGCCTTTATTACCCCATTTGGACTGTACGAGTCCACGGTGATGCCATTCGGGATGAGGAATGCCCTTGCCACTTTCCAGCGGATGGTCAACACCCTGCTCACGGGACTCGAAGGGTACGCGGCTGCGTACCTGGATGACATTGCCGTCTTCAGTCCCACCTGGGAGGACCACCTAGAGCATCTAGCACAGGTGCTCAGGCGGATCCACCAGGCAGGTTTGACCATCAAGCCGGGAAGGTGTCAGCTGGCCATGAGCGAGGTCCAGTACCTCGGTCACCGGGTAGGCGGGAGAACACTGAAGCCCGAGCCTCAGAAAGTGGAGGCCATCGCATCCTGGCCCACCCCCAGGACCAAGAAGCAGGTGATGTCCTTCTTGGGGACCGCTGGGTACTATAGGAGGTTTGTTCCATGCTATAGTAGCCTGCCAAAGCCCTTGACGGACCTCGCCAAGAAGAAGCTGCCCTCTGCAGTCGATTGGACAATGGACTGCGAGACAGCCTTCCGGGCCCTAAAGGACGCCCTGTCCAGCCCGCCCGTACTACAGGCAGCCGACTTCACGCGGCCGTTTGTAGTACAGACCGACGCCAGTGACTTCGGCCTCGGTGCGGTGCTCAGCCAGGTGGACTCTGCGAGCCAAGAGCACCCAGTCTTGTACCTGAGCAGGAAGCTGTTACCAAGGGAAGTGGCCTATTCCACGATGGAAAAGGAATGCCTGGCCATAGTGTGGGCCCTGCAGCGTCTGCAACCATATCTATACGGGCGCCACTTCATCGTGGAGACGGACCACAATCCCCTCAGCTGGTTGCACACCGTCTCTGGGACGAATGGACGGTTGTTGCGATGGAGCCTTGCGCTCCAGCAATACAACTTCACCATTCGCCACAAAAAGGGCCGGGACCACGGTAACGCAGACGGGCTGTCCCGACAAGGAGAGGTCGCGGACGGGCGCACGGGGGAACACCGGAGTGTGCTGCCCCCTAGCGCCCTCAAAAGGGGGGAGGTGTGAGGAAAATCCTGGGATATTAAGAGGAATGATGATGTCCAGTCATCATTTCTCTCATCACCCCCCTGAGGGCAACCCCCCTCCCTTGTCCCTTCACACACTGAGGTACTTCTCAGATGCCAGCATCTGGAAAGGTGTGAAGTCCCACTTACACCTCCAACAGCCATCTCCTCTGATATGGAGATTGCTTGTTCTCTCAGGCCTCTAAAACACAGAGAGAGGAAGACCCCCTGGGAGCTGTGTCCACTCATCAAAGAGAGTGGGCAGGGACCTAGCAAAACCAAAAGTAGCTAGTCCCCGCAGGAGAGCATACTGCTGGCTCCGTAATATCATACCCAGTTATGATATTACCGTGCGTCTCAGCCATACACCTCCTACATCGTTAGAATCGGGACTTCAAGCCGAATCTGTGCATGTCCTCGACGTCTATGTGGCACCCTGGGGCGGCGAGATATAGAGAACTGCTAGTAGGAGTCCGGTAAATGAGTCGTGCTTGGACTCAAAATGCAGAGGGGACCCGGGCGGATCTGATGGCACCAGAACCATCCCGATCGGACCTCCCAGTCCGGAGTTGCAGGTAATAGCCCCTTCTGGGATATTACTCTGACTCAATGCAGGGGGAGTTGCAGTGCTTCCCTGTGAGGTCATTAAGGTAGGAGGGGACCTGGATTTGCCCAGGTTGATAACCCTACTTCGGCCATTTCCCAGTGTTCTTTTGCTCGGGGGTCTGGTCAGGGAAGACCTGTGAGGGAGATCCTGGAAACCTGGTCCACGGCGCCCCCCTGTGGCCAGACGCCCAAGGTAACTGCTGGAACTGTGTATGCCTGTTTGTTTGTTTTTGTTTAAACCATGCTTTATCTGTAACTGTACTCTGACCTATGTATATTCTGTAGAACCCCTATTGTATATATTGTAGTTTCTAGTGTGGCTTCGGCCGATTAAATTATATAATTAATCTTGGGCTGTTCTGTTATCTCGATCTTGAATCCCACGTCTGTGTGTTCGGCTAATAGTTACCGTGAATCGGTTGGTGGCAGCGAGTGTGTGCCAAGGATCATTGTGGGGCGGCCAGTGAGAGGCGAGGAGGTTCTTATATATTCCGTCCGCGGAGGTCGGGGGAATATATACCCTGCTCTCACCGGGAACCCTTCAATCATCGGCACAGGAGAATAGCGGCCTCCTTGCTTATTTTCGGGCAATTCCATAATTGGCCTGACTATAAGAGGGGCGCTAGAGAGCGCGTCACGTGCTCTGTCTGTCGGGAGGTATAAAGGAGGGGTGACTCCTGCTTGTTACCCCCCGATCGTGACATTGGTGGCCAGCACGGGGGAGTTCGGAGTGACCCCCCCTGGTGGTTCGTGACACTTGGCAACTCAGAGCTTCAGCTCCCTCCATAGGTTTTCTATGAGATTAAGGTCTGGAGACTGGCAAGTCCACTCCATGACCTTAATGTGCTTATTTTTGAGCCACTCCTTTGTTGCCTTGGCTGAATATTTTGGGCCATTGTCATGCTGGAAGACCCAGCCACAACCCATTTTTAATGTCCTTTTGGACGGAAGGAGGTTGTCACTCAGGATTTTACGGTACATGGCTCCATCCATTGTCCCATTGATGCAGTGAAGTAGTCCTGTGTCCTTAGCAGAGAAACACCCCAAAAACATGTTTCCACCTCCATGCTTGACTGTCGGAACGGTGCTCTTTGGGTCATAGACAGCATTTCTCTTCCTCCAAACACAGCATTTCTCGTCCTCCAAACACGGCGAGTTAAGGCCAAAGAGCTCAATTTTTGTCTCATCTGACCACAGCACCTTCTCCCAATCACTCTCAGAATCATCTAGGTCTTTATTGGCAAACTTCAGACGGGCCTTGACATGTGCCTTCTTGAGCAGTGGGACTTTGCGGGCACTGCAGGATTTTAATCTATTACGGCATAATGTGTTACCAATGGTTTTCTTGGTGACAATGGTCCCAGCTGCCTTGAGATGATTAACAAGTTTTCCCTGTGTAGTTTTAGGCTGATCTCTCACCTTCCTCATGATCCTGGATACCTCACGAGGTGAAATTTTGCATTGTGCCCGACTGATGTCGATTCACACTCATTTTGTATTTCTTCCATTTTCTTTTTATTGCAGTTGTCTCCTTTTAACCCATCGTCTTACTTATGGTTTTGTAGCCCATTCCAGCCTTGTGCAGGTCTATGATCTTGTCCCTGACATCCTTAGAAAGATTGGTCTTGCCCATGTTGTAGAGGTTACAGTCTGACTGATTGAGTCTGTGCACAGGAGTCTTTTATACAGGTGACAATTTAAGACAGCTGACTTTAATGCAGGTAACGAGTTGATTAACAGCGTCCAAGTGGTCTGTAGGAGCAAGAACTCTTAATAGTTGGTAGGGGATTAAATACTTATTTCTCTCTGCAAAATGCAAATAAATTTATATAATTTATGCAATGTGATTTTCTGGATTTTATTTTGGATATGCTATCTCTCACTGTTAACATTAACCTACCCTTAAAATTATAGACTGTTCATGTCTTTGTCAGTAGGCAAACTTACAAAATCAGCAAGAGATCAAATAATTATTTCTTTCACTGTATATGCAGTATAAATAGTTTATTTGAAGGCAAAACAAATTATCATACATTATCTGCTGGGTGGAGGATCTCGGGGAGTCTTTATCTTTAAGACTTATCAGGATAGGACTCGACAGCATCTTTGATGGAATCCGAGTATAAACTCCTCATGAGATGGAATTTAAAACACCAGAGGCTAGCACAAATTTTCCCAAAATCACCTACCCTTTCTTTTAGGGGTTGTGGTACTGAGGGTTCACTATTACATATATGATAGCCCTGCTGTAGAGTTCTGGATTTGCTTATACGAGCGCATCTCAATACATTTGATTATCATTTAATACAAAAAGTAAAACATATTATATAGAGTCATTACAGAGAGATTTATTTATAGTTGTTATGGTCGCCGAGGGTCGGCGTGCGTCTGGGAGTGGACCCACTGAGCCATACACCGGACTCCCCTGGAGGAGGTAACAGTAATGGGTATGGGACCTGAGAACTAGCAATGCACTATGGATAGACAACGTTGCTTAGGCATCTCGCCTAAGGAGAGAGTGCTTTAAATACCTTCAGGGTGATGGCTAACTTCAAGGGTCACTTTCGAGTGATAGGACGCTGGGCCTTTAAGAAAGGGGGCATGGCCATGGGCACTCTTTGGGCACTACCAGAAGACCTGCGTATGGCCTGGAAGCAGGAGGAGGCTTCAGCAGTCCCCGGAGCAGGAACGGGGAGCATGGGCCTGCTGGAAAGGTGAGGAGAACGGCGTCCCCAAGAGGCATGAGAGAATACGTGGGCGCCGGGACCGGGCGCCCCCTCTTTTTCAGGAATCTGATAAGGAGAAGGGGGGACATCAACATTCTCCTCTGGCTCCCAAGACCTCTCCTCAGAACCGAACCCCTTCCAATCTACCAGATAGTAGATCCTACCTCGGATCCATTTCTCACCAAGGATAGCCTTAACCTCAAATGAATCGACATCACATACAGGAGGGGAGGAGACACCTGGATCCTGGTGAAACAGACTCAGGAGAACAGACTTGAGGATAGATGTGTGGAAGAAGTTGGGAATGTGTACAGTGGGCAGCAACTTCAACTTGTACGATACCTTGTTGATCCGCTGGAGCACCTCGAAGGGACGGATGAAGCAAGGAGCCAACTTGTATGATGGCATCTTAAGGCAGACGTATCTAGAAGAGAGCCATATCTTGTCTTTAGGCTGGAAGGAAGGAGAATCTAGGCATCTCTTGTCCACGTGTCTCTACATACAGAGCAGACTTGGTCTCTGCCCAGATGTTGGAGAAGGACTTCACGAGGGTATTGGCTGCTGGATTGCCGGAGGAACACACCACAGGACACGAAACTTTGGGTTGCTGCCCATAAACCACATGGAACGGAGACTTGGCGGAAGACTCACTCACATGTTTGTTGTTAGAAGACGCCTCCCACGGAAGAAGCTTGACCCAGTTGCTGTGGTGCTCATCGACGAAATAGAGGAGGTAGTTCATCAGGACTTGGTTTAAACGTTCCACTTGGCCATTGAACTGCAGATGGTAGGCAGACAAAAAGTGACATCCAGCATCTTGCAGATGGCTCTCGAGAACCGCTCCGTAAACTGGAAACCTCTATCACACACGAAGTGGAGAGGAAGACCATGTAACAGGAAGATATGCTGGAAAAATTGCTCAGCAAGAACCAAGGCAGACGGTAACCCAGCGAGCGGCTTAAAATGGGCCATCTTGAAAACCTGTCCATCACAACGCAGATGACAGTGCACCCAGAGGACCTTTAGCAGGTCCGTGATAAAGTCCATCCCAATGTGTGGCCATGGAGCAAATGGCACTGATAAAGGAAACAGAGGGCCCGCAGGTAGCGTCTTGTGCACAAGTACAAGAGGGACAGGATGAGACTAACTCCAGAATATCCTAGCTTAGCCACCAGTAATGCCAAGAGCTGCTGCAGGGACTTCTGACCAACATGACATGCCAGTCTGGAGGAGTGACTCCTCCACAGAAGGACTCATTGTCTGCCTCTGCGATGAACATATGGCTCTGCTGCGTTCACATATTCCCCACACGGCTCTGCTCTTTAAAGAAAATACACAAGTGGCTCTGCTATGTACACATTGTACAAATAGTTTAGCTCTGTACATGTCGTACACACACGGCTCTGCTCCGTACACGTCGTACACACACGGCTCTGCTCCGTACACACCATACACACACGGCTCTGCTCCGTACACCTTGTATACACACGGCTCCGCTCCATACACCTCGTACACACACGGCTCTGCTACATCCACACTGTAAACCCCTCCTGACCCCACACATAACCTTCCCCTCATACAGCTCCATGACACCCAGCACAGCAGTCCTGTATACACTGAGGAGCTGATCATGTGACCCCCTGACTCCTCCCCTCCATGTGACATCATCACAGGTCCTGTAAACACAGAACAGCCACTAACCTAGAAGGAGCCCATACATTCTAGGCTCACCCATATATCTAGTGTGCGGCTCTGCAGGTGGAGGTATGTGGAGATTCCCCATTACTGGGTGCATTAACCCCTTCATTGTTGGCCCTTTTCACTTACCATGAACTGTAACATTTATATTTGTCATGTATTGATTAATGTATGACCCTTCTGTGAATGTCGCTGTCTGGGGCTTTTGTTTCTTTCTTACATGTGAGATATTTTGTAAATTTCTATGATTCCTGTAAATAATTAATTAGTAGAAAACAAAATCCATTCCCTTATTGTATTTTGGGATTTTTTTCCTTAGCGCCTTCCCCACATAATGATATTTGGTGTCGCCATGTTTGGAACCCCAGAATTGTGTTTTCTGTCAGTGCAACTGTATGAAAAAATGCAATAAAACCGGGATGTTGTCTATATCCAAAAGAGGTACAAAAAGCAAAATGTCACCTCAGCATCCAAAATACAAGCCCTCACATAGATCCGTCCATTGATGGAAAGATGAAAATTTTGATATAGACCAAATTTGTTTTTACAAATGTCTAAATTCTGAAAGGCGTCATTTCCAGGGTGAGACATGTAATAACTGACAGTCTGCTCTCCTGATATGTATGTCTAACACTGGTAATTTGCCCTCTTTCATTTACAATAACCTCTAGAGGCAGATACTCAGGGAGATCTGTATCCCACCCATAGATCTTAACACCTCATTTACATATTAAGAAAAAGGTGGAATTTTCTGGAAAAAGATGTCAGATCACAGATATCAAGGTTGTCACGCTCACCGCTAATGTTGAGACGGCGAGCAGGAGTGAACCAACTGGACCACAGCGTAGGGGGGGGGGGCTTAAGTAAGCACCTGCTCTGAGGCAGATGCCAGGTACCACTCTCATGGCTATAACCAAGACTGTGGCAACTGACCCCTAGGACAGGAGACGGACTCAGGTATGGACACAAATGCAGGCAGGTACAGGTGGGATGGCTGAGGCAGACAGGGAGGCATGTACAGACAGGTATGGTGAGCACAGCAGAGACAGATAGGTATGGGAAGCCTGACTCAGTTATGGGTAATAGGACAGGAGCAAGAGACCTGACAATTAGCTAGCAGACTGGAAGACTGACTGTGACTAGCTAAAGGCGTTGTGCAGGCACCTCCCCTAGTGGGAGAATGTCTTAAATACCTAGTGTTGCTCAGCCATAGGCTAAAGTGGGCTTTACATGCTACGATATATCTAACGAGATGTCGTCGGGGTCACGTCGTAAGTGACGCACATCCGGCATCGTTAGTGATATCGTAGTGTGTGACAGCTATGAACGAGCAGAAATACCTTCTCGTTCATCGCTGACACGTCACTCATTTTCTAAAAATCGCACATCCTGTTGTTCATCGTACCTGGGGCAGCACATATCTCTCCGTGTGACACCCCGGGAACGATGAACACAGCTTACCTGCGGCCGCCGGCAATGCTGAAGGAAGGAGGTGGGTGGGATGTTTACGTCCCGCTCATCTCCGCCCCTCTGCTTCTATTGGCCGTCCGCTGTGTGATGTCGCTGTGACGCCAAACGTCCCTCCCCCTTCAGGAAGTGGATGTTCGCCGCCCACAGCAAGGTCGTTTGGAAGGTAAGTACGTGTGACAGGGGGTTACAGTGTGGAGCCCCGCAAACGCTGTGTCGGTGCATTACCTTCAGGGACTCCACGTAGATGGATCTGTCTGGTCACAGGTAGGAAACCTTCTTTGTAGTTTGTCGTGACGCCACTCTCAGATTTGCGGTCAGTGGGGACCGCCACTGCAGGTTAAGGGATGCCTGGGGCTGATGGTGGGTGCAGCCAGTTGTAGTAGCCTCCTGAGAGTGAGGCAAGCCCCAGGGCCCTGTGTAGATGTGTAGAACTACAAGGCGCAGAATGACTCAACACAGGCAGGATGTCTTTCAGGGTTTTTACTCACAGTTGATGGCAGGGTGAGTGACCCGGGCGTAGCTGGGATGAACCAAGTGAGAACCAGGTGTCCTTCAGGCTGACTTGTGAGGGTGACTACTAACTCGCCTTCCTTAGCCCTTGGTGGTTTGGGGTAACCCCGACTTTTAGTCCCTATGGGGGTCACCCAGGGAAGTTGCTGAAGCCTCACTCCCCTTCAGTTGCCGTTTGCTTGTCGCCTGGACCAGATCACTCCAGCTGCTTGCCTCCTGTGACCTATGGGCCCTAACTGTGGCTACGTGGCTGCGGCTTTTGTGGTGTTGTGGCGTGGGCTTTGAGAGCCCCACACCGGCAGGTTTAGCAAAAGAAAGCTGGATCTATCTCCGCTTCGGGATCTGCCGCCCGTTTGGGCCTGGTACTCTCTAGCAGTCTCCTTACTTCCCACTCCGTTGCTCTCTCTCTAGCTGAAGATGGATTTCGGGTAGCACTCCTAGTTGACCGTTCTCCCCCGTCGGTAGCCACTGCGCGGACGCTGTCAGACTACAGCAGCCCACGGGATCTGCTCCTCACTCGAGCTCCCTGGACTCTGCACTGCCTGGCTCACTGCTCCTCCTCTCCTGTTCTTGCCTACGCCACCTAGCAACCAGACTCTCTTACCACACCCCTTGAGTGGAGATGGAGGCTTTTGGCCCCCTCCACTATTCCAGTGAAGGTGAAGGCTTTTCCCCCTCCTGGGATCCCCAGGGGTCCTCTCAAAGGTACATGTGTGAGACCTGATCACTATGCGCCTGTGTACCACACCCCAGTCAGCCTTCTGGATTACCTGTGTTGTACTGTCCCCAGCATGGGTGCAGTACTCAGTGGTGCCTGACCAGGTCAGGGGCGCCACATTCCCCCTTAGTTATCACCAGCACGTCCTCGGGCTGCAAGACAACATTTTAAAATGCATAAAACATTAAAACATGGTAAAACATTTTAAGACCACCAGCTATCATACATCACCACCCTCCACCCACAAGTCCGTTAACCACCCAGACCCTCTCACGTTGGCCGCGCCTTCAGCCACTTCTGGCAGGATGTTGAGGCGGCTTTCCTGGTCTGGTAGTTTCAGGGTATACCTGGCCTGGTGGAGTCGCGCCTTCAGCCTCTTCTGGCAGGATGCAGAGGCGGCCTCCACAGTTGGTGCTGACCAGGTACCCTCTTTGTGGTGGAGAGCCAGGCCCCATAAACAGGCATGCTCTCTGGTCGCAGGTGAGCCAAGGCCCTATATACGGACGGGCTCCTCCTGGTTGCAGACGAGCCAAGCCCCTAAACAGGCTGACTCTGGTAGTGGTGCCTCTGGTGTAACTATTTACACTGCGAGAGTTTGTGGCTATAGCCAGTTCATAGCCTTAAGGTTTATGGTTTTCTCACACAAGTTTATGTGGGCACATACTTAAACGTAAACGTTGCAAAACTTCAAACTTTTCAAAACTTTAACTTGCTGCATGCTTTCTTCTTGCTTTATGTGAACTTTGCTCCTGTTTCCTCCTTACCAGGGCTTGGGCCTGTAGGGCTGGGGCATCTGTTACTTCCTGTGCTTTTATCGTCTGTTTCTTGATCCTTTCTTTCCTCTTCTTCAGTGTCTCTGTCTTCATCTTCTGTTGTGACTGCAGGGCTTCTGCAAGGACTTCTAGGACATGGTGCAACATCTAGGGCATACCAGCCTCTTTCTCCCTGATGCATAGTGAACTCCACTGAGTCTCCTATCTTCAAATTTCTTCCAGGGTGTCCTCTGGGCAAATGGGCTCTCACATCCCTTCGATTGACGAAAATCCCTTCCTTCACACCAGGTGATACTATAAAGCCGTATCCTGATTTGAGGCTGAAATCTTCGACAATTCCTCGACGCAGGGGTCCTCTGATCTGGGGTTTGAACCTTCTCAGGAACCGTTTCTCCTCTAGGTCTCTGGCGGTGACTTCGTCTTTCTGCTCAGGAGATTGTGATGTTGGAGGATACTTTGTACTACCGCCTCGGCGCCGTGTCTTGCGGGCTGGATTCTGCGAAGTACAGCTTACAAGCTCCCAGGTGGGGCGGTTGGGCAGGTCTTCTTCAGCAGGAGGTGTCAGGTCTTCCTCGTCCCAGCAGGAATATGGCAGCATCTCCGGCTCTGGGACTAGCACTGCTGCTGGCTCTGGAGTCAGCTTCTCAGCTTCCTGGCCTCCCCTCCCCCTTAGTTCTTCGCTGCACTCTGGTCGTGGCAGCGCTGGGGATGAGTGTTCCTCAGCTGGCCCAGGCGGTGGACTCTTCGGCGTGGTTGCCGCAGGGGTTGCCTTAGGGGTGTGCGGAGGGAGCATGTACTGGTCCACCATCTCCTGTGGGAACTTGGCCTCCAGGTCAGCCTTCAGCTGCCAGTATGCGGGGTCCTCACCTACCAGGGATTTCCTAGTAGGGACTTCCTTAGACTGGGGAGCGGTGTCTGCTCTGGCCCTGCAGGCCGGGATAAATGGTGATGTAGTCTTTTCTTGGCGGGCCGCGCAGGGCATCGCTGCGGCGGCCTGGTCTTGGCGGGCCGCGCCTGGCATGGCGGCGGCCTGGTCTGTGCGGGCCGAGCCTGGCGTGGCGTGGGCTTGGATCTGCGTCGCTGTTGCGGCCAGTTCTTGGCGGGCCGGACTGGGCATTGCAGCCGCGGTCTGAATTGGCGTCGCATCCTCAATGGGGTCCGTGCAGGTGGAGCTGGGCGTCGCTGCAGTGATCGGGGCTTGACGGGCCGCACCTGGCGGGGCTGCGGCCTGGTTCAGCATCTCACTTGCGGCTCGGACGAGCGTCGCTGCTGCGGTGGGGTCTTGGCGGACTGGGCTCAGCAGGGTGGCAGCCTGGGTCAGCGTCACACCTGCGGCACGGATGAGTATCGCCGTGGCAGTCGGACCTTTGCGGGCCAGGCGGGGTGTCGCTGCGGCGGCCTGGATTTGGCGGGCCGCACCTAGCGTGGCTGCGGCCTCGCTCAGCGTCGCCGCGCCAGGCGCTTCTTCTGGGACCGCGGTCGTAGCAGCAGGGGTCGGAGCACTTGCGCTGGCCGGGGCAACTCTGGACTCACCCATCGGTGGCACCATTGGGATCTGAGTCGTCGCCGCTCGATCTGGCATGCGTCGCGCGGCTCCCTCCTCGTAGGTCCGAACCGCCGCAGCCATCTCCAGAAGCTCCGTGCGTCCCTCACTGAGCTGTCGTATAATCCTGGCCTCCAGCTGATCGCAGAAGATAGCAAGCTCCCGGCACCACCAGGCAGCAGAGCCTGGTTCTGGGTATCCACGTCTGGACTCCATTTCTTCTCTCTGCAGCAGCAGGCTTGTGGCTCCCTTTCCTTCCCGCCGTCTCTGCGCGCTTCCGCTCTCTTCACAAGCGAGGTCAGAACTCTGCAGGGGATCTCTGGGTAGCCACACCTCTTCGTGGGCGGTAACTTCTTCCAGCGCGGGCTGCTGTTGTTTTTCAGCGCGCTTTTCATGGTGGCAATATGGCGGCGCTTCCAATTTTTCAAGCGGACCGCCCAGGCACATGGTCACCTGTCTCAACAGGTCTAGTCCTTATCCTGTTCGTGACGCCAGATGTGGAGCCCCGCAAACGCTGTGTCGGTGCATTACCTTCAGGGACTCCACGTAGATGGATCTGTCTGGTCACAGGTAGGAAACCTTCTTTGTAGTTTGTCGTGACGCCACTCTCAGATTTGAGGTCAGTGGGGACCGCCACTGCAGGTTAAGGGATGCCTGGGGCTGATGGTGGGTGCAGCCAGTTGTAGTAGCCTCCTGAGAGTGAGGCAAGCCCCAGGGCCCTGTGTAGATGTGTAGAACTACAAGGCGCAGAATGACTCAACACAGGCAGGATGTCTTTCAGGGTTTTTACTCACAGTTGATGGCAGGGTGAGTGACCCGGGCGTAGCTGGGATGAACCAAGTGAGAACCAGGTGTCCTTCAGGCTGACTTGTGAGGGTGACTACTAACTCGCCTTCCTTAGCCCTTGGTGGTTTGGGGTAACCCCGACTTTTAGTCCCTATGGGGGTCACCCAGGGAAGTTGCTGAAGCCTCACTCCCCTTCAGTTGCCGTTTGCTTGTCGCCTGGACCAGATCACTCCAGCTGCTTGCCTCCTGTGACCTATGGGCCCTAACTGTGGCTACGTGGCTGCGGCTTTTGTGGTGTTGTGGCGTGGGCTTTGAGAGCCCCACACCGGCAGGTTTAGCAAAAGAAAGCTGGATCTATCTCCGCTTCGGGATCTGCCGCCCGTTTGGGCCTGGTACTCTCTAGCAGTCTCCTTACTTCCCACTCCGTTGCTCTCTCTCTAGCTGAAGATGGATTTCGGGTAGCACTCCTAGTTGACCGTTCTCCCCCGTCGGTAGCCACTGCGCGGACGCTGTCAGACTACAGCAGCCCACGGGATCTGCTCCTCACTCGAGCTCCCTGGACTCTGCACTGCCTGGCTCACTGCTCCTCCTCTCCTGTTCTTGCCTACGCCACCTAGCAACCAGACTCTCTTACCACACCCCTTGAGTGGAGATGGAGGCTTTTGGCCCCCTCCACTATTCCAGTGAAGGTGAAGGCTTTTCCCCCTCCTGGGATCCCCAGGGGTCCTCTCAAAGGTACATGTGTGAGACCTGATCACTATGCGCCTGTGTACCACACCCCAGTCAGCCTTCTGGATTACCTGTGTTGTACTGTCCCCAGCATGGGTGCAGTACTCAGTGGTGCCTGACCAGGTCAGGGGCGCCACAACAGCATTTTGCGACACGGGCAAGAAATTGCCCGTGCCGCACAAACGATGGGGCGGGTGCGATCGCAAATGCGATCGCACGATTAATTGTAAGGTGTAAAGCAGTCTTTAGAGTCATTTCCGAGAAATGGCACACTGACCCTTTAAGAGGAGGGCAGGTGTGCATGCATGCGCCCTTAACGCATTCCTGGGGAGCCTGTGTGGTGTACCCAAAGAGGAGGAGAGAGCAGAGAATCACATGGATGGCAACGAGGGAGGACAGAACTTGGCCGCACCGGTAAGTCAGCATCTCTACTCTGGAGAGTCTGAGCAGTACAAGGACGCTGGTGCTACAAAGTCATCATTTTATTCAACTTTCCATGACCTTCATGTCCATATAAACAGCTTAGGAGGTTTGTTCCTACTGACAGATTCCTTTTAAACTGAACCTATCCAGTGCAATATGCACCCAGAACCACGAGCTGTTCTGGGGGAATATTGCTAATCCTTACTTAATAGTTCCTGTATCTAGTAACCTAGATAAAGGGATCTTTAAAAAAGTATTTCTAAAGATCTTTTATCATATGCTAATGAGGCCAGGGACTAGTCACAAGGATATTAGTTCCCCTGGTTAGTCGGCCACCTTAGCATGTTAGCATGCCCACAGCGTCCGAGGCATGGTCGTTCGCACCTCTGCTGCCACCGCTGGTTTTCGCCTCAGTGCTCAAGATGAGAACGTCCCTGGACTTCCGGTCATACACACTACACCAATTTGAAGCCGGGACTCATACACCTGGCTTCTGAGCCAAAATCCAGCATCGGTCACTAAGACAGCAGAGAGTCGTGAGATTGACCATGCCTCTGACGCTGCGCATTAATTAGCATGTTAGCACGCCCACAGGGGTGTGTTTACATGCTAAGGGGTCCGACTAGCCAAGGGAATTAGCGCCCTTGCGACTGGTTGCTGGCCTCATTATCATATAATGAAGGATCTTTAGAAATACTTTTTCTCTTTATGTATGCTAGTGTATACAGGGACTGTTGGGCAGGGATTAGCAATATACATCCAGAACTGCTCGTGGTTCTGGGTGCATATTGCACCTAACAGGTTCCCTTTAAGGGGTTAATTTACTTACCTAGGCACATCAGAGAGATGGAACAAATCATGTGATTGGATTTTCTAGCTGAATATGTGGTAATTCCCTCATGACTTCAACTCTCTTGCTTCCATGGCCTTTGTTAGGCGGGCTTTGCACGTTGCGACATCGCAAGCCGATGCTGCGATGTCGCACGCGACAGTCCCCGCCCAAGTCGCAGGTACGATATCTTGTGATAGCTGGCGTAGCGAAAATTATCGCTACGCCAGCTTCACATGCTCTCACCTGCCCTGCGACCATCGCTCTGGCCGGCGACCCGCCTCCTTCCTAAGGGGGCGGGTCGTGCAGCGTCATAGCGACGTCACACGGCAGGCGGCCAATAGCGGCGGAGGGGAGGAGATGAGCAGGATGTAAACATCCCGCCGACCTCCTTCCTTCCATAGCCGCCGGCGGCAGGTAAGGTGATTTTCCTCGCTCCTGCGGCTTTACACACAGCGATGTGTGCGGCCGCAGGAGCGAGGAACTACATCGTACCTGTCGCGGCACCGGCATTATGGAAATGTCGGAGCCTGCAACGATGATACCATAACGACGCTTTTGCGCTCGTTCATCGTATCATCTAGGATTTGCACACTACAACATCGCAAGTGACGCCGGATGTGCGTCACTTTCGATTTGACCCCAGCGATGTCGTAGTGTGGAAAGCCGCCCTTAGTCTCTGATTACATTGCTCCAACTTTAACATCGGTTTCAGTAATCCCGCCATTATATACCACACATGCCCATTGTAGTTCTACAGAGGTTACATGCCATACATATTAGCATTACTCCAGTGGCTGTGATTAGCTGTAGCCATTATATAAAGATGTCATGTTGCTTTGACCTCAAGCATTGAGGAGCTGCCATAATAAGTTATCCAGTTCATATAAAAAGAGAGCATATGTCATCTACATGTTTTGTCTTCTAATGTGTTTCTTCTTATTATCTCCAGTAATTATATTATTATATGGGATTCTTTATGATGTTATATCAGCTCATCTTTTCATTCAGGTACTTATGATATCGGATTCTCTCAGTGAAGTTCATCTATATAAGAGAATTTTCCTGACTCTTCAACCATGGATAAAGACAGGGACAAGACGGTGGAGAAGATATTAAACCTCACCCTAGAGATGCTCTTCCGGCTTACTGGAGAGGTGAGAGATTCTGATGACGTCACATTACATCATTCTTATCTATGGGAATAACAGATGGACAGAACTGGAGAGGTGAGGACTCTGGAAATGTCTGTAGTGAGATTTATTACTGTGTCTCTCCATATCCAGGATTACACAGTAGTGAAGAAGACCTCTAGTGAGCGCTGTCAGGACCCTGTGTCTGAGGGATGGGGAAGACCCCTGAGCCCAATCACGGGGCCTCCACCTCACCCCCTGATACATGAGGACATCAATGACCAGAAGATCCTAGAACTCACCTACAAGATGATTGAGCTGCTGACTGGAGAGGTGACACTGCTGGGAATGCTGGGACATTATACAGTAACGCTATGAAGGGATCGGGGGATGACGGTATCATTGTATGTATCAGGTTCCTATAAGGTGTCAGGATGTCACTATCTATTTCTCCATGGAGGAGTGGGAGTATTTGGAAGGACACAAAGATCTGTACAAAGACATCATGATGGAGGTTCCCCAGCCCCTCATATCACCAGGTAATAGACTATACTAAATACACATGTCCTATAATTATCTGTATGTAAAGAATGAATTCAGTCCCTGTATTTGTCTCCTCCAGTTCTATCCAGTGGGAGGAGAACACCAGAGAGATGTCCTCGTCCTCTTTCACAGGACTGTAAACAAGAAGATCCTGATGTTTCTCTGGATCATCAGGTAGATGGAGAGAAGGTGTCATAAACTCTTACCTTGCCTATGATGTGTAGATGGCTAAGGTCTTGTGTTCAGTCTTGTTTTAGGGCGCATTCACATTGCGTTGTTCCTCACGTTCAATGGTCCCTCCTGGGCTTACGTTCAAACTTTCCCTGCAAAACGAGATTCGGACGTATGCGCCGATGGGCCACTGACTATAATGGTGCAGACGGTGAACCATTTTCGGCATATAGTGTACGTCTACTGGACATAGTAGACTACATCTGGGTTTCCACCTTCAGTAGGTGTATTCACCTCAAAATGGTGCCCGACAGAGCACATGGTGACTCCGTCTGCCCCATGGCGTCTCCGTCTGCTCCAACATAATGATATTTGGTATCGTCGTGTTTGTCAAAATTTAATTTATCAAAATATAAAAAGTCTAAATGCCAGAATTGTGTTTTTTCTGTCAGTGCAACTGTACGAAAAAGTGCAATAAAAACCGTGACATTGTCTATATACAAAAAAGGAACAAAAAGCAATATTTAACCTTAGCATCCAAAAAACAAGCCATCACATAGATCCATCCATTGGTATGAGAAGACTGACTCGGTAATGGGACAGGAGCACGGGAACTGACAACTAGCTAGAAGACTTTCTAACTAAAAGTGTAGCACAGGCAACTCCTCTAGAGGGACGATGCCTTAAATACCTAGTGTCTCTCTCTGGGATATGGCGTGCCGACCCTTTAAGAAGAAGGCAGGTGTGCGTGCTCCCTAATCACATTCCCGAGGAGTCTGTGCGGCGTGCACAGGCCCTGGGAAGAGGAGAGAGCAGAGAAGCACGTGGATGACGGCAGGACAGCGGGGGAAGACTCAACCCAGCCACGGCGGTGAGTAAGTCAGCGTCCCTGCAGGACAGGCTGGGCAGTGCAGGGATGCCGACGCTGCAGTATCCCCTGTTACACCCCCTCTTCTCCAGGCCTGAAGGAAGATGTCTTCAGAGATGGTAGGTGAAGAAATGGCCAGTGGAAGGAGTAGACTGGATGGCTTTTGCTTAGGTGGTTTCTTCCTGAACCTTGAAAGCAAGAAGGCATCGGCTTCCAGGGTAGACATCACAGAGTCTTCAGGAACCAGACATCTGTTATGGCTATTCTGCTCCCAATTAAGCACTTATCTGGATTTCCAGTCGAGGGTAGGCTCGTGGACACAGAACAGAGCCAAGGCAGACCCAGGACCAATGGGCAAGGCAAGTTTGGAAGAACCAGGAAAAATATCCCTTCCAAATAGCTCCCACTTGAAGTTCCACCTGCTTGGAAACAACGTATATTGGTTCTGTCCAGAGCGTTCTATGCACCGCAGACATCATCAAGGGACAACGGAGGCGTCGGACAGGGATCTGGTACTGATCAACCATAGCCAGTTGAATGATGTTCCCAGCAAGAGAGTCCCGGCCTCACGGGAAATGCATGGATGAAGTATTCCGCATCTCTGCAGTAGAAACACAGGCCCATAGCTCGACAATGGTCTTAGACAGTGTTCAGACCTCTTGGTCAACCTGCATGCGTTCAGGAGCAGGACTGGCAACTGGAATCTGAGACATCAGCGGCCGCTGGAGACATGGAGCCAGATGTATCAGTCCACTATCACGTTTCACCTCCATCGATCACTCCTGGAACCTGAGGTCGACCCGGGTAGCCAAGGAAATCAGGTCATCCAGAGTAGCAGGAATATCACGGTCTAATACTTCTGACTTAATTCTCCCAGGTAAGCCTTCCCAAAAGGCGGCTAGGAGTGCTTGATTATTCCAGCCAAGTTCCGGATAGCGGGTGCGGAACTGAACCACATACTGGCTGACAGTGTGGACACCCTGACATAACGACAGAAGAGAGGAAGCAGCAGTGGCGCCATGACCCATCTCATCAAAAACCATCTGGAAGGATTCCAGAAAGTCTAGGATGTCGGAGGTGATCGGATCTTTTCTCTCCCACAGAGGGTTTACCCAATGGAGAGCCTCTCCACTGAGGTGCGAGATCGGAGAGGGCCAAAGTGGCGTTCCTGAAGTGAACCGATGTAGCAAACGAACAAAGTGCAAGGAGCACTGATTAATGAACCCTCAACATTGCTTGGGATCGCCATCAAAACGTGGTGGAGCAGACAAACAAAGCAAGTATTCTGTCGGTGCTGGAGCTGCGGGCTGGCCGGATGCCTATAAAACAGCTGGACCCATGTCTTTCAGACAGGTGTAGACCGTCCACAGAAAGGATATTATCTGATCTTGCTATTCACTCATCTTCAACATCTCCCGGTACAGCGCTGGTAAACTGTCACAATCGCCGATGTTGTTGAGGTGGCTTACCCTTTAGTAGGGAAGCTCTTAAGTAAGCGCCTGCCGCAAGGCAGATGCCAGGTACCACTCCCAGGACTGTGGCAGCTGAACCCCCCCAGGACAGAAGACGAAGTGATGCACGGACACAGATACAGGTGGGATGGCTGAGGCAGACAGGAAGGCGTGTACTGACAGGTATGGTAGGCACGACAGAGACAGATAGTTATGGGAAGACTGACTCAGTTATGGTTAACAGGACAAGAGCAAGGGACCTGACAACTACCTAGCAGCCTGGAAAAGTAACTAACTAAAGGCATTGCGCAGGCACCTCACCTAGTGGGAGGATGTCTTAAATACCTAGTGCATTCCAGCACACTGGGCCTTTAAGAGAAGAGCAGGTGTTCATGCATGTGCCCTCATGGGGAGCCTGTGTGGCGTGCCCAGGGAGGAGGAGAGAGCAGAGAAGCACATAGACGGCCACAGGGCAGCGGGGGAATACAGAACCCAGATGAGGCAGTGAGTAAGTTGGCATCTCTACTGGTGAGAGGCCAGACAGTGCAAGGACACTGGCGCTACAAAGTTATCATTTTATTCAACTTTCCCTGACCTTCATGTCCATATAGACGGTTTAGCAGATTTGGTCCAACTGATTCCTTTTAAGGGGCTAATTTACTTAAGGGTGCTTTACACGTTGCGACATTGCTAGCGATTGGTAGCGATTTCGAGCGTGATAGCATCCGCCCCCGTCGTACATGCGACATTTGGTGCTCGCTGCTGTAGCGAACATTATCGCTACGGCAGCGTCACACGCACATACCTGGTCAGTGACGTCGCTGTGACTGCCGAACAATCTCTCCCTCAAGGGGGAGGTGCGTTCGGCGTCATAGCGACGTCACTGCGGCGTCAGTAAGCGGCCGGCCAATAGAAGCGAATGGGCGGAGATGAGCGGGACGTAACATCCCGCCCACCTCCTTCCTTCCGCATTGCCGGTGGACGCAGGTAAGGAGATGTTCGTCGCTCCCGCGGTGTCACACACAGCGATGTGTGCTGCCGCAGGAACGACAAACAACATCGTACCGGAAGCAGCAACGACATTAAGGAAATGAGCAACGTGTCAAGCTCCAACTTTAACATCGATTTCAGTAATCCTGCCATTATATACCACACATGCCCATTGCAGGTCTACAGAGGTTACATGCCATACATTTTGGCATTACTCCTATGGCCTATGATTAGCTGTAGCCATCATATAAAGATGTAATGTTGCTTTGACCTCAAGCATTGAGGAGCTGCCATAATAAGTTATCCAGCTCATATAAAAGAGAGAATATGTAATCGACATGTTTTGTTTTCTAATGTATTTCTCCTTATTATCTGCAGGAATTATATTATTATATGGGATTCTTTATGATGTTCTATCGGCTCACCTTTTCATTCAGGTACTTACGATATTGGATCCTCTCAATGAAGTTTGTCTATATAAGAGAATTTTCCTGATTGACCCATCGAGGATGGATAGGAACAGGGACAAGATGGTGGAGGGGATATTACACCTCACCCTAGAGATCCTCTTCCGGCTTACTGGAGAGGTGAGAGATTCTGATGATGTCACATTACATCATTCTTATCTATGGGAATAACAGATGGACAGAACTGGAGAGGTGAGGACTCTGGAAATGTCTGTAGTGAGATTTATTAATGTGTCTCTCCATAATCAGGATTACACAGTAGTGAAGAAGACCTCTAGTGAGCGCTGTCAGGACCCTGTGTCTGAGAGATGGGGAATATCCAAGAGCTCAATCACGGGCCCTCCACTTCACCCCCTGATACATGAGGACATCAATGACCAGAAGATCCTAGAACTCCCCTACAAGATGATTGAGCTGCTGACTGGAGAGGTGACACTGCTGGGAATGCTGGGACATTATACGGTAATGCTATGAAGGGATCGGGGGGATGACGGTATCATTGTATGTGTCAGGTTCCTATAAGATGTCAGGATGTCACCGTCTATTTCTCCATGGAGGAGTGGGAGTATTTAGAAGGACACAAAGATCTGTACAAGGACATCATGATGGAGGTTCTCCAGTCCCTCACATCACCAGGTATTAGCACTAAATACACACGGCCTATAATTATCTGTTTGTAAAGAATGAATTCAGACCCTTTATGTGTTTTCTCTAGTTCTATCCAGTGAGAAGACAACACCAGAGAGATGTCCCCATCCTCTTCTTCCACAGGACTGTAAACAAGAAGATCCCGATGTTCCTCAGGATCATCAGGTAGATAGAGAGAAGGTGTCATGAACTCTTGCCTGTGATGTGTAGATGGCTAAGGTCTTGTGTTCAGTCTTGTTTTAGGGCTCATTCACATTGCGTTGTTCATTACGATCAGTGGTCCTGTCTGGGCTTACGTTCGAACCTTCCCTGCAAAACGGGATTTGGACGTATGCGCCGATGGGCTATTGACTATACTGATGCAGACATTGAACCATTTTAGGGCATATACGCCTACTGGATGCGGACACCTAGACGTAGTAGACCACATCTGGGTTTCCACCTCCAGTAGGTGTATACACCTCAAAATGCTGTACGACAGAGCACATGGTGACTCAGTCTGTCCCATTATAGTCAAGGGCCCAGTTGGCGCATATATTTAAATCCCGTTTTGCAGTGGGTTTGAATGCAAGCCTTTAAGGGACCACTGAACGCAATGTGAAAACACCCTAGTCCTCCAGTATACCATACGTTTTAAACTTGTGTAATTAGATAGGTGGAAAAGGCCGGATTAGAGTTGATCATAGTTGCGACTTCTCAATCCGTCTGAGACTTTTACAACATTTGTTTCAGGGTGAAGATTTGACCCATGTTAATACTACAGAGACATATGTGAGGGGTGATAAGCGGTGTAAAGAGGAGATTCCTACAGATAACCCAGGTGAGTTGTGACCACTAAATTCAGAGAAGGCAGATATTCTTCTCAGTGACCAGTTACTAGACTATGTGTTAGGCTGGACACACACTAGCGTATGGCATCCGATGCGAGAGCTAATCACCATCGGCTTAGGCTCTGATGCGAGCATGAGCCGAGTGTCATGCGACTGTGACCCGATCTTGCGATTGGGTCATAGCTGTGAAGCTGCAGGCAGGTGCTGCAGAGTAGAGGGAGGGGTTAATCCCCCCCATCTCCGCCATTGTCAGCCTGTGCGTATATTGTACTGCACTGGCATAACATCCGAGTGCAGTCCGATGTTTCTTTCGCACCCATTCACTTAAATGGGTGCGAGGGATACGGCTCTAGCAGAAAATCGCAGCATGTTGCGACTTTTCTTGCATCGAGATTCTGGATGCGAAAAAAGCTGACCAACTCCTCTCCCTCATTGGCTAACATTGGTCCGAGTGCATTTGCGAGATTTTCTCGCATTGCACTCGTCCGTTTTTCACGCTCGTGTGAGTGTACCCTTA
The DNA here is from genome assembly GCF_048569485.1 of Anomaloglossus baeobatrachus. Lineage (NCBI taxonomy): Eukaryota > Metazoa > Chordata > Amphibia > Anura > Aromobatidae > Anomaloglossus > Anomaloglossus baeobatrachus. Next base: position 520,998,584 of record NC_134357.1, read on the forward strand.
AATTGGTTAAGACACATTACAATGTTAAAAAAGCCCCTACACTTTTTTCCCTCTATTTTCTGGTGTCACATTTTCAGCAGTAAAGTTTCAATGTGAAAACTTGAAATTGCGCTTTACTGCACACAGACAAAATGCAGGGCAGATCTTTGTCACATAGACCAGACATGTGATCACTGAGATTGGTGGTTGGCTGCAGCACTCACATGTTCATTAGGCCAGAGAGTAGTTAGAGAGAGAGATGGGGTAGCCCAGAAGCATAATACTAAGAGCATCGGAGGAATGGGAATGGGAAGGGGTCTGTGTTTTGCTTTATTCTGTGGCATTAAAGCATGTTGGACATTTTTTTTTTTTAATAAAAAATGTATTAGTGGCAGAAATACGCTAATCGCTTTGTGCAACCTCGGTCCATGGTCTAGGTCAGTGTTTTCAGGCCGGGTACAGGTGTTGTGCGAATTTCCTCAGCCTTCAGGTTTTGCAACATAGCCTTTGATTCAGTGACCTGGTGTGACAACATCATGACGACAGCATGATGACATGCCGTTTTTTACTTGCAGCACAGATGAAATACACATACAGCACACTTATGACGTCTGTGTGACACGTACCTGAAAAAAAAACGCATAACACTGAAATTAATGTTTTTTATGTGTTAAAGATGTGGAAAGATAGATATATAGATAGATGGAATAGAGATGAAAGATAGATAGCTATAATAATTTTACAGCTATTAACTAAATAAATAAAAGAAGAAAACAACATGAGGTCTCCCCCATTTTTGAAAACCAGCAATGGTAAAGCAGACAGCGGGGGGCTAAAATGACCAGGCTCTGCATATCCACGGTTATTGGGCCCTTTCCAGCCTAAAAATACCAACCTGCAGCCACCCCAGAATTGGTGCATTACATAAGATGCACCAATTCTGGCTCTTCCCGATTGCCCTGGTGCAGTGACAATCGGGGTAATGGTTTTATGGGGTTGATGTCAGCTGTGTACTGTCAGCTGAAATGAAGCCCAGGGATTAGTAATGATGAGGTGTCTATCGGGCACAGTAAGGTATTAATATTAAAAAACACACCAAAAATATTTTATTTTACCCTAACTCTCCAACTCTCCCTGGTTCACCAATTTATTAATAAAAACATGCAGGTTCAAGTAGTCCACGGAATCCAACGTAGTCCACAATGGAAACCTGAAAGTCATAAAAAGAAAGAGATAAAGAAGTAAAAACTAGAGACTCCCTCATTCTCATTTGTACATAGCAGTGTATCTCTATGTTCCTTATATTCTAGAGGGAAAATAAAAAAAATTTTTTTTTTCTTCCTATTAAATGACTAAAAATTAAACATCACAAATAACAGACATATTTGGAGTCCCTGTAATTGTAACGACCCGCACAACACGACGATCAAATTATTTATGGTGAGCGGTAAATGGTGTAAAAAAGTAGTGTGATTTTTTTTTTTTTTTTTACACTATTAGGCTATGTGCGCACTAGAGCTTTTTACCCGCGGATTTACCCGCGGATTTGCCGCCAAAATTTCTTGAGAAATGTCTGCAATCTTTGTGCAGACATTTCCCAGCAATTTCTATGGCAAAAAAAAAGCTGTGCGCACTTGTGCGGATTTTTCTCGAGAAATTTCCGCATGCGGAATTTCTCGAGAAACTTTCTTGAGAAAATGAACATGTCCATTATTTCCGCAGGTACCCTGCGGATTTCTGCAGTACAGCCTGCAAAAATCCGCAGGGAACCACCCGCGGGAAAATCGCGGCAATTCCGCGGCTAATCCGCGACAAATCCGCATGCGGATTTGGTGCGGATTTTTTCCGGAGGTCCGGAAATCTTTCACTCCCAGAAGTTTCTCGAGAAATTTTCTTGAGAAACTTCACATCTCTAGTGCGCACATAGCCTTAAACCCTTAAAGTTATAAAAAATGTAACCCTGAGGTCATATTTAGGCCTCTTTCACACGTCCGTGAAAATCAGGCACGTTTTTCACGGATGTGTCAAAGGTGTGTATTGTCCTCTGTGTACCGTTTTTGTGGCACACGTGTATTCTCCGTGATAACACACGGAGAACAGGAACTTTCTGCTCATCCGTCCCTGGCGTTGCTGTCCGTGGTGCTGATCTTCGGTCTCCGGTCCTGCCGGCACTCCGCTGCTGCTGCTGCTGCTGCTGCTGCTTCCGCCCGCAGCGTAGTGAATATACAATGATCATAATGAGCGGTGGTCGGAAGCAAGTGACAGCAGCGGCAGAGACAGCAGTGCTGGAGAAGGTGAGTATAGTGGGGGTTTTTTTACAAACACGTGTGTTTTCTCCGGTGCGTGTCACATGGATCACATCCATGCGGTCTGTGTGCGGGCCGTGTAACACTCGTGATGCCGAAGAAAAATGGACATGTCTACGTGTGGAGCACACGGGCACACGTATGCTCCACACGTACACACGGTCCATAGCAAAGCGCGCACGTGTGCAAAGACTTATTGATTTTAATAGGTCTACCTGTACCAGAGTCTCCGGTACGTGACGTGAGGAAATGGACCAAACACGTACCGGAGATACGGACGTGTGAAGGAGGCCTTGCACGTAGCATAAATGCTGCCTTTTTTTCTGTGCATTTTCTGCAGGTGTCCTCACCAAACGATGTAACAATCTTCTCTGACTATTGCATGTTTTCTGCCTTTTTTTAATGTGTTTTCGCCCTTAGTTGATGCGCTTTTTACGCAGATGTGAAGTGTTATTTTTAATGTTTTCAATAGTACAGAGAAGCTTTGATACTAAACATAAAAATGCAGAAGCGTTTTTTTTTGCAGCTCCACATAGAAGCCGACAGTGAAAAATTAAACCTAAATTGCACAAATTAACAGCATGTTTAGGTGCCCCGAGGACAGAGATTTCATGAAATCACACCCCTTTGTACATTTAGGCCATGTTCACCTGTGGCATAAATGTTTTTTTTTCTGCATTTTTTTGCATAGAAATTCTGCTGTGTTTAATTGTCCAAGCAAAGTCAATGCAATTTAATGAAAACTGTGCCCATTGTGCCTCTATATTTCACCCATCAGTCTGTTTTCCTTTTTCTATAGTATTTTTATGAATTTGTTGTTTTTCCACTGCTACTACATTTTACCTTTTAAAATTGACTGACTGATGAGTGATGCTAATTAGTGAAGACAGCGTAGTTTACCATGTCCCTATGGTCAAATTATTGTCAATTTTTTCAAGGGATAACATCATTTTTTCCAGGCCATTATAAGTAATGTCTGATTTCCATTAGTTGATATTCAATAAATTTAAATTGAAAATTCTTTTGGTCAATTTATTTCAGTGACCGTTTCTAGGCTGTGTTATTGAATAATAAAACTGTTTTTATTTTTGGCAGATGACTGTACCGGGAGCTTGGAGGAATGTCTGATACTTACAGATTTTAACCCAGATGATCATATTATTACACCATATACAAATGAAGACTATGACATAATTCAATATATGCCACCAGCACTTAAGAGCAAACATTTATCATCTGAATCTTTCCAACACTTATTTTCTGATTCATCACAGACTGTTAAGCAAACAACAAATATCAGAAAGGATATTAAACATCAAACAGCTCGCACAGTAGAGCAGTCATATTCGTGTTCACAATGTGGGAAATGTTATTCTCAGAAATCTGATCTCGCTAAACATCAGATGATTCACACAGGGGAGAAATCATATTCATGTTCAGTATGTGGAAATTCTTTTTCTCAGACTTCTAATCTTGCTAAACATTTCAGAATTCACACAGGGGAGAAGCCATTTTCATGTTCCGATTGTGGGAAATGTTTTTTCAACAAATCGCATCTTGTTAGACATCGGAGAATTCACACTGGGGAGAAAACATTTTCTTGTTTAGAATGTGGAAAATGTTTTAATCAAAAGTCTTCCTTAGTGATACATGAGAGAATTCACACAGGGGAGAAGCCATTTTCATGTTCGGAATGTGGGAAATCTTTTTCTCAGAAATATGATCTTGCTAAACATCAAAGAACTCACACAGGAGAAAAGCCCTATTCATGTGCTGAATGTGCGAGGTGTTTTAACTGCAAATCGCATCTTATTAGACATGAGAGAATTCACACAGGGGAGAAGACCTTTTCATGTACTGTATGTGGAAAGTGTTTTAACGAAAACTCAACTTTAATTAAACATCAGATGTCTCACACCGGAAAAACATTTACATGTTCTGAATGTGGGAAATGTTTTATTAACAAATCGCATCTTGATAGACATCAGAGAATTCACACAGGGGAGAAAATATTTTCATGTTTAGAATGTGGAAAATGTTTCAATCAAAAGTCTTCCTTAGTTATACATGAGAGAATTCACACAGGGGAAAAGCCATTTTCATGTTCGGAATGTGAAAAATCTTTTTCTCAGAAATCTGATCTTGTTAAACATCAAAGAACTCACACAGGAGAAAAGCCCTATTCATGTGCTGAATGTGCAAGGTGTTTTAACTGCAAATCACATCTTATTAGACATCAGAGAATTCACACAGGGGAGAAGACTTTTTCATGCACTGTATGTGGAAAGTGTTTTAAACAAAACTCAACTTTAATTAAACATCAAATATCTCACACGATAAAAACATTTACATGTTCTGAATGTGGGAAATGGTTTGCCCACAAATCATATTTTCTTAAGCATAAGAAAAATCATGCAGAGAAATAGCACTTTTTACTTTTTATCTCTTTATTGACAAATTTTCAAACAATTGGAGAAAAAAAAGTGTCATATCATACAAAAGAAGGAAAATAAATTTAGAACAGTATAGGATTAATAGAAAATGTTTGCAATTACCAATAACCATTTCTATTGAAAAGCAATTGGACATCAAATCTTCCCCCCCACATCTAGCTAATGTATGGGCATTTTATTAGAGACACCAATCTAACGGTGTCCTGGACCTTTTACAGCTACCACTAAAGCCTCTCTCACATGAGCGCATGAATAGTACAAATGCAATACGACAAAATCTCACATTGCACTTGGACCAATGAGGCAGGGCAGAGTAGCGATTTTTTTTTTTTTTAATACATTACCATTCTGTAGCATAAAACACTGTAAATAGTTGTGTACATGATTGTACATGATTGTAGAATAATACCTGCTGGGAAAAAAAAGTATTCCATATGCATGTCATACAGACGCTAGGCGAGGAAAAATTCGCTCACTGCTATAACATATGGAATACCAAACAAATTTCACTCATTCTTCCCTCCTGAATGAAAATTTACCTTTTTTTTTCCTTTTTCTTAAATCTGTCTATTCAATTTTTTACTTAACAAAAATGCACAGGTCGACAAGATAGGATATTACTTGCATATATCGAATCAACATAGAATAATCCCCAACCTCCCATCCGCTCACCCACCTCTGTGTGTGAGTTTGATCACCCCGAAAATTCTACGGGATTGGAGCGTGTCCCTGAATGACCTCTTTTCAAATTGAGATTTCAGTCTATCCTTGGTAGCTGTGGATAACGTGTGAATAAAAAGATTTCATGTTTCAAAGAATATCCTTGTTAGTTTTTCCTTGTTTGTCAGTGTTCATAGCCAGTTTATTTTAAACAAAAACTCGATCTTTGTTTGAACAATAGCTAGTGAAAGAGGGTTTCAATTTATCTAGTGATGTAAAATGCTTTTCCTGGTGGCTGCAGCCCAAATGATAAGTGCTGCTCTTGTAGCTTTGGGAAATCTGTGTTGAGATTCATCTAGGATATTAAAAATAACCCAAGGAGGAGTTAATGGAAATTTAATATTGTATGTATTTTGTAAGATTGAGTGTACTAATTTCCATAGGTCATGTATGTGTAAACACTTCCAAAACTGGTGATATAAATTAAATTTTGCCAAGACGCACTTGGAGCATGAATAAACTGTGGATTAAGCAGGCTTTACATGCTGCGACATCGCTAGCGATGTCGCGAGCAATAGCACCCGCCCATGTCGGTGGAGCGTCACGGGGTGATCGCTGCCGTAGCGAACAATATCGCTACAGCATCGTCACACGCTATTACCTGTTCACCGACGTCGCTGTGGCTGCTGAACAATCTCTCCTTTAACCTTTGTCAGGCTGCATAATTTTGCCAAAATTTCTCGACCCCTTATCTTGGAAGGGGGTGGAGATATTTTATTGAAATTTGGCCAATATATTCTGGACCAAAACTGCTGAGATGTCGCGAAATTTCAGCCCTCTACGGCTTTTCGAAAAAAAAAAATATTGCAATTTAAAAAGGGAATAGTTACAATTGTACCTATTCAGCCGGACGAAGGTTAAGGCGGAGGTTCATTCGGCGTCACTAAGCGGCCGCCCAATAGGGGTGGAGATGAGCGGACGAAACTTCCTGCCCACCTCCTTCCTTCTTCATTGCCGGCGGCCGCAGGTACGATGTTGTTCCTCGTTCCTGCGGTGTTACACATAGCGATGTGTGCTGCCGCAGGAACGACGAACAACCTGCATCCAAAAGCAGCAACAATATTTGGGAAAGGAACAACGTGTCAACGATCAACGATTAGGTGAATATTTTGCATTGTTAGCGGTCGCTCATATGTTTCACACGCAACGACGTCGCTAACGAGGCCGGATGTGCGTCACGAATTCCGTGACCCCAACGACATCTCGTTGGCGATGTCGTTGCGTGTAAAGCGGCCTTTACATTTTTGATTGGACCAAAGGAGATATATGTGCCCTGTGAAAGATCATTAACCCCTTGGCGACTCATTATGTACTGGGTACGTCATGGATCATGTGAGGTTAATCCCCACCCCCTGCCGTGGGTAGGCTGTGGCGATCCGTACACATATCAGCTGATTTCAACAGCTGACATGTGTGCCTGCTAGTCGCCAGTGGAATCGCGTTCCACCCGCGACTATTAACCCCTTACATCTCAGTGCCAAAATCTGGCAGCGAGATGCATATGCGCGCAGCCATTATGATGACTCACTCCGTCCCCATCGGAAGTCACATGACGTGATCACAAGACTTCCGGTGGTTGCCATGGTAGCACAGGATCATGTGATGACGCCTGTATGTAGCTAACATGAGTCACTTTTTCTCAGTGCCGGAATAGTGGCGGTATTGAAAGTAAAGCAGTATATCTTCAGATCTCAGCTCTGTAGCTGTGATCTGGAGATATGTAAGAGTGATCAGACAGCTGATCCATATAGCCCCCTAAGGGACCTAGTAAAATAAAAAAAAAAAAAAGTTTTAAAAAATTAAAAAAAAATAAAACCTAAAAGTTCAAATCACTCCCCTGTTGGCCCATTGAAAATTTGAAAATTAAAGAGTTAAAAAAAATCAATTAATATGATCGGTAAACGGCGTAGCGGTAAAAAAATTCCAAACGCCAAAATTACGTTTTTTTGGTCGCTGCAAATTTTGCTCAAAATGCAATAACAGGCGATCAAAATGTAGCATCTGCGCAAAAATGGTACAGTAAAAACATCAGCTCGAGACGCAAAAAATAAGCCATCACTGAGACATAGATACCGAAAAATGAGAACGCTACAAGTTTCGAAAAATGGCGGCGCAAAATGTGCTCTTTTTTTGGGACATATTTGTGAATTTTTTTAACCCCTTAGATTCAAGTAAACCTATTAATGTTTGGTATCTCCAAACTCGAACCGACCTCAGGCATCACAGCGACACATCAGTTTTACCATGTAGTGATCACAGTGAATAAAATATCCCAAAAACTATTGTGGAAATCACTTTTTTTTGCAGTTTTTCCACACTTGAAATTTTTTTGCTGTTTTCAAGTACACTATATGGTAAAACCTATGGTTTCATTTAAAACTACAACTCGTCCTGCAAAAAACAAGCCCTTGTATGGCAAGATTGACGGAAAAATAAAAAGGTTACGGCTCTTCCCATGACTAGTATGGACACAACAAGGAATAAATATGACAGGGAGATGATACCTGTAATCAAGCAATTCATAGGAAAGTATCCAGGTTTCTTCCTGGACCTTCAAAAGGACGCTTGGCTTTTGAGTTAGACTGTGAGCCTGAAGAAACAGAAATTGCTTGTTTGTGAATGTTGGAAAGCAGCGTGTCGCCTCCTCAAAAGTGAGTAAGGAGAACCTGGAGTCCAGCATGTCCACCGCCATAGCGCACTTTTGAGTGGCCAGTACGGCCACTCTGGAGGGGGCTTGCCACTAAGAAAGTGTGGGTTCCCAATAAATGGCTGAACTGGTAGGACCAAACTATTTGTCATGCACAATTTGTTTACCCTCCACCATGTTTTAATCATGGTCCAAAGTGAGGGGTAGTCTAGCAATTCATCTTTTTTCAGATGCATCATAGCTGTCATCGATCTATGGGGTTAAAATTGTCGTTTCAATTGGACTTTAGCAAAATGATAGACTCCACACAACCAGTCTATGATATATCGAACGTTTGTTGCTAAATTGTATCTGTAAATGTCTGGAAGATTGATACCTCCCGATTTTTTAGGAAGATTGAGTTTAGATAGGCTTACCCTAGTATGCCCCGACTAACCCTAGATAAACTTCCTGAACTCAGAATTAAATATCTTAATATCCAAATTGGACAATAGGAGAGGAAGGGATGGAAAAAAAAGATTGAAAAAGAAACATTAATTTAGGGAATGCCACCATTTTAATTAAATGGCATTGGCCCAAGAATTATAAATTAATTTTTTCCCCATATTGCAGGAGTTAAATCAAGGAAGCAATACATGGCTTATAGTTGATCTTATACAACAGTAAAGGGTTAGCTGGGAGTTGAATTCCCCAATATTTAATGGATTCTGAGCTCCAGTGAAATGGAAACGAGACTAATTTTACCTGTCCTGAATATTGCCAATGACTCTGATTTGCTATAGTTTATTTTGAATCCTGAGATTTCCCCAAATTTGTTCAATGCACTCATTATTGCTGGGATAGCCTGAACAGGATTGGCTATAAATAACAATATGTCATCTGTGAAGGCTAGTAATTTGATCATAGATGAACCAATTTTTACTGCCTGAAATAACAAAATGTTTTGTAGGGTTTTTAGCAGCAGATCCAATGCCAAGTTGAATAATAGAGGGGACAATGGGCACCCCTTGTGCCCTGCTGTATTTTAAAAAATTGAGAGGGTGCATTGTTTATGGATAGGTTGGATTGAGGGTCCTTGTAAATCATTTTTATGGCTTCACTGAACCAAGGTCCGAATTTACAAATGTCTAGAAAACTGTGGAGATAATCCAATGAAACCTTTTCAAAGACCTTGTCTGCATCAAGGCCAACTATTATATTTTTGTGCATCGATATAATCTGTTATATGATATTGCCCCTATCGCCGTTCTGATATTATATGTAATAGACATCCCGTGAATGAATCCAGTTTGACAGGGCAAGATTAAATCATGGATTATTTGTTGTAGTCTGCTAGTATTTAGGTAAAAAAATTGAAGTCCGAATTGAGTAATGAGATTGGCCTATACTCCTCTACATGTAAGGGATCTTTAACTGGTTTAGGCAACACAATAATGCTCACTTCATTAAACCCGTCAGGAAGTTTTCTGCCTGCAAATATTTTGTTAAATACTGCGCACAGATGAGGCCCTACAGAAGGTCCCAAAAATGTATAGTATTCATTAGTGAATCCATCAGGATCGGGGGGCTTTGGCTAATTTAAGTGTGTTAATAGATTGAGTCCCCTTACCTGGCAGCCAGACTGGCTTGCAAAGTCTCCTTAAGGAGAATAGTGTTCCCCCGTGGTCCCCACATAGCTTTCTCATGAGCCAGATCAGACACCCCCATACTTTGCACTGACGAGGGGCAAGCACCCCGAAACACCGTGTCTGCAAATTGGGATTCTGATCTGGCTTATATATCCTGAGTCATATTGCAAAGGATTGTCGAAAATCCACTTGTGACTTTTAGGATCGCTACTTCCAATAGGTGGCGCTGTGCTAGAGTTTGTCTCCTTTACTGGAGAGACAATTTTAATAGATTGAGTTATTTCTGAAGCAGTAAGGGGAGTGTCTAATGAAGATCTATCATCTTCCATGAGAATAGGGGCTACTGTCGTCTGGAAAAAATAAGATTTCTCATTAAACCCCTGTGAGGCAGCGGCTTTCCATAGCCAGGTAAGTGAGGCAGTGACCCAGGAGCTTGTTCACACCAGTCTTATATTCTTCAGACACAAATAAAACTTTTCCTCAGCTCTGGAATGTCTTTCTGCAACATAGCCAGTTTTAAGTACAGTACAGACTCACCAATGTCCTGGTTGACACCTGCACCACCACATGAACCTCATGTGCAGAGATTGTGCTCCAAGTGTCTGTTTGACTCCTGTACTGCTGTAGGAATCTCGGGTGCAGAGGTCCACTTACACTACAGTGTCCAGTTCTCAAAGTACTAGCCTGAGTTACTCCACCCAGCCAGCTCACACAGCACCTGCTGCTCCTGCAGCCTGGATCCTATCTGAGACATACCCTGCTGTGCGCTGCATGAGTAAATGCAATTCCCCGGACATGAGCCTATTGCAAGACCCAGACTGGAGGGAGAGATTCGTCCCTCTGCCAAACCTAAAGAACTCTCCAAAAAAAAAAAGCCATAACAGGTTTAATTAAACAAAATACTTGGTCAAATATATATTGACCAAGTCCACACTCTTTTATTTTGTGTTGCACTCACAGTTGTGACTGTGACTACAACACACTCCAGCAGGTCTCACAGTGTCTCCAAGCGCATACTGGGGGAAACATAGCGACCTTCATATTTGACACCTGTCACTGCCTAACATATACCCCCCCCCGTTCAAATTTGTGGGGTTGAACACTTGCCATCATACAGGGACCCTAGAAAATGCATCCGCATTTCCTTGCAACCTCCCCGCACGATTCTCTGCAGAAAAATTAAAGTTTTGCAAGGACAGAAACCACCTGGTGACTCTGAAGTTTCTCTCCTTGTCATTTCTCATCCAGACTAGTGGTGAATGGTCCGTCACCCGGTGAAACTGACGTCCCTGCAGGTAATAATACAGGGAATCCAAGGCCCATTTTATGGCCAGGCACTCTTTTTCTACTACACTATAGTTCTCTGCTAGGGTGAGCTTCCTACTCAAGTAGGTGACTGGGTGTTCCTCTCCATTTATATCCTGTGACATGAGCACTCGAAGAACCACCTCCAAGGCATCTGTCTGCACTACAAACCCCTTTTTAAAATTGGGACTGAGGAGCATGGGCCATTCGCAGAGGACCAACTTTAGTGACTGGAACACTTCCTCTGCCTGAGAGCTCCAGCGCACCATGACCGATGTCTTCCCTTTTAAGAGGTCAGTCAAAAGTGCTGATCTCTCAGCAAAATTGGGTATGAAACGCCTGTAATATCCCATTATGCTAAGAAAAGCTCTAACCTGCTTCATGGTAAGGGGGTGTGTCCAGTTTTGTATGGCTTCAACTTTATTAATCTGTGGTTTGATATCCCCTCGGCCTATCCCACTTTTATATGGTTTTATAATTATTAATCTGTGGTTTGATAACCCCTCGGCCTATCACATAACCCAAGTAACGAGCTTCTTTGTGACCGATTGCACTTTTTTGGGGTTTGCCATCAAACCCGCAGCTCTGAGCGACCCTGCTACCGCTTGTACCTGAGACAAATGAGAACACTAGTTGCCACTATAGATGATAATATCATCCAGATATACGGATGGATATGTACCGCCCCCATGCGAGCAGCCGGGCTGCTGCTGCTCGGATCCGGATCCGCGGTGGCTTGAGGGGTCTCCGGACCCGGGGGTCGCGCGGCCACTCGATTAAAAGAAAGGGGGGAGATATGGACAGGTTTTTTTTTGGAAAGTTTGTGACGCCACCCACGGTGCATAGTAATGTGAGGGACCACCGCTGCCGTTGGGGAGCCCGGTGACGATGGTGTCGCAGCCTGATGTTTAACCCCTCCGTGGGTAGGGGTTTTGTATACTGGGGGCCCGTTGATGGTTGGGATGGTATTTGGGTGCCGTGGGGGGATAGGAACAGGGGTCTTCAATGTACTCACTCAGTCCTGGAATAACTACACCGACAGCTTGTAAACCAGAATTCTGAGCACCACTGCAGCCTGCGGGGAGCACGCTTGGATCTGTGCCCTTGGTGTTGCTGTTAGCCTGTGGCCCTGTCCTTGGCACCTTCGTCTCTGTTGGACCCGTGGGTATAAAACTCTTCGGGTCCCGCTCACCCGTATGGCTAATGGAGTGAGCTTGATCTCAGGGTTCACGCATAGGATTTCTTTGGACTGGGGTTGGGGATGACACTTGAAGTCTTCACCCCCGTCGGGTAAATTACCGGAATGCGTGAAGCTTCTTTCCGGCCTGGGGTCCACGTACCCCGTCATGCCCTGGCCCCTGCCCGATGATAGCTCAAGGCCGCCGGCTGCCCTCCTCGGCAGTCCGTGCCCCTTGACACTGTCCCCTGCGACCGAGTTCCAGCTCCTACCAGGCCCAGACCAACGTCTGCCACCTAGTACTCAGGAGCCCTGCTCCGTGACCTCTCCCTCCCAGAGAGTCACTTCACCTCCTTCACTCTCCACTGTCTGAACTCAACTCCTCTACTGTCACTTTCCTCACTCTTCACTTACCAACCACCCATGAGGGCGGCCCTATTCCCTTCAGGCCCCCCAATGGTGTGTCTGGTAGGTTAAAGTGGGAAGTGTTCCTATGATTTTGATTGGCTAAGCTGTTAGCAACACCAAAGGACCAGGATCCGTCACCAAGGAGGGTGGATACTGTGCAGAAGGGCAGATTGCACAATACCCTGTAACGACCTGATAGGCCAGGGCGTCACACATACTTTTGATGGGGTTCTAACACTATGTCCATCAGTCCCTGAAATTTAGCGGGAGTGCCATGTAGGCCAAAAGTCAAGATGACATAGTGATAGAGACCCTCCAGCGTGACAAAAGAGGTCTCTTCTTTTGCTGACTCTGTCAGCGGTACTTGTCAGTATCCCATGGTTAGATCGAGCATTGTGAAATACTATGCTTGTCCGAGCCGCTCAATTAACGCATCCACCCTGAACAATAGGGCTAGCCCATTCGCTCCTGGACTTTTCAATAATGCTTAGTTGTAGCATTTTTTTCACCTCCCCTGCTATGGATTGCCTATGAGCCTCCAGCACACAATATGGCTTCATTCATACCTTTACGTGAGGTTCGGTGACAATGTCATGTCAGATTACAGACGTTCGGCCGGGCAGGTCTGAGAATACGTCTGCATTCCGCTGTACTGATTTCTGAGACTCCTGTCTCTGCTGTTATGTAAGAGCGTCCCCTATTTTCACTCCGGATTCCTCATCACCAGTTTCCACCTTGACCGGTGTCATAGGGTCCGAAGGAGATACAATGGGGTTACATCAGTCATCTTACATTCTGCATCCTTCAAGGCCTTCAAGGAGTTTACATGGTATATTTGTTCTGGTTTTTGCCTACCAGGTTGATACACTTTGTAATTTACTTCCCCGATTTTATCACGGATCTCATGGGGCTCTTGCCCTTTGACTAACATGCGATCCCGTTTTTAAAGGACCTGACAGTAGCCTTTTTATTATACCTAGAGCTTTGAGCAGCCTGGGCATCCAACAGATGTTCCTTAATAATCGGCATTGCCGCTGTAATACGGTTCTGCATGCCCATGATGTGGTCAACTACGCTTTTATGGTTGGTGGTTCTTGTTCCCATGCTTCTTTAACAATGTTCAACAGACCTTGTGGATGCCAAATCTTGTCGAAGACTGTGGCACTTCTTGGATGGCGAACATTAAATATGGTAATAAAATGTCACAATCCTTCCCATCCTTGGAAACCACCCTTTTTAACGTCGTTTTCAGCATTTTATTGAACCGCTCTCCTAATCCATCAGTCTGCGGCACATCGATGTGTATAGCTGCTTAATCTGGAGAAGTTCCCTGGTGACTTTAGACATAAACGGGGTACCCTCATCTGTAAGGATCTCCTTAGGCAACCCAACTTGCCAAAACATGTCAAACAACCTCTGAGCAATAAGCTACCGCCTCAGGGTAATGAGTAGTGTAATCCATTACCACATATATTGTTGGTGGCCCCGGGCTGATTTCACAATTGGTCCCACTAGATCTATGGCAAGCGGCTAAAATGGAACCTCTATTATGGGCAACGGTACCAAGGGACTACAGAAATATGCCATGGGTGCGGTCAGCTGACACTCCGGGCACAATTCACAAAACCTCTTAACCTCAGCAACAACTCTGGGCCAATAAAAACGGTGCCGGGACTTCCGGCTCCTGCGCTGATCATGTAGGACACAGGACGCCTGAGCTCTGTCATTCCCTGCAGCTCTGACATATATACCGGACATCCCACCAGCCTTCCCCGCTCCATACCACCGGTGAGTGAAGTTGCTGAATGCAGGGATGTTCATGGGGAGCCGTGGAGATAATCACTTGAAACAGCGCGGTGAACTTCGCTCTCCCCCTCCCTCTCAAGATCTGGCAGCGTGATAAAGATGGCGCCGGAGCCTGCCCTGCACTAACATCAGATCTGTACACAGAGAGCAGGACACAGCTTACCTTGCACTCACTCCCCCAGCACTAAACAGTTAACCGGCAGCAGAATAATAAATCTCCTGGAATCCTGATAAGATATCAGCAGCAAACAACACGCTACTGACAAGTTCTGCAAAGAGCAGAGTTAAAACGCCGGGAATCCCTGGGCCCTTCCCCCATCTTGTCCAGACCTGTGCTTAACAAGCAGGTGCTGAATCTCTAGGCATACAGAATCAGTGCAAAGCTCTGGAGAAAGTGAAAGAAGCTGAAGGAGGGAAGTTTAAACATACATCCCTGCAAAGTTTCAGGACAGTGAGAATTCATATAACTCTGGCAGGGGGGAGAAAGGGGTGAAAGTAAGAATAAACAAAAGGGGGAGCAGAATCAAGATTTGTCTGACAACCCACACTAAATCAGTGTCAAAACTTGCGTCCCTTCATTCACTATTTGATGGAAAGATACCTGCTGCGTAGCAGCTCCAAAACACAAAATCCTCATACATCCAGCGTACAGTGTGAAAAAAAGATTGTGACTGCCCATACAGAATTAAGTGTCCCTCGGTCACCTGAGAATACTCATCAGATGGAGATGGAGGATTCCACGGGGACCCCGGATGTATTCAAAACAGTGGAGGGTATGGATTATAAGCGTCTGGCTGATGAAGTCGCCAATCGTTTGCTACCTGACATCTCCGCTACAATTAAAGCATCAATAGCAAAAGCTCTCAGTGCCATACAGAACCAACTTGATGAGACGGTGGAACAGGTTGCGGCTATGGAAACCAAAATGTCGACGTTAGAGGAGGACTTCAGCTCTGACCACACTACAGTCATGCGTCTGGCCAAGGAGAATCTGATCCTGAGGGACCGTGTGGACGATCTGGAGAACCGCTCCAGAAGAAGCAATTTGCGCATTGTCGGCCTGCCTGAAACATACCCGGTTGGTGAGCTACGTACATTGTGTGAATCCACTATTCCTACAACCCTGGGAGTAGCAGGAAGGAGAAAAGTGGAAAGGGTGCACCGCATTGGTCCGCCAAGGAGAGGTGATGAGAGTGAAAATAACAGACGCCCAAGACAAGTCATAATGAAATACTTGGACTTCTCCGATAAACAGGAAATATTACAGGCATACAAGAAATTGAAACATCCCTTGGAGGTGAAAGGCTCGCGCATCTTGCTCTTCGAGGATTTTTCTGCGGAGGTCACACGGCAGCGGAGGGCATTCTCATACATATGCTCTGCCTTATTTAAGAGAAATATACGCTTCCAGTTAAAGTACCCGGCAACGTTGATTATCAGACATCAGGATGGATCCTACAATTCTTTCTCAAGTCCAAAGGAGGCAGAGGCCTTTATTGAGCGGATCAACAGTCCTCGTGACCTCAGGAATTCTCCAGGACAAGGGCGCAACGACTCACCGAACCAGAGAGTGACCAAAGGGAGCTCTGTGAAGCTCGCTACAGCTTCCCCGAAGGACCGGAGACAACAAAACAAGGAACTTAAGGGAACCTGAGACAAATAGACAAATGTCGGATGTATGAAGTTCAAGGTGGGACACCTGTTTTTGATTTAGGCTGGAGAAGCCGCAGTGGAAAAAGTTCAAGAAATCTGAGGCGGAGGAAAGGAAAGAGAACCTTTTTTTTTTTTTTTTTTTTTTTCTTCCTTCTCTCTTTCTTTGTAGGTGGGACACTCCTTTATATTGGTGAAATGCTATACAAGTATAAGGTTGACTGAGCTTGGAAGATGATCAGAAAAAAGTGAAGTCTGAGTATTATGGTATAGTTGGGGGGGGAGGGGAGGGAGATGTTTGAAATGTTTGGGGATTTTGGATTCAAGTGAAGTAGCAGAGATTTTACACAGAGTTATTATTATTACTACTACTCTCGTTATTGCAAGTGAGCACTATGTTCAATTGTCTAATTGGTTGAATTTTTTTTTGGCAAAGGAGGGCAGCAAAAACATGGTAAACGAAAGGCAGGATTTCCATTTATTACATGCACTTTATGAGAATAGTCACCTGGAATGTTAAGGGGTTACGTTCCCCCCAAAAAAGAATTAAGATATTACGCCACCTTAATCGCCTCAAACCGGACATTGCGCTCCTTCAGGAAACTCATCTGGAAGGTTCAGACATGCAGAGGATGGGGAAATTGTGGGTTGGAGGAGTCTATGGGTCATCTTCAGTTAAAAGGAAAGCAGGGGTTATTACATTAGTAAGTAGGAGATTACAACATCAAGTCCTGGAAACATATGCGGACACGGAAGGTAGGGTTCAGATGGTCTCAGTGGAGATACCTGGAGGAATTTATAAAATCTTTAATATTTATGCCCCGAACGAAAACAACAAATCATTCTTTCAACGACTTGAGGCCAAAATTTTAGAACATGCCCATTTTAATCTAATAATTGGGGGGGATTTCAACTCGGTGGTATCTGTGCTAGAGGACAGGAAAAATGCTAAAGGCCCCCCAAATGTACCGCGCGGCCATGATAAAGTTATGCGTCCTCTGTTAAATGCCACGGCCTTATGGGATGCGTGGAGACTACTGCACCCTCAGGATAGGGAATTTACACACTATTCACATGCTAATAGCTCCTGGTCTCGCATTGACTACTTCCTTATTTCAGGGAACCTGGTACGTGCGCTCCACTCAGCTACTATCCAGGATTTGGTGATTTCTGACCATGCCCCGGTGGTGCTAGACCTAGCAAACATCTATCCCAGAGGAACGGACTATCTGTGGCGATATCCTTCCTTCCTTAAAGATAACGAAGATTTTTCCTTGAAATTAAAGGGATGGTGGACGGAATTTATGGTACATAATGATCAACATAAAGACACACCTATGTTATTATGGGATACGGCGAAGGCAGTATTACGGGGCAGAACGATAGCACATGTTTCCTATTTGAAGAAAAAGGCTCATCTTAAATTTACTGAAACCTCCCATAAATTGAGGGAAGCATATACTTCTTTTCAAAAGCATCCTGATAGGGACCATAGAGATAGATGGGTAATAGCCCAAAGAGCTTTTAATGAGTGGGCGGAAAAACGGGAACAAATGGCTAGGTCAATGCAAGAAGCTACATTACATCGCTTTGGAAATAAAGCAGGGAAAATACTGGCCAACTTAGCGAAAAATAGGACTATAACTCAGGGACCCATGCAAATAAAAAATCAAAAGGGGGAGATACACAAAAACCCTAAGACAATAATTGAGACTTTAGGCACGTATTATAGAAACCTTTATTCGTCGGAAAAGGGAGACAAATTTCCTGATAATAATCTTTTATCTAAAGTGACACTACCTCGACTCACAGAAGAGCATCGCACTTTTCTGAATGCTAAAATTACGGGGGAAGAAGTATTGGGGACAATCAACTCCATGCATAATTATAAAGCCCCTGGCCCTGACGGATTTACGGGAGAATTCTATAAAACAGTAAAGGAAGAGATCTTACCTACATTACTAGAACTGTATAATAGCATACTAGACGGTAATGCGTCTTTCCAAAATAATAACCGGGCATATATAAAATTGATCCCTAAACAGGGGAAGGACCCGAAGGATCCGGGTTCGTATAGGCCCATATCACTTATCAACCTAGATATGAAGATAATGTCAAAGATTATGGCGAATCGTCTAGCTATAATTCTTCCCCAACTGATTTCCCCAGCACAGGCCGGTTTCATTCAGAAAAGATCAGGGACACTAAATATTAGAAAAGTTCTTCTTGTCCTGGATAGGGTTAACCTTCGGCCTCTGAAAGGAGAATCTCCCGCTTTGCTTACAATAGATGCCGAGAAAGCCTTTTACAATATTGAGTGGTCATGGCTTTATAGAGTTCTAGATGAAATGCGTTTTTCGGGGTCATTTTATACCTACATTAGAGAAATTTACACAAATCCGAAGGCTCAAGTTTACATTCCAGGATATCTGTCAGCCCCTTTTCCGTTACTGAAAGGAACCAGACAGGCTTGCCCCCTTTCCCCATTACTTTTTAATCTGGCTCTGGAACCATTGGTACGATTGTTATCTACACATAGCACCTTCCAGGGTATTTCTGTAAATAATAGACAAATTCAGTCAGCTTTTTTTGCAGATGACATTTTGCTTTTCCTTTCGAATCCAGCTCAGCAGGTCCCCGAGATTTTACAAATTTTGCGAGAGTTTGGAGCGTATTCAGGCTTCAAGATTAATGCGTCAAAGTGCGAGCTCCTATACCTGGGAGGGACAAATGTTCAAACACGGGAGCAGAACCCTTTTGAAGGAATTACAGTGGCTAAGTCATATATCACATACCTGGGAGTTAAAATAGGTAAGGTTCCGGCAACCCTTTATAGTCTAAACTATCCACCCCTTCTGAGCCAAATAGAGCAAGATCTTAAAAGATGGCACGACCTTCCATTGAACATAATTGGTAGAGTCCACCTAATTAAGATGATGTCGATATCAAAATTAATGTATCATCTTCAAACACTTCCCCTGCTTCTCAAGCATAAAGATATTGTCCAGCTAAATAGAGCTTTTTCACACTTCATTTGGAGGGGGAAACGCCCTCGTATAGGGCTTAAGAAGTTGATGGCATCTAAGGTTCATGGAGGTCTGAGTTTGCCGAACATTCGGGGTTACAATATAGCCTGTTTGACTAGATATATACTGGATTGGATTAAAGGCTCTAGGCATTATTCAGCGTTGGAGCTTGAGAGAGACTATGCACAACCTTGGGATCTGGTGGCATTGCTTCATACTAGGCAGGCTAATCTCCCAGTGAAAATCAAGCACTCTTCCTTATTTAAAGACACGATTGCAGCGTGGAAGGCGTTGAGGAAAAACTACAAACTTCCCCATAAAATATCCAAATACTTGCCTATATGGGGGAATCCAGAGTTTGTGCAGGGGACAAGCAATAAGCTGTTTGAAGAGTGGAAGGTGAGGGGTATAAGGACTGTTGCTCATCTCTTGCACACCTCAGAACCTAGATGGTTGAGTAGAGATGAAATTATAGCGCAGTATGGCCTGGGGCCTAACCAAGTAATCCAATATGACCAAGTGAGATATAGTATTATGACTCAGTTGCATGATGTGACCCAGGAGGTAGTATTTAACTCTTTTGATTGTCTGGTAAAGAACTCAATAACTTCATCATCTATCTCTTTTCTTTATGGAGCCATGCGTGATCTATTAATAGGACAGCACCCGGAAGGTTTATTTAAATCTTGGGAGAAACAATTTGAGGACCCGTCTATGGGGGTAAAAATTAGGGGAGGGTGGAATGCTCTTCGTAAATCAATTTTAAATGAGAATTGGCGAGAAACCCAATTTAGAATTATGCACAAGGCAATTTATGGTTTTAATCTCCCTCCATCAGCAACAAAGCCAGACAGGATTACGTATTGCCCTAAGTGTAAGAGTAGTGGAACTGATCTCCTTCACGGGTTGTGGTCCTGCCCCCATTTGAGTCCATTATGGTCACAGATCAAAAGTTGTATACAAAAGGTGTGGGGTCTTGAAGTTCGGCTCTCACCTGGGTTCGCTATTTTTCACCATTGGGAGGAGGGGAACGATACCAAAGGGAAGATGACTAACCCACCCAGACTTATACATGTGATACTTCTGGCAGCCAAGAGAGCGATACTAAAAAATTGGTTGGAGTCTAGGGTCCCCGCGATTGAAGAGATCTTGGGTCAGCTCATGCATCTTCTTGAAATAGAAGGAATGGATGCAGAAAGGAGGGCGGATAGAATACGACAGCACTTTAACAAATGGAAGAAATTCATACTGGCCTATTGTACTCGGGAGGAGATAGTCAGGATTATGTCACCTTTCAAAGACACAGTCTGGTATCATACTGAAAAATTGAAGGATACATTGGATGGCTTGGAGGTGGGGGAGGAAAGGCCGAAAGCTGACTAAAAGGAGAGGGGGAAATAACCGATTTGAGTGGGACTTTTTTATTATATGTCATTACCATGTTCACAAGGGTTCAATGGGGGGAATGATAAGAATGATGGGTTAAGGGGTCGCTGCTTTCCTTTGCTTTATCTTGCCATGTTACGGTTATTGATTTTAAAAATTGGTATGGAATTTGGGATGATCAAATATGACAATGTAATGTTGAATTTACAATGCTGAATTCGCTTATGCCAGTGTTATGTTATTGAAAAATTTGAATAAAAATATAGTTAAAAAAAAAAAAAAAAACGCTGCCGGACACGGTCTAGGGCAGTCATGGGGAACCTTTTACAGGCCGAGTGCCCAAACTGTAGCCCTAAACCCAATTTTTTTTCCGAAGTGCCAACCAATCCTATTATGTAAATAATTAATTGTAACCTTACCTTTGCCGTCTTCTCTTCTCTTCAGCAGGGGCATCACGCTCATGCTTACCACACATTGAAGCTGAGCCCCTGCCTTTTCCAGACACAGCAGTTGGATTGATCTTTCTGGAAAAAATTGCAGCATATTAGACAGAGATTTTAGCCTGGAATGCAATCAGATGTCACCCTGTAATCCACATCTACATTTCAAAGTCTGAACATCTTGAAATCCCATAAAGATGTACGAGTGGCTCCCCTCCCCATCATTGTGTAGTTCTGTCCCCTTCCTCGGCCACTTCCTGGTAAACATGCCCCCCATTCTGATATACAGTATATTTCCTACATTCTGGTATATTTGTCCCTATCACGGCCCCATCCTGGTAAATGTCCTCCATCCTGGTAAATGTTACCCATTCTGGCATGTTCCCCCATGCTGGTAAATGTACCCCATCCTGACATATTGCCCATCCTTGAAAATGTTCCCCCATCATGGCATGTACCCCATTCCTGGTAAATGTCCTCCATCCTGGTAAATGTTCCCAATCCTGGTTAATTTACCCCCATCCAGGTAAATGTACCCCTTCCTGGTAAATGTACCCTATCGTGGCATGTTTCCTCCATCCTGGCATGCATGTTTCCTCCATCCTGACAGGCATGTTTCCTCCATCCTGGCATGCATGTTTCCTCCATCCTGCCATGCATGTTTCCTCCATCCTGACAGGTATGTTTCCTCCATCCTGGCATGCATGTTTCCTCCATCCTGGCACGCATGTTTCCTCCATCCTGACATGCATGTTTCCTCCATCCTGACAGGCATGTTTCCTCCATCCTGGCATGTATGTTTCCTCCATCCTGACATGCATGTTTCTTCCATCCTGACATGCATGTTTCCTCCATCCTGGCATGCATGTTTTCCCCATCCTGGTATGCATGTTTCCTCCATCCTCACATGCATGTTTCCTCCATCCTGGCACGCATGTTTCCTCCATCCTGACATGCATGTTTCCTCCATCCTGACAGGCATGTTTCCTCCATCCTGACATGCATGTTTCTTCCATCCTGACATGCATGTTTCCTCCATCCTGGCATGCATGTTTCCTCCATCCTGGCATGTATGTTTCCTCCATCCTGGCATGCATGTTTCCTCCATCCTGGCATGCATGTTTCCTCCATCCTGGCATGCATGTTTCCTCCATCCTGGCATGCATGTTTCCTCCATCCTGACATGCATGTTTCCTCCATCCTCACATGCATGTTTCCTCCATCCTGGCATGCATGTTTTCCCCATCCTGACATGCATGTTTCCTCCATCCTGGCATGCATGTTTCCTCCATCCTGGTATGCATGTTTCCTCCATCCTGGCATGCATGTTTCCTCCATCCTGGTATGCATGTTTCCTCCATCCTCACATGCATGTTTCCTCCATCCTCACATGCATGTTTCCTCCATCCTGGCATGCATTGTTCCCCATCCTGGCATGCATGTCCCCCCCCCATGCTGGCATGCATGTTTCCCCCCCATCCTGGCATGCATGTCCCCACCCCATGCTGGCATGTGCGTTCCCCCTCCCCCACCCCATGCTGGCATGTGCGTTCCCCCTCCCCATGCTGGCATGTGCGTTCCCCCACCCCATCCTGGCATGTGCGTTCCCCCTCCCCCACCCCAAGCTGGCATGTGCGTTTCCCCTCCCCCACCCCATGCTGGCATGTGCGTTCCCCCTCCCCCACCCCATGCTGGCATGTGCGTTCCCCCTCCCCCACCCCATGCTGGCATGTGCGTTCCCCCACCCCATGCTGGCATGTGCGTTCCCCCTCCCCCACCCCATGCTGGCATGTGCGTTCCCCCACCGCCACCCCACACTGCCAAGTGCGCCCCCCCCCCACCCCACGCTGCCATGTGCGTTCCCCCACCCCATGCTGGCGTTGCCCCCCCATCCCCACCTTGGCACAGCCGCACACTAGTTATATAAAAAAAAAAAACGCAACACACAACTTACCTGCACACGCTCCCCCGCTGCGCGCTGCTGGGTCCTCAGTTCCCACGCGGCCAGCAGACGGCGCCGCTCCTCCGTCTCCTAGGCAACACACCTGCAGCCTGGGAGAGTAGTGTCAGAGCGGAGGAGAAATGTCTCCTCCGCTCCAACACAGATTTGATCTGCCGGCGCCACTGCACTAGCAGATCAAAACTGCAGAATCGGGCGACGGCACGCGTGCCACCAGAATGGGCTCAGCGTGCCCCTGGTGGCACGCGTGCCATAGGTTCGCCATCACTGGTCTAGGGTCTTTTTTTCCCCTCCTAGATGGCCATTCATTATATGTTTATGAGCTAATTCAAGCGCCTTCTTGCAGTACAGCTGTGGTACTATCAGATACTCCACTACTTTATCCCGGATCTTACCAACGTGGTAGAGCAACTCCCGCTTGAGTGCAAATGGGGAAAAGTTGCTGCTATACCACCCCATTAATCACTACCACCCTTCCATGTGCTGGAGCCAAGTGTGGGATCCTGGAGCTAGGCTGACCGAAAAAGACACCTCCAGCTCCAGGATTAGCTCGGGCACTTCAACGTCTCCTGCCATTATCTCTAGGGGAGACCTTTCGGGATAACAATCTGTCTCCATGTTGGCGACCCCTACGGCAGGTATCTCTGACTAGGGATCTTCGGGTTCAAGCCCCGGACAAACCATTACCTTGGGAGGGCCACGCCACTTTTCCCAGAGTCCAGAACAAGGGCAAGTCTCTCCCAAATATAGCTCCATGGGGAAGAGTTTTCATCACTCCCACCTCATGGTGCACTTTTCTGCACGATGTAGAAAGGGTGACCATTTCTGCAGGGTACTCTATGAGATCACTATAGATGCAAAGGACCCTTACCTTTCATCCCGTGGGGTTGAGGCCTAAGATCAAAGACGCATGGATGAGGGTCACTAGGCTTCCTGAGTTCAAGAGAGCCTCCAACAGGTGCCCATTTACACGTACCTGACACAGAGGGGTCTCCCCATCAGTAGCTATGATATCTGCGGTACATAGAGTCTGGGCATACAACGACACCCGGCGAGCGTACCCACAGTCTATAGGTTCAGATGTTATTGGGCACTGAGCGGCCATATGCCTCAGCTCTTGGCACCTCCAGCAACTAATGACGGAGGTGACCCTGCTCCGTGCTCTGGTTTAGGGGAAACACGGTTCGGATGTCCTTAGACCGGGGTACACTCTCAGCAAGGGCACGGGATGGAATCAGAAGGGTCGGGGCCTCAGCCAACAAAGCTGATACCAGTCACATGGGCATGATCTCTCCACAGGTCCTGCAAGTAAAAGTAAATCAATTGTATAATACTTATGCTAATTTTAACGGGGGAAGAGATAACTATGAATACCCCCCAGATATTATCTGATTTTCAGCTGCTGTCACTCAAGAAGCTGCCAATTTTATAAACTTTACTTTCTTGGATTTCAAAACCTATACATCCGAGCTGACCACTAAAGGTATGTATAGAATCAGCCTAATAGTGTCAGTATAGCTCTGGCTTTAGGTTATATATGAAAATCCTGGTGATTGGTTCCCTTTAAGTCTTGTTTGCCAGAGGGATCAAATACATAGTTCTCTGCAAAACGCAAATAAATTTATATAATTTATACAATGTGATTTTCTGGAGTTTTTTTTTTTATATTCTCTCACTGTTAAAATTAACCTACCTTTAAAATTATATACAGTGGAACCTCGGTTTACGAGTAACTTGGTGTGCGAGTATTCAGCTATACGAGCAAAGCTTGCTGTCAATTTGTAACTCAGTTTACGAGCAAGCTTTGCTGTACGAGCAAATACTCACCGCACACACTTCCGGTTCCGTACTTTCACCGCGCTCTTGCAGTCCGCACAAACACACACAAACACACACAAACACACATATTATGCTCACCTTACCTTCCGCCAGCCTCCTGATTCTTGTAGTTCGCCGGTACAGGATGTGTATTGGGTAACCATCGCGATGATGGAGGAACTTCCGCTGTCAGTCTCTTCTCAAAGGCAGCGCGCTGGCCAATCAGTCAGTGTGCTGGCAGCGGAAGCTTCGGCATCGGTCGCGATGGTTACCCGATATACATCCTGTACCTGCGGACTACAAGAACCAGGAGGCCGGCGAGGGAACGGAAGGTAAGGTGAGCATAATATGTGTGTGTTTGTAGGTGTGTGGAATGGCACAATAGGGACCAGGATGGGACATTGAACAAGTTGTGGAACAAATTGTCTGAGCTTGCATTATTTCCTATGGGAAATCTTGCTTTGCTAGACGAGAAACTTGGTTTACAAGCACACTCCCAGAACGGATTATGCTCGTAAACCACGGTTCCACTGTACTGTTCATGTCTTTGTCAGTGAGAAAACTTACAAAATCAGCAAGGGATCAAATAACTATTTCCTTCATTGTTATACACCCATAGCTCTGCTCCTTAAAGAACATACACACACGACTCTGCTATGTACATATTGTATAAACACGGCTCCATACACGTCATACACACACTGCTCCATACACGTCATACACACACGGCTCCATACACGTCATACACACACGGCTCCATACATGTCATACACACACTGCTCCATACACGTCATACACATACGGCTCCATACACGTCAAACACACACTGCTCCATACATGTCATACACACACGACTCCATACACGTCTCCATACACGTCTCCATACACGTCTCCATACACGTCTCCATACACACAGCTCCATACACTTCATACACACACTGCTCCATACACGTCATACACACACGGCTCCATACACGTCATACACATACGGCTCCATACACGTCATACACACACGGCTCCATACATGTCATACACACACGGCTCCATACACGTCATACACACACGGCTCCATACACGTCAAACACACACTGCTCCATACACGTCATACACACACTGCTCCATACACGTCATACACACACGACTCCATACACGTCTCCATACACGTCTCCATACACGTCATACACACACAGCTCCATACACGTCATACACACACTGCTCCATACACGTCATACACACACGGCTCCATACACGTCTCCATACACGTCATACACACACAGCTCCATACACGTCAAACACACACAGCTCCATACACGTCATAAACACACGGCTCCATACACGTCAAACACACACTGCTCCATACACATCATACACACACTGCTCCATACACGTCTCCATACACGTCATACACACACAGCTCCATACACGTCATACACACACAGCTCCATACACGTCATACACACACGTCTCCATACACGTCATACACACACAGCTCCATACACGTCATACACACACTGCTCCATACACGTCATACACACACACGTCTCCATACACGTCATACACACACGGCTCCATACACGTCATACACACACAGCTCCATACACGTCATACACACACGTCTCCATACACGTCATACACACACTGCTCCATACACGTCATACACATACGGCTCCATACACGTCAAACACACACTGCTCCATACACGTCATACACACACTGCTCCATACACGTCATACACACACTGCTCCATACACGTCATACACACACTGCTCCATACACGTCATACACACACTGCTCCATACACGTCATACACACACGGCTCCATAAACGTCATACACACACGGCTCCATACACGTCATACACACACTGCTCCATACACGTCATACACACACTGCTCCATACACGTCATACACACACTGCTCCATACACGTCATACACACACGGCTCCATACACGTCATACACACACGGCTCCATACACGTCTCCATACACGTCATACACACACAGCTCCATACACGTCAAACACACACAGCTCCATACACGTCATACACACACGGCTCCATACACGTCAAACACACACTGCTCCATACACATCATACACACACTGCTCCATACACGTCTCCATACACGTCATACACACACAGCTCCATACACGTCATACACACACAGCTCCATACACGTCATACACACACGTCTCCATACACGTCATACACACACAGCTCCATACACGTCATACACACACTGCTCCATACACGTCATACACACACGTCTCCATACACGTCATACACACACGGCTCCATACACGTCATACACACACAGCTCCATACACGTCATACACACACTGCTCCATACACGTCATACACACACACGTCTCCATACACGTCATACACACACGGCTCCATACACGTCATACACACACAGCTCCATACACGTCATACACACACAGCTCCATACACGTCATACACACACGTCTCCATACACGTCATACACACACGGCTCCATACACGTCATACACACACGGCTCCATACACGTCATACAGACACGGCTCCATACACGTCATACACACACAGCTCCATACACGTCAAACACACACTGCTCCATACACGTCATACACACACTGCTCCATACACGTCATACACACACTGCTCCATACACGTCATACACACACTGCTCCATACACGTCATACACACACTGCTCCATACACGTCATACACACACGGCTCCATACACGTCAAACACACACTGCTCCATACACGTCATACACACACTGCTCCATACACGTCTCCATACACGTCATACACACACAGCTCCATACACGTCATACACACACAGCTCCATACACACACGGCTCCATACACGTCTCCATACACGTCATACACATACTGCTCCATACACGTCATACACACACTGCTCCATACACGTCTCCATACACGTCATACACACACAGCTCCATACACACACGGCTCCATACACGTCTCCATACACGTCATACACATACTGCTCCATACACGTCATACACACACTGCTCCATACACGTCTCCATACACAGCTCCATACACACACGGCTCCATACACGTCTCCATACACGTCATACACATACTGCTCCATACACGTCATACACACACAGCTCCATACACGTCATACACACACGGCTCCATACACGTCAAACACACACTGCTCCATACACGTCATACACACACTGCTCCATACACACACTGCTCCATACACGTCATACACACACAGCTCCATACACGTCATACACACACTGCTCCATACACGTCATACACACACTGCTCCATACACGTCATACACACACTGCTCCATACACGTCATACACACACTGCTCCATACACGTCATACACACACTGCTCCATACACGTCATACACACACGGCTCCATACACGTCAAACACACACTGCTCCATACACGTCATACACACACTGCTCCATACACGTCTCCATACACGTCATACACACACAGCTCCATACACGTCATACACACACAGCTCCATACACGTCTCCATACACGTCATACATATACTGCTCCATACACGTCATACACACACAGCTCCATACACGTCATACAAACACGGCTCCATACACGTCATACACACACTGCTCCATACACGTCATACACACACTGCTCCATACACGTCATACACACACTGCTCCATACACGTCATACACACACTGCTCCATACACGTCATACACACACTGCTCCATACACGTCATACACACACGGCTCCATACACGTCATACACACACGGCTCCATACACGTCATACACACACGGCGCCATACACGTCATACACACACGGCTCCATACACGTCATACACACACTGCTCCATACACGTCATACACACACTGCTCCATACACGTCATACACACACTGCTCCATACACGTCTCCATACACGTCATACACACACGGCTCCATACATGTCATACACACACGGCTCCATACACGTCATACACACACTGCTCCATACACGTCATACACACACGGCTCCATACACGTCATACACACACTGCTCCATACACGTCATACACACACTGCTCCATACACGTCATACACACACGGCTCCATACACGTCATACACACACGGCTCCATACACGTCATACACACACTGCTCCATACACGTCATACACACACTGCTCCATACACGTCATACACACACTGCTCCATACACGTCATACACACACTGCTCCATACACGTCATACACACACTGCTCCATACACGTGATACACACACTGCTCCATACACGTCATACACACACTGCTCCATACACGTCATACACACACTGCTCCATACACGTCATACACACACTGCTCCATACACGTCATACACACACAGCTCCATACACACACGGCTCCATACACGTCATACACACACTGCTCCATACACGTCATACACACACTGCTCCATACACACACGGCTCCATACACGTCTCCATACACGTCATACACATACTGCTCCATACACGTCATACACACACAGCTCCATACACGTCATACACACACGGCTCCATAAACGTCAAACACACACTGCTCCATACACGTCATACACACACTGCTCCATACACGTCATACACACACTGCTCCATACACGTCATACACACACGACTCCATACACGTCTCCATACACGTCATACACACACAGCTCCATACACGTCATACACACACGGCTCCATACACGTCATACACACACGGCTCCATACACGTCATACACACACGGTTCCATACACGTCATAAACACACGGCTCCATACACGTCATACACACACGGCTCCATACACGTCATACACACACGGCTCCATACACGTCATACACACACGGCGCCATACACGTCATACACACACGGCTCCATACACGTCATACACACACTGCTCCATACACGTCATACACACACTGCTCCATACACGTCATACACACACTGCTCCATACACGTCTCCATACACGTCATACACACACGGCTCCATACATGTCATACACACACGGCTCCATACACGTCATACACACACTGCTCCATACACGTCATACACACACGGCTCCATACACGTCATACACACACTGCTCCATACACGTCATACACACACTGCTCCATACACGTCATACACACACTGCTCCATACACGTCATACACACACTGCTCCATACACGTCATACACACACTGCTCCATACACATCATACACACACTGCTCCATACACGTCATACACACACTGCTCCATACACGTGATACACACACTGCTCCATACACGTGATACACACACTGCTCCATACACGTCATACACACACTGCTCCATACACGTCATACACACACTGCTCCATACACGTCATACACACACTGCTCCATACACGTCATACACACACAGCTCCATACACACACGGCTCCATACACGTCATACACACACTGCTCCATACACGTCATACACACACAGCTCCATACACACACGGCTCCATACACGTCTCCATACACATCATACACATACTGCTCCATACACGTCATACACACACAGCTCCATACACGTCATACACACACGGCTCCATACACGTCAAACACACACTGCTCCATACATGTCATACACACACTGCTCCATACACGTCATACACACACTGCTCCATACACGTCATACACACACGACTCCATACACGTCTCCATACACGTCATACACACACAGCTCCATACACGTCATACACACACAGCTCCATACACGTCATACACACACGGCTCCATACACGTCATACACACACGGCTCCATACACGTCTCCATACACGTCATACACACACGGCTCCATACACGTCATACACACACGGCTCCATACACGTCTCCATACACGTCATACACACACAGCTCCATACACATCAAACACACACAGCTCCATACACGTCATACACACACGGCTCCATACACGTCATACACACACTGCTCCATACACGTCATACACACACTGCTCCATACACGTCATACACACACTGCTTCATACACGTCATACACACACTGCTCCATACACGTCTCCATACACGTCATACACACACAGCCCCATACACATCAAACACACACAGCTCAATACACACACGGCTCCATACACGTCAAACACACACAGCTCCATACACGTCATACACACACACGTCTCCATACACGTCATACACACACGGCTCCATACACGTCATACACACACTGCTCCATACACGTCATACACACACGGCTCCATACACGTCATACACACACGGCTCCATACACGTCATACACACACGGCTCCATACACGTCATACACACACTGCTCCATACACGTCATACACACACACTGCTCCATACACGTCATACATACACGGCTCCATACACGTCAAACACACACTGCTCCATACACGTCATACACACACTGCTCCATACACGTCTCCATACACGTCATACACACACAGCTCCATACACGTCATACACACACGGCTCCATACACGTCATACACACACGGCTCCATACACGTCATACACACACTGCTCCATACACGTCTCCATACACGTCATACACACACAGCTCCATACACGTCAAACACACACAGCTCCATACACATCATACACACACGGATCCATACACGTCATACACACACTGCTCCATACACGTCATACACACACTGCTCCATACACGTCAAACACACACTGCTCCATACACGTCATACACACACTGCTCCATACACGTCATACACACACTGCTCCATACACGTCATACACACACGGCTCCATACACGTCATACACACACGGCTCCATACACGTCTCCATACACGTCATACACACACAGCTCCATACACGTCAAACACACACAGCTCCAAACACGTCATACACACACGGCTCCATACACGTCAAACACACACTGCTCCATACACATCATACACACACTGCTCCATACACGTCTCCATACACGTCATACACACACAGCTCCATACACGTCATACACACACAGCTCCATACACGTCATACACACACAGCTCCATACACGTCATACACACACAGCTCCATACACGTTATACACACACTGCTCCATACACGTCATACACACACGTCTCCATACACGTCATACACACACGGCTCCATACACGTCATACACACACAGCTCCATACACGTCATACACACACTGCTCCATACACGTCATACACACACACGTCTCCATACACGTCATACACACACGGCTCCATACACGTCATACACACACAGCTCCATACACGTCATACACACACGGCTCCATACACGTCATACACACACAGCTCCATACACGTCATACACACACGGCTCCATACACGTCAAACACACACTGCTCCATACACGTCATACACACACTGCTCCATACACGTCATACACACACTGCTCCATACACGTCATACACACACTGCTCCATACACGTCATACACACACTGCTCCATACACGTCATACACACACGGCTCCATACACGTCAAACACACACTGCTCCATACACGTCATACACACACTGCTCCATACACGTCTCCATACACGTCATACACACACAGCTCCATACACGTCATACACACACAGCTCCATACACACACGGCTTCATACACGTCTCCATACACGTCATACACATACTGCTCCATACACGTCATACACACACAGCTCCATACACGTCATACACACACGGCTCCATACACGTCAAACACACACTGCTCCATACACGTCATACACACACTGCTCCATACACACACTGCTCCATACACGTCATACACACACAGCTCCATACACGTCATAAAACACTGCTCCATACACGTCAAACACACACTGCTCCATACACGTCATACACACACTGCTCCGTACACGTCTCCATACACGTCATACACACACAGCTCCATACACACACGGCTCCATACACGTCTCCATACACGTCATACACATACTGCTCCATACACGTCATACACACACAGCTCCATACACGTCATACACACACGGCTCCATACACGTCAAACACACACTGCTCCATACACGTCATACACACACTGCTCCATACACACACTGCTCCATACACGTCATACACACACAGCTCCATACACGTCATACACACACTGCTCCATACACGTCATACACACACTGCTCCATACACGTCATACACACACTGCTCCATACACGTCATACACACACTGCTCCATACACGTCATACACACACTGCTCCATACACGTCATACACACACGGCTCCATACACGTCAAACACACACTGCTCCATACACGTCATACACACACTGCTCCATACACGTCTCCATACACGTCATACACACACAGCTCCATACACATCTCCATACACGTCATACATATACTGCTCCATACACGTCATACACACACAGCTCCATACACGTCATACACACACAGCTCCATACACATCTCCATACACGTCATACATATACTGCTCCATACACGTCATACACACACAGCTCCATACACGTCATACACACACGGCTCCATACACGTCATACACACACTGCTCCATACACGTCATACACACACTGCTCCATACACGTCATACACACACTGCTCCATACACGTCATACACACGCTGCTCCATACACGTCATACACACGCTGCTCCATACACGTCATACACACACGGCTCCATACACGTCATACACACACTGCTCCATACACGTCATACACACACGGCTCCATACACGTCATACACACACGGCTCCATACACGTCATACACACACGGCTCCATACACGTCATACACACACGGCGCCATACACGTCATACACACACGGCTCCATACACGTCATACACACACTGCTCCATACACGTCATACACACACTGCTCCATACACGTCATACACACACTGCTCCATACACGTCTCCATACACGTCATACACACACGGCTCCATACATGTCATACACACACGGCTCCATACACGTCATACACACACTGCTCCATACACGTCATACACGATCTTACCAACGTGGTAGAGCAACTCCCGCTTGAGTGCAAATGGGGAAAAGTTGCTGCTATACCACCCCATTAATCACTACCACCCTTCCATGTGCTGGAGCCAAGTGTGGGATCCTGGAGCTAGGCTGACCGAAAAAGACACCTCCAGCTCCAGGATTAGCTCGGGCACTTCAACGTCTCCTGCCATTATCTCTAGGGGAGACCTTTCGGGATAACAATCTGTCTCCATGTTGGCGACCCCTACGGCAGGTATCTCTGACTAGGGATCTTCGGGTTCAAGCCCCGGACAAACCATTACCTTGGGAGGGCCACGCCACTTTTCCCAGAGTCCAGAACAAGGGCAAGTCTCTCCCAAATATAGCTCCATGGGGAAGAGTTTTCATCACTCCCACCTCATGGTGCACTTTTCTGCACGATGTAGAAAGGGTGACCATTTCTGCAGGGTACTCTATGAGATCACTATAGATGCAAAGGACCCTTACCTTTCATCCCGTGGGGTTGAGGCCTAAGATCAAAGACGCATGGATGAGGGTCACTAGGCTTCCTGAGTTCAAGAGAGCCTCCAACAGGTGCCCATTTACACGTACCTGACACAGAGGGGTCTCCCCATCAGTAGCTATGATATCTGCGGTACATAGAGTCTGGGCATACAACGACACCCGGCGAGCGTACCCACAGTCTATAGGTTCAGATGTTATTGGGCACTGAGCGGCCATATGCCTCAGCTCTTGGCACCTCCAGCAACTAATGACGGAGGTGACCCTGCTCCGTGCTCTGGTTTAGGGGAAACACGGTTCGGATGTCCTTAGACACACTGCTCCATACACGTCATACACACACTGCTCCATACACGTCATACACACACACTGCTCCATACACGTCATACACACACGGCTCCATACACGTCAAACACACACTGCTTCATACACGTCATACACACACTGCTCCATACACGTCATACACACACTGCTCCATACACGTCATACACACACTGCTCCATACACGTCATACACACACGGCTCCATACACGTCAAACACACACTGCTCCATACACGTCATACACACACTGCTCCATACACGTCTCCATACACGTCATA
Organism: Anomaloglossus baeobatrachus; assembly: GCF_048569485.1. NCBI lineage: Eukaryota > Metazoa > Chordata > Amphibia > Anura > Aromobatidae > Anomaloglossus > Anomaloglossus baeobatrachus. Next base: position 521,033,326 of record NC_134357.1, read on the forward strand.
CACACACAGCTCCATACACGTCATACACACACAGCTCCATACACACACGGCTCCATACACGTCTCCATACACGTCATACACATACTGCTCCATACACGTCATACACACACTGCTCCATACACGTCTCCATACACGTCATACACACACAGCTCCATACACACACGGCTCCATACACGTCTCCATACACGTCATACACATACTGCTCCATACACGTCATACACACACTGCTCCATACACGTCTCCATACACGTCATACACACACAGCTCCATACACACACGGCTCCATACACGTCTCCATACACGTCATACACATACTGCTCCATACACGTCATACACACACAGCTCCATACACGTCATACACACACGGCTCCATACACGTCAAACACACACTGCTCCATACACGTCATACACACACTGCTCCATACACACACTGCTCCATACACGTCATACACACACAGCTCCATACACGTCATACACACACTGCTCCATACACGTCATACACACACTGCTCCATACACGTCATACACACACTGCTCCATACACGTCATACACACACTGCTCCATACACGTCATACACACACTGCTCCATACACGTCATACACACACGGCTCCATAAACGTCAAACACACACTGCTCCATACACGTCATACACACACTGCTCCATACACGTCTCCATACACGTCATACACACACAGCTCCATACACGTCATACACACACAGCTCCATACACGTCTCCATACACGTCATACATATACTGCTCCATACACGTCATACACACACAGCTCCATACACGTCATACAAACACGGCTCCATACACGTCATACACACACTGCTCCATACACGTCATACACACACTGCTCCATACACGTCATACACACACTGCTCCATACACGTCATACACACACTGCTCCATACACGTCATACACACACGGCTCCATACACGTCATACACACACGGCTCCATACACGTCATACACACACGGCGCCATACACGTCATACACACACGGCTCCATACACGTCATACACACACTGCTCCATACACGTCATACACACACTGCTCCATACACGTCATACACACACTGCTCCATACACGTCTCCATACACGTCATACACACACGGCTCCATACATGTCATACACACACGGCTCCATACACGTCATACACACACTGCTCCATACACGTCATACACACACGGCTCCATACACGTCATACACACACTGCTCCATACACGTCATACACACACTGCTCCATACACGTCATACACACACGGCTCCATACACGTCATACACACACGGCTCCATACACGTCATACACACACTGCTCCATACACGTCATACACACACTGCTCCATACACGTCATACACACACTGCTCCATACACGTCATACACACACTGCTCCATACACGTCATACACACACTGCTCCATACACGTGATACACACACTGCTCCATACACGTCATACACACACTGCTCCATACACGTCATACACACACTGCTCCATACACGTCATACACACACTGCTCCATACACGTCATACACACACAGCTCCATACACACACGGCTCCATACACGTCATACACACACTGCTCCATACACGTCATACACACACTGCTCCATACACACACGGCTCCATACACGTCTCCATACACGTCATACACATACTGCTCCATACACGTCATACACACACAGCTCCATACACGTCATACACACACGGCTCCATACACGTCAAACACACACTGCTCCATACACGTCATACACACACGGCTCCATACACGTCATACACACACTGCTCCATACACGTCATACACACACGACTCCATACACGTCTCCATACACGTCATACACACACAGCTCCATACACGTCATACACACACGGCTCCATACACGTCATACACACACGGCTCCATACACGTCAAACACACACTGCTCCATACACGTCATACACACACTGCTCCATACACACACTGCTCCATACACGTCATACACACACAGCTCCATACACGTCATACACACACTGCTCCATACACGTCATACACACACTGCTCCATACACGTCATACACACACTGCTCCATACACGTCATACACACACTGCTCCATACACGTGATACACACACTGCTCCATACACGTCATACACACACTGCTCCATACACGTCATACACACACTGCTCCATACACGTCATACACACACTGCTCCATACACGTCATACACACACAGCTCCATACACACACGGCTCCATACACGTCATACACACACTGCTCCATACACGTCATACACACACGGCTCCATACACGTCATACACACACGGCTCCATACACGTCATACACACACTGCTCCATACACGTCATACACACACTGCTCCATACACGTCATACACACACTGCTCCATACACGTCATACACACACTGCTCCATACACGTCATACACACACTGCTCCATACACGTGATACACACACTGCTCCATACACGTCATACACACACTGCTCCATACACGTCATACACACACTGCTCCATACACGTCATACACACACTGCTCCATACACGTCATACACACACAGCTCCATACACACACGGCTCCATACACGTCATACACACACTGCTCCATACACGTCATACACACACTGCTCCATACACACACGGCTCCATACACGTCTCCATACACGTCATACACATACTGCTCCATACACGTCATACACACACAGCTCCATACATGTCATACACACACGGCTCCATACACGTCAAACACACACTGCTCCATACACGTCATACACACACTGCTCCATACACGTCATACACACACTGCTCCATACACGTCATACACACACGACTCCATACACGTCTCCATACACGTCATACACACACAGCTCCATACACGTCATACACACACGGCTCCATACACGTCATACACACACGGCTCCATACACGTCATACACACACGGTTCCATACACGTCATACACACACGGCTCCATACACGTCATACACACACGGCTCCATACACGTCATACACACACGGCTCCATACACGTCATACACACACGGCGCCATACACGTCATACACACACGGCTCCATACACGTCATACACACACTGCTCCATACACGTCATACACACACTGCTCCATACACGTCTCCATACACGTCATACACACACGGCTCCATACATGTCATACACACACGGCTCCATACACGTCATACACACACTGCTCCATACACGTCATACACACACGGCTCCATACACGTCATACACACACTGCTCCATACACGTCATACACACACTGCTCCATACACGTCATACACACACTGCTCCATACACGTCATACACACACTGCTCCATACACGTCATACACACACTGCTCCATACACATCATACACACACTGCTCCATACACGTCATACACACACTGCTCCATACACGTGATACACACACTGCTCCATACACGTGATACACACACTGCTCCATACACGTCATACACACACTGCTCCATACACGTCATACACACACTGCTCCATACACGTCATACACACACTGCTCCATACACGTCATACACACACAGCTCCATACACACACGGCTCCATACACGTCATACACACACTGCTCCATACACGTCATACACACACAGCTCCATACACACACGGCTCCATACACGTCTCCATACACATCATACACATACTGCTCCATACACGTCATACACACACAGCTCCATACACGTCATACACACACGGCTCCATACACGTCAAACACACACTGCTCCATACACGTCATACACACACTGCTCCATACACGTCATACACACACTGCTCCATACACGTCATACACACACGACTCCATACACGTCATACACACACAGCTCCATACACGTCATACACACACAGCTCCATACACGTCATACACACACGGCTCCATACACGTCATACACACACGGCTCCATACACGTCTCCATACACGTCATACACACACAGCTCCATACACATCAAACACACACAGCTCCATACACGTCATACACACACGGCTCCATACACGTCATACACACACTGCTCCATACACGTCATACACACACTGCTCCATACACGTCATACACACACTGCTTCATACACGTCATACACACACTGCTTCATACACGTCATACACACACTGCTCCATACACGTCTCCATACACGTCATACACACACAGCCCCATACACATCAAACACACACAGCTCCATACACACACGGCTCCATACACGTCAAACACACACAGCTCCATACACGTCATACACACACGTCTCCATACACGTCATACACACACAGCTCCATACACGTCATACACACACTGCTCCATACACGTCATACACACACGGCTCCATACACGTCATACACACACGGCTCCATACACGTCATACACACACGGCTCCATACACGTCATACACACACTGCTCCATACACGTCATACACACACTGCTCCATACACGTCATACACACACACTGCTCCATACACGTCATACACACACGGCTCCATACACGTCAAACACACACTGCTCCATACACGTCATACACACACTGCTCCATACACGTCTCCATACACGTCATACACACACAGCTCCATACACGTCATACACACACGGCTCCATACACGTCATACACACACGGCTCCATACACGTCATACACACACTGCTCCATACACGTCTCCATACACGTCATACACACACAGCTCCATACACGTCAAACACACACAGCTCCATACACATCATACACACACGGATCCATACACGTCATACACACACTGCTCCATACACGTCATACACACACTGCTCCATACACGTCAAACACACACTGCTCCATACACGTCATACACACACTGCTCCATACACGTCATACACACACTGCTCCATACACGTCATACACACACGGCTCCATACACGTCATACACACACGGCTCCATACACGTCTCCATACACGTCATACACACACAGCTCCATACACGTCAAACACACACAGCTCCAAACACGTCATACACACACGGCTCCATACACGTCAAACACACACTGCTCCATACACATCATACACACACTGCTCCATACACGTCTCCATACACGTCATACACACACAGCTCCATACACGTCATACACACACAGCTCCATACACGTCATACACACACAGCTCCATACACGTCATACACACACAGCTCCATACACGTCATACACACACAGCTCCATACACGTTATACACACACTGCTCCATACACGTCATACACACACGTCTCCATACACGTCATACACACACGGCTCCATACACGTCATACACACACAGCTCCATACACGTCATACACACACTGCTCCATACACGTCATACACACACACGTCTCCATACACGTCATACACACACGGCTCCATACACGTCATACACACACAGCTCCATACACGTCATACACACACGGCTCCATACACGTCATACACACACAGCTCCATACACGTCATACACACACGGCTCCATACACGTCAAACACACACTGCTCCATACACGTCATACACACACTGCTCCATACACGTCATACACACACTGCTCCATACACGTCATACACACACTGCTCCATACACGTCATACACACACTGCTCCATACACGTCATACACACACGGCTCCATACACGTCAAACACACACTGCTCCATACACGTCATACACACACTGCTCCATACACGTCTCCATACACGTCATACACACACAGCTCCATACACGTCATACACACACAGCTCCATACACACACGGCTTCATACACGTCTCCATACACGTCATACACATACTGCTCCATACACGTCATACACACACAGCTCCATACACGTCATACACACACGGCTCCATACACGTCAAACACACACTGCTCCATACACGTCATACACACACTGCTCCATACACACACTGCTCCATACACGTCATACACACACAGCTCCATACACGTCATAAAACACTGCTCCATACACGTCAAACACACACTGCTCCATACACGTCATACACACACTGCTCCGTACACGTCTCCATACACGTCATACACACACAGCTCCATACACACACGGCTCCATACACGTCTCCATACACGTCATACACATACTGCTCCATACACGTCATACACACACAGCTCCATACACGTCATACACACACGGCTCCATACACGTCAAACACACACTGCTCCATACACGTCATACACACACTGCTCCATACACACACTGCTCCATACACGTCATACACACACAGCTCCATACACGTCATACACACACTGCTCCATACACGTCATACACACACTGCTCCATACACGTCATACACACACTGCTCCATACACGTCATACACACACTGCTCCATACACGTCATACACACACTGCTCCATACACGTCATACACACACGGCTCCATACACGTCAAACACACACTGCTCCATACACGTCATACACACACTGCTCCATACACGTCTCCATACACGTCATACACACACAGCTCCATACACATCTCCATACACGTCATACATATACTGCTCCATACACGTCATACACACACAGCTCCATACACGTCATACACACACAGCTCCATACACATCTCCATACACGTCATACATATACTGCTCCATACACGTCATACACACACAGCTCCATACACGTCATACACACACGGCTCCATACACGTCATACACACACTGCTCCATACACGTCATACACACACTGCTCCATACACGTCATACACACACTGCTCCATACACGTCATACACACGCTGCTCCATACACGTCATACACACGCTGCTCCATACACGTCATACACACACGGCTCCATACACGTCATACACACACTGCTCCATACACGTCATACACACACGGCTCCATACACGTCATACACACACGGCTCCATACACGTCATACACACACGGCTCCATACACGTCATACACACACGGCGCCATACACGTCATACACACACGGCTCCATACACGTCATACACACACTGCTCCATACACGTCATACACACACTGCTCCATACACGTCATACACACACTGCTCCATACACGTCTCCATACACGTCATACACACACGGCTCCATACATGTCATACACACACGGCTCCATACACGTCATACACACACTGCTCCATACACGTCATACACACACGGCTCCATACACGTCATACACACACTGCTCCATACACGTCATACACACACTGCTCCATACACGTCATACACACACGGCTCCATACACGTCATACACACACTGCTCCATACACGTCATACACACACTGCTCCATACACGTCATACACACACTGCTCCATACACGTCATACACACACTGCTCCATACACGTGATACACACACTGCTCCATACACGTCATACACACACTGCTCCATACACGTCATACACACACTGCTCCATACACGTCATACACACACTGCTCCATACACGTCATACACACACAGCTCCATACACACACGGCTCCATACACGTCATACACACACTGCTCCATACACGTCATACACACACTGCTCCATACACACACGGCTCCATACAAGTCTCCATACACGTCATACACATACTGCTCCATACACGTCATACACACACAGCTCCATACACGTCATACACACACGGCTCCATACACGTCAAACACACACTGCTCCATACACGTCATACACACACTGCTCCATACACGACATACACACACTGCTCCATACACGTCATACACACACGACTCCATACACGTCTCCATACACGTCATACACACACAGCTCCATACACGTCATACACACACGGCTCCATACACGTCATACACACACGGCTCCATACACATCATACACACACGGCTCCATACACGTCATACACACACTGCTCCATACACGTCATACACACACGGCTCCATACACGTCATACACACACGGCTCCATACACGTCATACACACACGGCGCCATACACGTCATACACACACGGCTCCATACACGTCATACACACACAGCTCCATACACGTCATACACACACTGCTCCATACACGTCATACACACACTGCTCCATACACGTCTCCATACACGTCATACACACACGGCTCCATACATGTCATACACACACGGCTCCATACACGTCATACACACACTGCTCCATACACGTCATACACACACGGCTCCATACACGTCATACACACACTGCTCCATACACGTCATACACACACTGCTCCATACACGTCATACACACACTGCTCCATACACGTCATACACACACTGCTCCATACACGTCATACACACACTGCTCCATACACATCATACACACACTGCTCCATACACGTGATACACACACTGCTCCATACACGTGATACACACACTGCTCCATACACGTCATACACACACTGCTCCATACACGTCATACACACACTGCTCCATACACGTCATACACACACTGCTCCATACACGTCATACACACACAGCTCCATACACACACGGCTCCATACACGTCATACACACACTGCTCCCTACACGTCATACACACACAGCTCCATACACACACGGCTCCATACACGTCTCCATACACGTCATACACATACTGCTCCATACACGTCATACACACACAGCTCCATACACGTCATACACACACGGCTCCATACACGTCAAACACACACTGCTCCATACACGTCATACACACACTGCTCCATACACGTCATACACACACTGCTCCATACACGTCATACACACACGACTCCATACACGTCTCCATACACGTCATACACACACAGCTCCATACACGTCATACACACACAGCTCCATACACGGCTCCATACACGTCATACACACACTGCTCCATACACGTCTCCATACACGTCATACACACACAGCTCCATACACATCAAACACACACAGCTCCATACACGTCATACACACACGGCTCCATACACGTCATACACACACTGCTCCATACACGTCATACACACACTGCTCCATACACGTCATACACACACTGCTCCATACACGTCATACACACACTGCTCCATACACGTCTCCATACACGTCATACACACACAGCTCCATACACATCAAACACACACAGCTCCATACACACACGGCTCCATACACGTCAAACACACACAGCTCCATACACGTCATACACACACGTCTCCATACACGTCATACACACACAGCTCCATACACGTCATACACACACGTCTCCATACACGTCATACACACACGGCTCCATACACGTCATACACACACGGCTCCATACACGTCATACACACACAGCTCCATACACGTCATACACACACTGCTCCATACACGTCATACACACACGGCTCCATACACGTCATACACACACTGCTCCATACACGTCATACACACACTGCTCCATACACGTCAAACACACACTGCTCCATACACGTCATACACACACTGCTCCATACACGTCATACACACACGGCTCCATACACGTCAAACACACACTGCTCCATACACGTCATACACACACTGCTCCATACACGTCTCCATACACGTCATACACACACAGCTCCATACACGTCATACACACACGGCTCCATACACGTCATACACACACGGCTCCATACACGTCATACACACACTGCTCCATACACGTCTCCATACACGTCATACACACACAGCTCCATACACGTCAAACACACACAGCTCCATACACATCATACACACACGGCTCCATACACGTCATACACACTGCTCCATACACGTCATACACACACTGCTCCATACACGTCAAACACACACTGCTCCATACACGTCATACACACACTGCTCCATACACGTCATACACACACTGCTCCATACACGTCATACACACACTGCTCTATACACGTCATACACACACTGCTCCATACACGTCATACACACACTGCTCCATACACGTCATACACACACTGCTCCATACACGTCATACACACACTGCTCCATACACGTCATACACACACTGCTCCATACACGTCAAACACACACTGCTCCATACACGTCATACACACACTGCTCCATACACGTCATACACACACTGCTCCATACACGTCATACACACACTGCTCCATACACGTCATACACACACTGCTCCATACACGTCATACACACACTGCTCCATACACGTCATACACACACTGCTCCATACACGTCATACACACACTGCTCCATACACGTCATACACACACTGCTCCATACACGTCATACACACACTGCTCCATACACGTCATACACACACTGCTCCATACACGTGATACACACACTGCTCCATACACGTGATACACACACTGCTCCATACACGTCATACACACACTGCTCCATACACGTCATACACACACTGCTCCATACACGTCTCCATACACGTCATACACACACGGCTCCATACACGTCAAACACACACTGCTCCATACACGTCATACACACGCTGCTCCATACACGTCATACACACACGGCTCCATACACGTCATACACACACTGCTCCATACATGTCATACACACACGGCTCCATACACGTCATACACACACGGCTCCATACACGTCATACACACACGGCGCCATACACGTCATACACACACGGCTCCATACACGTCATACACACACTGCTCCATACACGTCATACACACACTGCTCCATACACGTCTCCATACACGTCATACACACACGGCTCCATACACGTCATACACACACGGCTCCATACACGTCATACACACACTGCTCCATACACGTCATACACACACTGCTCCATACACGTCATATACACACGGCTCCATACACGTCATACACACACTGCTCCATACACGTCATACACACACTGCTCCATACACGTCATACACACACAGCTCCATACACGTCATACACACACAGCTCCATACACGTCATACACACACTGCTCCATACACGTCATACACACACGGCTCCATACACGTCATACACACACTGCTCCATACACGTCATACACACACTGCTCCATACACGTCATACACACACTGCTCCATACACGTCATACACACACTGCTCCATACACGTGATACACACACTGCTCCATACACGTCATACACACACTGCTCCATACACGTCATACACACACGGCTCCATACACGTCATACACACACTGCTCCATACACGTCATACACACACTGCTCCATACACGTCATACACACACTGCTCCATACACGTCATACACACACTGCTCCATACACGTCATACACACACTGCTCCATACACGTGATACACACACTGCTCCATACACGTCATACACACACTGCTCCATACACGTCATACACACACTGCTCCATACACGTCATACACACACTGCTCCATACACGTCATACACACACAGCTCCATACACACACGGCTCCATACACGTCATACACACACTGCTCCATACACGTCATACACACACTGCTCCATACACACACGGCTCCATACACGTCTCCATACACGTCATACACATACTGCTCCATACACGTCATACACACACAGCTCCATACACGTCATACACACACGGCTCCATACACGTCAAACACACACTGCTCCATACACGTCATACACACACTGCTCCATACACGTCATACACACACTGCTCCATACACGTCATACACACACGACTCCATACACGTCTCCATACACGTCATACACACACAGCTCCATACACGTCATACACACACGGCTCCATACACGTCATACACACACGGCTCCATACACATCATACACACACGGCTCCATACACGTCATACACACACTGCTCCATACACGTCATACACACACGGCTCCATACACGTCATACACACACTGCTCCATACACGTCATACACACACGGCGCCATACACGTCATACACACACGGCTCCATACACGTCATACACACACAGCTCCATACACGTCATACACACACTGCTCCATACACGTCATACACACACTGCTCCATACACGTCTCCATACACGTCATACACACACGGCTCCATACATGTCATACACACACGGCTCCATACACGTCATACACACACTGCTCCATACACGTCATACACACACGGCTCCATACACGTCATACACACACTGCTCCATACACGTCATACACACACTGCTCCATACACGTCATACACACACTGCTCCATACACGTCATACACACACTGCTCCATACACGTCATACACACACTGCTCCATAGACATCATACACACACTGCTCCATACACGTGATACACACACTGCTCCATACACGTGATACACACACTGCTCCATACACGTCATACACACACTGCTCCATACACGTCATACACACACTGCTCCATACACGTCATACACACACAGCTCCATACACACACGGCTCCATACACGTCATACACACACTGCTCCCTACACGTCATACACACACAGCTCCATACACACACGGCTCCATACACGTCTCCATACACGTCATACACATACTGCTCCATACACGTCATACACACACAGCTCCATACACGTCATACACACACGGCTCCATACACGTCAAACACACACTGCTCCATACACGTCATACACACACTGCTCCATACACGTCATACACACACGACTCCATACACGTCTCCATACACGTCATACACACACAGCTCCATACACGTCATACACACACAGCTCCATACACGTCATACACACACGGCTCCATACACGTCATACACACACTGCTCCATACACGTCTCCATACACGTCATACACACACAGCTCCATACACATCAAACACACACAGCTCCATACACGTCATACACACACGGCTCCATACACGTCATACACACACTGCTCCATACACGTCATACACACACTGCTCCATACACGTCATACACACACTGCTCCATACACGTCATACACACACTGCTCCATACACGTCTCCATACACGTCATACACACACAGCTCCATACACATCAAACACACACAGCTCCATACACACACGGCTCCATACACGTCAAACACACACAGCTCCATACACGTCATACACACACGTCTCCATACACGTCATACACACACAGCTCCATACACGTCATACACACACAGCTCCATACACGTCATACACACACTGCTCCATACACGTCATACACACACGTCTCCATACACGTCATACACACACGGCTCCATACACGTCATACACACACGGCTCCATACACGTCATACACACACGGCTCCATACACGTCATACACACACAGCTCCATACACGTCATACACACACTGCTCCATACACGTCATACACACACTGCTCCATACACGTCATACACACACTGCTCCATACACGTCATACACACACTGCTCCATACACGTCATACACACACGGCTCCATACACGTCAAACACACACTGCTCCATACACGTCATACACACACTGCTCCATACACGTCTCCATACACGTCATACACACACAGCTCCATACACGTCATACACACACGGCTCCATACACGTCATACACACACGGCTCCATACACGTCATACACACACTGCTCCATACACGTCTCCATACACGTCATACACACACAGCTCCATACACGTCAAACACACACATCATACACACACGGCTCCATACACGTCATACACACACTGCTCCGTACACGTCATACACACACTGCGCCATACACGTCAAACACACACTGCTCCATACACGTCATACACACACTGCTCCATACACGTCATACACACACTGCTCCATACACGTCATACACACACTGCTCCATACACGTCATACACACACTGCTCCATACACGTCATACACACACTGCTCCATACACGTCATACACACACTGCTCCATACACGTCATACACACACTGCTCCATACACGTCATACACACACTGCTCCATACACGTCATACACACACTGCTCCATACACGTCATACACACACTGCTCCATACACGTCATACACACACTGCTCCATACACGTCATACACACACTGCTCCATACACGTGATACACACACTGCTCCATACACGTGATACACACACTGCTCCATACACGTCATACACACACTGCTCCATACACGTCATACACACACTGCTCCATACACGTCTCCATACACGTCATACACACACGGCTCCATACACGTCAAACACACACTGCTCCATACACGTCATACACACACTGCTCCATACACGTCATACACACACGGCTCCATACACGTCATACACACACGGCTCCATACACGTCATACACACACGTCTCCATACACGTCATACACACACGTCTCCATACACGTCATACACACACGTCTCCATACACTTCATACACACACTGCTCCATACACGTCATACACACACTGCTCCATACACGTCATACACACACGTCTCCATACACGTCATACACACACGTCTCCATACACGTCATACACACACTGCTCCATACACGTCATACACACACTGCTCCATACACTTCATACACACACTGCTCCATACACGTCATACACACACTGCTCCATACACGTCATACACACACTGCTCCATACACTTCATACACACACTGCTCCATACACTTCATACACACACTGCTCCATACACGTCATACACACACTGCTCCATACACGTCATACACACACGGCTCCATACAAGTCATACACACACTGCTCCATACACGTCATACACACACGTCTCCATACACGTCATACACACACTGCTCCATACACGTCATACACACACTGCTCCATACACGTCATACACACACGTCTCCATACACGTCATACACACACTGATCCATACACGTCATACACACACGTCTCCATACACTTCATACACACACTGCTCCATACACGTCATACACACACTGCTCCATACACGTCATACACACACTGCTCCATACACGTCATACACACACGTCTCCATACACTTCATACACACACTGCTCCATACACGTCATACACACACTGCTCCATACACGTCATACACACACGGCTCCATACACGTCATACACACACTGCTCCATACACGTGATACACACACTGCTCCATACACGTCATACACACACTGCTCCATACACTTCATACACACACTGCTCCATACACGTCATACACACACTGCTCCATACACGTCATACACACACTGCTCCATACACGTCATACACACACGGCTCCATACAAGTCATACACACACTGCTCCATACACGTCATACACACACGTCTCCATACACGGCTCTGCTACATTCACACTGTAAACCCCTCCTGACTCCACACATAACCTTTCCCTCATCCAGCACCATGACACCCAGCACAGAAGGGTCCTGCATACACTGAGGAGCTGACCATGTGACCCCTGACTCCTCCCCTCCATGTGACATCATCACAGGTCCTGTAAGCATAGAACAGCCATCAACCAAGCCGGCCACGCCCACTAACCTGGAAGAAGTCCATACGTTCTAGGCTCACCCATATATCTAGTGTGCGGCTCTGCAGGTGGAGGTATGTGGAGATTCCCCATTACTTGGCGCAGTGGGCATTAACCCCTTCATTGTTGGCCCTTTTCACTTACCATGAACTGTAACATTTATATTTGTCATGTATTGATTAATGTATGACCCTTCTGTGAATGTCGCTGTCTGGGGCTTTTGTTTCTTTCTTACATGTGAGATATTTAGTAAATTTTGTGATTGTAAATAATTAAGGCTACTTTCACATTTGCGTCATTTGGCATCCATCACAATGCGTTGTGTGACACGTGACTGATGCCTTGCAAATAGTGTGTTAATAAAGGCAACGGATTCCAATGAAATAACGCGTTGCGTTAAGTGTTCTTTAGCCGAGAGAGAGAGAGCCCCCATCGTCACCGCACACACCGGCACTACCGCCCCCATCATCACCGCACACACCGGCACTACCGCCCCCTCATCACCGCACACATCCCGACATTACCGCCTACATCCCCGCACACATCCCGACACTACAGCCCTCATCATCACCGCACACATCCAGGCACTACTGCACCCATCATCACTGCACACATCCCGACACTACCGCCCACATCTTCACCACACACCCCCCGACACTACCGCCCTCATCATCACCGCACGCATCCCGGCACTACTGCACCCATCATCACCGCAAACACCCCGGCACTACTGCATCCATCATCACCGCACACACCCCGACACTACTGCATCCATCATCTCCGCACCCCCCCCGGCACTACTGCACCCATCATCACCGCACCCACCCCGGCACTACTGCACCCATCATCATCGCACACACTACGGCACTACTGCACCCATCATCACCACACACACCACGGCACTACTGCACCCATCATAACCGCACACACCACGGCACTACTGCACCCATCATCACCGCACACACCACGGCACTACTGCACCCATCATCACCGCACACAACACGGCACTACTGCACCCATCATCACCGCACACACCCCGGGACTACTGCACCCATCATCACTGCACACACCCCGGCACTACTGCACCCATCATCACCGCACACACCCCGGCACTACTGCACCCATCATCACCGCACATACCCTGGCACTACCGCACCCATCATCACCGCACACACCCACGCACTACCGCACCCATCATCACCGCACACACCCACGCACTACCGCACTCATCATCACCACGCACACACCGGCACTACCGCCCCCATCATCACCGCACATATCGGCACTACCTGAGTGACGTCCCTGCTGACAGCGCGATTCACTTCATTTTCTGCGTGGAGCTCACAGGAGCGGCGGTGTTCTACTGCTGCTCCTGTCAGTTTCATAAAGCAGAGTCGGCACTACTGCATCCATCATCACCGCACACACCCCGACACTACTGCATCCATCATCTCCGCACCCACCCCGGCACTACTGCACCCATCATCACCGCACCCACCCCGGCACTACTGCACCCATCATCATCGCACACACCACGGCACTACTGCACCCATCATCACCACACACACCACGGCACTACTGCACCCATCATAACCGCACACACCACGGCACTACTGCACCCATCATCACCGCACACACCACGGCACTACTGCACCCATCATCACCGCACACAGCACGGCACTACTGCACCCATCATCACCGCACACACCCCGGGACTACTGCACCCATCATCACCGCACACACCCCGGCACTACTGCACCCATCATCACCGCACACACCCCGGCACTACCGCACCCATCATCACCGCACATACCCTGGCACTACCGCACCCATCATCACCGCACACACCCACGCACTACCGCACTCATCATCACCACGCACACACCGGCACTACCGCCCCCATCATCACCGCACATATCGGCACTACCTGAGTGACGTCCCTGCTGACAGCGCGATTCACTTCATTTTCTGCGTGGAGCTCACAGGAGCGGCGGTGTTCTACTGCTGCTCCTGTCAGTTTCATATAGCAGAGCTGGATGCGTCGCGGGACCTCGTGGATTTCGCCGGACCTGGAAGGGTATTTGGAGATTTTAATATAGTGGTGAAAGAGGGTGGTTTTTTTGTCTTTATTCCAAATAAAGTATTTTTTCGGGTGTATGTGTTTATTTACTTTCACTTACAGGTTAATCATGGAATGTGTCTCATAGACGTCTGCCATGATTAACCTAGGACTTAGTGGCAGCTATGGGCTGCTGCCATTAACTCCTTAATCCCTCGATTGCCACCGCACCAGGGCAATTCGGGATGAGCCGGATAGAGTCCAGGGACTCTCGCATCTAATGGATGCGGCAATTCCAGGCGGCTGCTGGCTGATATTTTTAGGCTGGGGGGCTTCCCATAATGTGGGGCTCCCCATCCTGAGAATACCAGCCTTCAGCCGTGTGGCTTTACCTTGGCTGGTATCAAAATTAGGGGGGACCGCACGCTGTTTTTTTTTTACTTATTTATTTATTGTACTGCACGATATAGACCCGCCCATCGGCGGCTGTGATTGGTTGCAGTGAGACAGCTATCACTCCGCGTAGGGGCGGGTCTGACTGCAACAAATCATAGGCGCCGGTGGGCGGGGGAAGCAGGGAATACAAGATTGAATAATGAGCGGCCGGCATTTTCAACAGAGGAAAAGCCGCCGGAGCTTTGTGACAGCTGTGTAGCGTCGCGCCGGTGATCGGTGAGAATGAGAGGGGGGAGAGAAACCAGGAGTGATTTTAAACGATTTAGATCGTTCTGCTGGACATGCTGAACATCCTCAGTAGAACGTGACTGAATCCGTCAGCGGATTCTGCCGCCTAGCGCATAGCGACGGAATCCGCCACCATATACAATCATTAGACACCTTGGCGGATTCCAACGGAATCCGTCAAGGTGTGTTATTTTAACAACCCAAAAAATGCTACATGTAGTGTTCCCTCCGCCCGACGCTGCGTCAAAATAACGACTCAGTGTCGTCCAGCAGATGAAACGCAGACACTTGCATTACAGTGCGTCGTCAATACAAGTCTATGGAGAATAGCACAGTGTATTAACGGACTGCGTTATTCTCTATAGCGGCGGATTGCGCTTAACGCAAGTGTAAAGCAGCCTAATTAGTAGAAAACAAAATCCATTCACTTATTGTGTTTTGTGTTTTTTTTTTCTTTAGCCCCTTCCTAACAATGTTTGTTGTCGCCCGCCATGTTTGCCAAAATTTAATCTATGAAAATATAGAAATTCAAAACCCCTGAATTGTGTTTTTTCTGTCAATGGAACCGTACGAAAAAGTGCAATACAAACCGGGATGTTGTCTATATCCAAAAAAGGTACAAAAAAGGAAATGTCACCTCAGCATCCAAAATACAAGCCCTCACATGGATCTGGCAACTAGCTAGCAGACTGGAAGACTGACTAACTAAAGGTGTTGAGCAGGCACCTCCCCATAGGAGGAGGATGTCTTAAACAGCTAGTACCTCTAAGGCTAGTTTCACACTTGCGTTGGACGGCTTCCGTAGCATTGTGTTGTGTGACGGATGCAACGAATGTGTTGCATATAGTGTCACAATGGATGCTACGGATCGTACAAAACAACGGAAAGCTTTTTTTTTTTTTTTCTTCTTTACAGTTTTACCGGCAGCAGACTATTGTGAACGATCAGCTGATCGCTCTCAATAGCCGGTGGCCGGTCGCTCAGTTGAGCGCTGTCACTTGCTGGCGGCCGGGCATGCCGGCGGGCGCTCAGTTGAGCGCTGTCACTTGCCGGCGGCCGGGCATGCCGGCGGGCGCTCAGTTGAGCACTGTCACTTGCCGGCGGCCGGGCATGCCGGCGGGCGCTCAGCTGAGTGCTCTCACTTGCCGGCGGCCGGGCATACCGCGGGCGGGCGCTCAGCTGAGCGCTGTCACTTGCCGGCGGCCGGGCATGCTGGCAGGCGGGCGCTCAGCTGAACGTTCGGCCACCGCAAGACAAAATAAAGTTTGTGATTTAAAAAAAAAAAGAGCATGCGCAGTGAAATCCTGAGGATTCCGCTGCTCAAAAAAGTTACATGCTGCGTTCCTCCCGCTGGGCGGAAGCAACGGAGTGTCGCCCAGTGGAAGCAACGCAGGTCCTTTTGGCACAATCCGTCATCCATACAAGTCTATGAGTAACAGCGGAATCCGTTAACCGATTCCGCTGTTTTCCAAAAGGGCGGATTGTAACGGAAGGAAAACAACGCAAGTGTGAAAGTACCCTAAGCCATAGGCTAAAATGCATTTCTGGTAAGTGGCACACCAGCCCTTTAAGAGGGTGGTAGATGTGTGTGCGTGCGCCCTCAGCGCATTCCCAGAGAGCCTGTGTTGCGTGCACAGAACAAGGGAGGAGGAGAGAGCAGAGAAGCACATGGACGGCCGCATGGCAGTAGAGGGCACATACCAGCCGTAGCGGTGAGTAAGTTGGCGTCCCTGGTGGAGAGAGGCCGGGCAGTGCAGGGACACTGGCACTACAAGGGTATTTTTTTTTTTGTTCAACTTACCATGAGCTTCATGTCCATATAGGCGGCTTAGGAGGTATACAATTCCTTTTTAAGTGGCTAATTTACTTACCATTGGCACAACAGAAAGAACAAGTCATGTGATTGGATTTTCTAGCTGAGAGAAAAAAGTCAGCTGAATATTTTTTATTCACTCATCACTTCATCTCTGATGCTTCGTTAGTCTTTGTTAGTCTTTGATTATATTGCTCCACAATCGGTTTCAGTAATCCTGCCATTATATACAACACATGCCCATTGCAGGTCTACAGAGGTTACATGCCATATATATTAGCATTACTCCTATGGCCTATGATTAGATTTTTCTTTCATATAAACATGTCATGTTGCTTTGACCTCAAGCATTGAGGAGCTGCCATAATAAGTTAAAAAGAGAGAATATGTCATCTACACGTTATTATTTTCTAATGTATTTCTCCTAATTATCTCCAGTAATTATATTATTATATGGGATACTTTATGATGTTATATCTGCTTATCTTCTTCTGATTCAGGTCTGTATGATATTGGATCCTCTCAGTGGAGATCGTGTATATAAAATAATTTTTCTGATTGACTCGTCAAGGATGGATAGGGACAGAGACAAGATGGCGGAGAGGATATTACACCTCACCCTAGAGATCCTCTTCCGGCTTACTGGAGAGGTGAGAGATTCTGATGACGTCACATTACATCATTCTTATCTATGGGAATAACAGATGGACAGAACTGGAGAGGTGAGGACTCTGGAAATGTCTGTAGTGAGATTTATTAATGTGTCTCTCCATAACCAGGATTACACAGTAGTGAAGAAGACCTCTAGTGAGCGCTGTCAGGCCCCTTTGTCTGAGGGCTGGAGAAGACCCCTGAGCCCAATCACGGTGCCTCCTCCTCACCCCCTGATGCATGAGGACATCAATGATCAGAAGATTTTAGAACTCACCTACAAGATGATTGAGCTGCTGACTGGAGAGGTGACACTGCTGGGAATGCTGGGACATTATACAGTAATGCTATGAAGGGATTGGGGGATGACGGTATCATTGTATGTGTCAGGTTCCTATAAGGTGTGAGGATGTCACTGTCTATTTCTCCATGGAGGAGTGGGAGTATTTAGAAGGACACAAAGATCTCTACAAGGATGTCATGATGGAGGATCCCCAGCCCCTCACATCACTAGGTAATAGACAGGACTAAATACACACAGCCTATAATAATCTGTATGTAAAGAATTAATTCACTCCCTGTATGTGTTTCCTCCAGATCTATCCATCAAGAGGACAACACCAGAGAGATGTCCCCGTCCTCTTCTCCCACAGGACTGTAAACAAGAAGATCCCAATGTTCCTCAGGATCATCAGGTAGATGGAGAAAAGGTGTCATTTTTTGTAGATGGCTGTTAAGGTCTTGTGTTCAGTCTTGTTTTAGGGTGCATTCACATTGCATTGTTCCTCACGGTCAGTGGTCCCTTCTTGGCTTACGTTTGAACCCCCTTGCAAAACAGGATTCGGACGTATGCATAGATGGGGCATTGACTATAGTGGTGCAGACGGTGAACCATTTTCAAGCATATTCGCCTACTTGAGCCAGACACTTAGAAGTAGTAGACTACATCTGGGTGTCCACCTCCAGTAGGTGTATACACCTCAAATTGGTGCACAACAGAGCACACGGTGACTCCGTCTGTCCCATCCCATTTTGCTGGGGGTTTCGGACATAAGCCCTGATGAGACCACTGAACGCCATGTGAACACACCCTTATCCACCAGTACTATACATTTTAAGCTTGTGTAATAAAAGCGGTGGAGATGGCAGGATTAGAGCTAATCATAGATATGACTTTTCCACCTGTCTGTGACTTTTACAATATCTGTTTCAGGGTGAAGATCTAACCCATATTAATACTACAGAGACATATGTGAGGAGTATTGAGTGGTATAAAGAGGAGATTCCTACAGATAACTGCTCAGGTTAGTAGTAACCCCTAAATTCAGGCACAGATTCTTCTCAGTCATCGGCTGTTATGCCTATGTGTTGAATTTGTTAAGACGCATTATAATGTTAAAAAAAAGCCCTTACACTTTTTTCACTCTATTTTCTGGTTTCACATTTTCAGCAGTAAAGATTCAATGCGAAAAGTTCAAACTGCGCTTTACTCCACTCAGACAAAATGCAGGGCAGATCTCTTTATCACATGGACCATATCCATACAGACATGTGATCACTGAGATCAGTGGTTGTATGCAGCATACACATGTCAATTAGGCCAGAGAGTAATTACAGAAACAGATGAGGTAGCCTGGCACCATTGTAGTAAAAGCATCGGTGGATCACTGAGAGGAGTGTATTTTGATGTATTCTGTGGCATTAAAGCATGTTGGACGTTTTCTTGAATAACAAAATGTATTAGTGGCTGAGATATGCTAATCGCTTTGGGCAACCTCAATCCATGGTCCAGTTCAGTTTTTTCAGGCAGTATACAGGTGTTATGCAAATTTCCTGAGCTTCCAGGTTCCGCAACTGTTGCGCTACCCAGGAGGGAGCACGGTAGGGAACCCACAGGATCACAACGGACTGTGGCAGCTGACCCCAGAGACGGAGTAGGACAAAGCTTGAGGGAAGGAAAGGACTTTAATGATCAGAGTGCGACCAGCACCAAACAACACAGGGTTCTATGGTAGAGTCCAGAGTGCAGGTACAGTCTGCACAGGAATAGTCTGAATACCCATATGTTTGGTCGAGAGACAATGCACAGCAGGTACGACCTGAGCACCAGCGGAGTCCGGTCCAAAGTGGTGGTAGATGGTAACACCGAGCCAGGCCTTGATCCTTTAGTAGCAAAAATGTTGACACAGGCGACTTGTTAAGGACCTCCTCTGGTGGTGCTTGATCCGATCAAGTGGGCTGAAGTGGGGTGGTCACAGCCAGACAGGTATGGACTCTGTGGAGTGCAGGGACCCATGTGTGGATTGGAGCAGCAGACAGGCACCGCCGGCTCTGAGTGGAGGCAAGGTTCAGAGATTAGGAAAAGGAGCAAGGTTAAACAACAAGGCAGAGGACAGGTCCTGCCGGGAAGCACTGCCTTATATATCCAGTGCCTCTCTGTAATAGGCTGAGAAGCACTTCCAGGCCTTTTAAATCATAGCAGGATGCTGCGGGCGTCTCCTAAGGAAGGTCCTGGAAGGCCTATTCAGTGCATGCATGTTTCTGGATGAGCAGGCCACAGGCAGAGATCCAGGACTGCAATCCGAGTGAGTACCCTGTATAGAAGGAAGAACAGCGGGATGGGCAGACCGGTACGGAGCCATGTGCTGGGCACCGACCCCCCCCCTGCCCAGTAGGGGTTAGTCCCGCGGGTTGGGGCATGACAGCAACATAGTGTTCAGTGGCCTGGTGTGATGACATCTATGCAGCATGAGGTGCACAGGTGACGTCTGACCAGCCCAGCTATCCATAAGCCAAGCCTTTGACTTCAGAGAGTAAGGAAATTTTTCACTAGCCAGAGAGAACTGACCTGAACTGTGGACTATGGTTGCGCAAATTGATCTGCTCATCTCTAATTAATGAACAACTCCATCAATGTTTTTGACACAGGTTCCCAAGAACATTCTTGTGGATAACAGTTTTTACAATTTCAGAATTCCCAATTGTCCTGGATTCAGCGGGCTGTCCCGATTTGAGGGGTCGGTTCCGCTGTCCTGACACATGAGGGCTTTGTACCAACTTCCACTCAATCCTCTTCTCACCAACATCTGCATTGCTCTATAGCTCCTCTTCCCGGGGCGTATGGCCGTATCCCTGCTGCACACATGTTAATAAAAAAAGTATTCTTTTCTTGGGATCTGATCTCCACAGAAAACTGAACCCATGACCTCTATCTTTGAAAGCAGCAACTAAAACTAAGCCACAGACACTGAGCTACAGCCTATGCCTACATTGATCAGCCTAGTAGAATTTAGTATACTTGAAGCTGCATTGCAGGCCCTGAACCTACAAGCAGATTATATTGGCACATTTGGTACATAGAGAATTGAACCCACGACCTCTATCTTTGCAGGAAGCAGCTAAAGCTATGAGCCACAGCCTATATTGATCGGCCTAGAAGAATTTGGTACATACAGAACTGAATCCATGACCTCTATCTTTGAAGGCAGCAGCTAAAGCTATGAGCCTCAACCTATATTGATCAGCCTAGGAGAATTTGGTATACTTCAAGCTGCATTGCAGGCCCTTACCCTACTAGCAGATTATATTGGTTTATAGCGATATATCTATATATAGCAGTGTATTTCTATGTATTTGTATTCCAGAGTTGAAGAAAGTCAGATTTCTTTGTCCCTATAAGGCCCCCTTCACATGTCATTGATTCCAGTATGTGTGGTGTCCGTTTTCATATATACTGGAGACACGTTCACGTGAATACTAATTGAAGTCAATGGTGATCTTCACACCACCGTGTTTTCACATTGACCGTGTGTCCTTGTGATGCATATGGAGACACATCCGTTTTTTACCGCCAGCACGGATGAAATTTGTACAGCACACGAATGAAATACTTATACTTACAGCACATGGATGACATTCGTGTGACATGTCCCTGAAAAAAATGCATGGCACTGAATTAATGTTTTTTTTAAAAAAAAATGTGCAAAGATAGATAGATAACTATAGAAATTTTACAGGTACGAGGGGCTGCTGATAAGTCTTTGGCTTTACCCAGAAAGAAACGAGATGGATGATGAAACTTTACATTTATTCCACATACTCTCCACTGATGTCAACACACTTCTTACATCGGTATTCCAAGTTCTGTAAGCCTAGCAAAAAGAAGGATTTTGGTTGTGCCTCACACCATGCATCCGTAGCAGCTATGGCATCAGAAATGGTGTGAAATTTGGTACCCTTGAGGTGTTTCTTCAGGTTTGGAAACAGATGGTAGTAGGAGGGAGCTAGATCTGGTGAATAAGGTGGGTGGTCAACCAGCTGGAAGCCCAGCTCTGCCAGTTTTTAAGTGGTCACTTGTGCAGTGTGAGCGGAGGCATTGTCTTGCAGGAACAAGATTCCTTTGGACACCTTGCCACGGCTTTTGGCCTTCAGAGCTGCCTTCAATTGGTCCAAAAGTTTAATGAAATACCTTGCATTGATGGTGGAACCCTTTTGAAGGTAGTCCACTAGCAACACACCCTCCTTATCCCAGAACACAGGCGCCATCACCTTAGTGGCTGATTTTTGCACCCTGAACTTCTTTGGACGAGAACCACTGTGCCTTCACTCTTTTGACTGCTCTTTGTTTTCAGGTTCATACAAATAAATCCAGGTCTCATCCATAGTGACCAGTCGATCCAGGAAGTTCTTATCAGTCCAGAAATGCTGACAAATGGACCAGGAAGTATTCACCCACATGCTTCTCTGATCTGTTGTCAAACATTTGGGGACCCACTTTGCAGATGGCTTCCTCATGTCCAAATGTTCATGGATAATGACACAAACACATTCACGGGAAATCCCCATGATGTCTGCTATTCTTTTAGATGAATTTCATTGATTCTCCAGTATGAGGTTGTCCACAGCTTCGACGATCTCCGGAACAACAACCACTCTCAATCGTCCAGGACGTTCCTCATCATTGGTGCTGAAGTAACTCGTTTTAAATTTGGCAACCAAGTTTTTAACAGTGGAACATGAAGGGCATTGATCCCCCATTGTCTGCGACATATCACCATGAATATCCTTTGCGGACTTTCCTTGCAGAAACAAGAATTTTATCACTCCTCTGCTCTCAGTTGCTGTGAATATCGCATTAGATTCTGCCATTTTTTCCCCGCATGCGTAGAACACTGTTGCCATAAGCAACAAACACAAAATTTTGAAAACATATAATAGACACATAAGGCTTTCATATGATATAACATTCATTACCATAGAAACAAAAAAAAGATCACAAAGCCAAAGACTTATGAGCAGCCCCTCGTATTAACCAAATTAATTAATTACCGTATTTTTCGCTTTATAAGACGCACTTTTGTTCCCCAAAATTTTGGGGGAAAGTAGGGGGTGCGTCTTATAAGCCGAATATATGGGGGGGGAGGGTGTGTGTATATTTAATATATATATATATATATATATATGCTCATATAATATGCACAGCCGCTGTCCATCACCGTGGTGCTGAAACCGCACCGCACTGATGGGCTGGGGCAGCGGTGCATATTATAGGCAGCACAGGGGAATGTGTGCAATCCGTAGGGGGCCATAGGCAGCACAGGGGAACATGTGCGATCCATAGGAGGCCATAGGCAGCACAGAGAATGTGTGCAATCCATAGGGGGGCATAGGCAGCACGGGGGAATGTATGCAATCCATAGGGGGCCATAGGCAGCACAGGGGAATGTGTGCAATCCATAGGGGGCCATAGGAAGCACAGGGGAATGTGTGCAATCCATAGGGGGCCATAGGCAGCACAGGGGAACGTGTGCAATCCATAGCGGGCCATAGGCAGCACAGAGGGACGTGTGCAATCCATAGGGGGCCATAGGCAGCAAAGGGGAACGTGTGCCAGCACAAGGGGGCTATATTCAATATAAGGGGGCCATATCCAGATTAAGGGGGCTAATTTTAGGATGGGGGGCTATGAGGGACATATACCCTATATGATTTGTTAGATGGACACTGGCATTATAAGATGGACCCCATTTAACATTAAAAAAAAATTCTCTTTTCCGTCACCAAATTTGGGGGTGCGTCTTATAATCAGGTGCGTCTTATAATGCGAAAAATACGGTAAATGAAAAAAACTACATGGGCATGTACCCTTAAGGCTACTTTACACGCTGCGACATCGCTAACGATTTTCGTCGGGGTCACGGTGTTTGTGACGCACATCCGGCGTCGTTAGCGACATTGCAGCGTGTAACACGTTCGAGCAACCTTCAACGATCGCAAAAGTGGTAAAAATCGTTGGTTTTGGAGAGGTTGTTCAAGCACCAAATATCGTTGTTTGGCCACTAGCGATGTTGTTCCTCGTTCCTCCGGCATCACAGATCGCTATGTGTGACACCGCAGGAGCGACGAACATCTCCTTACCTCTGACCACCAGCAATGAGGAAGGAAGGATGTGGGCGGCATGTTCCAGCTGCTCATCTCCGCCCCTCCTCTTCTATTGGACGGCTGCCGTGTGGCGTCGCTGTGACGCCGCACGAACCACCCCTTTAGAAAGGAGTCGCAGAGAAGGTAAGTCCGTGTGACGGGTGTTAGCGATGTTGTGCGCTACGGGCAGTGATTTGCCCGTGACGCACAATCGACAGGGGCGGGTACGCTCGCTAGCGATATCGATACAGATATCGCAGCGTGTAAAGTACCCTTTACATGTAATCCTGGTACAAGCAGTCAGCGTGGCGCGCAGGATAAGTAGGAGCCACACCGTACCGCGATCTTTTAGAGACAGAATGATCAAATCAATAACGGTTGAAGATTTGGCTTCAATTATTTATTTTTTACTATTTTCACCTTACGTTATAGGTTATTAGGCGGCTTTATTTGTCCGGTCAGTACGATTACAGCGATACCAGGTTTATATCGTGTTTTTAGGTTTGGCGACTATCACACTAAAAACACTTTTTACAAAATGAAGGTTTTTTGCATCACAGGATTTTGAAGGCCATAGTGCTTTTACTTTTCTGTTGACAGAGTCATGTGAGGCCTTGTGTTTTGCAGGATGAGTTGGAGTTTTTATTGGTACCATTTTTATTCACAAAATTTTTGATCGCTTTCTACTACACTTTTTGTGAGGCAGAATCAAGAAGAAACAGCAACTCAGGAAGAATAGTTGCCTTAAAAGTGATAGTTTTATTCTTCAGTTCGGTACGAATACAGCAATACCATATTTATTTAGTTGTATTTTTTTGTTTTGCTGCTTTTACACCATAAAAACGATTTTATAGGAAAAGTTTGTGAATTGTTGCAATCTAAGAACTATAACTTTTTTTTTTTTAGCTGACGAAGCTGTAAGGCAGCTTGTGTTTTTGCCGCACAAGATGACGTTTTCAGCTGTACCATTTTTATTTATATATGACTTTTTGATCGTGTTTTATTCAACGTTATTTGTCAGCTGTATATTGAAAAGACAGTTTTTGCTACGTTTTTTTTTTTTTCCCATTTTTTTTACCCTGTTGACGGAAGGGGTTAACTAGTGTGACAGTTTTATAGCTCGGGTTGTTATCAACTCGGCAATACCAAGTATGTGTACTTTTTTTGTTTTTTTTTATTTTTTTTACACAAATTTAACTATTTATTGGAATATTTTTTTTATTTTTTTGTTTATTTTCTGGTCTTTTTAACAGATTTTTTTACTTTTTCTTTCAATTTTATTTTTACTTTTTAATTTAGTCCCTTTATGGGACATCACTTCACAGTGCTGTGATCGCAGCTGCAATGTACTGCAGTGCTCGATCACTGCAGGACATCGCAGCTGTCAGAGCTGCACATAGACTATGTGTGTGATCATGCTGCAGGCATAATCACACAGATTCTCCGTAGGCTCCCAGTAGTCATGTGACCCGGAAGTCATCATGACGACCTGGGGTCACCATGACAATGATCGGGCCCTCGCGATTACATCGTGGGGGTCCCGATAAAAGGGGAGAGGGAGATCGATCCCTCTCCTAATACCCTAAGTGTCGCGATCGGTATTGATTGCAGCAATTAGGGGGTTAAACAGCCAGGGAGGGCGCAGACACTGTCCCTTGCTGCGGAGGCAGTTATCCGGCTGTTGAGTAAGCCAAGTAACCGGCCGCGATCACGACCCCTGTGCCCTTACGATTTTTGGGGCATATCAGTAGGCCCCTGATGGTTAAGTCATGTAAAAATAGGACGTACCGATCTGGCCTGCGGCCGTGAAGGGGTTAATTTGAAAGTCACTCCCCGACTCTCTAACTGGTTCACCAATTTATTAATAAAAAAAAACTAAAAACATGCAGGCCCAAAGTAGTCCATGGAATCCAACGTAGTCCACAATGGAAACCTGAAAACACATAAAAAGACAGAGATAAAGAAGTAAAAACTAGAGACTCCCTCATTTTCATTTGTACATAGCAGTGTATCTCTATTTTCCTGTATTCTGGAGAGAAAATAAGAGATATTTTTTTTCTTCCTATAAAATTGCTAAAAAACAAACATCAAAAATCAGCGAATAACAGACATATTTGGTGTCCTTCTAATCGTAAGGACCCGCTGAACACAGAGATCAGATTATTTATGGTGAACGTCAAATGGTGTAAACCAGTAGCGTGATATTTTTCACTATTAAACCCGTTAGAAAAATGTAACCCTGAGGCTGTGTTTAGATGTTGTGTAAATGCTACCTTGTTTCCTACTGCATTTTTCTGTGCATCTTCTGCAGGTGTCTGTACCACTCGACGTAACAATCTTCCGTGATTATTGTATTTTTGTTGCGTTTTTTAATGTGTTTTCGCCCTTATTTGACGCGCTTTTGATGCAGATATGAAGCAGTGTTTTTAATGCTTTTTTTAATAGTACACAAAAACTTTCATCCTACATATAAAAAATGCAGGAGTGTGTTTTTTTACTTGCGTTTTTTTCAGCTCCACATAGAAGCCGATAGTGAAAAATTGCACCAAAACCGCACACAGCGTCTTTAGGTGCCCCGAGGACAGAGATTTCATGAAATCGCATCCACTCTGCTTGTACATTTAGGCCGTGTTGACATGTAACTTAAAGATTTTTTTCTGTTGCTTTTTTTGCATAGAAATTCTGCTATGTTTAACTGTTCAAACAAAGTGAATGTGATTTAATGAAAACTGCACCCACTGTGCCTCTACGTTTTCACCCATCGGTCCAATTTCCTGCTTCTATAGTATTTTTATGAATTTGTTGATTTTACACTACTACTACATTTTACCTTTGAATTAGGCAAACTGACTGATTAGAAGTTTGTAGACAGCGATGATGCTAATTACAGAACACATCTTAGTTTAACATGTCCCTATGGTCAAATTATTGTAAATTTTTTTCAACGGACACATAATTTTTGTCCAGCCCATTTTTAATAATGTCTGATTTTCATTAGTTGATATTCGGTAAATTTAAATTGAAAATTCCTTTGGTCAGTTTATTTCAGTGACAATTGTGGATTTTTCTTACTTTAACAGACAGTTACCAACAATTTTTGTCCATGTGTGCAATTTTACAAATAAATTTAGATTTTGCTGGATGTTTACCAGCAAGGTGAGGCAGATGATAAGGCCGGATGAAGCAGGTTAAGAGCCAAAGTCGATATTCATCAATGTCACAGGGTGAATTATCAACTTAGTCAGTTGAAAATGTAATTTCACTAAAATGTTATATATTTCAAGGCTGTGTTATTGAATAATAATAAAATTGTTTTTATCCTTGGCAGATGACTGTACCGAGAGTTTAGAAGAATGTCTAATAATTACAGATTTTAACCCAGATGATCATATTATTACTCCAGATACAAATGAAGACTATGCCATATTCCCATATATGCCGCCAGCACTCAAGAGCAAACATATATCATCTGAACCTTTCCAACAGGTCTTATTTTCTGATTCATCACAAACTGTTAAGCAAAGAACAAATATCAGAAAGGATGTTAAACATCAAAGAGCTCACACAGTAGAGAAGCCATATTCATGTTCACAATGTGGGAAATGTTGTTCTCAGAAATCTGACCTTGCTAAACATCAGAGGATTCACACAGGGGAGAAACCATATTCATGTTCAGTATGTGGGAAATCTTTTTCTCAGACATCTGATCTTGCTAAACATTTCAGAATTCATACAGGGGAGAAGCCATTTTCATGTTCTGAATGTGGGAAATGTTTTATCAACAAATCACATCTTATTAGACATCAGAGAATTCACACTGGGGAGAAAATATTTTCATGTTTAGAATGTGGAAAATGTTTTAATCAGAAGTCTTCTTTAGTTATACATAAGAGAATTCACACAGGGGAGAAGCCATTTTCATGTTCGGAATGTGGAAAATCTTTTTCTCAGAAATCTGATCTTGCTAAACATCAAAGAACTCACACAGGAGAAAAGCCCTATTCATGCGCTGAATGTGCAAGGTGTTTTAACTGCAAATCACATCTTATTAGACATCAGAGAATTCACACAGGGGAGAAACCATTTTCATGTACCGTATGTGGAAAGTGTTTTAACCAAAACTCAACTTTAATTAAACATCAAATATCTCACACGGGAAAAACATTTACATGTTCTGAATGTGGGAAATGGTTTACCCACAAATCATATTTTCTTAAACATCAGAGAAATCACACAGAGAAGTAGCACTTTTCGATTTTTATCTCTTTATTGACAAATTCTCAAACAATTGGAACAGGTAAAGTGTCACATCATACAAAAGAAAGGAAAATAAATTTAGAAATTTTTTTCATTTACCAATAACCTTTTTTATTTCGAAAATCAAATTTAAAACAAAAAGAAAACCCACACATCTAGATATTGTATGGGTATTTTATTAGTCCTGAATCTAATGGTGCTCCAGAACTTTTGCAGCTACCACTAAGGCCTCGCTCACATGAGCGCAAGAATCGGACAAGTGCAATACAAGAAAATCTCACATTGCACTTAGACCAATGATAATTAATGAGGCAGGGCAGATCTGCGATTCTTTTTCTTGGGATAAGAAAAAAGTCAAGGAAAAATTTGCACACTCGCATAACCCACAGTACTTTTCGTTTTAGAAGACGTATCAGATTATAAGACGCACCCCAAATTTAGGGAGAAAAAAGGTAAAAAAAAAATGTGGTCCGTTTTATAATCCGGTGAAGTCTTACCGGGTAGGGGGGAAGCGGTGGTGGAGCGGGTGTCACCGGAGGCAGGGGCAGTGCTGAAGTACGGCGGGTGGTGCAGAGGGAGCCCAGATGCTCACTGCGGGCAGCGGCGCTGTGGTACGGCACTGCTTTATACGGGGACTGCTCTGCCAGCACTGTGCAGCGTGACCCTGCTCTGTGCGGGGCTGCTGTGTACTGAGGCTGCTCTGTGCAGCGGGTGGAGAGGCACGGGCCATTCTGAAGATGTCGGCGGTGCAAGCTTCAAAGAAATGTCGGCTAGAGTCGGCGCGTGCGCAGATGAGAAATTGAGCTGAGCGCTCCATCTGCGCACGCGCCGACTCCAGCCTCCATTATTTGAAACCCTCACCGCTGACATGTTCAGAATGGCCCGTACCTCACCGCACAAAGCAGAGCTGCCCCGCACAGAGCCGTGCCGCACAGCCCTGGCACAGAGCAGCGCTGCCAGCCGCCTTCCCAGTAAGCTACATTCAGATTTTAATAAGCACCCCTCATTTTCCTCCCAAATTTTTGGGAATTAAAGTGCGTTTTATAATCCGAAAAATACGGTGTATGGAACACAAAACGGATTTCACTCATTCTACCCTCCTGAATGAAAATAGACCCATTTTTTTAATTGCTTGTGTAACTCCAGCCTAATTGTGGAAATCTTTCCCCAGGAATATTGGCTCATGCAAGATTTTCTCAGTTGCTGCAACTCCAGATCACTGACCACTGGAGTCTTTGCTTTTTGTTTTCCTGAAAGAGCAATGGCAGTCAAACTGGTCATCTACTGAGATAGCGTATCACATTAGAAGATATCTCATCATGTGCTCAATTGTCATTAGGTGTAGCATTGTTGTTGTTTGGCTGTAATTTTCTTGACTGTGAACAGGTGGTTCATCAGAATGATCATTGACATCCTCTGACTTATTTCATCTGACTTATTTTGTGGCTCATGTAGATGTTCATGCAAATTGGTCAGATCTCGAACTGCAATGAACAGATTGGCCGCATGTCTTCCGAAATGAACATGGCAGCTTCATATATTTTAATGAGGTTCTCACGCTGAGGTCGGGAATTGTGCAGCCAGTCTGTGCAATGTGGTCCACGATCGCAACGATTTGCACAGATAATGGCATGAGCCCTTGGTCTTCACAATTGATTTGAATAAAAAAGGAAATGTATTTAGAATAAAAGTTAGAAAGTTAAAGATGTAGAGAAGATAAAACCCCTAAAAAAACATAAACGTATACCCATGTAAATATGAGAGAGGGATCTGACCTGTTGCAAAAGGATACATTATTAAAATCAAAATCCTGGCTCATATCCATTGGTTTACTGAGCACACGTAAAGTAAAGAATGTTGTACACTAGTAATAATGAAAAATAAATAAGAAAAACAAACCATTATTATTTTTCAAGGATCATCATGTCTCAAAAGACTTGAAGGTCTGGTTTCTGTGAGAATATATCTAGAGAGAAGCATCTTGCAGACATTCTTACAATATCTGCAGACTCTTAAAGCTGAAGCTAAATATTTTATAAAGCTGGTGTATAGCTGGCACATAAAAAGTAATATATTGCAAATTATAATAGCTGTATTGATTTTCTTTATCAACTGAATTATTTTACTTAGTCACGATAATCTTGGCATACTTCTGACACTATTTCAGAAAATATCACAGGATTGGCCATTTTTATAGTGTCATGGGCTGATCTAGCACCAGTGATCAAAACTCATCTGAAATGTAGTCACACTGAAACTACCGTAATACACAGATTATGTCTGCACTTGATTTTATAGTGTAAATTGAGGTTAGATGCCATATTTCCATACAGTGAAGCTCCAATTGTTAAAGGGTAAATGTCTCTCTAAAAAAGTCACCATTCCATTGTGTATGTGGCATGTGTATAGAATATGTAATATTTATATATACAGTAGATATGTAAAAATGTTCTCCACCAGCTTTCTCTCCTGCTCGCGTTCACATTGGTCATAGAAAAATGCTGTAATATGTGAACTGCTAGTTGCAAGAGAAATCATTTGATTCCCAACTTGTCACATCAAACTAATAGAGACTTGGCTATTTGATGATTTTACCCATTGGCTGTTTTGTCTCTCCACATCTTATGTCGTATACAGTGGCAGTGAGAGGCATTGGACAACCCATTTAAAATGTATTACCAATGATTAAAAAACTTTTTGAAACTATATCCTAGTCTTTGGATCTATGTTTTTTTATTTTTTCAATGTTAAATAAACATTTTAAATATAACCATTAGAAGGAGAATTCCACTATGGATCCCAAAAATGCTAAAAAGTCATACAGGTGTGAGGTAGAAACGAAGCAAAACGTACAGTTGTGTAAGTAATTTGATTGAAGAGGACAGGATGAGGGCCCTCTGTCTATCCACCCAGGTTTACTATGCACTATTAGGCTATGTGCGCACGTTGCGTATTTCCATGCAGTTACGCTGCGCTCTGCACCGCAGCGTAACTGCATGCGTCCTGCGTCCCCAGCATAATCTATGAAGATTATGCAGGAGACGTGCGCACGTGGCGTATTAGAGCGCAGCGCTTCGGCTGCTGCCCGAAGCGTGCGTTCTAAGAAGTGACATGTCACTTCTTTCCTGCGCTCTGCCTGCAGCGCCCGCTCTGTCTATGGCAGGGGCTGCACTCAGAGCACATGGAATCGGCTTTTGTTTTTCATTACGGACTCTTTCTGCAGCGATTTGAAGCGCACGTGTGCTGTTCAAATCGCTGCAGAAATGTCTGCAGGGCAGAACGCTACGTGCGCACATAGCCATACTACAAGGTCCATCAAGCATTGCAATAGCCTGTAATCCAGCAATTAGCTCGCTCCTTCCCTTCTCCACCCTGTGCTGCTGAAAATATTAGGAGATAAAAAGTATCACACCAGTCCAGGGTAGGTACCAGCTCATCTGTCAATTGCCAGATGGCCAGTACAACCCTGTCACTGTGTTTGTCATGCAAATTTCGGCACTTTTCAGCTGTTCATGTCAGTGATTGGATTACCTAAATCCTTTGCTTGTCAAGTGCTGCGAACTGCATTTCAAAAGCACAGGCGTTGGCCCCTGCTGTTACTACTTAAGGAAACTGTCAGCTCAGCTTGTGAAGCAGACTGTATATTACAAAATGTTTTCTTAAAGGGAAGGTGTTGCGCTTTTTATTTTTGTATTAATAATAGTGATTATGAAATAAAGTATTTTTAATAAAAAATTAAACTCACTGTTTATTTAGTTTTTATTTAATTCTAGTGTTACTGAAGCACTGTGGGCTGCCATGGATTTGTTGTGAGTAACAGTTACTCACCTTCTTTATGGCAGCCCCCTGTGCATTCACTCTTATGGTCGGGCTGTGACCCTATACCTAATACAGGACAGCTCCCTGCTGTGACCTGGACGCTCCCTCTGGGCTGTCCAGATCACAGCAGAGGGAGGAGATCGACACCATGTTTCTGCAGCTTATGCTGTATGCTGCACTTTCCCCCTGTCACCTGTTCAGCCCTTGTGAGTATCAGCGCCCCTCCCCTGCCGCCACCGTCTTCAATGACACACCCCCTCCCCCTCACTCTCTTTGCTGCAGCAGGCGTGCATGCAGAGCATTGCATGAGTACCGGCGACCCCCCCCCCCCCTCCCAGCCGCCAATGCTACTGTCTCCAATGACACCCTGCAGAGCTGTGTATCTAATTCTATCCTGTGTGATACTGTCTGCTGAGCTGTGTATTTAATCCTGTCCTGTGTGGTACTGTCTGCTGAGCTGTGTATCTAATCTTATCCTGTGTGATAGTCTGCTGAGCCGTGAATCTAATCCTCTCCTGTGTGATACTGTCTGCTGAGCTATGTATCTAACCCTCTCCTGTGTGATACTGTCTGCTGAGCTGTGTATCTAATCTTATCCTGTGTAATAGTCTGCTGAGCCGTGTATCTAATCCTCTCCTGTGTGATACTGTCTGCTGAGCTGTGTATCCAACCTTGTCGTGTGATACTGTCTGCTGAGTTGCTGTATCTAACTCTAGCCTGTGTGATACTGTCGGCTGAGCCATGTATCTAATCTTCTCCTATGTGATACTGTCTGCTGAGCCGTGTATCTTATCCTATCCTATGTGATGCTGACTGCTGAGCCGTGTATCGAATCCTAGCCTGTGTGATACTGACTGCTGAGCCGTGTATCTAATCCTCTCCTGTGTGATACTGTCTGCTGAGCTATGTATCTAACCCTCCCCTGTGTGATACTGTCTGCTGAGCTGTGTATCTAATCTTATCCTGTAATAGTCTGCTGAGCCGTGTATCTAATCCTCTCCTGTGTGATACTGTCTGCTGAGCTATGTATCTAATCCTCTCCTGTGTGATACTGTCTGCTGAGCTGTGTATCCAACCTTGTCGTGTGATACTGTCTGCTGAGTTGCTGTATCTAACTCTAGCCTGTGTGATACTCTCGGTTGAGCCATGTATCTAATCTTCTCCTATGTGATACTGTCTGCTGAGCCGTGTATCTTATCCTATCCTATGTGATGCTGACTGCTGAGCCGTGTATCGAATCCTAGCCTATGTGATACTGACTGCTGAGCCGTGTATCTAATCCTAGCTTGTGTGATACTGTCTGCTGAGCCGTGTATCTAATTTTCTCCTACAGTCAGGGCCAGAAATATTTGGACAGTGAAACAAGTTTTGTTATTTTAGCTGTTTACACAAACATGTTCAGAAATACAATTATATATATAATATGGGCTGAAAGTGCACACTCCCAGCTGCAATATGAGAGTTTTCACATCCAAATCGGAGAAAGGGTTTAGGAATCATAGCTCTGTAATGCATAGCCTCCTCTTTTTCAAGGGACCAAAAGTAATTGGACAAGGGACTCTAAGGGCTGCAATTAACTCTGAAGGCGTCTCCCTCGTTAACCTGTAATCAATGAAGTAGTTCAAAGGTCTGGGGTTGATTACAGGTGTGTGGTTTTGCATTTGGAAGCTGTTGCTGTGACCAGACAACATGCGGTCTAAGGAACTCTCAATTGAGGTGAAGCAGAACATCCTGAGGCTGAAAAAAAAGAAAAAATCCATCAGAGAGAGAGCAGACATGCTTGGAGTAGCAAAATCAACAGTCGGGTACATTCTGAGAAAACAGGAATTGACTGGTGAGCTTGGGAACTCAAAAAGGCCTGGGCGTCCACGGATGACAACAGTGGTGGATGATCGCCGCATACTTTCTTTGGTGAAGAAGAACCCATTCATCAACTGAAGTCCAGAACACTCTCAGTGAAGTAGGTGTATCTGTCTCTAAGTCAACAGTAAAGAGAAGACTCCATGAAAGTAAATACAAAGGGTTCACATCTAGATGCAAACCATTCATCAATTCCAAAAATAGACAGGCCAGAGTTAAATTTGCTGAAAAACACCTCATGAAGCCAGCTCAGTTCTGGAAAAGTATTCTATGGACAGATGAGACAAAGATCAACCTGTACCAGAATGATGGGAAGAAAAAAGTTTGGAGAAGAAAGGGAACGGCACATGATCCAAGGCACACCACCTCCTCTGTAAAACATGGTGGAGGCAACGTGATGGCATGGGCATGCATGGCTTTCAACGGCACTGGGTCACTTGTGTTTATTGATGACATAACAGCAGAAAAGAGTAGCCGGATGAATTCTGAAGTGTACCGGGATATACTTTCAGCCCAGATTCAGCCAAATGCCGCAAAGTTGATCGGACGGCGCTTCATAGTACAGATGGACAATGACCCCAAGCATACAGCCAAAGCTACCCAGGAGTTCATGAGTGCAAAAAAGTGGAACATTCTGCAATGGCCAAGTCAATCACCAGATCTTAACCCAATTGAGCATGCATTTCACTTGCTCAAATCCAGACTTAAGACGGAAAGACGGACAAACAAGCAAGACCTGAAGGCTGTGGCTGTAAAGGCCTGGCAAAGCATTAAGAAGGAGGAAACCCAGCGTTTGGTGATGTCCGTGGGTTCCAGACTTAAGGCAGTGATTGCCTCCAAAGGATTCGCAACAAAATATTGAAAATAAAAATATTTTGTTTGGGTTTGGTTTATTTGTCCAATTACTTTTGACCTCCTAAAATGTGGAGTGTTTGTAAAGAAATGTGTACAATTCCTACAATTTCTATCAGATATTTTTGTTCAAACCTTCAAATTAAACGTTACAATCTGCACTTGAATTCTGTTGTAGAGGTTTCATTTCAAATCCAATGTGGTGGCATGCAGAGCCCAACTCGCGAAAATTGTGTCACTGTCCAAATATTTCTGGACCTAACTGTACTATTGTCCATATGACATGTATGTGTCTCATAGGCGTGCCGGAGTTGCAGGTATTGGTAAAAGGAACTGTGCGTTATCCCAAACTCAGCTTGAAGCTGGTCAAAGCTTTTAAGTATGTTATTGACATGCCCACCAGGGCCGTGGGGATACTCATTACCGGGCCGGTCCTGTCGGGAGGATAACACGGTGGCAAGGCCCGGCTGCGTGACCCTGGTGGTGTCGTTTGAATAAATGAAGTTGGGTTGGGAATGGGGATTATTTAAATGGGATGATTCCTGACGCCACCCGTGGTATGCGGCAAGATGTGGTGCCGCCACTGCTATTCAGTTCCCTGGGGGTTGGTGGTGACACAGCTTAGTTGGTATAGCTCTCCACGGGTAGAGCTGGGACCCAAGGCAGTAGATGGAGTTGGTATGTAATGGCGGGATGCAGGGCCGGAGGTGCAGGGAATAACAGGGCGACACAGTAATGCAGTCACAAGTTCTTTACTCACAGTTGGCAGTTCCAGGTTACAACGACTAGTCAGAGGCTGCCCTTGGAATGCTGAGTCCTACTGTGATGGGCCCCAGTCGATTCCCGAATAGTTCGGAGGCACAACCCGGTGCACCCTTCAATGTTCCTTCCCTGGTCGTCTTCCTGCGCTGGCCTCTCCCGTCTGCTCCACGCCTCACACACAGAGTCCTGAGCCGGTGTCCACGGATTACTGTTTACTAGCTGTGCCTTGTAATTCTCCACTAGTCTAGGGACCGGTTCCCCGATGCGGCCTAGTCCCTCCACTCCGGTATACCGGCTGTGGATACGAGCCCACGAGTGGATGGTTCACTTCCCGTGGTTCTAAGACTCTTTCTTCTCTGATCCTGGCACTAGCTGCACCAGCTTCAGACCTCAGGACCGCTCTCCTCCACGTCCTCTTCCTAACTCCCTAACGTTCTGCAGTCTGCTCCCACTAGCTAAGCTCCACCACCAGACTAGTTTTGGGCTGTGCTTGTTCCTAAGGTGACATCTTAGTTTGCAACTTGCCCTAACTACAGCCTAATGGAGTGTCGCTAAATTAAGAGTGTGTCTTTGTATGTGTGCAGCGACCTGTGACTTCCTCCTTACCTGGGAATGGGATACCACACCTTTGGCTGAGGTGCAGTACCTCTTTGGCGACTGAAGCCTCAGGGGTGCCACATTATTCTGAAGAATCTGAGACACCCGATGCACACCCCTGCTCACCCACATCCCCCAACTCGAGAGTTTCTTCAGCTCTACAAGTCCATGATTACGCCATAAGG
Source organism: Anomaloglossus baeobatrachus (assembly GCF_048569485.1). NCBI lineage: Eukaryota > Metazoa > Chordata > Amphibia > Anura > Aromobatidae > Anomaloglossus > Anomaloglossus baeobatrachus. The sequence goes on from NC_134357.1 coordinate 521,072,569, forward strand.
GCCAGTACTCCGTCGCATCTGATATCCCTAGCAATTCCTTCCCTCTATCCCACATTTTGTACAGCAATGCCAATGTTGGATGTAATGGTCTCCTTATTGTGTCTATTTTCCCTCTGTTTTCCTTACCTTGTCTTGTATTACTGCAATGATGAGACTAGTGTTCTCGCTGGGCTTCTCACTAGCCAGGGTGAGTTCAGGGCAAGCAAGGGTCTAGGCATGTGACAGTGACAAGTACCTATATAGGGACATTAGAAAGCGTAGGGTACAGACTCGGGTGAGTTACAGGTGTCCGCTATACACACATTGTATATGCATGGTTCTGCTCCATACACACACACACACACACAACTTGAATCACTACACATCACACACGGCTTCACTCTGCATAAATCATACATGCCCAGCAATGCTCCATACACATCGTTAAAGATCCAAAACAGAAACAGATGAATGATGTGGTTATCTCTGCGTTGCTGTAGAGTGATAAAAAAAAGCCAATGCACTCCACCAGCAGAGCTGCACACTACATATGTGGCTGGTATTGTTTTGGATCTTTTATAGCCTTACAGCTCATGGCTTCTGCTGCAGCTGTTTTTCAGGCTCTGAAGGAAAGCGGACACTTCACTTGTTTTATTTCAGTTTGACAGGTAAGGCTGCTTTCACACTACGTTTTTTTAGCATGCGTCATGAACGTTTTTTTGCTGCAAAAGCGGATCCTGTTTTTGCAGAGAAAAACGCATGCAAATGCATGTGTTATTTTGCAGGATTCTGTCACTTGAAGTTTATGGGCGGGCATTGGAGTCATGTGATCGGGAGTGAGAGGAACTGAACGTGAGACTGGGAGCTGGCATCTGACAGCTGCAGTAAGCTGTAACCAAGGTAAATATTGGGTAACTAAGTGAAGTGCTTTGAATACCTGATATTTACCTTGGTTACGAGCGTCCGCAGCTGCTAGGATCCGGCTTCCTGCACACGTAACCAAGGTAAACATCGGGTAACTAAGAAGCGCTTTGCTTGGTTACCCGATATTTACCTTGGTTACAAGTGTCCGCCGCTCTTAGGCGGGGGAGAGAGAGAGAGGAGAGAGGGAGAGAGGAGAGAGGGAGGGGGAGAGAGGGAGGGGGAGAGAGGGAGGGGGAGAGACTGATCACGCCAGGCTGGTTTCTGGGCATGCTCAGTAGAGCAAGGAGGATCCTGTCTATCAGCATGCCAGCGTTCACATGCGTTTGTGTGCTGTTTAGTCAGGATCCAGCGATTTGCAGTATTTGGACGCAGCTCAAAAACGCTACAAGTAGCGTTTTTGAAAAAAGTAAAAAAAAACTGCAAGTCGCTGGATCCTCAGTATAACGCATGTGAACGCATTTTGACGCGAGTCCATTGCAAATGCATTGAAATGAAAACGCATTTGCACTGGATCCGTTTTTGCGTTAAAAAAACGTTCATGACACGTTAAAAAAAACGTAGTGTGAAAGCATAAGACCCTATTGTGCTCTTTTTGTCCACAGTTTATCTCCCCTGTACACATTGTACACACACGACCCCTCTTAGCACACATAATACACACGACTCCCTTCCATACATGTCGTACACATACGGCTCTTCTCCATCCACACTGCACATCCCTCCTGAGTGACCCCACACATAAACCACCTCATCCAGTCCTGCACACACTGAGGAGCTGATCATGTGACCCCTGACTCCTCCCCTCCATGTGACATCATCACAGGTCCTGTAAGCACAGAGCAGCCATATATCCAGTGTGCGGCTCTGCAGGAGGAGGTATGTGGAGATTCCTCATTACTGGAGGACCTTTATCATTAACCCCTTCATAGTTGAGCCTGTTTAGGTGTTTTATCATTGCTTTGTACTAAGAACATACATTTTTTCCCTGATACAGATATCTTCTTCCCAATAGTGGCAGGTGAGAGGACACACATTGCTCACACATCACAATACTCAGTTTAATGAAGCCTAAACAGTATTGCAGCCCCAGAAGTGACGCCTCTTGGCCCCCCTCCCCCCACTCAATCTACTAGTTGGCTAATAAATGGGGACCTATGGCCGCCTTCACACATGCAATGGTTTCATTATTTTTCAGATTTTGGGCCTTAAAGAAAAAACATTTTTATTTCATAAATCAATAGTGCACATGAAAATAGGTAACTTTGTAATCTATCTTATCTCAGATCTTTTACTCTCAATTCGTGGGTAAAATCTGCTTTCATTGAGCACAGATATTAAAGTTACTAAGATCGGCGATGACAGTTTGTGCTTATAAGATTCTATGGAGGAGGAAGGAGCTAGAAGAAGACACCGACATCCTGCTGCAAGATCCATAGAGCTGTGAGCACCAACCGCCATCTCCGTTCTCAGTCTCAGTCTTTACCTCAGTATTGGGAATTGTGAGAATAAATGATCAGTCCAGGAGCAGAAAGAAATAGATTTCTCTGATAATAAACTTTCTTATATATGTCAGCAGATTTTTACTATGGAATCTGATTGCAGCACAGAGAGACGTATAACCTGATTCTAACAATGTATCATTTACTGGACTGCTTGATGTACTTTTAATACAATCCCTGTTTTGTCTGATGTAGCAGAGCTAAGATTTCTGAGCTGTGCATAACCCCGGCCCTAACTGGCAGCTTCCTGTGTACACTGTGCATTGTCAGCAAGCTAACAATCATTGTGTCACGATTCCTCTGCGCAGAGCATCTTACAGACTTGGAGATGTTCTGCGGCGCTTACAGGCCTGGCAGTGATACTATTCCTCTGTGCAGAGCATCTTGCTTTAGAAGATGCTCTGCAGCACCTTCCTTAAATACTGAACTGGCAGCTTAGTTACTACACAGGAGTCCAGCTTAGTAACTTCTGGGAGGTGCTGGTTGCTGTTCCATCTTCCTGGTGATTGCTCAGGTTTTTTATTGAGCATGCTCCCCCAGAACCTCACCAGTTGTTTTCTTTTGCTCTGCTGTGTTGCTGTTGCTTGTGTTCCTATCTTGCTTTTCTGATTCCGGACTGTTATTGACTTCTCTCTGATTTCACCCTTTATCTACTACGTGCTCTCCTGGTATTCTGACCCTCGGATTATGACCTGACTATGCCCCTGTTTGCCCCTTTTGATTATATGTGCCCTCCTGTTACTAGACTTCTGCTTTCCTGACAGCCCTTCCGTCCACACTATCCGTAAGGTAGTGACTAGCGTTACACATTGGAAGGGACAGGGTTACACAGATTTGACTGATTCATGCATGAGACATAGTCAAGCCGTCATAATCTCCTACTGATAACACACTGATTGTAGTGAAACTACAGCACACAGCCTAATAAGTGACACATCGCTGGAATCAAGCTCACTTGCTCTATTATAATATACTGCTCTCAGATTGAAGAGTAAAAACCTGCTTTCACAAGTATCGGATGACAGGACCGAGACACTGAAGCTGACCCTCGGACTGCGGAGCCTTTGCTGTCCTTCAGCTCAGAGGTACGCTTGATGGTAGTGAGGTTTGAGTCACCAGCGTGCCCTTAACTCCTGTCCAAGCCCTGATGTAACTTCCCTTCCCGAACCTCCACCTGACGGGTGAGCCGGGACCGTAAACACAAACCCCACAACGAAAACAAAAGGGAACAAACAAAAAGTCGTACACTCAGTAATCACACACAAAGGAGCAACTAAACAGACAACTGGGAAACTTCCACACCGAACATAAACACACCATGGACTGCTGCTGTTGGCACCAATGCTACAGCCAACACAGAAAGCAGCAGTGAGGGCTACTACAGCTTTCACCTCCTGGCCAAACTTCCAAATGAATGAAAATAACCAGCACTCTCTGCTGGAAGCAGAGGGTATATGTAGGGCGTGGGAGTGATCCAACCCGTAAACACCTGACCAGAAGTCAATAGCTGCTAGAAGGTAAACTGACATTAACCCTCTCCTCCCCAAAGGGTGGAGAATACAGTACATTTAATCAGCAGAGTCTCACAGGGTAAAGTGAGACTCTGACCCAGAACCTGTCACTAATCTCTTCAACAGAGATACTGTTAAGGTGAACTCTTAACCAGAGATCACTAGTTGCCTACTGCCTGGCCTAATTGGTGTGGGTCGAGTGCATGCTTGAAAAATGAGATCAGACACAGTCGGATATTCATCTTTCCTCGACAGAAGTCAGCCCATGCTCTGCTTTATTACAACTGAGCTTGCTCTGAAATAACCTTGCAAAGGGGCATGTCCGGATGTGTTCATTGGTCAGTGGGTCGAACAATGTATTAGTCCATGAGCTGATTGGTAGGCGTCATTGTAGGCGGGTCTATGACATCATTGGATGGATCCATGGTAAAGGTGATGGGAGGGACGTCATCTGGTGAATCCATGCTGGATGGTCTGGTCTGTAATGTCATCTGATCTTTGGGTTGATCTTCTCTTATATGGTATCTTCTTACACCTGGACATTCCTTGCATTCCAGGCAAGGTGTGGAGAAACAGGCAATGACAGCCACCTTTATATCTGTGTCATGTATATGATCTGAAACCTGAATTATGTAAGGCAAATCGACATATTTCCCACAATGCTCTATGTCCAGAGGTTAATTAAGTATTTCATTTTATGGCTCTCCTCAACAGTCCCCCCTAAATACTTTATTAACCTTCTGACCCTACCATGGTCCTCTAACACATCAGCTCTAATGCTTTAACTGCAACCTTTTTTTTCGTTTTGCTATCCACTATACAAGCAATGCTAAGCCTTTGCCCCCGCTGGTACAGACTGCTGATCAGAGAGTTGATCACATCCCGCACACACAGTTCACAGAGGTATAGGTAACTAGAACAGACTATTTAATGCTGACGAGCTCACTCAGATTTCGAGATTAATCGATTAGAAAGAGTAAGGCAATTGTAAGAATAAGCTTCTTATTGTTATGCTGCAGCTTTTAGCATTACTGTTTCTGAAAGACTGATTCTCAGTCAATATCCAAGTGCTGTCCGCGTCTTCGAGACTTTTCTACCTTAATACACCTAATTGTATCACAACACTAATGGATCTCTTCTTGTCTGGGGTGTATAATCTACCACCAGGAGGCCTTTAACAAGATTTCCCTTACACATGGATCCGATTACCTTCAGTAACACAGAGTAGCGCTTTTACGGCTTCAAATACCAACAAATAAAACAATACCAGTTACCTATAAGTGTATGTTATCCTTAAGTCACTTAAACCCTTAAAATAATTGATTGGTTCAGGTCAAATAATGTCTTTCCCACCATGAGCCCTTATTTGTGTAATGTTCCTGTACCCATTGTTCCCTTATGGTTATTTCCCATGTATCATCCCCAATCTAGAAATTCTCCATAAGGTTCTATGTGTGATAATCCAGCACTATGTGTGTTGTGACCCTCATTCTGCTGGTACGATGGACTCTTTACAGTGGTTGTTGTCTCCAGATGGGTTTTCCCTCAAGCTTCATGGAAGTCGCTGTGGTTGGGAAAAGCTGGATCGGTCCACCTGATTCTGACTCATGGCTCATTCTGACTTGTCTTTTTAGGATCACCCAGTCTCCTGGCTGGAGACCACGTGCTCCTGACATTGATTTAGGATCTGGAATTGGAGGATACACATGTTTAACACACTATATAGGCAGTTGTATACGGCTCATACATCACTGGTCAGGATATCACACTGTATCTGCAGTATCTGTGAGAAATATAATCACGTTCTAGGTACTAAACCAAAAATACCTTATATAAAGATCTAATTATTAAAGGAAAACGAACATTTGTTACATGATTTGCAGCGATCACCATTATCTTGTGGATCGTTACATGTTTATGTTATAATCATTAAAATTCCAAACAACATACACACATGTGACTATAGACACAATAAGATATTCCAATACAGGAGGGGGCAGGGATTGGGGCAATAGCCCTAAACTCTCCCTACCTCGCAGCGGAGGTCGGCACCCTATAAGGCGAATTGGCGACCCCGCTCACCGACGGCTCACCCTCTCTATCCCTACACTGCTAAGCTAATACGTGCTGCTAATGTCAGTGAGGGAATATAGAAACCGTGAGATACAGGGGATAAAGAGGCGTCAATATGCAATTATATATATCCAAGTCATTCCCAAAGATTAAATATTCACACTCTGTATTTACATAGCTGTTTGGTAGCTTAAATCAATATGATACAGCAAATTCAAGGACCAAACCCTAAAAGAAATTAAATATCTCACATGTATAACATGTACCCACTGTATCAATATAATAATAAGGCCAGGTAAAGTCATGAGGAGATCTTGTCCGATCACAGACTCTCCACTGTACAATTCACACTCAGGCTAATAAAATAAACGCATATTTATCAGACACTTAGCATGAAAGAAGCGCAACGCATTTCTCCCCTCTTCGCAGTGGCAGATGGGGTTCATCAGGGGCATCCCCAGGTACTGACCTCTATAATGACCTGTGCTATAGAATATGTACTTTTTACCACTTTTTAGGAACTCCATCTTTACATACCACCAGCACCATGAGTTTTTCAGCAGTAATGTTTTCCACACTGGATATGTTTCAGAGCAGACCTGAAAAGAAATTCACACAACACGCACAAAACTCATATAAACCTACTCATGGTAGATGTATATGACTAATCTGCAATCACCGGAGCAGTAGAGCGGATGAGGGTGGTGTTTCTACGAGGTCTTTACAGTTTTTCTATCTTAATAGACACACGTCTTACTAGACTGGAGGTGTCTGGCCACCTGGGTACTGAGCAGTGGTGCCGCCCATATCTTGTCCATCCCAACACCTTTGTCACATGGGTTACCTGGGCCATTTTTGAGTAGAACGCTCACGGCAGAGAAAGCTTACCGCCCTTTATCCACAGACCTTCCTCAGTCACTGGCTCCCTGCGTCTCACACTCCGTTCCTTGCTGAATCGCTTGTTCCTGTAAGGATTTAAGAACACAAGGAGTGACCAATGTCACGGACGACGTGACAGGAGCCACCGAGGTACTGGTCTGCTTTGTATAAGGACTCTCAACTCTAGGCCCATTCACTGCTTCTTTGTTGTGCACCTGTGCGAGCATCTCCTCCGGCTGCTGCCTATATCCACATTTTGACTATCTTACCCCTTTCCGCTCTGCGAACCACAGTGATCGCAAATCTTGTTAAGGTGAACTCTTAACCAGAGATCACTAGTTGCCTACTGCCTGGCCTAATTGGTGTGGGTCGAGTGCATGCTTGAAAAATGAGATCAGACACAGTCGGATATTCATCTTTCCTCGACAGAAGTCAGCCCATGCTCTGCTTTATTACAACTGAGCTTGCTCTGAAATAACCTTGCAAAGGGGCATGTCCGGATGTGTTCATTGGTCAGTGGGTCGAACAATGTATTAGTCCATGAGCTGATTGGTAGGCGTCATTGTAGGCGGGTCTATGACATCATTGGATGGATCCATGGTAAAGGTGATGGGAGGGACGTCATCTGGTGAATCCATGCTGGATGGTCTGGTCTGTAATGTCATCTGATCTTTGGGTTGATCTTCTCTTATATGGTATCTTCTTACACCTGGACATTCCTTGCATTCCAGGCAAGGTGTGGAGAAACAGGCAATGACAGCCACCTTTATATCTGTGTCATGTATATGATCTGAAACCTGAATTATGTAAGGCAAATCGACATATTTCCCACAATGCTCTATGTCCAGAGGTTAATTAAGTATTTCATTTTATGGCTCTCCTCAACAGTCCCCCCTAAATACTTTATTAACCTTCTGACCCTACCATGGTCCTCTAACACATCAGCTCTAATGCTTTAACTGCAACCTTTTTTTTCGTTTTGCTATCCACTATACAAGCAATGCTAAGCCTTTGCCCCCGCTGGTACAGACTGCTGATCAGAGAGTTGATCACATCCCGCACACACAGTTCACAGAGGTATAGGTAACTAGAACAGACTATTTAATGCTGACGAGCTCACTCAGATTTCGAGATTAATCGATTAGAAAGAGTAAGGCAATTGTAAGAATAAGCTTCTTATTGTTATGCTGCAGCTTTTAGCATTACTGTTTCTGAAAGACTGATTCTCAGTCAATATCCAAGTGCTGTCCGCGTCTTCGAGACTTTTCTACCTTAATACACCTAATTGTATCACAACACTAATGGATCTCTTCTTGTCTGGGGTGTATAATCTACCACCAGGAGGCCTTTAACAAGATTTCCCTTACACATGGATCCGATTACCTTCAGTAACACAGAGTAGCGCTTTTACGGCTTCAAATACCAACAAATAAAACAATACCAGTTACCTATAAGTGTATGTTATCCTTAAGTCACTTAAACCCTTAAAATAATTGATTGGTTCAGGTCAAATAATGTCTTTCCCACCATGAGCCCTTATTTGTGTAATGTTCCTGTACCCATTGTTCCCTTATGGTTATTTCCCATGTATCATCTCCAATCTAGAAATTCTCCATAAGGTTCTATGTGTGATAATCCAGCACTATGTGTGTTGTGACCCTCATTCTGCTGGTACGATGGACTCTTTACAGTGGTTGTTGTCTCCAGATGGGTTTTCCCTCAAGCTTCATGGAAGTCGCTGTGGTTGGGAAAAGCTGGATCGGTCCACCTGATTCTGACTCATGGCTCATTCTGACTTGTCTTTTTAGGATCACCCAGTCTCCTGGCTGGAGACCACGTGCTCCTGACATTGATTTAGGATCTGGAATTGGAGGATACACATGTTTAACACACTATATAGGCAGTTGTATACGGCTCATACATCACTGGTCAGGATATCACACTGTATCTGCAGTATCTGTGAGAAATATAATCACGTTCTAGGTACTAAACCAAAAATACCTTATATAAAGATCTAATTATTAAAGGAAAACGAACATTTGTTACATGATTTGCAGCGATCACCATTATCTTGTGGATCGTTACATGTTTATGTTATAATCATTAAAATTCCAAACAACATACACACATGTGACTATAGACACAATAAGATATTCCAATACAGGAGGGGGCAGGGATTGGGGCAATAGCCCTAAACTCTCCCTACCTCGCAGCGGAGGTCGGCACCCTATAAGGCGAATTGGCGACCCCGCTCACCGACGGCTCACCCTCTCTATCCCTACACTGCTAAGCTAATACGTGCTGCTAATGTCAGTGAGGGAATATAGAAACCGTGAGATACAGGGGATAAAGAGGCGTCAATATGCAATTATATATATCCAAGTCATTCCCAAAGATTAAATATTCACACTCTGTATTTACATAGCTGTTTGGTAGCTTAAATCAATATGATACAGCAAATTCAAGGACCAAACCCTAAAAGAAATTAAATATCTCACATGTATAACATGTACCCACTGTATCAATATAATAATAAGGCCAGGTAAAGTCATGAGGAGATCTTGTCCGATCACAGACTCTCCACTGTACAATTCACACTCAGGCTAATAAAATAAACGCATATTTATCAGACACTTAGCATGAAAGAAGCGCAACGCATTTCTCCCCTCTTCGCAGTGGCAGATGGGGTTCATCAGGGGCATCCCCAGGTACTGACCTCTATAATGACCTGTGCTATAGAATATGTACTTTTTACCACTTTTTAGGAACTCCATCTTTACATACCACCAGCACCATGAGTTTTTCAGCAGTAATGTTTTCCACACTGGATATGTTTCAGAGCAGACCTGAAAAGAAATTCACACAACACGCACAAAACTCATATAAACCTACTCATGGTAGATGTATATGACTAATCTGCAATCACCGGAGCAGTAGAGCGGATGAGGGTGGTGTTTCTACGAGGTCTTTACAGTTTTTCTATCTTAATAGACACACGTCTTACTAGACTGGAGGTGTCTGGCCACCTGGGTACTGAGCAGTGGTGCCGCCCATATCTTGTCCATCCCAACACCTTTGTCACATGGGTTACCTGGGCCATTTTTGAGTAGAACGCTCACGGCAGAGAAAGCTTACCGCCCTTTATCCACAGACCTTCCTCAGTCACTGGCTCCCTGCGTCTCACACTCCGTTCCTTGCTGAATCGCTTGTTCCTGTAAGGATTTAAGAACACAAGGAGTGACCAATGTCACGGACGACGTGACAGGAGCCACCGAGGTACTGGTCTGCTTTGTATAAGGACTCTCAACTCTAGGCCCATTCACTGCTTCTTTGTTGTGCACCTGTGCGAGCATCTCCTCCGGCTGCTGCCTATATCCACATTTTGACTATCTTACCCCTTTCCGCTCTGCGAACCACAGTGATCGCAAATCTTGTTAAGGTGAACTCTTAACCAGAGATCACTAGTTGCCTACTGCCTGGCCTAATTAGTGTGGGTCGAGTGCATGCTTGAAAAATGAGATCAGACACAGTCGGATATTCATCTTTCCTCGACAGAAGTCAGCCCATGCTCTGCTTTATTACAACTGAGCTTGCTCTGATATAACCTTGCAAAGGGGCATGTCCGGATGTGTTCATTGGTCAGTGGGTCGAACAATGTATTAGTCCATGAGCTGATTGGTAGGCGTCATTGTAGGCGGGTCTATGACATCATTGGATGGATCCATGGCGAAGGTGATGGGAGGGACGTCATCTGGTGAATCCATGCTGGATGGTCTGGTCTGTAATGTCATCTGATCTTTGGGTTGATCTTCTCTTATATGGTATCTTCTTACACCTGGACATTCCTTGCATTCCAGGCAAGGTGTGGAGAAACAGGCAATGACAGCCACCTTTATATCTGTGTCATGTATATGATCTGAAACCTGAATTATGTAAGGCAAATCGACATATTTCCCACAATGCTCTATGTCCAGAGGTTAATTAAGTATTTCATTTTATGGCTCTCCTCAACAATACGACTGACACCTGTAGACAGATTCCCTCAGAAAAAAATAATACCTCACAAGACTCATAACTTTAAATTTTCTATGATGTGTTCTTGTCTTGCAGGACAAACTAGCTTTCACTGGTATTCTTTTACTGTACATTTTTTAATACTTTTTATTCTTTTTTTGTAATTGTAACTCCCTCCACCCATAAAGGGATGGTCTGATGTAAACAGGATAGGATATAATAAGCTGATCGGTTGTCGTTGGTAAAACTGGACACTTATCCCCTTTACAAAATGGAGCTGCAAGTCAGATGCCCAACCTCTACTCCATTCATTCTCTATGGGGCTGTTGGAAAAAAAACAGCGGGAAACAAAAATAGAGCAATGAGCTTGCACACTACTACGCCATTCTGATTAGGATACACTTTGATGACTTTCACACTTGAGAACTCCTTTAGGCTATGTGCGCACTAGAAAATGGACTTTTGTTAAGAAAAATCCCCACCCTCTGGCAGAAAACCGCACCCGCAACAAAAACCGTGGTAAAACCGAACCTGCGTTTTTGCCGCGGGTTGCCGCGTTTTTGCCGCGGGTTGGTCTTGTGGATACAGAGTTTAAACACAGGAAGTCGTTTAAAAGAAATCAAACTACAGGCATCATGAATTGCAGCCTTTCTGCACGATTGCATTCGGCTATATTATTTTCTGAAACGCCCTGGATAGCTTTTCCTAGCGCTTCTGTCAATGTTTGACATCTTTTCCGCCTGGTCTACATTGAGAGAGACCTGCCTGTCACCTCCTGCAGTGCAAATCCTATCTAAGCTATGTCAGCTATTTTCTTATGGTTGACTGACAAGACCAATATCTCTTCAAAGGGGATCGAATAAAGAGTATTTGTTTCATTGTAATGAATGGCTTTGTCAGGGGCACTGCAAATTAGGATTCAGAAGAAAGCCATCAAACCACTTCTGAATGCAATGTGACAAGCATAAAGGCCCCTTTACACTAAACAACTTATCAGCGATCCCAACAACGATACAACCTGATAGGGATCGCTGGTAAGTTGCTAGGAGGTTGCTGGTGAGAGGTCACACAGTCAGACGCTCCAGCGATCCCACCAGCAACCTGACCTGGCAGGGATCGCTGGAGCATCGCTACACGGGTTGCTGGTGAGCTGTCACCAGCAACCAGTGACCAGCCCCCAGCCAGCAGCGACGCACTGAAGCGATGCTGCGCTTGGTAACTAAGGCAAATATCGGGTAACCAACCCGATATTTACCTTGGTTACCAGCGCACGCAGCTACACGTGCAGAGAGCAGGGAGCAGCGCACACTGCTTAGCGCTGGCTCCCTGCTCTCCTAGCTACAGTACACATCGGGTTAATTACCCGATGTGTGCTGCAGCTACATGTGCACAGAGCAGGAGCCGGGCACACTGCTTAGCGCTGGCTCCCTGCTCTCCTAGCTACAGTACACATCGGGTTAATTACCCGATGTGTGCTGTAGCTACACGAGCAGGGAGCAGCGCACACTGCTTAGCGCTGGCTCCCTGCTCTCCTAGTTACAGCACACATGGGGTTAATTACCCGATGTGTACTCTGCTACACGTGCAAGGAGCAGGAGCCGGCACTGACAGTGAGAGCGGCGGAGGCTGGTAACGAAGGTAAATATCGGGTAACCAAGGACAGGGCTTCTTGGTTACCCGATGTTTACCGTGGTTACCAGTGTCCGCAGAAGCCGGCTCCTGCTGCCTGCACATTTAAGTCCCCTTTACACACTGAGACTTTCTAGCGATCATGCTGCACAGCGGGAAACAAAGGACCAAAGAATGGTCCTGAACGATTTGTAGCGATCAGCAACTTCACAGCAGGGGCCAGGTCGCTGATGTGTTTCACACACTGCAATGTCGCTGGGGAGGTCGCTATTATGTCACAAAACCGGTGACGTTACAGCGATGTCGTTTGCGATGTTGCAGTGTGTAAAGCCACCTTAAGGTTTTAACAGGTTACACCAAAATCCCATGTTATCAAAAGTCTTTATCAGTTACCTCATATATAATGGAGCGCTATCTCTGTCTGTTACCTCCAATATAATGGAGGAGGCTCTGTCTCGGTCAGTAACCTCAGATATAATGGAAGAGGGTCTGTCTCTGCCGGTTACCTCAGATATAATGGAGGAGGCTCTGTCTCTGCCGGATACCTCAGATATAATGGAGGAGGCTCTGTCTCTGCCTGTTACTTTCAATATAATGGAGGAGGCTCTGTCTTGGTCAGTAATCTCAGATATAATGGAGGAGGCTCTGTCTGTTACCTACGATATAATGGAGGAGGCTCTGTCTCGGTCAGCTCCCTCAGATATAATGGAGGAGGCTGTGTCTCTGTCAGTTACCTCATATATAGTGGAGGAGGCTCTGTCTCTGTCAGTTACCTCAGATATAATGGAGGAGGCTCTGTCTCTGTCAGTTACCTCAGATATAATGGAGGAGGCTCTGTCAGTTACCTCATATATAATGGAGGAGGCTCTGTCTCTGTCAGTTACCTCAGATATAATGGAGGAGGCTCTGTCTCTGCCTGTTACTTTCAATATAATTGAGGAGGCTCTGTCTTGGTCAGTAATCTCAGATATAATGGAGGAGGCTCTGTCTCTGTCAGTTACCTCAGATATAATGGAGGAGGCTGTGTCTCTGTCAGTTACCTCATATATAATGGAAGAGGCTCTGTCTCTGTCAGTTACCTCAGATATAATGGAGGAGGCTCTGTCTCTGTCAGTTACCTCAGATATAATGGAGGAGGCTCCGTCTCTCTGTTACCTCATATATAATGGAGAAGGCTCTGTCAGTTACCTCAGATATAATGGAGGAGGCTCTGTCAGTTACCTCATATATAATGGAGGAGGCTCTGTCTCTGTCAGCTCTCTCAAATATAATAGAGGAGGCTCTGACAGAAACAGAGCCTCCTCCATGATATATGAGGTAATTGACAAAGACAGAGCCTTCTCTTGGTGTACCTCAGAAAAAGTGTATCTTTGTCACTGGATGGCTCAGTCTCTCGGTCCCTCTCTCCCTCACGTCCTCTGTCTTTCACCCCTTTTTTTCACTTTCTCCCTCACACATAGTGTGAATGATTATTTAATAATCTCTGTTCTTCAGATAAAATGACGAATAATCCATCTCAGTCTATGATTAGCGTATTCCGCCCAGGAAAGCCAAACCTTCTGAAATTTGTGACCTGTATCTAAAAGTATGGCAGATAGTTTCCCATTAATTATATACCATGTGACACGTCTTGTGACCCCCGCAAGGTCAAGGTCTGGTTTTTCCATGCTTAGGCCATGACTTTCTTAGCTGCTAAAAATATAAAAGAAATGCTGGCTTGGCAGTGTTTAGGGATATTACTGATATGTTTATTGAGTATGGCTTCCCAGGTATTTTTTTAGGTTAATATTGGTTACCAATAGTGATGTTACTGCTCATTATTTGATTGAGCATCAGGGTACTCTCAAAGCTTGACCGGATATCGCGGGTGCTCGGATGTTTCATCCATGAAATAACAACCTCAACACACAGGCTTGTTTCACTGCATTATGTGAGCAGGCACCCCACTGAGAGCCATTCGCAGTCCCTGATTGGCTTTCACTGGGGTTAAAGCAACATTTTTGGATGTAGTGTGTCAAAAGATAAAAAAAATCAGCCCTCCCGTATCTGGAAATACTCTCTGTATAACTGGCTTTATGTGAGTAGAGAGCTGAACTGCCCAATCATTTACTTCCATTATACTCGTTACTCAACTTGAGCCCTTTCAGAGCATCTGACCTACTCGGCTTGGGTACCAAGCACCCAAGCATTTTAGTGCTCACCCATTTTTAGTTGCCAAAGAATTAGGAACCATACTCTAATCTATAGTCTGTGAACTATAGGGCTTAACTACCATATGTGGCACATATCACTAATGGAATTTCAGCCTTTAAAGCAGTTGGGGGAATAGCAAGGGACTGCTTTGGCCACTCTTGTTGTGGACATGTACCATTGAATCAACACCTTATAATTTGTTTCCAGCATTAAAGTGTTTAATATCCCTCCAGTTGAGGAGCAAATTTGGGACCATTCAGAATCCGTCAGATTCTGAATAGTAGGTATAGGTTAAAGGGAATCTGTCAACAGGTTTTGCTATATAACCTGAAGCCAGCATGGTGTAAGGGTTAAGACAGAAAATTAAGGCACGCCTGTGTTGTCACAGTCTTATCTTTTATTTGCTATGTTTGCTTTAGCAGCTAGACCCTTATTGCTGTGGCTAGCTGGCTTGTAGCATATTGTCTGGCACGCCCCCTGAAGAGATCGAAAACTCAAAAGTCATTGCACAATCTCTATAGAGAGCCTGGTGTGGGCGGGGACAGCGCTCTGGACACTGCTACATACCGTATTTTTCTTTTTATAAGAGGCACCGGATTATAAGACGCACCCCAACTTTAGAGGAAGAAAATAGGAAAAAATAATTTTTAATGTTAAAAGGAGGGTCCGTCTTTTAATCCTAGTGCGTCTTAATCCTAATGCTCACCAGGGGGGAGCAGCGTTGTTGGAGCAGCTCAGAAAGGTCATAAGAGGCTGGGTAAGCGATTCTACGGGCTTAGAGGAGGGGGCATGGACGGTCGGCGATAGTGTGGGCTCGGGGGTGTAGCGGCGGGCGCAATTGAATCCCCCGGGTATGGCTTACTAGGGCGACAGTGGTAGACCGGGGTCATAGGAGGCAGGGTCACAGGACGCCCTTGGGGGTGTTGTGGCGGGTGCCATTGATTTGCGGGCTGGTGGTCTGTGGAGGTGTCGCAAAACAGGGTGTCTCGGTGGTAGGTGCATTGAGCTGACTGCCGGCTCCATTGAATCACCAACGGTTGACAAGATGGACTTCAAAAAATGGCTCTGGGGGTGGCATGTGCGCAGATAGGTCTCCACAGCCATTTTCTTGAAGTCCATTGCGTCAATCTACACACACGCCGCCTCCGCGGCTAATATCTTGAAGTTCATCTCGTTGATTCTATTCAGCCGGCAATCAGCTCAATGCTGCCCGCCGAGACACCTCCGAGCGTGTCCTGTGGGCCTGTCTCATATGACTTCACTCAACCGCTGTCGCCCCAGTAAGCCATATCCGTTTTGTAAGACGCACCCTTATTTTCCCCCCCAGTTTTTGGGGAAAAAAGTGCATCTTACAAAGCAAAACATACGGTAAATAAAGCTAAATATGCACCTTGTGTCAGAACGGCTGCATCCAGTAATCTAAGTGATAGAAGTTGGATTCAGAATCTACTTTCCTATATCATGCTGCTCTCAGATCATAAAGCTGCTGACAGATTCCCTTAAAGTTTTATCTATGTGAAAAATAATTTATATAGGAGTAAAATAAGGAGATGTTGCCAGGGGCTTGTGGGTTTTGACGGCATCTTTGTTCAAACAGTGTGAGGTGGAGTTCATAAGAAGTAAGGAGTGCTTAATTTGTAGGTAACAAAGTATTTCTCTAGAGGCAGGTAACATTTTTTGGGGATGACTGGGAATGGAATAATCTCATCAACATTAAACAGATGATGGAATCTGATGATTACAGCAGCATTCCAAGAACAGAAAGCAAAGAGTAAGGCTGGCTTCACACTTGCGAGTGACTTGGCGAGTCTCGCATTGGCATCACCCGGCATGGCCGCACCCTCTCTGGACAGGAGTGTCTCAGCTGCATAGATATACATGCAGCCGACCCGCTCCTGTCAAGAGAGTGTGCGGCTATGTCGGGTGATGCCCATGCGAGACTCGCCGAGTCACTCGCAAGTGTAAAGCTGGCCTTTCTTATTTCCTGTGGGAAAAAGCATGTTACCCCACAAGGGGGCAAAAGGTAGAAAGGTTGGAAATTAGACAAGAGAAGTATTTAGGGGAATCCTAGATTTTGAGTGAGTGTGCTGTAATGGGGTTTGTAATTTGTTTGGGTGGAGAGGAGCCATAGCAAGGCATTGAGGGTCCATGGATGGCATTTTGGCCCTTCTAGAGAAAGACACAAAGAGGGGGGGGGGTCAGATTAGGCATGGTGTTAGTTGAGCTATTTGGGCTGCTTGGTAATATTTTGTTAGATTAGAATAGACCTCCTTTTAGACAATGACAATATAATGTAGATCTATTGTCTCTGGGAGGCCACCTTTCCAGAAAAAGGTATTAATTAGATGTTGTGTTGTTTTGAGATAGTGCGATGGAACAGGGATCGGCAAAACACCAAATAGATAAAGATATTTGGGGAATAAAGCCATTTTTAGTGCGTGCATGCGACCCAACCAGGACAGGTGCAGATACCCCCGAATTTGAAGTAACAAGCATAGCTTACGAAGCATCTGTGGGTAATTTTTGGCAAACAGGGATTCGATGTTAGCCATTAATTTCACTTCAGGATACTCTAAGGCTATGTTCGCACGTTGCGTTTTTTTCCGCGTTTCTGCAGCGTTTTTAGCAGCAGCGTTTTGGCGCTAAAACGCATGCGTTTTTGATTGCCAGCAAAGTCTATGGGAAAAGCAGAAATCCTGTCTGCACTTTGCTTTTTTTTCTGCAGCGTTTAATTTGCATATTTGTGGTCAAAAACCATGCTGAAAAAGAAGCAGCATGTCAGTTGTTTTTGCCATTTCTGCAGCGTTTCCTTAACATTGGAGTCAATGAGAAATGGCAAAACGCAACCAAAATCACAATTCCTGTGTTTTTCATGCTTTTTACCTGCTTTTCCACTGCGTTTTTGGCTCCAAAAACGCATGCTTTTCTGGACAAAAGTTAATGGGTTCTAACGTTCCTTTACACACACACAATAACCGAAAATTTAAATGTTAAAAAATTAGAAACTTCACCTATTTTTCTGATAAAATGTGCATAACCACTATTTTTTCATTAAAAATGATAATTTCCCATATAGTTTTATTAAAAGGTAATTTTATACTTTTTTTCTATTTTTTCATTCTTTTTGACTAATTCAACTTTATTTCTCAGTGTCTTGATCTCAAAAACGCTTCTGCAGAAACGCAGGTGAAAACGCAGGTAAAAAGCGCTAAAAACGCTCTAAAAACGTGGTAAAAACGCATGCGTTTTTAGCGCTAAAACATGGTCAAAAGCCATTTGGTCAAAAACCAAGGGAAGGAAAACGTGCAGAATAGACTGCAGGTACTCCGACGCAACGTGCGCACATAGCCTAAGTGCTTTGAAGCCCATTTAAAAGGGAAAATTTAGTTTGAGCTGTGAAACAATGGTAGTAAAAAAGTAAATATTTTTAGCATACAATTTTGTTTGAGTACACTGCAGACCTGAAACTTGCTCAAAACCCTGGACACATAGGAGTAAGGCAGAGAAGGCTGCAGAGTAGTAAGATATCATCTGCAGACATAAACAATTTAATGATAACCAACGCAATTTCTATTTCTTGAATATCTAAGTTATGGCGAAGGTGTATCGTTATCTATTGCAGGGAGTAATAATAGTGGCAATCGGGAGCATCCCTGGCAAGTACCCTGTTTAATAGGAAAAGTAATTGAAGAGAAGCCATTGTATCAAACATATGCTGAGGGGTGACTATACAAAGCATAGATCTATGAGAGGAACTGGTCAGGGAACCCACACTTCTGTAAAACCACAAACAGATAAGGCCATGAGACAGAGTAGAAGACTTTTTTTTATATCGAGTGAAAGAAGCATACTCGCTAAGGTACGTTGTTTGCATTGATGCAGGAGATGGGAGACTCGTCGTATCTTATCGGAAGCTTGCCTTTGAGGAACAAAACTGACTTAGTGCTTGTGTATTCGGAAACTTAAACCAAAATTTAGGTGTTCAGCCAAAATTTTACCTAAAAGCTTGAGGTCTATATTGAAAAGGGATATTGGTCTAAAATTTCACGATGACAAGTGGTCTGAATTTGATTTGGGTATCATGGAAATTGTGGCTTTAAGGAAGGAAGCGTCAGGTTTTTTTCCCATCCTTGAAAGAATTAAAATAATTAATGAGATGGGGGAAAAATAGCAGAGGCATACTTTTTATAGTAGATAGTTGAGACGCCATCTGGACCTGTTTTTTTTTTATTGAGTTTTAGTTGCTTGTTAACTGTCTCCATCTCAGAAAAGATGACAGGCTGGTTTAGGCATACCTCCCAACGTTTAAAGAAAGGAAAGAGGGACAAAGTCTGCGGCGCCCCTAGCCACACCCATTTGGCAGTAAATGTCATTCAGCAGATGCCCCACACTGTTCATTCATAGTCAAAGCAGCCAGAATTTTCTTATATTTCTATGTGTCACTATATGACATGTTGCTTATTTGTGCCTATAAAGCCGTGTTCACACGTTGCATAAATTCTGTTCCTTTTTGTTTCTGCTGCTGTCTGCACCAAACTACACATTCCATTTTTGCTACATTTTTTATGCCTTTTCTCCATTATTTAATGCGCTTTTGGTTTAGATGTGAATCTGCGTTTTTAAATGTTTTTATTGTACAGAGAAGCTTTTTCCTGCATTTTTTTAATATCCACTTAAAAACCTCTAGAGAAAAAAAAGCACTAAAACCGCAGAGTTCAGCGATATCTTTTCATGGAATCACATCCACTTTGCTTGGAAAATCAAACACAGCAGAATTTATGTGCAAAAAAAGCAGAAAAAAAATGCATGTGAACATGGACTAATTAATTGTCCAAGCAAAGTGCATGAGACGTCATGAAACATTCACCCCTTTTGCGTCTAAACACGCTGCTGAACTCTGCCTTTTTTGGTGTTTTTTTTTATAAGCTTCAGGATTCACATCTGCACCAAACATGTATCAAATACGGGGGACAATGCACAAAAAATACCGCAGACACACAATAATCAGAGAACAATTCTATTGCGCTCATGATGCAGAGACCTGCAAAAAAAACACAGCATTTTACACAGCATTTATGCTACTTGTGAACACGGCCTCAACAATACATATTTATTAGATTTTTTATGGGTTTTAATAAAGAAAAATAATAAATTGCGCCTTTTTTTACGCCATTTACCGATTCCCATAAATTATCTGATCGCTGTGTTGTTCGGGTCGTTACGATTACAGGGACACCAAATATGTCCATGTTATTTCCTGATTTGTGATGTTTATTATTTTGTAAAAAAGTGTAATAAAATGACATTATTGTCACGTGATAGGGGCGTGTTCAAAATACTATCACGTGACAAAAGGGACGTGGTTAAATTTAATGGGTTCTAATGTTCCTTTACACACACACAATAACCGAAAATTTAAATGTTAACAAATTAGAAACTTCACCTATTTTTCTGATAAAATGTGCATAACCACTATTTTTTCATTAAAAATGATAATTTCCCATATAGTTTTATTAAAAGTTAATTTTATACTTTTTTTCTATTTTTTCATTCTTTTTGACTAATTCAACTTTATTTCTCAGTGTCTTGATCTCAAAAACGCATCTGCAGAAACGCAAGTGAAAACGCAGGTAAAAAGCGGTAAAAACGCACTAAAAACGCATGCGTTTTTAGCGCTAAAAAATGGTCAAAAGCCATTTGGTCAAAAACCAAGGGAAGGAAAACGTGCAGAATAAACTGCAGGTACTCCGACGCAACGTACGCACATAGCCTAAGTGCTTTGAAGCCCATTTAAAGGGAAAATTTAGTTTGAGCTGTGAAACAATGGTAGTAAAAAAGTAAATATTTTTAGCATACAATTTTGTTTGAGTACACTGCAGACCTGAAACTTGCTCAAAACCCTGGACACATAGGAGTAAGGCAGAGAAGGCTGCAGAGTAGTAAGATATCATCTGCAGACATAAACAATTTAATGATAACCAACGCAATTTCTATTTCTTGAATATCTAAGTTATGGCGAAGGTGTATCGTTAGCTTCTCAATTACAGGGAGTAATAACAGCGGCAATCGGGAGCATCCCTGGCAAGTACCCTGTTTAATAGGAAAAGTAATTGAAGAGAAGCCATTGTATCAAACATATGCTGAGGGGTGACTATACAAAGCATAGATCTATGAGAGGAAGGGAACCCACACTTCTGTAAAACCACAAACAGATAAGGCCATGAGACAGAGTAGAAGACTTTTTTTTATATCGAGTGAAAGAAGCATACTCGCTAAGGTACGTTGTTTGCATTGATGCAGGAGATGGGAGACTCGTCGTATCTTATCGGAAGCTTGCCTTTGAGGAACAAAACTGACTTAGTGCTTGTGTATTCGGAAACTTAAACCAAAATTTAGGTGTTCAGCCAAAATTTTACCTAAAAGCTTGAGGTCTATATTGAAAAGGGATATTGGTCTAAAATTTCACGATGACAAGTGGTCTGAATTTGATTTGGGTATCATGGAAATTGTGGCTTTAAGGAAGGAAGCGTCAGGTTTTTTTCCCATCCTTGAAAGAATTAAAATAATTAATGAGATGGGGAAAAATAGCAGAGGCATACTTTTTATAGTAGATAGTTGAGACGCCATCTGGACCTGTTTTTTTTTTATTGAGTTTTAGTTGCTTGTTAACTGTCTCCATCTCAGAAAAGATGACAGGCTGGTATAGGCATACCTCCCAACGTTTAAAGAAAGGAAAGAGGGACAAAGTCTGCGGCGCCCCTAGCCATTTGGCAGTGAATGTCATTCAGCAGATGCCCCAGACTGATCATTCATAGTCAAGTCAAAGCAGCCAGAATTTTCTTATATTTCTATGTGTCACTATATGACATGTTGCTTATTTGTGCCTATAAAGCCGTGTTCACACGTTGCATAAATTTGTTTCTTTTTGTTTCTGCCGAAGTCTGCACCAAACTACACATTCCATTTTTGCTACATTTTTTCTGCCTTTTCTCCATTATTTAACCCCTTAACGACCGCCGATACGCCTTTTAACGGCGACAAATTAGGGTACTTCTTCCGATCCGCTGCTTTTTAACGGCGGTCGGAAAAAAGGGTCTAGCGCCCCCCAGAGTCAGAAAATTTCCGGGGTCTCAGCTGCCGGGGGTAGCTAAGACCCTGGAGATCATGATTCTGGCCGGTTTTTCCGGTCCCCGCTCACCTGATGACCGGTATACACCGTATACCGGTCATCAGGTTACAGTAAATGACCGCGCCGGTAAAAAATCATTTATCTCCCATCTGGCATAAACAAACATGTCAGATGGGAGATAAATCTTATCCCCCGGTCCTCTCCGGTCCCCCGGTGTCGCTAACGTGTCCCCCCACCCCCCATTCCTCCCGAAAATCTAACATGGCGCTGCACATACCGGTGCGCACAGCAGCGCGCCGGCCGCATTTCCCCCTTTCCTATGGTTTCTGTCGCATGTGCTATGACACATATGACAGAAACCTGCTCCCCAGGCCCTGCCAAGTCACCCCCTATTCCCACCCCGGTGTTCCCCGGTGTCCCCCGTACCTGTTAGCTCTGATCCCCCGCGGCCCCCTCCTCCGGCTCCTTCACAGTGCACGCCGGTCACACTGCAGAGCGCGGCTGACAGCTTCCTGTGTCTGTGACTCAGACGCTGGCTGCTGCTGCTGCTTGCACAGTATGTAGCTGTGACCCGGGGAGGGTGGGTGCAAATTCTTTGCACCCACTCTCCTCAAATGGATGGTCTGCACTCCTACAAAATGGGGGATACGTTCCCTGAACGTGCCCCCCATATTCTAGAAGGTCCAGAATCGCCGCGGGACTTTCACGATGGATTACAGCAGGGACTTGATTTTTTTTTTTTCTTTTCAATAAATTGGCCAAAGAGGGAATGTTTTTGGGGAGTGTTTTTTCAAATAAATTTTTTTTTTGTTGTGAATTTTTTTTTATTATTACTGTCAATTAGTTATGTCTGGTATCAAATAGACGCTGTGACATAACTAATTGCTGGGCTTGATGCCAGGTGACATTACACACCTGGTATCAACCCCATTTATTACCCCGTTAGCCAACGCACCAGGGCGCGAGATGAGTTGGGGCGAAGCGCCAGGATTGGCGCATCTGATGGATGCGCCACTTCTGGGGTGGCTGCGGCCTGCTATTTTTAGGCTGGGAAGAGTCCAATAACCATGGCTCTTCCCACCCTGAGAATACCAGACCCCAGCTGTCAGCTTCACCTTGACTGGTGATCTAATTTGGGGGGACCCTACGTTTGTTTTTTTTTTTTTAATTATTTATTTATAAATAATTAAAAAAAAAAACAGCTTGGGGAGCCCTCCAAATTGATCACCAGCCAAGGTGAAGCTGTCAGCTGTGGTTTGCAGGCTACAGCTGTCTGCTTTACCCTAGCTGGCTATCAAAAATAGGGGGGACCCCACGTCATTTATTTTAATTATTTTTTTTTCTTTTTGGGCTAAATACAAGGCTAGGCACCCTTTAGTGCCACATGAAAGGCACTAAAGGGTGCCAGCTTAGAATATGCAGGGGGGTGGGACGTTATATATGTTTGACATCTATCCATTCATCCATTGTAGCATTTTAGGCTATGTGCCCACAATCAGGGTTTGCAGCGTTTTGGGCGCAGAGTGTTTTCCCTGCGTCCATAACGCTGCGTTGTGCAGTAGAAGCACAGTGGAAGGATTTTTAGAAATCCCGTGCCCACTGTGCTTCTTTTCTCCGCAGCATAAACCGACCTGTGGCGCAGCTTCCCGAGCCTCAGCATGTCAATTTATGCTGCGGAGAGGAGTGTGCTCTGCAGGTAGCATAGAGCTAAAGTCCACAGCAGCCTGAACCCAAATTGTGGGCATGGGCAGCTGCGTTCTCCCGTGGACAACACTCACATCTCTGTAGGAAGGCTGACACTGTGTACTGGACGCAGTGTCGCTGGATCATGGCCACATAGCCTAAAAGTGAGAAATTTGTTGCTACAGCAACATTTTTGTGAAGTACCTGTGGATTCAAAATGCTTACTATACTCCTGAATAAAATCCTTGAGGGGTCCAGTTTCCAAAATGGAGTCACTTGTGGGGGGTTTCTAATGTATAGGTAACCAAGAGGCTCTGCTAATGTGACATGGTGCGCGCAATTTATTTCAACTTTTCCAAAATTCAAATGGTGCTCCTTCCATTCCAAGCCCTCCCATATATCCAAACAGAGGTTTTTGGCCACATATGGGGTATCCCTGCGCTCACAAGAAATTGGATAACAACCTGTGGGATCCACGTTTTGTTGTTGCCTCTTGAAAAGGTGAGAAATGTGATGTTAAAGAAACATTTTTGTGAAAAAAATGAAAATTTTCAATATGGTAACCTAAGCTTATCAAATTCTGTGAAGTATTCGTGGATTCAAAATGCTCAATATACACCTAGATAAAAGCCTTGAGGTTTCTTGATTCCAGAATGGGGTCACTTGTGGGGGGCCTCCACTGTTTAGGCACTTTAGGGGCTTTCCAAATGCGACATAGCGTCCACTAATTATTCCAGCCAAATGTTCAGTCAAATTGCACTCCTTCCCTTCCAAGACCTGCCGTGTGCCCAAACAGTTGATTTCCACCACATATAAGATATCACCAAACTCAGGAGAAATTGCAGAATACATTTCATGGTGATTTTTTTCCTGTTACCCTTGTGAAAAAAAAGCTACCTGGTTGAAGTAACAATTTTGTGGTAAAATTTTATTTTTTTATTTTCATAGCTCAACGTTATAAACTTCTGTGAGGCACCTGGGGGTTCAGGGTACTCACCAAACATCTAGATAAATTCCTTGAGGGGCCTATTTTCCAAAATGGAGTCACTTGTGGGGGTTTCTGCTGTTTAGGTACCTTAGGGGTCCTCCAAATGCGACATGGTGCCCGCAATCTTTTTCAGCCAAATTTCCTTTCCAAAATTCAAATATTGCTCCTTCCGTTCCAAGCCCTCCCATTTTTCCAAACAAAGGTTTCAGACCACATGTGAGGTATCAACGCGCTCATAAAAAAGTGGGTAACAAACATTTGGGTTAAATTTTTGGAATTACCTCTTGAAAAAGTGAGAGAATTGATGCTAAAGCAACATTTTTGAGAAAAAAATTACAATTTTCAATATGACAACGTAACGTTAACAAAATCTGTGAAGTACCTGTGGGTCCAAAATGCTCAGTATACCCCTCGATAGAAGCCTTAAGGGGTCTAGTTTCCAAAATGGGGTCACTTGAGGGGGGTTCCTGCTGTTTAGGTACCTTAGGGGATCTGTAAAAGCAACATGGTGCCCGCAATCTGTTTCAGCCAACTTTGCTTTCCAAAATTCAAATATTGCTCCTTTCATTCCGAGCTCTCCCATTTACCCAAACAAAGGTTTCTGACCACATGTGGGGTATTGGCGCGCTCATAAGAAAGTGGTTAACAAAGTGTGAGGTCCAATTTTTGGTGTTACCTCTTGAAAAAGTAAGAAAATTAGTGCTAAAGTAACATTTTTAGGTAAAATGTTAATTTTTATTTTTTTTCATTCTACATTACTTTAGTTCCTGTGAAGCACCTGAAGGGTTAATAAACTTTTTGAATGTGGTTTTGAGTACCTTGAGGGGTGCAGGTTTTAGAATGGTGTCACTTTTGGGTATTTTCTGTCACTTAGGCCTCTCAAAGTCACATCAAATGGGATGTGGTCCCTAAAAAAATGGTTTTGTAAATTTTGTTGAAAAAAATGGGAAATTGCTGATGAACTTTGAACCCTTCTAACTTCCTAACCCCAAAAAATGTTGTTTCAAAAATTGCGCTGATCTAAAGTAGACAAGTGGGAAATGTTATTTATTAACTATTTTGTGTGACATAACTCTCCGGTTTATGGGCATAAAAATTAAAAGTTTGAAACTTGCAAAATTTTTAATTTTTTTGTCAAATTTCAGATTTTTTCACAAATAAAATAAAAAAATATCATCCTAAATTTACCTCTAACATGAAGCCCAATATGTCACGAAAAAACAATCTCAGAATCACCGGGATCCATTGAAGCGTTCCAGAGTTATAACCTTATAAAGTGACACTGGTCAAAATTGCAAAAAATGGCCTGGGCATTAAGTACAAAACTGGCTTCGTCCTTAAGGGGTTAATGCGCTTTTGGTTTAGATGTGAATCTGCGTTTTTAAATGTTTTTGTTGTACAGAGAAGCTTTTTCCTGCGTTTTTTTAAGCTCCACTTAAAAACCTCTAGAGAAAAAAAAAAGCACTAAAACCGCAGAGTTCAGCGATATCTTTTCATGGAATCACATCCACTTTGCTTGGAAAATCAAACACAGCAGAATTTATGTGCAAAAAAAGCAGAAAAAAAATGCATGTGAACATGGACTAATTAATTGTCCAAGCAAAGTGCATGAGACGTCATGAAACATTCGCCCCTTTTGCGTCTAAACACGCTGCTGAACTCTGCGGTTTTGGTGGTTTTTTTTATAAGCTTCAGGATTCACATCTGCACCAAACATGTATCAAATACGGGGGACAATGCACAAAAAATACCGCAGACACACAATAATCAGAGAAGAATTCTATTGCGCTCATGATGCAGACACCTGCAAAAAAAACACAGCATTTTACACAGCATTTATGCTACTTGTGAACACGGCCTCAACAATACATATTTATTAGATTTTTTATGGGTTTTAATAAAGAAAAAATAATAAATTGCGCCTTTTTTTACGCCATTTACCGATTCCCATAAATTATCTGATCGCTGTGTTGTTCGGGTCGTTACGATTACAGGGACACCAAATATGTCCATGTTATTTCCTGATTTGTGATGTTTATTATTTTGTAAAAAAGTGTAATAAAATGACATTATTCGATTTTTTTTTTAGTAATTTTATTACCGTAGAGTAAAAAAAAACTTTTTTCCTCTCCCTGTAGAACACAGGATATAGAGATGCTGCTCTGTACAATGGAGCTCTATGTCCTGTGTAATCTGCTGTGTAATCAAGGCTGTATTGTAGGTTCATCCCTATAAAATCCTCCTTCTGACATAATCGTTCCTACTGGCTCAACAGCTAGCACAGCTAGAAAAGCTATGTGGCCTGCTGGACACATGTTTGAAAGTTGCTGCTTTGATTCCAAGGTGGTGAGATTAAAGAAAACATATATATATATATATGTGTGTGTTTTTTTTCCTCATTTCTTTATAATAGTTTTATAGGAACAAATGAATTGACTAATTCCTTCACCTACAAAGAGATGCAGTATCTATCTATCTATTATATATCTATCCCTCTGTGTATTATCTATCTATTATTTATCTATCTATAATGTATCTATTATCTATCTATCATGTATCTATCCATCTATTATCTATCTATCTATCATGTATCATCTATTTATCCATCTATCTATCATGTATCTATCTATCTATCTATCATGTACAGTGCTGGCCAAAAGTATTGGCACCCCTGCAATTCTGTCAGATAATACTCAGTTTCTTCTTGAAAATGATTGCATTCACAAATTCTTTGGTATTATTATCTTCATTTATTTGTCTTCAATGAAAAAAAAAATTGTCATAAAGCCAAATTGGATATACAGTGCCTACAAGTAGTATTCAACCCCCTGCAGATTTAGCAGGTTTGATAAGATGCAAATAAGTTAGAGCCTGCAAACGTCAAACAAGAGCAGGATTTATTAACAGATGCATAAATCTTACAAACCAACAAGTTATGTTGCTCAGTTAAATTTTAATAAATTTTCAACATAAAAGTGTGGGTCAATTATTATTCAACCCCTAGGTTTAATATTTTGTGGAATAACGCTTGTTTGCAATTACAGCTAATAATCGTCTTTTATAAGACCTGATCAGGCCGGCACAGGTCTCTGGAGTTATTTTGGCCCACTCCTCCATGCAGATCTTCTCCAAGTTATCTAGGTTCTTTGGGTGTCTCATGTGGACTTTAATCTTGAGCTCCTTCCACAAGTTTTCAATTGGGTTAAGGTCAGGAGACTGACTAGGCCACTGCAACACCTTGATTTTTTCCCTCTTGAACCAGGCCTTGGTTTTCTTGGCTGTGTGCTTTGGGTCGTTGTTTTGTAGGAAGATGAAATGACGACCCATCTTAAGATCCTTGATGGAGGAGCAGAGGTTCTTGGCCAAAATCTCCAGGTAGGCCGTGCTATCCATCTTCCCATGGATGCGGACCAGATGGCCAGGCCCCTTGGCTGAGAAACAGCCCCACAGCATGATGCTGCCACCACCATGCTTGACTGTAGGGATGGTATTCTTGGAGTCGTATGCAGTGCCATCCAGTCTCCAAACGTCACGTGTGTGGTTGGCACCAAAGATCTCGATCTTGGTCTCATCAGACCAGAGAACCTTGAACCAGTCTGTCTCAGAGTCCTCCAAGTGATCATGAGCAAACTGTAGACGAGCCTTGACTTGACGCTTTGAAAGTAAAGGTACCTTACGGGCTCGTCTGGAGCGCAGACCATTGCGGTGGAGTACGTTACTTATGGTATTGACTGAAACCAATGTCCCCACTGCCATGAGATCTTCCCGGAGCTCCTTCTTTGTTGTCCTTGGGTTAGCCTTGACTCTTCGGACAAGCCTGGCCTCGGCACGGGTGGAAACTTTCAAAGGCTGTCCAGGCCGTGGAACAGCCCAGTAGTTCCATAAGCCTTCCACTTCCGGATGATGCTCCCAACAGTGGAGACAGGTAGGCCCAACTCCTTGGAAAGGGTTTTGTACTCCTTGCCAGCCTTGTGACCCTCCACGATCTTGTCTCTGATGGCCTTGGAATGCTCCTTTGTCTTTCCCATGTTGACCAAGTATGAGTGCTGTTCACAAGTTTGGGGAGGGTCTTAATTAGTCAGAAAAGGCTTGAAAAAGAGATAATTAATCCAAACATGTAAAGCTCATTGTTCTTTGTGCCTGAAATACTTCTTAATACTTTAGGGGAACCAAACAGAATTCTTGTGGTTTGAGGGGTTGAATAATAAATGACCCTTTGAATAAACTTTTCACAATTTAAAAAAAAAATAAAAAAAGAAATAACATTTTTTTTTGCTGCAGTGCATTTCACACTTCCAGGCTGATCTACAGTCCAAATGTCACAATGCCAAGTTAATTCCGAATGTGTAAACCTGCTAAATCTGCAGCGGGGTTGAATACTACTTGTAGGCACTGTAATTCCACACCAAACATAAAAAAGGGGGTGGACAAAAGTATTGGCACGGTTTGAAAAATCATGTGATGCTTCTCTAATTTGTGTAATTAACAGCACCTGTAACTTACCTGTGGCACTTAACAGGTGTTGGCAATAACTAAATCACACTTGCAGCCAGTTGACATTGATTAAAGTTGACTCAACCTCTGTCCTGTGTCCTTGAGCATGGAGCATGGAGAAAAGAAAGAAGACCAAAGAACTGTCTGAGGACTTGAGAATCAAAATTGTGAGGAAGCATGAGCAATCTCAAGGCTACAAGTCCATCTCGAAAGACCTGAAAGTTCCTGTGTCTACGGTGCGCAGTGTCATCAAGAAGTTTAAAGCCCATGTCACTGTGGCTAACCTCCCTAGATGTGGAAGGAAAAGAAAAATTGATGAGAGATTTCAACGCAAGATTGTGCGGATGGTGGATAAAGAACCTCGACTAACATCCAAACAAGTTCAAGCTGCCCTGCAGTCCGAGGGTACAACAGTGTCAACCCGTACTATCCGTCGGCGTCTGAATGAAAAGGGACTGTATGGTAGGACACCCGGGAAGACCCCACTTCTTACCCCAAGACATAAAAAAGCCAGGCTGGAGTTTGCCAAAACTTACCTGAGAAAGCCTAAAATGTTTTGGAAGGATGTTCTCTGGTCAGATGAGACAAAAGTAGATCTTTTTGGGAAAAGCCATCAACATAGAGTTTACAGGAAAAAAAAAAAAAGAGGCATTCAAAGAAAAGCCTCTGGCACTGGACTGCTTGACCGTGTGCATGGCATTATGAAATCTGAAGACTACCAACAAATTTTGCAGCATAATGTAGGGCCCAGTGTGAGAAAGCTGGGTCTTCCTCAGAGGTCATGGGTCTTCCAGCAGGACAATGACCCAAAACACACTTCAAAAAGCACTAGAAAATGGTTTGAGAGAAAGCACTGGAGACTACTAAAGTGGCCAGCAATGAGTCCAGACCTGAATCCCATAGAACACCTGTGGAGAGATCTCAAAATGGCAGTTTGGAGAAGGCCCCCTTCAAATCTCAGGGACCTGGAGCAGTTTGCCAAAGAAGAATGGTCTATAATTGGGGCAGAGCATTGTAAGAAACTCATTGATGGTTACCGGAAGTAGTTATTCGCCGTTATTTTGGCTAAAGGTTGTGCAACCAAGTATTAGGCTAAGGGTGCCCATACTTTTGTGTGGCCCATTTTTTGTGTGAAATGATCAATGATTTGATTTTTGTTTCATTCTCTTTTGTGTTTTTTCATTGCAAGCAAAATAAATGAAGATAATAATACCAAAGAATGTGTGATTGCAATCATTTTCAAGAAGCTGAGTATTCTCTGACAGAATTGCAGGGGTTCCAATACTTTTGGCCAGCACTGTATCTATCCCTCGATCTGTCCCTCTATCATGTATCTATCTATCCCTCTATACTTGTATCCATCCATCTATCCATCATGTATCTTATATGTATATATATATATATATATATATAATCTCCCGCTGTCTATTATATATCTGTCTATCATGTATCCTATCATGTATCTATCTATTATCTGTCTATCCATGTATCTATCTATCTATCTGTATCTATCTATCTATCTATCCATATATCCATCCATCTATTTATTATGTATCTGAATAATCTGCTTCTGGTTTCTCTACTGCAATACAGAGGGCAAGATTACCAAATCTTCCTATGTTTTTCAATAGAGGTAGTAGCTCAGTGGTAGAGCTGCTGCCTATGGACAAGGAGTTCACAAGTTCGAGACCTGGCAAACCAGAGCTTGTATCTATTATATATCTAGCTATCTAAAATTATCTTAATTTAATTTATTTACTGCACTGAGTGGAGGAGCCCTGACATCAGCTGTGAGCCACGGGACTAAGGGAGAGAGCCCTCAAATCGGGACAGTCCCGCAGATTCCGGGACGGTTGGGAGGTATAGGTTTAGGAGATCAAACATGTTGGAGTTAAAGGGAACCTGTCAGCAGAAATTTCGCCCAAAACCTAAAAGATTCCCCCTCTGCAGCTCCTGGGCTGCATTCTAGAAAGGTCCCTGTTATTTTTGTGCCCCATGTGAGACCAAAATAAAGGCTTTATAAAGTGGTACCTTTTTGTATTCAGATAGTGTAAATGTGACACGGGGGCGGGCTCTCTGGCGTCCGTTATTCTGCCCCCTGGTCCTGTATGCCGCCCCCATCGCTCCTTTCCATACTTTTGGACGCCGCCCACTGCTCCAGCCATCCCCGCGCATGCCCAGTGCCAGTCTCACGGGACTGAGCAGTGTGACCGCTGGTGACGTGTGCGCAGGCAAGTGATTATGGGCGGGGCTGTGATTGTTATCAGCAAGTACCCGCCCATAATCTCGTGAGCGCGCAAACCTCACCAGCGGTCACTGTGCTCAGGGTAGTGCTAGACTGTATGGGCTGCTTCCAGGGATGACGTCCCTTTTGTCACGTGATAGTATTTTGAACACGCCCCTATCACGTGACAAAAGGGACGTCATCCCTGGAAGCAGCCCATACAGTCTAGCACTACCCTGAGCACAGTGTGACCGCTGGTGAGTTTTGCGCGCTCACGAGATTATGGGCGGGTACTTGCTGACAACAATCACAGCCCCGCTCATAATCACTTGCCTGCGCACACGTCAACAGCGGTCACACTGCTCAGTCCCGTGAGACTGGCACTGGGCATGCGCGGGGATGGCTGGAGCAGTGCATCAGCTATGGAAAGGAGCGATGGGAGCGGCATACAGGACCAGGAGGCAGAATAACGGACGCCAGAGAGCCCGCCCCCGTGTCACATTTACACTGAATACAAAAAGGTACCACTTTATAAAGCCTTTATTTTGGTCTCACATGGGGCACAATAATAACAGGGACCTTTCTAGAATGCAGCCCAGGAGCTGCAGAGGGGGATGCTTTTAGGTTTTGGGCGAAATTTCTGCTGACAGGTTCCCTTTAAGGAGGGGAGGAGAATAGTATTGAGGAATGTTTCTATTTCTATTGTCTATCAGATGTCAATTAATTCACTGCACTGAGGGGCAGGGTTGAATGTAAGGCCTGTATTGGAGTGTAGCAGTATTGGGGTGCGTGGAAAAAGAAGTCATTTAAGGTGCTAGGCAAGGTTGGAGTTGCTTTTATTATTAAGGATGAAAAAGCACTGTTGAGACCAGCGAATAGCGTGATCTGTATTTTCAGAGAGACAATGTTATAGCTCGGAATGCACATGAATAAATTCACTATATATAAAGGGCGAAGGTGAGTTCTTCATCTGAAAATCTAATGCTGACACCCTACTCTCCAGGTCCATTATTGTAGCAAGTGTTTTTTTCTACGAGCAGCTTCTTTAATGTAAAAACCTCTGAGCACAGCTTTGTGAGCATTCCATAGGGAAATTGGAGATTGGGCTGACTACTGGTTCAGAGAGAATTAATCATCGAGGTGATCACCTAGTCGCTGAGAAATTTCTGGATAGGAGAGGAAGGAATCAATCAGAGTCCAAGCTGAATGAGCGGGGATGTGGGTGTAATGAGGAGCAGGTCAGCTAGATTGGGGAATGTTCTGACCAAGGAGTGGAAATGATAGCAATATTAGTTATATTGGGAATAAACTCCGGGTGCCCGAATATATGATCAATTCTACTATAGGACAATGACGTGAAAAGTAAGCAAAGTCTTTGACCAAGGGGTAATAAAAAAACAAAAAGAAAGGGAGCGCTCCCTGTGTGAAATCTGTGACAATTTTGAATAATAATTGGGTATAATACCCACTCACCCCTCTATGTTGTGCTGAGCAGGCACAACACCGGTTAGAAGCCTGATTTCTCTGATCACCACTCAGCCTCCTGCTTAATGCTCATGGTCTTGCAGACTCCTCTCAGGGTGAACTTGTCCTCCAATCTCATCTGGACTCAGAAGAAATCCACTTGTTGGGCAGTGATTTGGAGCCAGGTCAGACGCAGGAGGTGAGCCCCAGCAACCGTCACCTCCAAGGTTTAATGTGCTCTGCACGAGTCGCTTACCTGCCAGTTACACCCGACAATTGCTGGCCTGCAAACACACCTGCACACTGCTGCAGGACCGCCCGCTCCTCTCTGTGTAATGAGAGCTACTCAATAAAAAAAAAAAAAAAATTGGGAATATGCTCTTGCGCTGCTCTGCAGATGTAAACAGATACAAACGATGACTAAAGAACTTTTTAATTTAATAAAAAACGTCACTACGCGTTTCGGAGGCGATCTGCCCCCTTCCTCAGGTGCATAAGCCATGAACAGTACTGCCCCATCTTATATAGACAGGAAACACCACACACGTTTGCAATCAAAGCATGTCAATTAAAAATCCTAAAATAAAACAAGAATATGCAAGGTTTATAAATCCATGAATAAAACAGGAAAAAAAACACATATAATTGTATATTTAAATACAAAATATAAATATCTTATTGTATATTAAAATATTCTATTAGGCTATGTGCGCACTAAAAAGTGACTTTTTCTTAAGAAAAAAACGGACCCTCTGAAAGAATCCCACACCCGCGGCAAAAACCGCGGTAAAACCGCACCTGCAGTTTTGCAGCGATTTGCAGCTTTTTTGCTGCGGTTTACAGCGGATTTACTGCGGATTTTCCATAAGTTGGTCCCCGCAAATTTTTACCATTATCTATGCAAAAACCACAGGTACCTGCGAAAAAGAAGTGACATGCTCATTAATTCCGCAGCGGAAAATCAACGGGTAAATCCGTGGTTATAAAAAAAAGCAGTGTGCACACAGCATTTTTTAAAACCCATAGGATTTGCTGGGGAATGACTGCAGTAATGTTAGACACATTTTCTGCAGCAATTCCGCAGCGTGCGCACAGGGCCTTAAATCTCTCTCCCAACTTCATTGGTCTTTCTACTGAATTACAATTTTCGTAATCCCACTGGATTACCTAATGATATAATACTTGTTATGATTGTGTAATCAACTCACATAGGAGAGATATGTGAAACACTGAAAACCTTTTCCTGGCCCAGCCGATTCCTGTAAAGACTAGAGATTCGGACCCCGCAGTCCCTAGTGGTGCCTGCATAGGTTAGAATGGCCCAAACACCAGAGTAAATTATCAAAACTTGGACCTATGCTGCCTGAATGGTCGTGGTCGTGGTTGTGCATTATATCTCCTCATGTACTTGCCCTTATTATTATCACCAAAAATTGTATTACGGTATTCCATGGGATCTTTATGATGTTACATTTTTTCAACTTCACCACCAATTAGGTCCCTACAATATTGGATCCTCTCAGTGGAGATCTTCTATATAAGAAAATTCTCCTGATTGACCCGTCAAGGATGGATAGGGACAGGGACAAGATGGTGGAGAGGATATTACACCTCACCCTAGAGATTCTCTTCCGGCTTACTGGAGAGGTGAGAGATTCTGATGACGTCACATTACATCATTCTTATCTATGGGAATTACCAAAAGGACAGAACTGGAGAGGTAAGGAAATGTATGGAAATGTATGCGGTGAGAGTTATCGCTGTGTCTCTCCTTATTCAGGATTACACAGTAGTGAAGAAAACCTCTAGGGAGCACTGTCAAGTCCCTGTGTGTGAGGGATGGGGAAGACCCCTGAGCCCAATCACGGGACCTCCACCTCACCCCCTGATACATGGGGACATCAATGACCAGAAGATCCTAGAACTCACCTACAAGATGATTGAGCTGCTGACTGGAGAGGTGACACTGCTGGGAATGCTGGGACATTATACAGTAACGCTATGAAGGGATCGGAGGATGACGGTATCATTTTATGTGTCAGGTTCCTATAAGATGCCAGGACATCACCATTTATTTCTCCATGGAGGAGTGGGAGTATTTAGAAGGACACAAAGATCTGTACAAGGAGGTCATGATGGAGGTTCCCCAGCCCCTCACATCACCAGGTAATAGACAGGACTAAATACACACGGCCTATAATTATCTGTATGTAAAGAATGAATTCAGTCCCTGTATGTGTTTCCTCCAGTTCTATCCAGTAAGAGGACAACACCAGAGAGATGTCCCCGTCCTCTTCTTCCACAGGACTGTAAACAAGAAGATCCCAATGTTCCTCAGGATGATCAGGTAGATGGAGAAAAGGTGTCATGAAATCTCCCCTATGATGTGTAGACGTCTGTGAAGGTCTTGTGTTCAGTTTTGTTTATCCACCAATTTTATACACTGAATGGACAATTTATTACAGACGCTGGCCCTTTCACAATATGAGCTTCACTGTGTGGAAATTAAAGTGGTGACCTTGGAGTGCAGCATAAAATGTGAACAAGGTTTCTGCTAATATATTTCAGTGAGAATTCATACTAGAATTGGCGAATAGAGCAATCTCAGTGACTTTAAATGAGATATGATCATCGTTGCTAGACTAGTAAAGATCAGTATTTAAAAAAACAACAACCTTGAAAAGTTTTATCATGCACCAGTGTGGAGAATAAATTAAGAATGTTGTGATCAACAAAAAAATGAAACGAGGAGATGTTGTGGATCTAACTACCCGTCGAAAGAAGTCTGAGGAGGATATCAAAAATCAGTCTGATGAATATAGTGTACATTAATGGAAAATGTAGCCAAATACACTTGTGATTTGACTAATGTGCCCAAATGAAGAAGTTATTGTTTAGCATAGTGTAGTAAGAATAGTCTTTAGCAGCAGACGATCATTTTGAGTTCTAGTGCTATTTAAGGAAAACAAAATGGTGTCTCCTGCAGTGAACAAACATTATATTATAGAGAAGTAGAAATCATTGTATGTTCAGATGTATCAAGATTTCCATTGCACCATACTAATCAGATGGTTAGACTTTTGCCCAAGCAGCAAGAATCTGTGCACCCTTTCTGTCAGGCGTTAACAGTTACGAATGGTGAAGGTTTTATTAATACTGTATGGAAACTTTTCTTGACACATCTTAGCTCCTCTGATACCTTGGATGGCAAAGTTTACCTAACCATTGTCACCAACCAAGCTCATTACTTCTTGACAATTGTTCACATCATGGCACAAAAGACAATGCACTCTACTAGAAGGTTTATGTAGTCCTCAATATGTTGGTTATTTTTGCTTCCCCAGCCTTCACAGTCTCCAGATCTTAATCCTATAGCACATCTCTGGGACGAGATAGAATGGGATAGTCAGAGCATGTCAGTGCCTCCATTTAATTTCTTGTCCTCATGAGCCAATATTCCTGTAGAACAATTTCAAAAGCTAGTGGAGTCCTCCTGGCACAATAACATTTTGTGGTTATGAAAATCAAAGGAGATCCATCAAGCTGCTACATGATTGTCTCTTATAAAGTGGCCATTCAGTGTATGTTTTATGATAACAGGATAAAGCTGATCGTAGACATTAGATGTTGTCTCAATTTTCTGGTTATGGAGGCTGCTGGTTACAATTAGGAGCCAACAGGTAGTATTTATACAGGAGACCTGCAGCTGTCTGATATCTAACGCTGTCATGCCTATTTTGGTCAATCATGTTAACTGAAAAAGCACACCCACCAAACTTTGTATTACTTACACTTGTGTAAATGTATATGTTGTATAGCTTCAGTGCAATAATACAGTATACTTACTTTTCACCATGTTCCCCGATTTCCAGTTCTACTCTGGTCCTCTTCTGAACACATCACGTCTATTGCGTCTTGATGGCTCACACTGGGTTCTATGTGTCAGCCAGAAGTTGCTTTATCAATGTAAACCTATTGCGTGTGAGAACAACCCTCAAATTGTGTCAACAACTTCCAGCTCACACATCGAGCTCAAATTGAATCGGCAAGTCGGGATCACCTTTATATTTACATAGGTTTAATTAATAAACAGTTTTTTTGGTGGGAATACTTCTTTAATCATGTTTTCTGGTCTTCAAATTCATTTTACGTAACTTCTCCAACCTTCTGTGACTTTTACAATCTCTCTTTCAGGGTAAAGATTTGAATATTAATATTACGGAGACATATGTGAGTGATGATGAGTGGGGTAAAGAAGAGGAGATTTTAACAGATAACTATAATGGTGAGTAGTATGCACTATATGCAAAGACTGCTGATTTACTACCTTGTACAGCTATATGTAGTAGTTACAGAGAGATGCCAGCTATGCAACACAGCCAACATCTGCCTGGTATGAAGCAGGCTCAGCTAATGTTGGGAGTTGTTTCTAGCTCAACCATTGGTCCATCTTACCAAAGTCTTTAGTGTTCTGTTTTTTATTCAATTATATTGTTTTTAATTTATATATGAATCAGATTGTATTTCATTGGATTTTACGTACCAGTAAAGAGAGGCAGGTGGATGTCTAAGCAGGGATGATACAGGAATCATGTCAAGCCTATGTCAATATTTAGCACGGTTTGTTGTTGCTACCACTGGCCTATTCAGATGGAAACTTAATTTTACTACAATTTGTATAGACAATTTATACAGAAATGTTATAAAATAGATAAATACAATATGTACTGATTTCAAGGTAATTTTACAGAAAATAATTAAATTGGTTATATTTTTGGCAGATGACTGTACCGGGAGTTTGGAGGGATATCTGATATTGTCAGATTTTACAACAGATGATCATGTTATAACAGCAGATAAATTTGAAGACTATGCCATAATCCCAGATATAGCACCAGCCCTTCAGAGAAAAGATTTATCTTCTGGTCCTTCTGATTCATTACAGACCGTTAAGCAAAATACACATAACAAAATGAATGAACATCAAAGACCATTCAGAGGGAAGAAACGATTTTCATGCTCAGAATGTGGGAAATGTTGTGTTCGGAAATCTGACCTTGTTAAACATTTGAGATTTCACACAGGGGAAAAACCATTTTCATGTTCGGAATGTGGGAAATGTTTTTCTCAGAAATGTGACCTTGCTAAACATTTCAGAATTCACACAGGGAAGCAACCATTTTCATGTTCAATATGTGGGAAAGGTTATAGTGCTAGATCAAAACTTTTTACACATCAGAGAAATCACACAGGGGAGAAGTCACCATTTTCATGTTCAGAATGTGGAAAATGTTTTTCTCAGAATTGTGACCTTGCTAAGCATGTGAGAATTCACACAGGTGAGAAACCATTTTCATGTTCTGAATGTGGAAAATGTTTTAACACTAATTCAATTCTTGTTAGACATCAGAAAATTCACACAGGGAAGAAGGTCTTTTCATGTTTAGAATGTGGAAAATGGTATAACCAAAAATCGGCTTTAGTAGGACATCAGAGAACTCACACAGGGGAGAAACCATTTTCATGTTCTGAATGTGGCAAATGTTTTAACTCTAAATCAACTCTTGTTACACATCAGAGAATTCACACTGGGGAGAAGCCATATTCATGTTCTGAATGTGGAAAGTTTTTTAGCCATAAAGCAACCCTAAGAACACATCAAACAATTCACACTGGAAAGAAAATATTTTCGTGCTCAGAATGTGGAAGATGTTTTACAAGGAGACCAAATCTTATTGCACATCAAAGAATTCACACAGGGGAGAAGTTATTTTCATGTTTAGAATGTGGGAAATGCTTTACCCAGAAATCAGTTTTATTTAGACATCAAAGAATTCACACAGGTGAGAAGCCATATTAAGAATCCATGAAACGTTTTAAATAGAAAACAGATTTTGTTAGACATCTAATAATTCACAAAGGGGAGAACACACTCTTTTCATTTATAGAATGTTAACATTTTTTAGCCATAATGCAGATCTTATCAGGCATCACAGAATTTAGACAGAGAAGTCATTTTCATCCACTGCATGCTATCAGTGTCTTAGCCTCTAATTGGAGCATCAAGCAGATCACACAGGAAAAGCATTTTCATATTCCAAATGTAGCAATTTTTTTTTATCCAGAAATCATATTCTCTTCCGAGAAGTAGTTATTCTGTTTTTTGTTTTTTTTTTATTTTATTGACAATGTCTAAAAAATTGAAAATTTACAGTCCAAGTAAACTTGCATGTCATAGTAGAAAATGATAAAGTAATTTATACCCTAAATGATGATTGAAAATTACGTGCAATTACAAAAAAATATCTGTTATCGAAAAGTAAACACAATAAAAAAAAAACTTAATGTGCAGGCTCTCAGCTTTAATTTGAGACTATTCACATGTTTTGTGGAGTAAGGGTTTAGGAATTACAGGTCTTGTAGCAGCATTTTTTTAAGGAGACCAAAGGTAAGGGAACAAGTACCTCATAACTTTGGCTGTGTGGATTATTCTTTCCTTAATCCATCATCAATTAGGCAGGTAAAAGGTCTGAAGCTGATCCTAGGTGTCGCATTTGCAGTTGGAAGCTGTTGCTGTGAACCCAACACATGCGGTCTTACTATGCAGCTCTGACGCACGAGTCAGGAGAGCTACCAGCCAGGCCATGCATTGCAATTGTTGTCCGTGTTATAGGAGAGTGTGATTGCACCCTTAAAATAGAAAAGCCAGATTAGACTTTGACAAAAAAGATCCAAAAAAGCCAGCCAAGTTCTGGAAAAGCATTGTAAGGACAGAAGAAACTAAGATCAACCTGTACCAGAATAATAGGAAAAAGAAAGTGTTGAGAAGATTTGCAATGGCACGTAATCCAAAGCACAGCACATTCTCTGTGGACACAGTGTGATGGCCAAGCATGCATGGCTTCTAATGGCCCTGATCTCCATTGTTTATTATCCAACAAAGTAAAGTTTAAACAATTAGCAGCTGCTTGAGTGGAAGCTGCAATGGAGCAGATAATATCTGGGTGGGTATTCATATGGATTCCTTCCCCATTGCCTGTTGTTCCTCCCCCTCTCTGTTCTCTATGCTAATTTAATTTCTTCACTAAGATGGCGTTGGAGTTGGTGCCTGCGCATAGTGCTTATCTCCGGCGCCATCTGTGTGAAGATCGTGTAACCCCCTGCTATTCTATTCTTGCGGCTGAGAGAGCAGCGCATGCACCCTCACATCTTCTGCTCTCGTTGGGACCCCGGGTGTTCCGTCGGGCTGTCGTGCTTTCTGGGTGCGCATGCGCACAGCATACTTCCTTATCGGCGCACAGTGATGACGCGTGCACCCTGGATCATATGACTTCCGGGCGCCGGTGGCGGAATTCTGGGGGAGGGGTTGTACTTTGGCAGGTCCTGCACTTGTGTAAAGTGCTTTTGCTCCAGCCACACATCTCCCCCAGTGAAGATGGATGAGGCAGTTCAAGACCAGCAGAAACCGCAGCAGCAACAGCACCAAGAACATCATCACTTACAGCCAGGTCAGCAGCAGAAGTGACGTGGTAAAGATGTTTCCCACTCTGGCAGGTGGTCCAAGCGCAGTGCCAGCGGCACAAGCCAGCAGAGTCACGGCTCCAGCAAGGTGGACCAGGGGAAAAAGCTAATTCCGTGGTCTTCAGAGGAAACTCGTCATCTGACCCGATTTCTCCTCCTTATCCACTGCCATCAGGATTATCTTTTGGTCAGTTATCCTCGTGAATATTCACTTATGAAGGATTCCTCCTTTTCTCTCTATTGTATTTTGTTCAGAAAAGCCCAAGAATAGTCTTATGAAGACTAAACACAGGGAGTGCGCCCTCTGTAGGAAACGGTTACCCAGTACTTGGTCCAAACGTCTATGCCAGTCCTGCATTCAGCAGACAATCCGTGACGAGACCCAGGGCTTCGCCTCCAATCTAAGGGCCGTCATTAGGTTTGAGGTGAATAGCTCCCTTAAATCCCTATCCAAAGGGAAGAAAGAGAGATGGAAGGAACATGGAATGTTGCCACCCCTATCAAGCGAATCAGACAGATTGGAAGGAGAATGCAAGTCATCTAACTCCTCCCGTTCATCCTCTTCCCCTGACACCAATACCGTGGGCGACATTGCTTCCCCCCAGAAGACACAGATAAGTTGGTCAGAGCCGTCAGATCCACAATGGGCATACCCGATGACAAAACTTGCAACACAGTGGAAGACATCATGTTTGAGGTCTCGAGCAAAAGAAGCATCGAGCCTTCCGAATCAATGAGAAAATCAGCTCCTTTATCATGGTCAAGTGGAAGAAACCAGAAAAATGGGGTTCTCTCCCATCATTCTTCAAGAGGCAATACCCATTTGATGACTCCGACACAACATCATGGGATAAAGTCACGAAGCTGGATGTGGCCACTCAAAGGCATCAAAGATATCCACCCTACACTTCGAGGATTTAGGAATCTTGAAGGACCAAATGGATAAGAGAGCGGATATCTTCCTAAAAGGGACCTGAGAAGCTTCAGCAGGGGCCCTCAGACTGGCAATTGTGGTGACATGCACGGCCAGGTCCTTATCAGTCTGGCTGAATGATCTAGAAGAGCAACTTCATGGCCAGGGAGAACATTTTATCCACGATTCCGTTGATGTGCTGCGCATCAGCATTTCTTTCCGATGCGTCAGCAGATTCAGTGAGGTTGGCTGTTTGGTTTGCAGCACTATCGAACGCAGAACGCAGGCCTCTCTAGCTTAAACACTGGCCAGGATACATGCAAGCAAAATTAAAGCTATGCTCCATCTTCTGTCAGGGGGAATTCCTGTTCAGCCCCTTGTTGGGTGACATCTTAGAAAAGGCCAAAGACAAGAAGAAGGGGCCCCCAAGCATCTCCCTTCCATCTTACTGGGGTTCCTTTCGAGAGCAAGAGAATCCTGCAGAAGAGACTAGGGGAGATGGAACTTGGACCAAGGAAGGAAAGATCGAGGCCTCATGTTTATGGGTACCTCCCTGAAGGGAAGTGACTGGTGTCTCCAGGTAGGGGAAGACTTTCCCTGTTTCTTCCTGCCTGGGAAAAAATCTCAACCAACATCTGGATTCTCTCATTAGTAAAGTCCGGCCTGAAGTTGGGATTTCTGGATTCACCGCCACAACGTTATATTCTAACATCCCCCCATACGTCCCTGGTGGAGCAACAAGCATTGGAATTGGAGGTTCTGGGCCTGGTAAAGAGAGCAGTCCTCTTGGAGGTTCCGATGCAGGAGCAAGGGAGGGGATATTATTCCCCTCTCTTCTTAGTTAACAAACCAGACGGGTACTTCAGGACCATTATAAACCTGAAAGGCCTAAATGTTCATATAAAGTCGGAAACCTTCAAAATGGAGACAATCAGGTTAACAGTAAAGATTATTTTTCCAGGATGTTATATGGCCGTGTTGGATTTGAAAGATGCCTACTATCATGTGGCTATACACGTGGAATATCATAAATTCCTCAGATTGGCCCTATACATCAAAAGACAGATACACCACTTCAAATATAGAGCCCTCCCCTTCGGCCTGTCAGTAGCTCTGCGTATCTTCACCAAGCTGATAGTGGAAGTAACGGCTCATCCACGGAAGCACAACACGCTACTAGTCCCATGCCTGGACGACTTTCTGATTGTGGACGCATCTTATCGTCATTGTGTTGTCCAGATGCAGGAAATGTTTTCCACCATGCAGAGACCAGGGCTGGCTACTAAATCTAAAAAAAAAAAATCAAGATTATAGCTACAGAAAGTACAGGTGTTCCTGGAGCTCATCCTAGATTTCAACACCTAGGAATGTCGTGTTCCACAAGACAAGATGTTACACATCCACAACCAAGTCTCCAAAGCCATTGCATCACCTGTTATGTCACTCAGGCAAGCCATGTCTCTCCTGGGGTCGCTGGCTTCGTGTATCCCGGCAGTTGAAGGGGCTCAGATTCATACCAGGGAATTGCAGTGGAATATTCTGCGACTCTGACGGGTCAATTATAATTGATAATTATCAGCGAACCTGACGCTAAAACCATCAGTAATCCAGTCCCTCTTTTGGGGGAGCAACACACAAAATCTGTCGAAGGGCAAAGCCTGGAAAAATTCAGTCTCACAAATTATTACTACAGACGCGAGCCCCAGCGGCTGGTGAGCACATCTGCAGGAACATCTAGTTCAGGGGATTTCGTCAGAAAGGGAGAAACTGACCTCCTCAAATCTAAAAGAACTGATGGCGGTGGAACATGAAGTGTTAAACTTTCTACCCATTATAGTAGGGTGTCACGTGCAAATCCTCTTGAACAATTCAGTAACAGTGGCCTAAATCAAACGTCAAGGGCAAGCTCATTTCAGAGCCCTGTTAGAGACGGCTGTCCATATATTTCAACTAGCAGAGCAACACCTGCAGTCATTAACAGCCCTGCACATTAAAGGGAACCTGTCATCAGAAATTTAGCTATAAACCTAAAAGTTTTCCCTTCTGCAGCTCCTGGGCTGCATTCTAGCAAGGTTCCTCTAGTTTTTCTGGCCCCTTTTATACCAAAATAAACACTTTATAA
Source organism: Anomaloglossus baeobatrachus (assembly GCF_048569485.1). Lineage (NCBI taxonomy): Eukaryota > Metazoa > Chordata > Amphibia > Anura > Aromobatidae > Anomaloglossus > Anomaloglossus baeobatrachus. Next base: position 521,115,808 of record NC_134357.1, read on the forward strand.
AGTTATACCTTTTCGTATGTAAATTTCGTAAATTATCCATGGGGGCGGGCTGCCTGGTGTCCGTTACTGTCCTCCTGCCGATTTACGCCGCCCCCGAACGCTGAATTTCAAACCTCAGGACGCCACCCCTGGGCGCCTGAGGTCCCGCGCATGCGCTGTGCGACTGTAGCGGGACTGTGCACTGCGTGCACGTGTAACCGCTGGTGACGTTTTGCGCAGGCACGAGGTTATGGGCGGCGCTGTGAGTGTCATCAGCAAGTGCCACCCATGACCTCGTGACCGCACTTTCCCTTCTTCCTCCAGCGTTCTGCGCCGGCCAAATGCCCATTCGTCACCTCCTTCCCATCGTACCCTGCAGCAGGAAATAGATGGGAGGAGCGGAGCAGGCCAACACAGGAGAAGCGGAGAGGATCTGAACTACGTACAGAAGGGAGAGCGCGGCCACGAGAGTATGGGCGGGCACTTGCGATGCAATCACAGCGCCGCCCATACTCTCGTGCCTGCGACCACGTCACCAGGTGTCCTGGCGTGCACGGGACCTCGGGCGCAGTGGGCGGCGTCCTGAGGGATGATTTGGAGCGTGGGGGGACGGCGTAAGGGACAGCAACGGACATCAGACAGCCCGCCCCCATGGAGAATTTACAAGATTTTCATACCAAAAGGTATAACTTTATAAAGTATTTATTTTGGTTTAAAAGGGGGCACAAAAAGAAGAGAAACCTTACTAGAATGCAGCCCAGGAGCTGCAGAGGGGGAAACATTTAGGTTGAAAGCCAAATTTCTGATGACAGGTTCCCTTTAAAGGAGAAGACATCTGCAAAGCGGATTTTTTGACTTGCAATCTGCTACGACAAGGGGATTGGGTCTTGAGTTACTCTGTGTTTTCCCAAATAGTGAACTTGTGGAGGCAACTAGTCATAGACCTGTTTGCAACCAGACAGAGCTTGAAGGTGGAAACATTTTGTTCCCTCAATGCCAAAAAAATCCCCATGCAGTAGACTCCTTCCTGTTCAGATGGGACTTGAGTCTGGGATACGCCTTCCCTCCAGTGATGCTGATTCCAGCTGTACTTAGGAAGATCAGAGAAGATCGAGCAAAGGTCATCCTGATAGCTCCCTTTTGGCCCAAAAGGCCTTGGTTTTATAGGCTACGGAGGATGTCCATCTTCGACCCATGCGTGCTTCCGGACATCCCAGGCCTTCTCTCGCAGGGGCCAGTCACACATCGTCAAATTTCCAAAAGGCTTCTCCCCTAATCTGGTTTCAACTTTGCTCCAGAGTAGAAAGCCAGTAACCACCAATATTTATGCCAGAACCTGGAACAGATTCTTGTCTATCCCAGAAGTCCAGCTCAGTGATGAGGTCTCTGTCGGTTCCATCTTAGAACTCCTGCAGAAGGGAGTAGATTTCGGGCTTTCCACTAGCACCCTGAAAGTCCAGGTGTCCACACTAGAGACCTTATATAATTACCGTATTTTTCGGACTATAAGACGCACCGGACCGTAAGACGCACCCTGGTTTTAGAGAAGGAAAATAGGAAAATAAAATTTTAAGCAAAAAATGTGGTCATGATACACTGTTATCTGCTGCTGACACTATTATGGGGGTAATGTCCCCAAATTCTCTACTAAGGTACCCCATCCTGGTAATGATCCTCCTGCCTTGTGTATATATTTATGTCCCTCATCCTGGTATAGCCCCATCTTGCTATATACTGCATCCTGGTATGTGCTCCCATCCTGCTATATACGCCATCATCCTCCTCATATACCCCCATCATCCTGCTATATGCCATCATTCTGTTCATATACTCCCATCATCCTGGTATATGGCCCCATTATCCTATTCATATACTCCCATTATCCTGGTATATGGCCCCATCCTGCTCATATATCCCCATCATCCTGCTATATGCCATCATCCTGTTCATATACCCCCATCATCCTGCTCATATACCCCCATCCTGCGGCACACACAAAAAAATAAATAAATGTTTACACTCACCTTTCCTCGTTCCACGCAGCGTCGCTCCTCCTCCTGTCTGTGCCGGCAGTGCTGTGTTGAGCCGGCCACGTTCCCTGCAGCACTGCGATGTATTGTCCTCCAGTCTGCTGGCGCGGCTGTGAAGAGACACGTGCGCACAGCGATGACGTCATCGCTGTGAGCACCACTAGTATCCAGTCCACACAGCGCGGCCGGCAGACTGGAGGACATCGCGATGCTGCAGGGGAACGGTGAGTACATTGATTCACTGCACCCCGCACTGATGATGATGCGCGGGGGGCAGTGAATACAGCCGAGCATGATCACTCCAGGCTGTAGTTGCCAGGGCTGATCACGGCCGGCTGTTAATTATGCGCGCATCCCCGCCCATCATCCCGCCCACCTATCAGCCCCGGCTTCAGCGCTGAGAGATGATGGGCGGGAGGATGGGCGTGCATATGTAATGAGCGGGCCAACGTGGTCACGGCAGGCGCTGCTGCTGCCTGCTCGTGCCCCCGATGACCCGCTCCACCGCAGCACCCTCATTCCCCGCAGCCATGCCCTACATTAAGACCATTAGACGCACCCCCCACTTTCTCCCAACATTTGGGGGGGGAAAAGTGCGTATTATGGTCCGAAAATACGGTATCATTTGACACATAATCAATGGATTTTCAGGTATATTAGGGCCCGCTCCAGAGCAACACCTATTGCTAGACCTAGAATGCCTCCATGGTATCTAAATCTGGTGCTATCAGCCTTGACTGAGCCTCCTTTTGAACCCATAGCATCAACACCAATTAAGTGGCCTTCACTTAAAACCATCCGTTTAGTTGGGTAAACATCAACCCATAGGGTTAGTGATATCCAGGCCTATCCAGGCCCTGTCGGCAGATCCTCCTTTCACCCACATTTAGAGCATAGGATTGTGTTGAGACCAGGTGCAGCGTATCTCCCTAAAGAAGATTCTAAATTCCATAGATATCAGGAGGTGGTTCTCCCCTGCTTCTGCAGTAGTACCAGGAATCAGAAGGAGGAAAAGCTACATACCCTGGATGTCCAAAGATACCTGAAAAAATACCTTGAGGCCACAGAGTCTTGGAGACAAGATAGATCTTTATTTGTCACCTTTCAGGGCCAGGGAAAGGATCACAGGGCAATTAAATCTACTCTACCTAGGTGGATCCGAGAGGCCATTAGTTTAGTCTACATGACTGCAGGCAGGTCACCCCTGGAAGGGCTGAAGGCTCATTCCACAAGATTGGTGGCAATCTCCTGGGCAGAAAAGTCCGATGTCTCCATCGAGCACATTTGTAAGGCGGCAACATGGTCTTCACCCTCTACCTTTTATAAGCACTACCGGCTAGGTCTATCATCCTCTTCTCCTCCTCTGATCTCACTTTTGGTAGAAGGGTTCTATAGGCTGTGGTCCCTCCCTAGCTGAGCTCTTTGTAATTGTCTCCATGGTGCTGTCATGGGTGATAGGAAAAATATGTAATTACTTACCGGTAATGTGTTTTTTCAGAACCCATGGCAGTTCCCTCCCTTCACTTGTGGGGTGTTTTATAAAAATAAAAAGCATATCAGATCTACACATGTATATATTTACTATAATGGACACAATGGACGTAGCCTATCAGGTGATTGGATGTAGGTTAGGTTAACAATGTTTATCCGGAGGTCCTCTCATGCTCTGTAATCCAACAGATGCATGGGAGAGGTACCGCCTTTTTATTCAGTAGGTTTCCTGTCCTAGAAGTGCGGATCCCTTCTCTCCATGGTGCTGTTACTTACCGGTAAGTAACTACATATTTTGGTGATGTACGTGGCTTCCAGAACTCAAACAATCATTGCCTAGAAAATATTCTCTACAAAGTGTTAAAAATTAACATTTTATTTATGGTAAATTTTTCCAATTACTTTTGAGCCCCTGAAATGAGGAGACTTTGTAGAAAAATGTTTGCAATTCCTAAATGTTTAACAAGATATTTTTATTCAACCCCTTTAATTAATCCTTAAAGTTTCCTCTTCAGTTGCATCTCAGTTGCTTCATTTTAAAGAAAAAATAGTGGCATGCTGTACCCAAATCACGAAGATTCGGTCACTGTCCACATTTTTCTGGACCTAATTGTTTATTCTGAATGGGCAATCCATTTGACATTTAATCTAGTAGCGCGATGGACACTTTTAGAATTGAAGCAAGTCATCACGATAGATTTTACTAGATGTTGAAGATTTTCTGCAGGAATATTGACTCATACAGACACACAGACAGGATAATTTTTCAAAGGTATCACTGCCCACTTGAGTCTTTGTGTTTTCCTGGGACAGCAATAGTTTTTGGACTAGTCTGCTGTAACAGCACATCATAGCCGAATGATAGTGCCCTGTGCGTTTCGATTTTATTTGGCGATGTAGTGTTCCTTGGCTGAAATTTGCTTGACTTAGCATCACATTGATCAAAACAATTAACAGGATTGTATTTTACTGAATATTTTTTTTACTCGATCACAAACAATATCCTTGGAATACTCTTGACAACATTGCAAGAGAAAACCCTACAAGTTTGGCAATTTTTCAACATTGGCCCAGATTGTTCCAGCACCAGTGATCACGCTGCATTCAAAATCACTCTACTGTGATGTAGATTGACACTGAAATCGATACACAGAAAACTGTCCTAAAAATCCTTTTTCTTAAACAGAAAACTGGCTTAGTTGATTTTATGCTTCAAATTCGGTTAATAAGTCTAATTTCCATCCTGGGAAGCTCCAATCAAGATGACTATAATAAAGTCACCATTCACCGTATATTAATCATATGCATGTGTCTATCAAATAGTTACATATAGAGTATAACGTCAACTTAAAAGGGTTGTCTGAAAGGGCAGATGTCATTCACTAATAAAGTCATCATTCGTTGTATATAAAACAATTACGTACAGTACACAGTATAATTGCATCTTAAAGGGACTTTCATAATGTCTCACTTCTGCATGATTTGACATTGGTCATGGAGTGAAATTGCTTTTATGTGATATGGCAGTTGCCAATTATTTGATGGCAGCTTGCCTTATTAAAGGGACTCTATCAGCACAGAATGACTGTCCAAGCCACGAACAGGCGCTCGTGCATCATGGCAAAGCTAATCATTTAAATTCACCTTCCCACCTGCTTGTTTTCCCTCAATCTCCATCCTTCCCTATTCTGTGATTGACAGCTCTGGCTTCATAGAGCCAGAGAATGTAGGAGATAGATGGAAAACAAGTAGTTGGGAAGGTGCATTTAAATGATTAGCCCTGCCATGATGCATAAGCGCCTGTACTTGGTTTGAATATTTTTTTCTGTGCTGACTGGTGTTCTAATAGATGAAATGAGATGGACATGAGATAATAGCCTGGTCAGCAGTCCTGATCAGGTGACTGGAGAGAGTCATTTAACAGCCCCTTATTTTCCTAACAGCAGCATTTAACACTTGCCATCAGAGAGGCGCGTTATTCCCTGCTTACATCGGTGCGCCCATGACGTGATCGCGGGGTGCCGATTGATTGTTATGACAGACCGGGGTCTATTGATGACCCCCGTTTCTGTCATTGTACTCCTACTGTTCACTGGGAATCATGATTTATGTAATACACAACAGTGCTATTGCACTTCTGTGTATAGCACGAGCAATCAGACAATCACAGATTCAAATCTCCTTAAATACAGTAAAAAAAAAAAGTAAAATATTGAAAAAATGATTAAAAATACAAAAGGTTCAAATCACCCCCTTTTGCGTCATTAAAAATAAAAAATACGTACATTTGGTATCGCCATGTTCAAAAATTTCTGATCCATCAATCTGATCATTAAAACTGGCATGATGGGAAAAAAAATCAAAACTCCAAAATAATTTTTTTTGGTCACTTCAACATTGCAATAGGAGGTGATCAAAACATCACATCTACCCCAAAATGGTATCAATGAACATGACAGCTCAAGATGCAATATATAAGCCACCACACAGCCCCAGATGCCGAAAAATGAAACATTATAGGTATCAAGTGAAATTCTTTTATTTACAATTTTCTAAAAAAAAAATTGGCACTTACAGTACAGACCAAAAGTTTGGACACACCTTCTCATTCAAAGAGTTTTCTTTGTTTTCAGGACTCTGAAAATTGTAGATTCACATTGAAGGCATCAAAACTATGAATTAAAACATGTGGAATGAAATACTTAAAAATGTGTGAAACAACTGAAAATATGTCTTATATTCTAGGTTCTAGGCACCTTTTGCTTTCATTACTACTTTGCACACTCTTGGCATTCTCTTGATGAGCTTCAAGAGGTAGTCACCGGAAATTGTTTTCCAACAGTCTTGAAGGAGTTCCCAGAGATTCTTAGCACTTGTTGGCCCTTTTGCCTTCACTCTGCGGTCCAGCTCACCCCAAACCATCTCGATTGGGTTCAGGTCTGGTGACTGTGGAGACCAGGTCATCTGGCGTAGCACCCCATCACTCTCCTTCTTAGGCCCCCGACACACATCCGTTAAAATCACGCTCGTGTAATTTGGGTCGTTTTTCAGGTCTGTGATCCGTTTTTATGTCCGTTTTTATGGTACGTGTGGCATCCGTGTGAACAGCGTATGCTAGCCGTGTGTGCGTGTGGAATGTCCGTTTATTCATGAGATACATAACTGACATGTGAGTGTGTTTTGTCCGTGTGAAATGTCCGTGTGTGTGATGTCAAATGTCGTTGATGCTTAGAGAATGAACTCAGGTGACCTTCACCCGACTTCATTGTCATACCACGGCTCTGTCTGGGTGTCGCATACTGATTAGCGGTCACCCGTGAAGGAATCACAGGTGACCGCTAATCCCCAGAGTAACTGAAGTGAGCAGCGCGATTTTCGCTGCTGTGACTCAGGCTACCCGCAGCCTGCTGGAGTCACCCACCCGAGACCGCACCTCACCTGTGACTTCATCGCTGTCACTTGGACGACTTGCTGTCACAGTTGGAGGATCCAGCGGTGGCCGCGAGTTACCTGAGTGACGTCATCGCTGATCGCGATACTTACATCAGTTGCTGCATGGTGCTGCCAGAAGCGGCGGTGTTCTTCTGCAGCTCCTATCACCTTCATGTAGCAGAGCTGGAAGCGACGCGGAACCTTCGTGGATTACGCCGGACATGGATGGGTTTTGGGGGTTAATAAAGTGGTGAACAAGGGTATTTGTTAGTGTTTATTATGGCAAATAAAGGATTTTTCGTTGTGTGTGTTTATTCACTTTAAATTACAGGTTAATCATTGGAGGAGTCTCATAGACGCCTGCAATGATTAATCTAGGACTTATTGGCAGCTATGGGCTGCTGCCATTAACTCCTTATTACCCTGATTGCCAACGCACCAAGGCAATTCGGGAAGAGCCGGGTAGGGTCCCAGAACTGTCGCATCTAATGGATGCGGCATTTCTGGGCGGCTGGCTGATATTGCTAGGCTGAGGGGCTCCCCATAACATGGAGCTCCCCATCCTAAGAATACCAGCCTTTAGCCGTGTGACTTTACCCTGGCTGGTATCAAAAGGGGGGGGGGGGGCGCACGTCGTTTTTTTTTTTTTTAATTAATTATTTTTTTTTTTAACTGCATATTATAGACCCACCCACCGGCGGCTGTGATTGGTTGCAGTGAGACAGCTGTCACTCAGCGTGTGGGTGTGTCTAACTGCAACCAATCATAGGCGCCGGTGGGCGTGGAAAGCAGGGAATACTAGATTGATTAATGAGCGGACGGCTTTTTCAAAATAGTAAAAGCCGCCGGAGCAGTGTGAACGCCGTTCAGCGCCGCGCCGGTGATCGGGGATCGGTAAGTATGAGAGAGGGGGGAGACTAACTGACAGACAGAGAGAGGGACAGACAAGACAGAGAGAGAGACAGACAGACAGAGAGAGGTAAACCCCAGCACTCAAATGAAGACAAAAAGGGCAAGTATGCGTAAGTGAATTTATTGACTGACACACTGCAAAGGGAACCTAACCAGAGCAACAGCACCAACGTTTCGGCATAGAGCCTTTCTCAAGGTTGTTGCATTACTGGTTAGTGTAAGGAAACACGGGTCTCGAAGGACAACTGGAGGTTTTGCAAATAGAGGTAAGGTTCCACACGTTTTGCAGAGTGTGCTCGTAGGTGAAGGGGTGACAGGATCACAATATGAAGTGAATGGACGCCTGCAGTGGAGGTCCGGAGCTGGCACACATGGCAGGGAGAGTGGCTGCAGCCACTCTCCCTGCCATGTGTGCCAGCTCCGGACCTCCACTGCAGGCGTCCATTCACTTCATATTGTGATCCTGTCACCCCTTCACCTACGAGCACACTCTGCAAAACGTGTGGAACCTTACCTCTGTTTGCAAAACCTCCGGTTGTCCTTCGAGACCCGTGTTTCCTTACTCTGACCAGTGATGCAACAACCTTGAGAAACACTCTATGCCGAAACGTTGGTGCTGTTGCTCTGGTTAGGTTCCTTTTGCAGTGTGTCAGTCAATAAATTCATTTACGCATACTTCCCCTTTTTGTTTTCATTTGAGTGCTGGGGTTTACTTTACTATATGATTCTTTATCCTCAAAGCACCTATAGTGTGTGTGGTAGAGCCTGTAATCTCTAAGTATAGACAGACAGAGAGAGACCGACGGACGGACTGAGGGAGATTGACCGACATACTCAGGAAAAGAAAGAATGACCGACATCGCTAGAAAAAAGCACAAAACGTACACTGAGTGTACGGAGATGCATCCGTGTCATGTACTTGTGCGCACCAAATCATTGACTTTCATGGTGTCCGTGTGTGCGTTTTCCGTGCAGGAAACGGACATGCTGCCGTGAAAAACGGAAACACATACGGATCACGGACACGGACACACAGACATGATGAAAAACGCAAGTTTGACCACAAACATAGATTAACATTGGTGCACGTTTGTCCGTGTCTCCGGTATATACGGAAATGGACAAAACACGCACGTTTTTAACGGATGTGTGTCGGAGGCATCAGTCAAATAGCTCTTACACAGCCTGGAGGTGTGTTTAGGGTCATTGTCCTCTTGAAAAATAAATGATGGTCCAAGATGCTGTGGTAGGCATGCTGGTTCTGTATGCCTTCAATTGTGAATAAATCCCCAACAGTGTCACCTGCAAAGCACCCCCACACCATCACACCTCCTCTTCTACGCTTCACGGTTGGAACCAGCCATGTAGAGTCCATCCGTTCACCTTTTCTACAAAGACACGGTGGTTGGATCCAAAGATCTCAAATTTGCACTCATCAGACCAAAGCATAGATTTCCACTGGTCTAATGACCATTCCTTGTGTTCTTTAGCCCAAACAAGTCTTTTCTGCTTGTTGCCTGTCCTTAGTAGTGGTTTCCTAGCAGCTATTTACCATGAAGGCCTGCTGCACAAAGTCTCCTCTTAACAGTTGTTCTAGAGATGAGAAGGTGTGTCTAAACGTTTGGTCTGTACTGTACATAAAACTATAAACTATACATGTTTGGTACAAAAATAGAAAAAAAATTCCAGCACTGCCAATCCAGAGGTAGGTATAAAATCAGCTTTAATGGAAAGCGATATAAAAACAAAGCCTCCAGAGGGTTGGGTGCATCTGACACGGTTCCAGCGTACAAAAGACATAGGGAATGCACAAGGAATTATCAGTGTAATATATATATATATATATATATATATATATATATATATATATATATATATACACAGTATATACACATACAAAAAACACTAATACATCAATTGCATTCACCTGAACATGTGTGTCATGGTTCACCTCCCCGTCCACATGGCTAGGGGGCGGGGCCTTCTCCCGGGCCTCACTTCCAGAGCCTGGATGCCTTGAAAGCTGACAATTCCAGTGAACTAGCGCCGGCTATAAGCTTAGCACTGCTTTGCCTGTGATTGCTGGTCCTGTGAGTGATATCCTGATCTGTCTGTTCCTGTGCCCCCGTGCCCTTGTCTGTGTTCCGTCCCCTGGTCGTCCCTCCAGTCCTCTGTCCCCTCTCCTACCTCCCCAGTCGGTTTCTTCCCCCGGTACTGACCTTGGCCTGACTTTGACTCCGCCTTTGCTCGTTCCTCCGGTCCTGCTTCTGCCCGTACTGTGTTTGACCCAGGCTGCCTGACTATTCCTCGCACGCCCTGCAGCTCTGTTTCCCAGCTGTGCTGTGAGGCAATGTATGAGAACGCTGTGTATTTACTTCCTGGTTTTCGTTGCTTTGTGTTGTGTCTTCTGCTGCAGAGCTCTGGCTTCCCTTGGTGGCAGCTTGACAATGTGATTGTGTATAAGGCTGGGGGATACAATGAGGCCAAAGGAAACTCACTTCTTAGCAACACATCTACAACCCTCTGAAATCACCTGACGGAACACATCATCCTGATGAGCACCCCCTGAGGAAAAGAACGCTTGAAACGCGCGTCGGGGTATTGTGGCACGCAGAACTCACTTTGACCATCTTAAAGGTATAGTGTCCCCACATTAATGATGCACATAATGCACCTTATATTTATTGGGCATTATTTTTAGCCTGGGGAACACCTTGCGCACATATTTAAGATTATATATGACTATTTATTAATTAAACATCATTATTGCACTAGGCACTTTGTTATATATAATTATTTATTATCATTATATAGTTGTTCATTGCACTATGCTCTTTATAACCTGTGAAACTGCTGCTAATTTATTGGGAATTTGATCCATTCTGTTATTTTCTTAATGAATATTATTGCAATTTTTTTTTAATGATCTAAATAAAAATATAATTTTATTATGAATTGGTTACCATCCCCTTTTGTTTTGAATCGCTGTGGGTTTTCATTAAGGACTTTTTGATATTCATCCTGATTAATCACCCTGAGATATTTCAACAGAATTCTCCTAATTTCACCAAACTGGGGACTATAAGGTGTAGAAAAAGTGAGTAACTTCTTACAACTACAGGAATTCCTTTTTTGTAACCTATTAATGGATCCATATAACAGTGATGATCGAGACTTTTGGTTAACCACCTCAGAAGCTCTACTGACCTCCCTTTTATTATATCCTCTGGCTAACAGTCTGTCACCTGATGAATTGTGGATTTGGATGCTATGCTATATTGCAAACTGGTTTTGGATATCCTTAGTGACAGAAACACGTACAGACCATTCACTACTTATCCTACTCCGGTTTTTAAGATCAAACGTTCCAGGATTTTGGATGATGGCATTAGTTTGGGGAACATCAAGGGCCATCGGGTCCAACCCACTGTGAGTGCAGGTTTTCCTAAATCATCCTAGCTATATGTTTATCCAGCTTCCGCTTGAGTTTCCATTGATGGAGCGCTCACTATCTCCCGCGGTAGCCTGTTCCACTCACTGACTGCCCTCACTGTCAGAAGGTTTTTCCTAATGTCTAATCTGAATTTCCTTCCTTTAGTTTCATCACATTGCTTCTTGTAGTTCCTTGTGCTATTTATTACCTTCTGCTATTACTACCAGATGGTCCTGTTACCCCTATTTTTTATGGTCTTCCTAAAGCGCACAAGGACTTTTTTCCTCCTCCTCTGAGACATTTTACTTCAGGTATCGGGTCTTTGAACAGTGACATTGGTGAGTGGTTAGATAGACATCTGCATCCCTTCACTGTGCGTGTTCCTGGTTAAGGACACTACTCATAGATGAACTGTTTTTGATGAATTTGTATGGAAGAAAACTTTAAATTTCTTACGTGCGATGTTGTTCTCCATTATACCGCCTGATTTGGCATTGGATGCTGTTAATTGCGATTTGAATTCCTATATTGGTTACTCAATGGAACTTAACCAGTTTATTCTTAATATTACTGATTATTTACTTAGTCATAATCACTTTATGTTTAAAGATCAGCTTTTTTTGTGAAAACCACAGAAGCTCCTATGGGCTCTCATTCCCCGCCATCTCTAGTGATACTGTACATGTCTTGGTGGAAGGATCAGTTTATTTTCAATTCTACTAATCTTTTTTTTTTTGACATTGTCTGGTATGGCCGATATGTTGATGATTTGTTTTTGGTTTGGTCTGGGGACATAACAGCCATAGTTGACTTTATTTTGTATCTCAATTGCTACAACCTTAATCTCAGATTTACCTAGGCTGCTCTTGGTAAAACAGTATATTTTGTGGATATCACCCTGACAGGAGATGACTGCACAGGTAGGGTTAAAACATCTCTCTTCCGTAAACCTTTCGCTGGCAATACTATCCTGCCAGCCAGTGGCTGTCATTCTCCACATGCCATTAGGTCTATTCGCTTTGGAGAATTTAACAGAACAAAACATGTATGTTCAGATTTTGTAACTTTTTCTAAAGAAACCAAAATTATAGCTGACATGCTGTTAGCCAGAGGATATAATACAAGGGAGCTCAGTAGAGCTTTGAGATGGTTATCAAAAAGTCTCAAGCTTCACCGTTATATGGTTACAAATAGGAATTCCCGAAGTTGTAAGAATGTACTCACTTTTTCTACACCATATAGTCCCCAGTTCTCTGAAATTAGGAGAATTGTGTTGAAATATCTCCTGGTGGTTAATCAGGCTAATGTGTAGCCCCATGTGATTTTAGAGGACTATAGATATGTTGCTAAGAACTAAGTTTCCCAGTGCCTCATTGCACTTCTAATATTTCATATGTAGCTAAATAATATATGTAGTGGTAATTCGTCCTACTCTGGTACAGCAAAACACTTTGTGAGCATACATAAGAATGATACTAATAACTTTTCTTTTTTTTGGACTAGAGAAACTAGGATATTTGCAAAAGTTATTAACACTGCGGGAAGCATATTGGATTTTGACCCTTGTCTGTAAATTTCCCAAGAGCATAAATTTCAAAAATTATTTGTACTATATTTATTGATGTGTAATAAATATTTTTTTTTAAATTCTCTTCATTCATGTATTTTTGTACTTTATTATTGCGCTTGGTTTTTGTATTGTGTTGTGTATTGTATTGTGCTTTTGTATTTACTCCCTGGTGGCTAAGACCCTCCTCACATGTTCATGTTCACATGATTACAAGTGATATATTAGTGTTTTGTGTATATAACATCACTTGTATTCCATGTGCATTCCCTATGACTAAGGTCGTCTTTTGTAAGTCGGAAACGCTTCAGGTGCACCCGACTACCTGGCAGTATGCCAAGTAGTCCTCTTGTTAGGTTGACCTAACAGTCACAGCTGTTGCCAGCGATGTCCGAATGCAGAGACGGTACCGGTGACCCCCCCCTCGGCTATTCCAGCTCTCAATGAAAACAAGCGAACGCCGTTATACACATAAGACTGGAGATGTGCGGCTCCGAATAGAAAGTGTATTGGTATTGTTTACATTACAAAGTTATACAAAGTTGATTAGGGCGTAACTATGCAACATACATATTCATTAAAGGCGTGAATTACATATTCCCAGCAAAAGAAATTAATATAATGACTTATACTCCAATAACAAGATGTTTTTCAGTCGTCTCTAAGTCAAAACATTCTGCGTCCTTGAGGTTGGTCTCACAGTTTATTACGCAAATAAGTCTGGTTCGGTCTTGCCAGGGAGAATGAATTTCTATTATTTTCTAAGTCAGTGAAAAAGGTTAACTCTTTCCTCACACTCTAAAGATAATCTATTGCTGACTAAACAGTGATTTTATCAAAACTAGTTAAACGCAATATCATATTTTAACATGAGCAAAGTCCAGTGTTTTTCTTATCTATTTTTACATTGTTTTTTTTCCCCTGTTATCTAGCCTGTTTATCCCCATTTAGTATGTGCTCCATGGATAAAGGTACCAGGTGTGTGTCCTGTGGGATGTATTCACGCCTTGAACAGTTGCTTGAGAGTGAAAATATCTGCACTAGGTGTCATTATGTTACATATTTGGAAGGCCAGGTAATGGATCTAAATATGCAGCTTGCAACACTCAGGAGCATTGCAAACCTGGAGAGGAGTTTAGAGCTCGCTGAGTGGCTCTGGCTGGGGCCAGTGTTTTGGAGGAGGGCAGAGGTGGGGAAGGTCAGGACCCAGAGGTAGATAGCTGGGTAACTGTTAGAAGAAGAGGTAGGGGGAAAAGTGTCAAGGAACCTAGTCCTGACAAAGCACAACATAGTAAATATGCCTATTCGGCTGATATTGAGGATGCAGGCCCAGGACTAGGATCACTACAGCAGGACGTTGCTCCTAGCAACCAGGAAAACAACTGTTGTAGCAAGGAGGATAATAGGAGTGAAGCAAAAAAAACCCCCAGATGTTAGACATCACTTTGGCTCAGTGGTTAGCACTGTGGTCTTCCAGCACTGGGGTCCTGGGTTCAAATATCACTAAGAATAACATCTGGAAGTTTGTATGTTCTCCCTGTGTTTTCAAGAGTTTTCCCGGGTTCTCTGGTTTCCTTCCACACTCCAAAGACCAGATTGATAGGGAATTTAGATTGTGATCCCCAATGGGAACAGTGATGATCACATCTGTATAGTGCTGTGGAATTAACCTCTTCACTAACGGCCGATTTTGCGTCTTTGTTTTTTTTTTTCATCTTCCTTCTTCCGAGAGCTGTAACTTTTTTAGATTTCAGTCAATCTGATCATGTGAGGGCTCATTTTTTGTGGAACGATCTGTAATTTTAAATGAAACCATGAGTTTTACCATATAGTGTACTAGAAAACGGAAAACAAATTCCAAATGCGGAAAAATTGCAAAAAAACTTCAATTGCACCATAGTTTTTGAGATATTTTATTCACTGTGTTCACTATATGGTAAAACTGATGTGTTGGTGTGATGCCTGAGGTCGGTGTGAGCTCTTAGACACCAAACATCAGGAGCTGATCTCCCGGCGGGTGTTTTCTATTTTCTCCGTGAAATAGGAGGCCAGATGATCAGTATGAATGTCTGTGATATGGGTCTGTACTTTGTGAAAGAGGAAATAGTGAAAGGTGTTGAAGAGCTCTTTTAGATCTGTCAAACCCTATGTAACTGGCATTTTAACTTTCCAGTTTGCGCTGACTTTGCAAAAATGGTGTGCCGTTCCAAAGTGACTGAAACCGTCCGGCAGCAGGTTGTCTAGATGAAAGCCAAAGGGGTGACCCTATCAGCCATAGCAAGAGAGTTGGTCGTTCCAAGTCTGTGATTTCGAGGATATTGCATCTTTACAACATCACAAACTCTTTCAAGTCCTACAAGAAGACTGCTCGCCCATGAAAGATAAATGCAAGAGAGGACCGGATAATGCGGAGACTGTTTCAACACTGCAGCTGGAATTGCTCAGCTGTTCAGCACTGAACAAGGTAAGGATCAGCTTACAGAGGTTAATCCTCCTGACTGCAGCCCCTAACAGGTGAGGGAAGGGGCTCGTGTCCGCTCAGCATAATCATATGTGTTCTGCTGATCGGGCTCCCTTTTTCTCCTGTTAGTATTGAAGCTGCCGCCGCTATAGTAAATCAGCATGTTTTCAGGTCCTCGGGCCACTGTCGCTCTGCGCCCCGATGCAGTTGCACCGGCTGCACCAGTGGAATGTCTACCAGTGAGGAATACTTATATTTATATTGTGAGTCTTTAATGCACTATTCCCTCATTTACCAACAACGCACGTTACCTTAGGACTAGTAGATCATTACAGTGATAACAATGTAAGCATTTCTCCAGACCTAAACCCTATTGAGCATCTGTGGGGCCTCCTCCACAGAAGATGGAGGAGTACAAGCTCTCAAACATCCACCAGCTTTGGGAAGTCATTATGGAAGATGATCCAGCGGCTCCTGTGAAGCTCTAGTGAATTCCATTCCCAAGAGAGTTAAGGTAGTGCTGTAAAATAATGGTGGCCATTCAAAATATTGACACTTTTGGCAAAATGTAGCCATTTTAACTCAGGGGTGTAAACACTTTTGTTGTCAGCGGTTTAGAGAATAATGGCTGTGTTGAGTTATTTAAAGGGCACCAAATTAACACTGTTATACAAGCTATACTCTGACTACTGTACATTGTATCAAAGTGTCATACCTTCAGTGTTGTCCTATGAAAACATATAAAATATTTACAAAAATGTCAGGGGTGTACTCACTTTTGTGATACACTGTATGTAACTATACTTTATTCTTTCGATGCTAAGTTGTTACCTTACAATCTACGGAGTTTAATGTGAGCTTGTTGGCATATTGCATAGAAATAGTGAAGGAAGTGTTACACTATAATTTCTAGATTTAGCAAAATTGAGATATTTAATGTTTTTTTAAGCTATCCATTAATGGGAGATATTTGTATTAAAGATCGTTTGTCACACCCAAAACGCTAATTCAACCATTCAGGTACAGTGAGGAAAATAAGTATTTTATACACTGCCCATTTTGTAAGTTTTCCCCACCCACAAAGAATGGAGAAGTCCGTAATTTTATCGTAGGTACACTTCATCTGTGACAGACAGAATCCCCCATCCCACCCTCCCAAAAAATCCAGAAAATCACATTGTATGATTTTTAAATAATTAATTTGTATTTTATTTAATGAAATAAGTATTTGATCACCTACCAACCAGCAAGAATAGACCGGTTATATTTTCTTTAAAAAGCTCCTACTCTGCACTCATTACTTGTATTAATTGTGTGTCACCCAGGGTTATGGGTACTCAGTCCTGGGCGGTGTATGTCTGGGGAATGTCACTTTAGTGGCCGTTGCCCGGTCCCGTGCACTGGGTTCTTATTGAAAAGGGGGATATTTACAGGGGATTAGAATAGTGTTCACACGTGACGCCACTTGCGGTGTTGCGGCTATGTGGAGGGAGCAGCTGCTGCCCAATGTCCACTACTGGGGCTGATGATAATGGCAGCCTGGATGGTAGGCCCTCCGCAAACAGGGCCGGGCCCCAGAGGGTAGGTGATGTGACGGGTGACGGAAGAAGGTAGTCCACATAAGGGGTTCAGTGCAACTGGTTCTTTACTCACTTTCTGGTGGAACCTTCAGGTTCCCTTTGTCCCAGTGCCAGTTTAGTAATCTGATGCCTTCTTCCCCTGCATCTGTCTCTGGTTGGTGGGTCCACGTGGAGCAGCGCAACTGTGGGTTCCCATCAGGTGGTCTTCCACTGCAGTCCGTATGACGATAGCGTGAACCCTGTGGGGTTGGAGTCTCTGGTCCTGTCCCCAGTTCTCCCTTTGCTACTGGGTCCCGGACTTCAAGGTCAGTGAGATCCTGCATGGTCCCCTCGCTGTGCAGGTGTTAACAGGCCTGCCTAGCGCTTCTGCCTGTCCTAGGGTCCTGTACCCCGTTGGTGCGTAGTTCCGGGAGTATTCCACCGTACTCCACTGGCAACTAACCTCCTGGGCACCAGGTTATTGTTCACTCCTAGTCAGGGTGTCTTCTCCCGCTTACAGTCCCTTCCTTTTTCTCCTCCACCACTACTGTGTCTCCTTCACCCTGACTGAC
The DNA here is from genome assembly GCF_048569485.1 of Anomaloglossus baeobatrachus. NCBI lineage: Eukaryota > Metazoa > Chordata > Amphibia > Anura > Aromobatidae > Anomaloglossus > Anomaloglossus baeobatrachus. The sequence goes on from NC_134357.1 coordinate 521,133,244, forward strand.
TGTCCTACTGTCCACAGTCTGTCCCTCCCCCCTGGTCAACTAGTGGACTGGACTGGCTCAACCTCTAGGCGGCCATTCATTAGTCCAATCCTAGCCTTGTACCATTCTATGGGGGATTGTTGGGGAAAACTGGGATTTTCTGGAGTGTTTGGTATTACCGGCACTAGTATTCTGCGTCCCTAGGGTGTAGGCCCTGCATCCCGGTGGGGCGGGGTTACAGTACCTTGTAGCTCCCTGATGGCTTCAGGAGCGCTACAATTGCACCTCTTTAAACTCGTTACCTGTATAAAAGACACCTGTTCACACACAATCAATCACGCTCCAACCTCTCCACCATGATCAAGACCAAAGAGCTGTTTAAAGACCCTAGGGACAAAATTGTAGACCTGCACAACCTGGGATGGGCTAGAGGAGAATAGGCAAGCAGCCTGGTGAGAAGGCAACTGTTGGCATAGTTATTAAAAAATTTAAAGAAACACAAGATGACTGTCAGTCTTACTTGGTCTTGGGCTCCATGCAAGACTTCTCCTAATGGGGTAAGGATGATTCTGGGAAAGGTCAGGAATCAGCCCAGAAGTACAAGGGAGGACCTGGTCAATGACCTGAAGAGAGCTGGGACCACAGTTTAAAAGATTACCATTAGTAACACACTATGTGGTTGTGGATTAAAATCCTGTAGGTCACACAAGGCATGGGAGAAGATCATGTGGTCAGATGAGACCAAAACAGAATCTTTTGGTATCAACTCCACTTTTCATGTTTGGCGGAAGAGAGATGAGTACAACCCCAAGAACACTCCGCATTGTGAAGAATAGGGGTGGAAACATCCTACTTTGGGGGTGCTTTTCTGCAAAGGGGACATGACGACTGCACTGTATTGAATGGAGGATGTATTGGGTCACGTATCACAAGATTTTGGCCAATAACCTCCTTCCCTCAGTAAGAGCATTGAAGATGGGTCATGGCTGGGTCTTCAGTGTACCTACAATAAAAATTAGGACCTCTCCATTCTTTGTAGGTGGGAAAACTTGCAAAATCGGCAGTATATCAAATACTATATGGATATACAGTGGGGAAAATAAGTATCTATTATATGGAAATAATCAATACCTGATAAGCTAAACCTTATATTGCATCATATATTACAATATAGTACAGGGTGGAGTATGAAAAATAGACTCATTTTCCGTGTTTGATTTGTACAGGATGACACTTATTAGGCCTCATCCATCAGGACTGTCTTACAGGTTTTGTTGGCACATACACATCGCACAACCAGGGCTCCCCTTCATACGCATAGTACACACGCGGCTCCGCTCCGTACAGGTCGTACACACACGGCTCCGCTCCGTCCAGGTCGTACACACACGGCTCCGCTCCGTACAGGTCGTATACACACGGCTCCGCTCCGTACAGGCCGTACACACACGGCTCCGCTCCGTACAGGTCGTACACACACGGCTCCGCTCCGTACAGGCCGTACACACACGGCTCCGCTCCGTACAGGCCGTACACACACGGCTCCGCTCCGTACAGGCCGTACACACACGGCTCCGCTCCGTACAGGTCGTACACACACGGCTCCGCTCCGTACAGGTCGTACACACACGGCTTCGCTCCCTACAGGTCGTACACACACGGCTCCGCTCCGTACAGGTCGTACACACACGGCTCCGCTCCGTACAGGTCGTACACACACGGCTTCGCTCCGTACAGGTCGTACACACACGGCTCCGCTCCGTACAGGTCGTACACACACGGCTCCGCTCCATACAGGTCGTACACACACGGCTCTGCTCCGTACACCTCGTACATACACGGCTCCGCTCCGTACAGGTCGTACACACACGGCTCCGCTCCGTACAGGTCGTACACACACGGCTCCGCTCCGTACAGGTCGTACACACACGGCTTCGCTCCGTACAGGTCGTACACACACGGCTCCGCTCCGTACAGGTCGTACACACACTGTTCTGTACATGGCGTACACATACAGCTCCACTCCATACACGTCAGACACACACGACTCTGCTACATCCACACTGTAAACCCCTCCTGACCCCACACATAACCTTCCCCTCATCCAGTCCTGCACACACTGAGGAGCTGACCATGTGACCCCTGACTCCTCCCCTCCATGTGACATCATCACAGGTCCTGTAAGCACAGAGCAGCCATATATCTAGTGTGCGGCTCTGCAGGAGGAGGTATGTGGAGATTCCTCATTACTGGAGGACCTTTATCATTAACCCCTTCATAGTTGAGCCTGTTTAGGTGTTTATCATTGCTGTGTACTAAGAACATACATTTTTTCCCTGATACAGATATCTTCTTCCCAATAGTGGCAGGTGAGAGGACACACATTGCTCACACATCACAATACTCAGTTTAATGATGTCTAAACACATACCTCCCAACTTTTAAAGAAGGAAAAGAGGGACAAAGTTTGCGGCGCGCGTAGTGCGCCGCGGCAAATTTTTAGGCCACGCCCCCTAACCACACCCATTTCACAGTCACGCCCATATCCACTCCCCATCCACACCCATTCAGCACAAACACGCAGGCAGCCGGCGGGCCTCCAGCACGGACACGCAGGCAGCCAGCGGGCCTCCAGCACGGACACGCAGGCAGCCGGCGGGCCTCCAGCACGGACACGCAGGCAGCCGGCGGGCCTCCAGCACGGACACGCAGGCAGCCACAGTGAGGCGGCCGGTCGCCTTCACAGACAGGCGGCCGGCCGCCTTCACAGACAGGCGGCGGGCCGCCCGCACAGAGAGGCGGCCAGCCGCCCGCAGAGAGAGGCGGCGGGCCGCCCGCACAATGAGGCGGCGGGCCGCCCGCACAGACAGGCGGCAGGGGGGCGCCCGCACAGACAGGCGGCAGGGGGGCGCCCGCACAGACAGGCGGCAGGGGGGCGCCCGCACAGACAGGCGGCAGGGGGGCGCCCGCACAGACAGGCGGCGGGGGGGGCGCCCGCACAGACAGGCGGCAGGGGGGCGCCCGCACAGACAGGCGGCAGGGGGGCGCCCGCACAGACAGGCGGCAGGGGGGCGCCCGCACAGACAGGCGGCAGGGGGGCGCCCGCACAGACAGGCGGCAGGGGGGCGCCCGCACAGACAGGCGGCAGGGGGTGAGGGGGGAGGGAGGGAAATCAGCGCTGGGGAGATTAGTTTACTGTACCAGCAGCAGCACAGGCAGCGCTCCTCTCTATGCCACGTCTACTAGGATGGTAGGAGGGAAAAGCAGGGAGGCGGAGAGAGAGTGGGTGGGCGGAGCCCGGGAGCCGGCCGTCCCGCCCGTGGCAACGGGACAAACAACGTAAAGCGTGAAAGTCCCGCTGTATCCGGGACGGTTGGGAGGTATGCAGCATGTTAGAATGTGTACATAAGATCCCGCTGGTGGTGGCCGCAGCTTATAGGCCCCAAATCTGGTGACAGGTTCCCTTTAAAGTGAACCTGTCAGGTGCAATATGCACTCAGAGCCAGGAGCAGTTCTGGGTACATATTGCTAATCCCTGCCTAACCGTCCCTGTATACACTAGCATAGATAAAGGGATCAAGAACAAATATTTTTAAAGATCTTATATCTTATGCTAATGAGCGCGGGGACTAGTCACAAGGGCGTTACTTCACTTGGCTAGTCGGCTCGCATAGCATGTTAGCATGTTATTACGCCCCTGTGTGAGTACTAACACGCTATATGAGCCGACTAGCCAAGTGAAGTAACGCCCTTGGGACTAGTCCCCGCGCTAATTAGCATAAGATATAAGCTCTTTAAAAATACTTTTTCTATAGATGCCTTTATCTATGCTAGTGTATACAGGGACAGTTAGGGAGGGATTAGCAATATATACCCAGAACTGCTCCTGGCTCTGAGTGCAGATTGCACCTGATAGGTCAGAAATTTAGCAAAAAAAATAAAAGATTCCCCTCTGCAGCTCCTGGGATGAATTCTGGAAAGGTTCCTGTTGCTATTGTGCCCCCTTTGAGACCTAAAATAATACTTTATGAAGTCTTACCTTTTTGTATGCAAATCTGTTTTTATGGTCACGGGGGCGGGCTGCCTGGCGTCCGTTATTCCCCCTCCTGCCGTTGTACGCCGTCCCCCATTGCTCATTTCCATACATGAGGACGCCTTCCTCATGTAACTGTCCTCCTGAAGTTTTGTGCATGCCCAGTGCCACTCTCGCGGGAGTAAGCACTGTGCAAAGTGTGAACGCTTTTGAGGTGATTGCGCAGGCGCGAGATTATGGGCGGCGCTGTGATTGTCATCAGCAGCGTCATCCAAGTACCTGCCCATAATCTCGTGCCCGCGCTTCTCACTCTGCCTCCACTGTTATGTGCAAGCACTGGCCATATGAACCACGTTACCTATTATCATGGGCGCGAGATTATGGGCGGCGCTGTGATTGTCATCAGCAAAGTCATCCAAGTACCCGCCCATAATCTCGTGCAAGCAGTAATAGGTAACATGGTTCATATGGCCAGCACTTGCGCATAACGGTGGAGTCAGAGGGAAAAGTGCGGGCACGAGATTATGGGCGGGTACTTGGTTAACGCTGCTGATGACAATCACAGCGCCGCCCATAATCTCGTGCCTGCGCAATCACCTGAAAAAGCATTCACATGCGCAAAACTTCGGGAGGACAGTTACATGAGGAAGGCGTCCTTGTGTATGTAAATGAGCAATGGGGGACTGCGTAAAGCGGCAGGAGGGGGAATAACGGACGCCAGGCAGCCCGCCCCCGTGACCATAAAAACACATTTGCATACAAAAAGGTAAGACTTCATAAAGTATTTTTGTAGGTCTCAAAGGGAGCACAATAACAACAGGAACCTTTCTAGAAGCAGCCCAGGAGCTGCAGAGGGGAATCTTTTATTTTTATTGTGAAATTTCTGCTGACATGTTCCCTTTAACTGGTAGGGCAGCCAGGATAAAGCAGAGCTGAAGCTGTTGGGAAGCTAGGACCCAGCAGCTCTGCTCCACAGGCAGGAGACCACTGATCGGTAATAGAAGCCTGCAGATGTCACTCTGCATAGGTTATTGTCACTGCTATCTGCAGGAGAGAAGTGCTGATTGCACGGTCTCCTCAGCGTCCTGACTCCCCGCGTGTCTGCAGCAGTGAGAAGCCGCACACGGGGAATCAGAGAACAGCTGCAGACAAACGCAGGCTCCGGGACTGGGGGGGGTCGGCTCTGGTGCAGGGGGGGGGGCTCTGCTGCAGGGGGGGGGTCGCTCTGCTGCAGGGGGGTCGCTCTGCTGCAGGGGGTGATTCATACCTCAGCAGCAGTCACAGGAGGAGTAGGTGCGCGCTCGGCTCTGTAATGAATAGTAGAAGGGAGAAACAGCGAGGCGGGGCTACAGTGGGTGGGTGGAGCCGTGACAAACAGCCTCACGGGCGGGACCCGGGATCAAAGGCTCAGAAGAGGGACTGTCCCGCTGTATCCGGGACGGTTGGGAGGTATGCTAAACAGTATTGCAGCCCCAGAAGTGACGCCTCTTGGTGCCCCCCTCCCCCACTCAATCTACTGATTGGCTAATAAATGGGGACCTATGGCCGCCTTCACACATGCAATGGTTTCATTATTTGTATTCTCTTTAGATTTTGGGTCATTGTTTTAATTTTTATTACATAAATCAATAGTGCACATGAAAATAGGCAACTTTGTAATCTATCTTATCTCAGATCTTTTATTCACAATTCGTGGGTAAAATCTGTTTTCATTGAAGACAAAGATTAAAGTTACTGAGATCGGAGGTGACAGTTTGTGCTTATAAGATTCTATGGAGGAGGAAGGAGCTAGAAGAAGACACCGACATCCTGCTGCAAGATCCATAGAGCTGTGAGCACCAACCGCCATCTCTGTTCTCAGTCTCAGACTTGTGAGAATAAATGATCAGTCCAGGAGCAGAAAGTAGATTTCTCTGATAATACATTTTCTTTTATCTGTCAGCAGATTTTTACTATGGAATCTGATAGCTGCATAATGGAGAAACGTAGAACCTGATTCCAGCGATGTATCACTTACTGGACTTCTTGGCGTACTTTTAATACAATCCCTGTTTTGTCTGATGTAGCAGAGGTAAGATTTCTGATCTGTGTATAACCCCGGCCCTAACTGGCAGCTTCCTGTGTACACTGTGCATTGTCAGCAAGCTAACAATCAGTGCTGGGGACGGGATTACGCAGATTAGCCTGATTCCTCTGAGTATGAGACCTAGTCAGGCTGTCATAATCAAGTGGAAACTGGATAAACATATAACGGATGATTTAAGAAAACCTGCACTCGCAGGGGGTTGGACCCGATGACCTTTGAGGTCCCTTCCAGCTTCACCATTCTATGATTCTATTATTCCTGCTGATAAAACACTGATTAAATAACGCAGAGCAGTAATAAAGGACCTCATTAGGAAATATAGAAAGCAACAACTTCAATAGACATATGAAAAACAAAAGAACCAAAAAGTCTTTATATTAGCCTGTTTGCATAAATACATCCCTAAAACAAAAAATGACACAAAGCAGCACTAGAGTAGTAAAACGTATAATTTATTAATCGCATCAAAAAAGTGCAAGGGATATGATGTACAAAAATTTGGGTAGACAGGACAATGACAAAAAGGGTGAAAAAATCTGCACATATGGCCACATGCAAGGCACAAAAGGCTTGCTCAATTTCTAAAAAGTCGCTGTCTAGCAATCCCAAAAGTAAAGGTAGGAAAAAAATATATGTATTACAAGAAACAAACCCTAAAAGGGGTCAATCTGAACAAGGTCAGAGACCTGGATAGAAAAATCCAGTATACAAGGGGTGTCAAATACCCAACAGCAATTACAGTGGAAGCTTGGTTAACGAGAACAATCTGTTCTGGGACTGTGCTTGTTAACCAAGTTACTCGTTCAGCAAAGCAAGATTTCCCATAGGAAATCAATGCAATGCAGATAATTCGTTCCACAACTTGTTAAATGTCCTATCCTAGTCCCCTATTGTGCCATTCCACACATGCACAAACATGTACGCGCACATATTATGCTCACCTTACCTTCCGTTCCATCGCCGGCCTCCTGAATCTTGTAGTTCGCCGGTACAGGACGTGTATCGGGTAACCATTGCGACGAGGGAGGAACTTCCACTGCCAGAGTGCTGACGTCAAAGGTAGGAGCCTCTGTTGGTCAGCGTGCTGCGATTGAGTAGCGGCTGACAGCGGAAGTTCCTCCCTCGTCGCGATTATTGCCGATACATCCTGTACCGTCGAACTGCAAGATCCAGGAGGCCGGCGATGGAACAGAAGGTACACATATTATGCTCACCTTACCTTCTGTTCCATCGCTGGCATCATGGATCTTGCAGTTCGCCGGTACAGGATGTGTATCGGGTAACCATTGCGACAAGGGAGGAACTTCCGCTGCCAGAGAAAGTTCCTCCCTCGTCGCTATGGTTACCGATACACATCCTGTACCGGCGAACTACAAGAACCATGGGGCCGGCGATGGAACGGAAGGTAAGGTGAGCATAATATGTGTGTGTCCATGCGTGCTTGTGTGTGTTTGTGTGGACTGCAAGAGTGGATTAGAGCGCTGTGGATGTATGGAACCGGAAGTGTGTGCGGTGAGTATTTGCTCGTTCAGCAAAGCTTGCTCGTAAACTGAGTTACAAATTTACAGCAAGCTTTGCTCGTTAAGCGAAATACTCGCTAACTGGGTTACTCATTAAGCGAGGTGCCACTGTATGTAGGAGAGCTTACCGGAGGTATTATAGCCGCATATGGACATATGTGAGGACAAGTCCCAATACATGTTTTGTGCACTTCCTTAGGGGATTAATAAATTATAACTTTTACTACTCTAGTGCTGCTTTGTGTGATTTTTTGACTTAGGGATGTATTTATGCATACAGGCAAATATAAAGACTTTTTGGTTCTTTTGTTTTTGATAAAACATTGATTGTAGTGAAACTACAGTACACAGCCTAATAAGTGACACATCGCTGGAGTCAGGCTCTCTTGCTCTATGATATGCTGCTCTCAGATTGAAAAGCAAAAACTTGCAGACAGATTCCCTTAGGCTAAGTTCACACTTCAGTTGTTTTGCATCAGTCACAATCCGTAGCCTTGAGGAATTACGGTATCCTGCAAAATATTTTGCAGGAATCCTGTTTTCCCCCATAGGCTTCTATTAGTGACGGATTGTGACTGATGATGCTGCGTTGCATCCGCTGCGTCGCGGTCAGTTGTTTTTTAACTGACCGCCGGGCAGGAGCAACGCAGAATGTAACGTTTTTTGAGCAGCGCGATCCGTAGGATTTTGCTGCGCATGCGCTCTCCCCCCCTCGGCTCCCCTCCCCCGTAACCAGGATAAACATCGGGTAACCAAGCAATGCGCTTTGGTTAGTTACCCGATATTTACAGTGGTTACGGGTGCACGGAGCCCGCGCTAAGCTGGTATCCAAGATAAATATCGGGTAACCAAGCAAAAAGTGCTTTGCTTTTAGTTACCCGATATTTACCCTGGATACAGTGTGCAAGGAGGCCGACACTTCACCACTCGGCTCCGCCCCCTCCCGCACTCCGCATGTACACACGCACTCACACACACACTCACATACATACATACATACACACACACACACACACACACACACGCACTCACTCACTCACCTGTCCCCAGCCATGCAGACCGCGGCACTGACGTCCTCAGCTCCGCCCCCCGAACTCCGCCCCCGAGCTCCGCCCCCCAAACTCCGCCCCCAGCACACAACGGAGTCCGACAAAGAAATTCTTTTCTTTGTCACCGTTGTCATCCGTTGTACAACGCATCAGTCACATGCATCAAGCAACGCATGTGACTGATGCAAAACAACTGAAGTGTGAACTTAGCCTTAGGAAAAAAAAATACTTTACAAGACTCATAATTTTTAAAACTTTCTATTATGTGTATGGTTTTTGTTTTGAAGGACAAGCTGTAGATTTCACTGGTATTCTTTTGCTGTACATTTTTTAATCTTTTTTTTAGTAATTGTAACACCCTCCACCTGTACAGGGATGGCCTATTAAAAACAGGATAGGTTATAATTTGCTGACTGGTTGTTGTCGGCAAAACTGGACACTTTTATTCCCTTTGCAAAATGGAGCGGCAGGTCAGATGCCCGACCTCTACTCCATTCATTCTCTATGGGACTGTTGGAAAAAGCCCAGTAGACCCATAGGGAACAAAAATAAAGCAATACTACTACTCCATTCTAATTAGGATATACAGTGATAAATGTCACTTGAGAACCCCTTTAGGCCCCTTTCACACGTCAGTGATTCTGGTACGTTTGTGCTTTTTTTTAGGCCCGTTTCACACGTCAGTGAAAAACACTGACGTTTTTCACTGGCGTGTAAAACACGCACATATCCCTCTGTGTGCCGTGAATCACAGCACACGTAAGTTGTCTAAGTGCAATCCGGGCTCCGTTCTCCGTGGCCCGTGATTGCACTTGGAGATTAACTCACCTTTTTTTCTGGCACGTGTCTCACGGATCACACCTCTGCGTGGTCCGTGGGACATCAGTGATGCCAGAAAAAAATGGACATGTCTCCGTGCGGCAATCACGTACACGCGGGTACGCCACACGGAGACACGTGCAGTGAAAAATCACTGATGTGTGAGCAGACCCATTCATTATAATGGGTCTGCGTATGTCAGTGATTTTGGTACGTTTAAGGCAGGATCTCTACCCAAATTGTTTCCAGTCTTGTGGATACAGAGAAGGTTAAACACAAATGTTGAAAAGGAATCAAACCACAGGCATCATGAATTGCAGCCTTTCTGCACGATTGCATTCAGGTATATTATTCTCTGAAACGCCCTGGATAGATTTTCCTAGCGCCGCTGCAAGTGTTTGACGTCTTTTCTGCCTGGTGTACATTGAGAGAGACCTGTCTGTCACCTCCTGCAGTGCAAATCCTATCTAAGGCCGGTTTCACACTTGAGTTGTTTCGACGCAAACGGGCTCCGTCACTAATGTAGTACAGTTCATTGATTTACAGTGGAAGAGCGACAGCATGCTTCCTGCACTACCCGCATGTGTCCACATGGTGTCGCGCTTATGTACCGCCCCAGGGCTCGGCCGCAGCCGAGCCGCTCAGATCCGAACTCGTCGGTGGTTGGCTCGAGCGCCTCCAGACCCGGGGGTCACGTCGCTCTGAAGGGAGGCTGGCGCTACGTGAGGGGGTTTCGGTGGGGAGGTTCACGTCCGGAGCCACGGTTTTGGGTTTAAGTTCGTGACGCCACCCACGGGTCGTGGTGAGTGTGGACACCACCGCTGCCGTTGACTAGGCTCTCGGGGACGGTGTTGCGCAGCCAGGTGTTGACCCCTCCGTGGGTAGGGGGTAGGGGGTTGATGGTCCCGGGGCCCGGTTGTTGGGGTTAGGATGTGGGGGTGCGTGCGTGTTGGCGTGATGCGGGGCGGTGCGCGGCCCGAGGGCACTGTTGTACTCACTATGCAGATACACCGGAGTCTCTGGTAAACCAAAAAGATGGTGGTCAATGCCCGCAGCCGGCTGCGTCTGGTTCCCCACCCGGTTTGGTGGTCCCCGCCTTTCTCCTGCACCTCGTTTGTGGATTTTCACTGCCTGCGACGGGAGTCCTCTCCCCGGCTTTGTGAGTTATGATCTGGAACCATGGAAGACCACCATAAATCATTGGTAAAAGGTGACAAGAGCATTGGCAAGTAATCTGGCCGCCATCCCCTTACTAACCATCACAACTGGAGGAAGTATCCGAGGGGGGAACTAACATCCTGTGCACCGCGAACCCAGCCGGAAAACTAGCTATCCTAAAGGAAGGAAAGATGAATAACTCTCTACCTCAGAAAATAGATAAAGAATAGCAAGCCCCCCACATTCAAAGACTGCGGTGATATAGGAAAACACAATACACAGATAGATGATAGGATTAGCAAAGGTGAGGCCCCCACTGACTAAAATAGGAAAGGACAGGAAAGGGGCTGATAGTGGCCAGAGAAAAACCCTTCAAAATTCCAAATTCCTGATAGTACGAAAGGCCCTCAGATCGCACGATCTGCACTCCGTCCTATTCCAGGCACTCTTGTCATACCAATGAACAGAAAACAGGAATCATTACAAATTCAAAAAGCCACAAACACATGGACTAATAGGAGCAATACTCCAAACCTAACTGCAGGGAGTTTCCCAGCTAAACAACTGAGAGGGAAGATCCACAGCAAATGACAAACTCATAAGAGTAAAAGAACTAAACAAGAAACAAAGAGCAAGGCACTTATCTGGGGTAGATGTGGTATGGAGCAGGATGAAGCAGGCTGGTGAACAAAGAACAACTGACATCCGGCATAGCCTGCTATCAGACCAGGATTTTAATAAGCAGAGAATTAGCAATGGAAACGCCCATTGCACAACACACCTGGTCTCTCTCCAAACCATTCCTGGCCACAAGAGGGAACCTCCCAGCAGCCAAAGCATAACTGACATTCACAACATTTGTGTGTGTCGGGAGAGCCCGTTTGCCCGCAGACGCTGGCCCGTAGGACCTCTCAGACTGAGCAATGGCTTTCTATCCCCCTCGTTGGGCTGTTGTCTTCAGTCGGGACTTGGGTGGGAAAGAACCTAAGGTCCAGACCCCAATCAGTGAATTTGACTCGGTCCAGTAGTTTCTGGGCCTCGTTCTGGGTCTGAGTACCCCTCCTGGTGCTCCGGTTTCCAGTTGGTTCCCCGGTTCAATACCGGCGGGCCACTACCCTGTCCCGGTCTCTTACGGTTCCACCAGCTGTCTTCCCGGCTCCTGCAGGCAGCAACCACTGTCTGCCTATTGGCCTCCTGGCTACGACCCAGATCCCCGACAGACGTTTTCTCCTTCTAACTGCTCTCCTCTCCTCCCTAACTTCATCTGCTTGCTTCTCCTGCCTCAGGCTATCCGAACTCCTCGGTGGGCGTGGCCAACCGCGTGGCTCCGCCTCCGGGTGTGCACGTCAAAGCCTGAGAGGGGTGACTCAGGGTTTTTAGGTTGGCTGCTGTTACATTTTTAGGGGACTGGTGTTGATGTTGATTACAAATAGTGATGTTACTGCTCGTTACTTGATTTAGCATCAGAGTACTCTTGAAGCTTGACCGGGTATCGCGGGTGCTCGGATGTTTCGTCCATTAAACAATGACCACAATGCACAGACTTGCTTCACTGCATTATGTGAGCAGGCACCCCAGTGAGAGCCATTCGCAGTCCCTGATTGGCTTTCACTGGGGTTAAAACAACATTTTCAGATGTAGTGTGTCAAAAGAAAAAAAAAATCCACCCTCCCGCCTTCGGAAATGCTCTCTGTATAACTGGCTTTATGTGGGCAGAGAGCTGAACTGCCCAATCATTGACTTCCATTATACCCATTACTCGAGTTGAGCCCTTTCAGATCATCTGACCTACTCGGCTTGAGTACCAAGCACCCAAGCATTTTAGTGCTCACCCATTTCTAGTTACTAATGAATTAGGAACCTTGCTCTAATCTATAGTCTGTGAATTATAGGGCTTAACTACCATATGTGGTACATATCACTAATGGAATTTCAGCCTTCAAAGCAGCGGGAGAGTGGCCAGGGACTGCTGTGGCCACTCTAGTTGGAGTCAGGTAGCATTGAAGCAGCACCATATAATTTGATTCCAGCATTAAGGTGTTTAATATCCCTCCAGACGAGGAGGACCAAATTTGGGACCATTTCGAATCAGCTGTAGTGGATCCAATGTCAGATTCTGAACGGGAGGTATAGGATAAAGGAATCTGTCAACAGGTTTTCCCATATAAACTGAAGCCAGCATGCTGTAAGGATTAAGACAGAATGTTCAGGCATACCTGTGTTGTCACAGTCCTATATTTTGTTTATTTGCTATGTTTGCTTTAGCAACTGAGCCCTTATTGATGTGGCTAGCTGACTTGTAGCATGTTGTCTAGCACACACACCTTGAAGTGATTGACAACTCTAAAGTCCCAGTCACACACAACGACTTACCAGCGATCCCGACAATGATACAACCTGATAAGGATCGCTGGTAAGTCGCTGGGAGGTCGCTGGTAAGATGTCACACAGTCAGACCTTACCAATGACGCAGTAAAGATGAGCGACCTGTATAATGATCTCGGCAGATCGTTATATATGTATAACGACCCTGTTAGGAGGTTATTGGTAGGCGTCAAACACAGCGATGTGTCCTGCCCAGCAGGACATCGCCTTTGAAGAAAATGGTCCAGACCATTCGGCAACGATTAGTGATCTCACAGCAGGGGCCTGATCGCTGGTAGGTGTCACACATAACGAGATCGCTGGCGAGATCGTTGCTACGTCACAGAAACTGTGACTCAGAAACGATCTCGTTAGCAATCTCGTTGTGTGTGACGGGGCCTTAAGTCAATGTATAATCTCTATAGAAAGCCTGCTGTGGGCAGGGGACAGCACTCTGGACACTGCTGCATAAATAAAGCTAAAAATGCAGATTGTGTCAGAATGGCTGCACCCAGTATTCTAAGTGATAGATCTTCGGATTCAGAATCTCCTTGCCTACATCATGCTGCTCTCATATGAGGTATAAATAACCTGCTGATACATTCCCTTTAAGTTTCATCTACGTGAAACATAATTTATATAGGAATAAAGTAAGGAGCTGGTACCAGGGGCTTGTGGGATTTGACGGCATCTTTGTTAAAACAGTTTGAGGTGGAGTTCATAAGAAGTCAGGAGTGCTTAATTTGTAGGTAACGAAGTATTTCTCTAAAGGAAGATAACATTTTTTGGGGAGGACTGGGAACTGAATAATCTCATCAACATTAAACAGATGATGAACCTGGTGATTCCTGCAACATTCCAAGAACAGAAAGCAAAGAGTAACTTATTTTCTGAGGTAAAAGCATGTTACCCCACAAGGGGGCAAGAGTTAGAAAGGTTGGAAATTAGACAAGAGAAGTATTTAGAGGAATCACAGATTTTCAGTGAGTGTGAAATAATGGGGTTTGTAATTTGTTTACGCTGGATGGATAGGAGCCATAACAAGGCCTTGAGGGACAATGGATGGCACTTTGGCGCTTCTAGAGAAAGCTAAAGGGGGGGGGGGGGGGTGTCAGAATAGGCATGGTATAGTTTTAATTGAGCTATTTGGGTTGCTTGGTAATATTTTGTTGGATTGGAAAAGAGCTCCTTTTAGGCGATGACAATATAATGTAGATCTATTGACTCTAGGGAAGCCACCTTTCGAGACAAAGGTATTAATTAGATGTTTAAATGTTGTGTTGTTTTGAGTTAGTGCGATGGAACAGGGATCGGCAAAACACAAAATAGATAAAGATATTTGGAGAGTATAGTTACATAGTTAGATTGAAAAAAGACCTAGGTCCATCTAGTTTAACCTTCCTCCACCAGTTCTACATTTTGTAACTAAGTCATTTATAACCAACAATGTTTTTTGTACTGAGGAAATCATCCAGCCCTTTTTTTAAAGCTGTTATAGTATCTGCCACTTGTCTTGCTAAATTCTCCTAAAAAGGGGGCTGAAAGCCCGTACTTACGAAGCGCTCACTGATATCCTAATCAGGCACAAATACTAAGATTCTTTATAGCAAGATACTATTTATTTTAATAGCACATGAAAAGTCAATGGTACATAGGCATTAGAACTACTTTTTTAGTCATAGTCAATTTTTTAGTCAATGCATCAACATTACCGATATGTTGCAGCAATCCTTTCTCATCGGAGGGACTCGATTAATGGGAGAAGGAAAAACCACCCGACCTCTTGCATCACAGGAGCAGTGCGTACACTTCAATGTCCTGGAAGGTTTCCCTAACATTAAGCGAGTCCGGTGTATTTTTATAGGAAAACTTTGTAGGTTGTGTTTTCTGAATGGTTAATTGGTCACCAGCATGTGACAGCTGAGTCATGTTCATGTAACTTGAGCACAAACTGCTGTGGGCACCAGCAGCTTCCTGCACATTTACTGTACATTGTGCCAGTTGACCACAGTTTTCCTGGAGATATTGCTGGGGAACTGTAAACTTTACTTCCTCATTATCGTGGTTTTGCTTAAGATCTGTTTGACACGTATTCTTTGGTCATGGTAAAAATGGGTCAACCAGAGGACATCTCTCTCTGATACTGAATTATTGATGGATCAAATAATATCTGGGATTACTATCTTTTGATTATGATCCCTATCTAAATCACACTCATTCTTCAGTCACATCACATTGGTATCACAATCGGTCCTTGATCCCAGGGATTATTTTCCATCATCAGTATTCCACTAGAGGAAGATCACTCGGAAAACACCATACCATGACAAAAATATCGGTTGCCACAAATTTTGTTTTCTTGGTTTGTTTGGATAAACGTTAAATCACAAATATAAATCACTTTCACTACTATGTATATTAAAACAAAAAGCAATATTATCTGAAAAGCTCCCTTGAATATCATGTGTTTTGGCATTTGCTTGATATTCAAAGGAATCATTACACATTACATTTCCCGATATGTTGCTAAAAGTTTCACTAGTCCCATTTATGAACATATTGGCATAAGGCCATAACATATCATGATTTGTCCTTTCCACTAAGCTGGGTTTAAAAGCATCTACAGTATTTATAGCTGTCCCAAAACTTATTTTTATATTCTCTATAGGGTTGAATCCCAGGTTAGTCAGTCCAGTCTTATTTCTTGGTACCCAAGTTCCTCCCTTAAAAGCCAGATATTGCAAATTGGTGACTGTTGCATTCAAATTGCCTTGCCACCATGGAAGATTGATCCATCCCACTACGGAAATGGGTACTGTAGTATTCTATAGACGAACACTTCGAGTGTCTTTATCAGCAAGATGATCAGAACAACTTTTCCACTTTAAGATTTCCTCCATCGGTGCCGGGATAGCCAGATAAGGGATACTGGTGGCTGTAACCGAAGAATGTGTACAGATCCAGCAATCTGTGTGTTGAAATATGATGGTGCATCAGAAATTTATTCGCCATAGGTTCCTCCTGATGTAGACTTGTCCATCCAACGACCAAAGAGGCAAACATCAAACACAGAAATTTCTCCATCTCATCACTATTGAGTTCTTCCCAGTAACCGATACCATGGATTCCGCTTATTTACAACACCATCTACAAATAAAGATACACTATTATTCTCGTAAATAACATTTTTCTTGTGGAACATAGTCCCACTTCTTCACTCCTGGTCTCATTATCAGGAGAGTATGATCTTTTCCGACCGCTATTACCTCTGTCTCTGAGGGCGGTCCTTGGAGGTTTTGAATCCATATTTTTGCTCCTACATTGGCAATATTAGAGGATCCAAAACCTTTAGTACCCCGTATTGTTAATTCTGCCGGGGCAGTTCCTTCTCTTATTTCAGACAAGTTTATTAGAATTATCAACATCTGAGCCACCTTCTGGTGTTTCACCAAAATCAAAGGTTAACCCCTTCACGACCGCGGGCAGTAAAATTACGTCCTATTTTAACGTGACTTAACGACCAGGGACGTAATTTTACTGCCTAAAATTCATTTGATTGCCGTGGCCATAGCAACGGCTTTCAAATGATGTCCCCTGCTGTTTCTTACAGCAGGGGACCTTTGCTTGACCCCAGGGGGGGTGGCATCGCCACCCCCCATAGGCGATCGATGTGATTGGCTGTTCAAATCGGAACCGCCAATCACATTGATCACGCTGTTTTCGGCAAAAAAAAATGCCAAAAATAGTGTGATCTTGTAAAATCCAGCTAGGACCGGGGCTGCAGCAGCTCCGATCATTGGCTGGAAGCAAGCAGACACCGTGGCCCGCCCCTGCAGCACTGATTGGAGCGATCGTGCTATGACGCGCAATCGCTCCAATCAGTGTGCAGTGGGGCGGTCTGATCTGCCGGTGGCCGCCCTCCCCAGGCCTGTGCTGGTCTGGGGACCCTCCCCCAACATGTCTGCAGCGTGCAGCACTGGCTGGTACTAGTGGTACCACGCCACCGCTGCTGCTGCCGCTGCTGTCACGTCACGGAGCAGGAGCGGTGAGTATTGTGCTCACCTTGCAGCCCCTGCGCGCTTCCGTAATGGCCCCTGCTCGTGCCCCCCTGCGATCTGCCCCCCCGACATCCCGATCTGCCCCCCCGACATCCCGATCTGCCCCCCGCCATCTCTATTCTGCAGCTCCTCCGGTATCCCTCCTCCCCTGCTCTCTTGCAGCCCCTGCGCGCTCTTGTGATTTGCTCCTGCGCGCTCCCGTAATGGCCCCTGCCCGTGCCCCCCTGCGATCTGCCCCCCGCCATCCCGATCTGCCCCCCCACATCCCGATCTGCCCTCCGACATCCCGATCTGCCCCACCCCCGACATCCCGATCTGCCCCCAGACATCCCGATCTGCCCCCCCCGACATCCCGATCTGCCCCCAGACATCCCGATCTGCCCCCAGACATCCCGATCTGCCCCCCTCCGACATCCCGATCTGCCCCCAGACATCCCGATCTGCCCCCAGACATCCCGGTCTGCCCTTAGACATCCCGGTCTGCCCCCAGACATCCCGGTCTGCCCCCCGACATCCCGGTCTGCCCCCCGACATCCCAGTCTGCCCCCCGACATCCCAATCTGCCGGCCTCCCCCGTGATCTCTATTCTGCAGCTCCTCCGGTATCTCCCTCCTCTGCTGTCCCCCTCTGCTCTCCCCCTCCCCCTCTGCTGTCCCCGTCCCCCTCTGCTGTCCCCGTCCCCCTCTGCTGTCCCCCCGACGTCCTCTTATCTGTCTTCACCGGCCGATCACATCTGCCTCCATCGCTGGGTCCTTCTTCCTGGGTCTTCTGCTGAGCTGTCCAACTTCCTGCCTGCTGGCTGCTGCTGTAAAGCTGTTCCTTGCCTTCTGTTCCTCCTGCTAATCCTCTGGGTAATGTGAGTATAACTTTTTTTTTTTCTCTTTTTTCCTCTATCCCCTTTCTATTTTTACACCTCATGCGTCCGTGCGTCCCGCCGAGCGCTGATCAGGGATGCAGATAACGTGTCTGCATCTGTGGTCAGTTTTCGGCGGGACTTTTTTTCATGTATTCCCGACGCTTTTTGTATCGCATCTGTCCGTGCGTCCCGCCGAGCGCTGATCAGGAATGCACATAACGGATCGGCATCCCTGCTCAATTTTTGGCGTGACAAAAAGCATCGGGGATACGGAAAAAAAAGTCACGCCAAAAATTGAGCAGGGATGCCGATCCGTTATGTGCATCCCTGATCAGCGCTCGGCGGGACGCACGGACTGATGCAATACAAAAAGAGTCGGGGATACGGAAAAAAAAGTATTGCATCTGTCCGTGCATCCCGCTGAGCGCGGATCAACATCCCTGCTCAATTTTTGGCGTGACTTTTTTTTTGTTTCCGTATCCCCAGCGCTTTTTGTATCTCATCCGACCGTGCCTCCTGCAGCGGCCGATCAGTGCACCGCGTCTGTGCGTTTGAAAAGTCAAATGGCGTTCCTTGTCTTCTGAGCCCCGCCATGCGCCCAAACAATTGATTTCCACCACATGTGAGGTATCTGCGTACTCGGGAAAAATTGCATAATACGTTTTATGGTGCATTTTTTCCTGATACCGTTGTAAAAAGAAAAAAAAAAAAGCTACCTTGTTGCTGCAAAAATTTAAAAATTTTTTTTAAAAAAAATATAAATAATTTTCACGGTTCAACGTTATCAACTTTCAGTGGAGCCCCTGGGGGTACAAGGGGCTCACTAAACATCTAGATAAATTCCTTGAGGGGTCTAGTTCCAAAATGGGGTAATTTGTGGGGGAGCTCCACTGTTTAGGCACCATGGGGGGGGGTCTAAAAACGTGACATGGCGTCCGCTAATGATTCCAATCAATTTTGCTGTCAAATGGTGCCCTTCTCTTCTGAGCCCCGCCATGCGCCCAACAATTACTTTCCACCACATGTGAGGTATCTGCGTACTCAGGAGAAAATGGACAATACGTTTTATGGTGCATTTTTTCCTGATACCCTTGTGAAAAAAAAAGCTACCTAGTTGAAGCAACAGTTTTGTGGTAAAAATTTTTTTTTTTCTTTTCACGGCTCAACGTTATAAACTTCTGTGAAGCCCCCAGGTGTTCAAAGTGCTCACCAAACATCTAGAAAAATTATTTGAGGGCTCTAGTTTCCAAAATGGGGTCACTTTTGGGGGAGCTCCATTGTTTAGGCACCTCAGGGGGTCTTAAAACCCGACATGGCGTCCGCTAATGAGTGCAGCTAATTTTGCATTCAAATGGCGCTCCTTGCCTTCCGAGCACTGCCGTGTGTCCAAATATTTGATTTCCACCACATATGAGGTATTTGCGTACTCAGGAGAAAATGGACAATACATTTTATGTTGCATTTTTTCCCGATACCCTTGTGAAAAACAAAGCTACCTAGTTGAAGCAACAGTTTTGTGGTAAAAAAATTTTTTTTTCTTTTCACGGCTCAACGTTATAAACTTCTGTGAAGCCCCCAGGTGTTCAAAGTGCTCATCAAACATCTAGAAAAAATATTTGAGGGCTCTAGTTTCCAAAATGGGGTCACTTGTGGGGGAGCTCCATTGTTTAGGCACCTCAGGGGGTCTTCAAACCCGACATGGCGTCCGCTAATTAGTGCAGCTAATTTTGCATTCAAAAATTCAAATGGCGCTCCTTGCCTTCCGAGCACTGCCGTGTGTCCAAACATTTGATTTCCACCACATATGAGGTATCTGCGTACTCAGGAGAATATGGACAATACATTTTATGTTGCATTTTTTCCCGATACCCTTGTGAAAAAAAAGCTACCTAGTTGAAGCAACAGTTTTGTGGTAAAACATTTTTTTTTTCTTTTCACGGCTCAACGTTATAAACTTCTGTGAAGCCCCCAGGTGTTCAAAGTGCTCATCAAACATCTAGAAAAAATATTTGAGGGCTCTAGTTTCCAAAATGGGGTCACTTGTGGGGGAGCTCCATTGTTTAGGCACCTCAGGGGGTCTTCAAACCCGACATGGCATCCGCTAATTAGTGCAGCTAATTTTGCGTTCAAAAATTCAAATGGCGCTCCTTGCCTTCCGAGCACTGCCGTGTGTCCAAACATTTGATTTCCACCACATATGAGGTATCTGCGTACTCAGGAGAAAATGGAAAATACATTTTATGTTGCATTTTTTCCCAATACCCTTGTGAAAAAAAAAGCTACCTAGTTGAAGCAACAGTTTTGTGGTAAAACATTTTTTTTTTCTTTTCACGGCTCAACGTTATAAACTTCTGTGAAGCCCCCAGGTGTTCAAAGTGCTCATCAAACATCTAGAAAAAATATTTGAGGGCTCTAGTTTCCAAAATGGGGTCACTTGTGGGGGAGCTCCATTGTTTAGGCACCTCAGGGGGTCTTCAAACCCGACATGGCGTCCGCTAATGAATGCAGCTAATTTTGTGTTCAAAAATTCAAATGGCGCTCCTTGCCTTTCGACCTCTGCCGTGCACCCAAACAATTGATTTTTACCCCATATGGGGTATCAGCGTACTCAGGAGAAAATGCACAATAAATTGTAGGGTGCACTTTCTCTTTTCTCCCTTGTAAAAATGAAAATTTTATGGCTAAAGTAACATTTTTGTGTTAAAAAGTAAAATTTTCATTTTTTCCTTCCACATTGCTTTGGTTCCTGTGACGCACCTAAAGGGTTAATAAACTTCTTGGATGTGGTTTTGAGCAGTGTGAGGGGTGCAGTTTTTAGAATGGGGTCACTTTTGGGTATTTTCTGTCACCTCGGCCTCTCAAAGTCACTTCAAATGTGATGTGGTCCCTAAAAAAAATATTTTGTAAATTTTGTTGGAAAAATTAGAAATTGCTGATGAACTTTGACCCCTTCTAACTTCCTAACGAAAAAAAAATTTCTTTCGAAAATTGCGCTGATGTAAAGTTGACAAGTGGGAAATGTTATTTAGTAACTATTTTGTATGACATATTTCTCAGATTTATGAGCATAAATTTTCAAAGTTTGAAAATTGCGAAATTTTCCAAATTTTCGCACAATTTCCTAAATTTTCACAAATAAACGCAAAAAGTATCGGCCTAAATTTACCACTGACATGAAGTACAATATATCGCGAAAAAACAATCTCAGAATCGCCAGGATCCGTTGAAGCGTTCCAGAGTTATAACCTGTCAAAGTGACACTGGTCAGAATTGCAAAAAATGGCCCGGTCATTAGGGTGTTTTAGTGGCCGGGGGTGAAGGGGTTAATTTCCCAAATTTAGCATCAGTACCTTGATTTCTCCCTGATAATCTGCCTCTATTACCCCTCCCACCGCTATGGCTCCTTTTAACGCTGAACTAGAACAAGTGGCTATTTGACCATAATGATCCTTTGGTATCTGGCAACCCAATCCTGTTGAAATTGGTTTTACCTTACCTGGGGGTACCACGACAGTTTCCAATGTACTGAGGTCTAAACCTGCTGAATAAGGTGTCGCTCTTTCTGGTTTGCCCAAACAGCTGTACCTTGCTTTGTCAACTGTTGGACTGACTTGTCTGATGGCTGCTGCTTTATCTGCTTCTGAATTAAACAAACGTTCAAGTGAGTTAGTAGGGACATGAGCATCGACATGAAATACAGTGGTCTTGGTAGATTGAATAATCTCTTCAATGTCTTGCCACACTTCCTTGACCATTTCAAACACATTTTCCTGTTCCTCTCCCCAGTGGAACTCATATTTTTTCCTCGTTACTTTGTACAAATGAGCCAACATTTGTCCCAAATGAGGGATACGTTGTCTCCAAAAATGAAACAATCCAATATAAGACGGAGTCTCCTGTTTGGATTTAGGGACCGGAAAATTAATAATTTTCTGTCTGGCATTGGGCAAGATCTCTCTGTGCCCCTTGTTCCACTGAATCCCTAGAAATGTTACCACCTGAGACGGTCCTTGAACCTTGGCATCATTGATTTCCCATCCTTTACTCCTCATATGAGCAACCAGTTTTATCAATTGATCTTTCACACTTGGCTCATCTTGTCCTTGTATCATTATATCATCAATATAATGTGAGATTTGCATTTCTGATGGTAGATCAAATCCATCCAAATGCTCTGGCACCGTCCGGTGACAGATTGTGGGGCTATGTAGCCATCCTTGGGGTACCCTGGTAAAGGTATATTGTCTTCCTAACCAAGTGAATGCAAATTGATCTTGAGCCTTCTCTTCTATAGGTATAGTAAAGAAAGCATTTGCCAAATCAATTACTGCATAACAAGTTCTGGAGTGAGTCTGAATATTTTCCACAATCGTTATTGTATCCGGAACTGCAGCTATCAAAGGAGGAGTATTCTTGTTTAACTCCCTATAATCAACTGTCATGCGCCAGGAGCCATCACTCTTTTTAACTGGCCAGACAGGATTATTCCATGTGGTAGTAGTAGGGCGCATTACCCCAGTTTCTACCAATTCTTTAATGGTTTCTCCTATCTCTCTGTGAACTCCTGGTATTCGATATTGTTTCATAGCTACCATTTTTGTAGCTGGAGGCACATGTACAGGGGGCATTTTGACTTTGCCCACCACCACTGGTCGCATTTCCTTATGACAAGACTTAATCCCAAAGGCGAATTTTCCTTCTGTTAGATTAAGAGTCATCCGTTTTAGGACATCAATTCCCAAAATATATTCTGGTATAGGAACTACCAGTACCGTATACTTCTTGATAGGTAAATTACCTATCTTCAAAGCTACCTGTGTCTGGACCCCGGTGATCACTTGACCACCTAGTCCAACAATTTTTACTCGAGGTCCTTTTATTTTTTCTGGGTTTCCATGAATTAAAGTAGCCTCCGCCCCCGTGTCAATCAAAGCTGGGACTCTTTGAACATTTCCCCCTTTCCAATGTATGCTAAGATTGACGTAGGTAGTTCGTCCCTTTTTATCAATAGGGGGGCTTGGCTGGCTACCTATGGTAAATCACTTCCTTCTGAACTTTCATTTACACAGACTTCAGTCTGTGTATTAGCCCTTCCTTCCGTGACCTTTGTGGCCACGGCTGCAGCCAGTTCTTCACATGGATAAACTGACTGAAAATCTTCCCAAGACACTTTCTTTGTTTTTTTTTCCCCTTTTCCCTCTGATTTCTTTACCTTGGGGGTTTTTGAACCCCCTTCCACATTTGTAGTGGTCACTTTCTTTACGGATAGAGCTGTCTGTTTGTACAACTTCCATAATTCTCCTGTCTCCTTTCCATCAATCCTTTCCTTATTGATCCCGGCTTTAAGCAAAGCCTGGAACATGTCTTTGCGAGACACCCATGGGGCCTCCCCTACTGATTTCTCTTTACAATCAGGATTGTTTGGCTTACTGTTACCAACATGGCCTCCAGGGGATGATTTATCCCACTGTCCCATATCCTGTAACTTCCTCATCCTCCCTAGAACTACACCGATTGATTCTCCAGTCAGCGCTACAGTTAAGGTTAAAATAACTGTTTTGTATGCTGGAGGAACATGTTTAACCAGCCTATTTCTTATGCTGGCTGTCAATGGGTTCTGGAGATAATCATCATCCATTCCCAAAAGAGGAAGAGCATTCCTCATTGCTTCTTCCTTCAGCCTTTCCATACCATCTTTTAAGGTATACCAAGGTTTATCATTGATAGGAAAGTCTGCTTCTGATGGGTATTTGTCCAGAAAAGCATGGGCTAAGATCATGATTAAGTTTTGAGTACCATGCTCATTATGATCAACAAAATAATTTTTTATTGATCTCTGAATTACTGGGTCCCGAGACATGGTGACAAATTTTGCCACGTCTCCGGTGTCAAAGTGCACTCCACCTCCTCCGAGATCGTGCACCCTGACCAACCAGCGAATTTCTCCTCCTGGTTTTTGTCTAAACTGTGTTAAAATGCTATCAATTTCTCCCTGAGAGTAATCTTCAATGGTTACTCGATTTTTTACATGAGGAATATTTCTTTCATTTGTGATGGCATTAATATCTTCGTCATATTGCAGATTCCCCTGACCATCCCGGACATGTTCCCGGATGATCTCATTCTCTGTCCTCTCTAGGCGCCTCCTTACTGGATTAGCCTGAATCTTCCCTTTATGGTAATCCTCCTCATCAGATGATGAAGATGAATCCCACACATCCCCATCCCAAGTATCGGGATCCCAGTTTATAGAAGTTGAGGCGATACTTTTATGTACTTTGGTTTTATTTACTTTTCCTCTTCTCTTCTTGTACTTATTTTGAGCAATTTTTACGACAGCTTTTTCTGCCACATTCTGATATTGTTCCAATTTATCCTTCAACAGTCTGGTATTACATTCCAGAACTGTTTTCTGGCCACCTAATTCTATCATCTTTTGTTCCATCTGGGAACCTTTCTTCTGCATCTTTAGATTACGCTCATGCATTACACTATATGCACTTGCCAAAATCCAGATACGCCGTCCTAAAGACACTACATCACCTGCTTTTACAGGGACACTACAGAATACATTCACAACATCAGTAGCTTCACTACCCTTAAGCTTATCCTGCCATTGTTCTGCCAATCCACAAGACACTACATCAACTGCTTTCACAGGGGCACTACTGAGTACATTCACAACATCAGTAGCTTCACAACCCTTGAGCTTATTCTGCCATTGTTCTGCCAATCCACAATTGACCAATTCATGTGCTATAAGATTGTAGGGAGCCTCAGTCCAGCTGGGGATCTCCACAACAACCTCCTTAACATTATCCTTACGTTTTCTGAACATTTTGACACTATGCAAAAAGATTGAAAAAATATATCTGGAAATTTGCCAAATATATGTTTTTAATTTCTAAATTACAAAAATTTGTTAATTACTTCTTATAGAAGTAATCCTGCCGACTACGCCAATTTATGTCTTGCTACATTCTCCTAAAAAGGGGGATGAAAGCCCGTACTTACAAAGCGCTCACTGATATCCTAATCAGGCACGAATACTAAGATTCTTTATAGCAAGATATTATTTATTTTAATAGCACATGAAAAGTCAATGGTACATAGGCATTAGAACTACTTTTTTAGTCATAGAATCTTATACAATAACAGAAATATGCATCAACATTACCGATATGTTGCAGCAATCCTTTCTCATTGGAGGGACTCGATTAATGTGAGAAGGAAAAACAACCCGGCCTCTTGCATCACAGGAGCAGTGCGTACACTTCAATGTCCTGGAAGGTTTCCCTAACATTAAGCGAGTCCGGTGTATTTTTATAGGAAAACGTTGTAGGTTGTGTTTTCTGAATGGTTAATTGGTCACCAGCATGTGACAGCCGAGTTATGTTCATGTAACTTGACCACAAACTGCTGTGGGCATCAGCAGCTTCCTGCACATTTACTGTACATTCTACCAGTTGACCACAGTTTTCCTGGAGATATTGCAATGAGCCATAAATTTTATATGCCAGCTTCCTTGCACCTGTTTTGAACTAACCACAAGTTTCCTGACTGTGGAACTGTAAACGTTACTTCCTCATTATCATGGTTTTGCTTAAGATCTGTTTGACACGTATTCTTTGGTCATGGTATAAATGGGTCCACCAGAGGACATCTCTCTCTGATACTGAATTATTGATGGATCAAATAATATCTGGGATTACTATCTTTTGATTATGATCCCTATCTAAATCACACTCATTCTTCAGTCATATCACATTGGTATCACACCACTACTACCTCTTGTGGTAGGGCATTCCACAGTCTGCCTGCTCTAACTGTAAAGAACCCTTTCCTATTTAGCTGCTGGAATCGCTTTTCTTCCACTCGCATTGTATGCCCCCTGGTCCTTAGTATTGTCTTTGGAAGGAATAAGTCATGTGCCAGTCCTTTATATTGACCACACATGTATTTATACATATACTGTAAATGAGATCTCCTCTGAGACGTCTTTTTTTTTCTAAGCTAAACATATCCAACTTTTTCAACCTCTCATCATATGTGAGGCCTTCTATTACTTGTAGTAGTCTAGTTATCCGCCTTTAAACTGACTCTAACTTCTGAATGTCCTTTTTAAAATTTGGAGCCCAAAACTGAATCCCATATTCTATATGTGGCCTTACAAGTGATTTATAGAGGGGTAACAGTACGTTGGGATCACAGGATCTAATCTCTCTTTTTATACACCCTAAAATCTTGTTTGCTTTAGCAGCTGCTGCTTGACATTGAGTGCTGCTGCTCAGCTTATTTGTAATGAGAATACCCAAGTCCTTCTCCTGTTCTGTAGTACGGAGTTTACTTCCATTTAATGTATCCGCAGCTATAGGATTACTCTGTCCTAGGTGCATTACTTTATATTTATCAACATTAAATCTAATTTGCCAAGTATCTGCCCATTCTGACATCTTATCCAGATATTTTTGTCATATTGTACTATCTAGGTCAGCTTTTAATATCCTACATAGTTTGGTGTCATCAGCAAAGACTGACACTTTACTATCTATCCCATCCACTAGGTCATTAATAAAGAGATTAAAAAGAATCGGTCCTAGCACCGATCCCTGTGGCACCCCACTGCTGACTATAGCCCATTTAGAGAGTGTACCATTTATGACTACTCTTTGTTTCCTCTCTTTTAGCCAATTCCTTACCCAGTGCATATAGTTTCCCCTAGTCCCTGCTTCTGGAGCTTTAGTATATTATTAAGTATATTATATTTTTGCATGTCATCTCTTAAAATGCCCTCTTAAACCTTGCATACTACTGATGTCAGGCTTACTGGATGGTAGTTGCCTAGATCCACCCGCTTACTTTTCTTGACCCCTTCACCCGCGGGCATTTTTCCGTTTTTTTTCCTGTTTCTTCCGATAGCCGTAACTTTTTTGTTTTTCCGTCAATTTTGCCATATGAGGGCTTGTTTTTTGCGAGAAGAGCTGTACTTTTAAATGAAACGATAAGTTTTACCATATAGTGTACTGGAAAACAGCAAACAAATTTCAAGTGTTGAAAAACTGCAAAAAAAAGTGCAATCACACAGTAGTTTTTGGGATATTTTTTTCACCATGTTCACTATATGGTAAAACTGAAGTGACGCTTTGATGCCTGAGGTTGGTGCGAGTTTGTAGACACCAAACATGTATAGGTTTACTTTTATCTAAGGGGTTAAAAAAAAATCACAAGTGTGTCCAAAAAATGTGGCGCATATTTTGCGCCATTTTCTCATTTTTTGGCATCTATGGCTCAGTGACGGCTTATTTTTTGCATGTCAAGCTAACGTTTTTAACGGTACCAATTTTGCGCAGATGCTTTCATCGCCTGTTATTGCATTTTGCGCAAAATTTGTGGCGACCAAAAAACGTAATTTTGGTGTTTGTATTTTTTTTGCTGCTACGCCGTTTACTAATCAGAATAATAGATTTTATATTTTGATAAATCTGGCATTTCTGAACGTGGAAATAGCAAATGTGTGTATATTTTTTAATTTTTTAACCCTTTAATCTTCAATGGGGCGAATGGGGGGTGATTTGAACTTTTAGGTTTTTTATTTTTTTTTTAAATTGTTTAAAACGTTTTTTTAACTTTTCTTATTTTAGTAGTCCCCCTAGGGGACTATAACGATCAGCAATCTGATCACTCTTCCATATTGAGAGAAAGTGACTCATGATAGCTACAGGTGTCATCACATGACTATGTGCTACCATGGCAACCACCGGAGGTCACGTGATCACGTCACGTGACTTCCAAACTGGCTGGGTAATGGCGGCGCGCATATACATCTCACTGTCAGATTTTGATAGCGAGATGTAAGGGGTTAATAGTCGCGGGTGGAAGCAATTCCACTCACGACTAGCAGGCACACAAGTCAGCTGTTGAAATCAGGCCGCGGGGATTACCCTCACACGATCCATGATGCACATGTACGTCATGGATCGTGAAGGGGTTAAATATCGAAACCACATCAGCAACCCTGTTATAAGCGAGTCTAAAAAGATGAGATACAGTGGTCTGTCGATTACGGAGCTCAATTTCCTTAATATTCGTGGATGAATGCCATCTAGCCTGGGGGACTTGTTAATGTTTAGTGTACTCAGACGCAGGTGTACTTCTTCTGTTAAATTAATTATATCAGGTGGTGAACTTTGATTTTTCACTTGTTGAATGATCCCTGGAACAGTCAGTTCCTTGGTAAACACGGATGAGAAGTGCCTGTTTAATATCTCAGTCTTTTGTTCGTCCTCTATAACTAACTTGTTATTATATGTTAAGGGGCCAATCCTATCCTTTGTTTTCCTTTTGGTATTAATGTATTTATAAAAGATTTTGGGATTTATTTTAATGTCCTTGGCGATTTTTGTTTCAGTAGCTAAGTTTGCTTGCTTGATTTTTTTTTACATTTCCTATTGATATCTTTATACTTCTGAAATGCTATTTCTGCATTCTTAGCCTTCAAGATTTTAAACGGCCTTTGTTTTTGTTTTATTATACCTTGTACAGTCTTATTTACCCATAGTGGTTTCTTTTTATTCCTGGATATTTTATTACCAGAGGGTATAAGTTTTTTACACGACTCTAGGAGTATATCCTTAAATTATCCCATTTATTTTCGGTATCCCCAGTTACCATGACATTGTCCCAATCTACACATTTAAGCTCTTCCCTTAATTTGTTGAAATCAGCCTTCTTAAAATTCCAGGTTTTAGCATTTCCCCTTTTAAATGTTCTATTGAATATTACTTTGAAGCTTACCATATTATGATCACTGGTGCCCAAGTGCTCCCGGACCTGTAGATCTGAAATTATATCTCGTCTATTTAACAGGACCAGATCTAGCAAATTATCTCTCCTCGTCGGTTCAGCTACCATCTGAGGCCCTGTGCGCACTATAAAATGGAATTTTCTTAAGAAAATTCTGTACACTCTGAAAGATTACTGCACCTGCGGTAAAAAATCGCAGCAAACCGCACCCGAAATCCGCATGCAGTTTTACCACAGTTAACTGCGGATTTGCTGTGGTTTTTCTGCGGTATGTCCCTGTGTTATTTTGATAGTACAGGGAGATTGTCACCTGTCCCCGCTCCTGCTGTCCGTGGTGCTGAAGTATCCAGCGATGCTGTGTCCCGTGCGGCTGTCTTCGGCGCTCTGCTACTTACGGGTCGGCTGTGCATATGCATGAGCCGGCCTGTAAGCAGGAGACCAGTGTCCGGAGGCAGTCTCGCTGGACAAGGTGAGTATAAGATCAGCAGTGACTTCAGTCAGCTGATGTGCAGTGACAGCTGGAGTCCTCCACCTGTCACCGCAAAGCACATGAGTGAAGTCACCGCTGATCTCGCGCTGCTGACTTCACTTGCGGCCAAACCCTCACAGTGAGCAGTCATGGTCTATGGCGCTCGCTGTGAGTGTCAGGTGTAGCAGAGCTGAAAGCGTCGTGGGACATCGAGTGGATTACGTCGGACCTGAAGGGCTGTTATTGGTGAGGTTAATAAAGTGGTGAAAGAGGGGGCTTTATTGTCTTTTATTTCAAATAAAGGATTTTTGGGGTGTTTGTGTTTATTTACTTTCACTTAAAGTTTAGTGATGAGGGGTGTCTCATAGATGCCTGCCATCACTAAACTAGGACTTAGTAGCAGCTGCGGGCTGCTGCCATTAACTCATAACCCTGATTGCCACCACACCAGGGCAACTCAGGATGAGTCGGGAAAAGTCCCGGGACTGTCGCATCTAATGGATGTGGCAATTCCGGGCAACTGCTGGCTGATATTTTTAGGCTGGGGGAGAATACCAGCCCCCACCTGTGAGGCTTTACCCTGGCTGGTTATCAAAATTGGGGGGACCGCAAGACGGTTTTTTAAAATTATTTATTTATTTTGCTGTACGCTATAGACCCGCCCACCGGCATCTGTGATTGGTTGCAGTCAGACACACCCCCACGGTGAGTGACAGCTGTCTGACTGCAGCCAATCACAGCCACTGGTGAGCAGGGAAGGCGTGAATATGTTTTGAGACTAGTAAGCGGCCGGCTCGGTAAGATGAAAGAGCTGCTGCGGGAGCAGTGTGACAGCCGCCTGGTAATCGGTGAGTATGAAGCGCTTGCTCCTACCCTTTTGTGCCAGATTGTGTTCCCCATAAACTTTATACGGGTAGCAGCATCTTGCTAGATACTGGGGATCAATCCTCCGCCAACCCAGAGTCAGTGGGTGATTGATCTGCCAGCCCTCCAAACCGCAGGTACTTGTGGAAATTAAGTGACATTCACATTAATTCTGCAGTGGAAATTCTGCAGCAAAATCCGCAGGGACATAAAAACGCAGTGTGCGCACATCATTTTTTAATCCCCATAGATTTTGTTGGAGAAGGACTGCAGAAATGTTATAAACATTTTCTGCAGCATTCCTCCAGCGAATTCCGCAGCAATTCCGCAGCGTGCGCACAGGGCCTATGGGGGGAAAGACACTTTTGGTCAAAGGGCCTCAAGCTTATAGAAAACATTTTGGCTCAACACATACTGTAGATTCTGGTTTAAGTTTCCTTAAAGAAAGGAGCTTGTTAAGAGAGGCCAAGTCTGCTGAAAGAGGAGCAGATGAAGGAGCTATGAGCTGGGGATCTGCGGATTTATCAAGCTTAGCATTAAGTATACAATTTGAGTCACCACAAAGTAGTGTGGCGTCTTTAGCATGTTTTGAAACCAGATCAAGTAGGTGGACAAAAAAGCTTATAGCTTGATGAGAATTAGGGGCATAATAGGAGACAAAGGCTACCAATTAGTCTGAAATGATTCCCGTCACTAGTAGATAGAGACCTTCTCTAAAAGGCTGAAATGTTTTATAGCATGTAGCTGCTTCTTTAGTTTTATTTGAACTGTTGGAGTTATAGAAGAGTGGGTAGGAAGAGGACATAAATTTAAGGTATGACATTTTGGAGACGTGTCTCTTGGAGACAGATCACACCTGCCTGCATGGCTCTATAGTATCGAAAAGCTTTAGTATGCTTGTGCGGGGAGTTGAGGCCCCACTCATTGTGTGATAGAATGTTTAACGGCATGGTGCTGGTGATAGTGGAGTTGCATACGGAGGCTCCTGCTGTAGCCTATAATAGGTAGTGAAAATCCTATTGTAGAAATAACAGCTTTAATTTTCATCTCTCCGGCAAGGAAGGGGGATGAAAGCTGTCTTAGGCTATGTGCCTACGTGTGTGCGCTCTGCACCGCAGCGTAAAGTCACTGCATGTCCGCTTCAGAGCGCAGCTGAAAAGCTCCGTTCTGAAACGTTGGTGACTGCAGAATTCGTGCGCTCTGGATGCTGCCTCTCACTATAGACAGAATGGAGACAGCATGCAGAGCGCACAAAAGAAGTGACATGTTGCTTTTTAGAACGCAGCATGCAAATCGCTGCATTCTAAAACGCAACGTGGGCATTGATTATGCACAATCTTCATAGTGCAGAACGCAGCGTAACTGCATGCAATACGCACACGTGGGCACATAGCCTAAAGGGGGCTTTACACACTGCGACATCGCTAATGCAGAGTCGTTGGGGTCACGGAATTTGTGACGCACATCCGGCCACATTAGCGATGTTGCTGCGTGTGACACCGATGAGCGATTTAGCATCGTTGCAAAAACGTGCAAAATCGCTCATCGGTGACATGGGGGTCCATTCTCAATTATCGTTACTGCAGCAATAACGATGTAGTTCGTCGCTCCTGCTGCAGCACACATCGCTATGTGTGACGCAGCAGGAACGAGGAACCTCTCCTTACCTGCCTCCCGGCCGCTATGAG
This sequence comes from Anomaloglossus baeobatrachus, assembly GCF_048569485.1. Classification (NCBI taxonomy): domain Eukaryota; kingdom Metazoa; phylum Chordata; class Amphibia; order Anura; family Aromobatidae; genus Anomaloglossus; species Anomaloglossus baeobatrachus. Next base: position 521,164,990 of record NC_134357.1, read on the forward strand.
GAAGGAAGGAGGTGGGCGGGATGTTCCGGCCACTCATCTCCGCCACTCCGCTTCTATTGGGCGGCCGCTCAGTGACGTCGCTGTGACGCCGCACGGACCGCCCCCTTAAAAAGGAGGCAGTTCGCCGGTCACAGCGACGTCGCCGGGCAGGTAAGTATGTGTGACGGGTCTGCGCAATGTTGTGCGGCACGGCCAGCGATTTGCCCGTGTCGCACAACAGATGGGGGCAGGTACCCACGCTAGCGATATCGGGACCGATATCGCAGTGTGTAAAGTAGCCTTTAGGCTTAATGTGTGCATCAGGGGGAACTACATGTAAAGGCTGTGGGAGACAAGGGGGAAAGGAGGGACATGACAAATACCATAGCATGCATAATTTACTAAGCAGCAGTGTGTAGAAACAATGGAAGGACAGCTGGGTTGTAAGTAACAACGCAAATCAGTATAGCGGTTATAGCGTGGGTTAGGAAGGAGTTGGGGTGAACTAACTTAGCTCAACAGATGAAGAACCTTCTATCACCTACAAAGCAAAGCAGGTTAACTATGTGAATGATGAAAACCAGTGTTATAGAAAAGTAATAGGAGGAACCTTTGTGCCTGGTTATATCATGATAAGATGGATGTATAGGAGGGGAGAGCTTCATTTAAAAATCTTCATATTAAATCTCTAAGGTACATAAATAAATAATAAAAAATTAACAAACCTCCTAATAGTAAACAATGACAGTATAAAATACCGTAACTTAGAAAAATTGGCAACCCCATAAAGCATTGGGTATTATCAAGATTCCAGGTAGAGAGCAGTAGACCGCATTAGCGATCAATAAATACGTAAAAAGACACTTATCCCACACAAGGGTGTAACAAATCAGTAGTACCTGATCTAAAGTTCAAGGTGGCGCTAAATAAACTGCACTAGCCAGGTTAAAAGATGTTTGGGCTTGACATTAACAAGGCATTTTTCAAACCTGAAATCATGGGATCAGGAATGGTTATCTTTAGTTTGTTGTAGAGATGAAGTTGATAATGGCAAAGATGGCTCCACAAAGCCGTAACTTCGTGAGGCAGCGGTTAGCACCCTTTGGGGAGACAATTATGTGGACCACACCCAAATGGGTAAAAATCAATCTAAATGGGAAGCCCCAATGATATTTGATGCCTTTGGAGCAGAGGACATGAAGGAGTGGTTTTATGACCCCTTTTTTGGCCATGGTTGTGGGAGCCAGATCTGGAAAAAGTTCATAGGTGTGACCTTGAAACTTCAGAGGAGAGGAATTTTGAGCTGCAGACAAGAGCCATTTCTTTGTTTTCTAAAAGTAAAAGTTTAAGAATAATGTCACTGGGTGGTCCACCAGGCTTCTGTTTGCTTAGAGCATTGTGAATGCGGTTCATCTCCAAAAGTTCTATGAGGATTCCAGGTAGGAGTTCCTGGAATAAGGCTGTAGAAGTAGATTGGAGATCCATGATTGTCTTGCTCAGGCCTCTAATGCGGATATTACTCCTGTGGGTCAGATTTTCAAAATCTTCTAATTTATTCTTAAGGGAGTGTTAAGGGGGCCATAAATTTACAGTGATGCAATCTAATTATGCATCTACACCTTAACCCCGTCTGCATCCAAATTATATGAGTCATTTGTGAGTAGCATGCATACTATTCTTCCATACAGACCAGAGAAATGTACACGGATCTGCATAGAAAATATGACTACCTTTATTGCGGAAGTTAAAGGGAACCTGTCATCAGAAATTTCGCCCAAAAGCTAAAAGATTCCCCCTCTGCAGCTCCTGGGCTGCATTCTAGGAAGGTCCCTGTTATTATTGTGCCCCATGTGAGACCAAAATAAAGCCTTTATAAAGTTCTACCTTTTTGTATGCAGCTTCTGTAAATCCGTCACGGGGGCGGGCTCTCTGCCATCCGTTATTCTGCCTCCTGGTCCTGTATGCCGCCCCCATCGCTCCTTTCCATATCTGATGCACCGCCCACTGCTCCAGCCATCCCCGCGCATGCCCAGTGCCAGTCTCACAGGACTGAGCAGTGTGACCGCTGGTGACGTGTGCGCAGGCAAGTGATTATGGACGGGACTGTGACTGTTATCAGCAAGTACCCGGCCATAATCTCTTGAGCGCGCAAACCTCTCCAGCGGTCACACTGTGCTCAGTGTAAATGCTAGACTGTATGGGCTGCTTCCAGGGATGACGTCCCTTTGTCATGTGATAGTATTTCGAACACGCCCCTATCACATGACAAAGGGACATCATCCCTGGAAGAAGCCCATACAGTCTAGCATTTACCCTGAGCTCAGTGTGACCGCTGGAGAGGTTTGCGCGCTCAAGAGATTATGGCCGGGTACTTGCTGATAACAGTCACAGTCCCGTCCATAATCACTTGCCTGCGCACACGTCACCAGCGGTCACACTGCTCAGTCCTGTGAGACTGGCACTGGGCATGCGTGGGGATGGCTGGAGCAGTGGGCGGTGCATCAGATATGGAAAGGAGCGATGGGGGCGGCATACAGGACCAGGGGGCAGAATAACGGACGGCAGAGAGCCCGCCCCCGTGACGGATTTACAGAAGCTGCATACAAAAAGGTAGAACTTTATAAAGGCTTTATTTTGGTCTCACATGGGGCACAATAATAACAGGGACCTTCCTAGAATGCAGCCCAGGAGCTGCAGAGGGGGAATCTTTTAGCTTTTGGGCGAAATTTCTGATGACAGGTTCCCTTTAAGACACATTTAAAGGAATCAGTTGGCTAGAAGCCAAGAATACGTAACACGTCTCCTATTGGGTAAACCGTAAAATAGATTATTCTGTGATATACAGTATACTGTAATGTACAATGCATTTCCTCATTTATATTAAGCTATGTCAGCATGATTCACTTGTCACATGAAAGTCCAGACTGTCTAAGGAGTCTTATGATACATTGTGTATCTTATGATACACAGTTCGAGCACCATCTTAAATCCTGGTTTTTGGATATCTTCATATAACTCTTAATATTCATAATAGTTCATAATCTTGTCCATAACAGGAGCAGATTTTTTTATACAACATCCCCATCTGTTTTTCTTGAGTAATGATGTCAGCATTGCCAGAGTCCATCTTGTCTTCGAGGTCAAAAGTGCTGGATACCAACTCTCTTATTTATTTTGAAAGTTCTTTAGTTAATTTGTCTGACATTTTATACAGCTCTGAATGTAGGATAGACTGGAACTGTGACGGCGGTACTTGTAACTTGTTTGTCGGGTGTGGTTTGCTCAAGACCAGGAGCAGATTGGTTTTCACTGAGCTCCTCAGTTATCTTCAAGAGAAGCATCTTTTAAAACATACGGTGGTGGATTATTTTGGCACATTTTGTGCAGAAGATGTCCAGGAACATGCAAAGACTACAATATAAAAGAAAAACTACAGCAATGAAGAAAAAGCAAGGATTTATGAATTGCCTAAAGAACAGAGAAGTGCCGCAGGTCCGGACTCGATCCCTGGCGCTACGGTGACGCCACTGTGAGGACATGGACCCTGTCAATGTCTAGCAGGGGTAAATTTCTTAAGATTCAGCCAGACATGAAGATAGTTTGTTTATAGACTTTGGACATTGTTTTTACAAGGTTCTTGTTGACTCATGTCATTGTGTTGGCCATTGGAGCCCAGACACCCAGATAACTCAATTATGCAAAGTTCCCATTGTATTACTAATTGAATTGCTATATGTGAGGTAACATACCTGTCTCTCCCTTGTCTCTGGATATTTGAATATAGCTTGAAATCTAGCCAATAAGAGCCCAGTCTTTTCCACCAATCGTGAAGACCCCAATGGTCTGAATGCAGAGCTCAGGGGTATAAGAAGGAGGACTGTCCATTGCTCAGAGAGACTCTGGCTACATGCTACCAATCTAGGACCTGCGGATCCGATTGGCAAGCCTGGTTTATAACACTATATGGACTTCAGCACTGAATGCACGGATTCGGCTTTGATATCAAGTACTACCTAAAGAAGAAACCCAGGTTGGGACAATTTGGTCACCTGGCTACCCGTGTTCCGCCCACGGTTAAGGAGGTCGTGCGTTCAGTTGGGAGGAGCCCTGAGCCACGCTGTCTTTCTAAAGGCGGCTGGGCCAGCGGACGAGAGCACCCACTGAGCCCCGTGTCTCCACAATTTGTGGCAGCAGTGAGATACTACTCAGCCTGGTTTACCCAGGGGAGCTGCAGAGGACTGGTGTTCGCGGACTCCGTCCAGGCCTCAACAACCAGGGAGGCATATAAGCATACCCAGCAGGCCATAGGGGAGGAATTCAGGTTTCGGACGCTGCCATGTCCAATCCCACCAGCTCAGCCATGGGACAAGGACCAGAGAGGAGTTACGACCGCAGCAGTAAATGGATGCTACAGGATCTGTGCCAGAGGCGAAAGATTGTCTACTGGAACGCTGACACTCGGTCGGACTTGATTCAAAAATTAGTCCGTTGGGATGCCCAGAATGATGCAGGGGACGATGAGGATCCCGCCGATATTGACCCAGAGGATTTAAACTATGTGCCACATCATAAATCTAGTGACAATCGGGAATCAACTTGGTCCAAAATGGCCCAAGCCACAGCGTTGTTGACTGCATTGGGGCCTAAATCCTCAAGAGAAGAGAGGGCTTGGGTTCTGGAATATGTTTATGGAGTTCCAGTTGCTGTACTGCTCGCACCAGCCGCTCGAGAAGGATGGTCCCGCTACCCAGCAGAAGCTGCACCAAAACAAAGAGGCCGCATGCTTGGAGCCCGTCTGCCACTGCAACCAGTCAACATATGCCGAGATGAACCAACGAGACCTGAGGAATGCTACTCCCGAAAAACACCAACAGTTGAGGAAGAGGTTTATCCAGTCCACACCCTACGGCAGGCCGGACACCGTACACCAGCCAACCTCCATCCCCACATCCAGACGGTCAAGGTCGGTGATATACAGGCTCAGGGACTTCGAGACATTGGATCTTCCATCACTCTGGTAAGCCCAGTTATTGTTTCCCCAGAAGACCATTTACCAGATTCCCAATTATCCATCTCCCTGGCTGAGGGCCAGCGCTCGGACATCCCTCTGACATGTGTGCAGTTGGACCTAAGGACCGACCAGGGAGAGGTCGAGGTGGAGCTTGTGAACAACCTCCCCACACCTGGTATTTTGGTGATTAACCAGGAAGCGATCGATGTGGGACTTGTGAACAGCCTCCCCATACCTGTCATTGTGGAGACTGACCAGAGCAAGGCTGATGTGGAGCTTATGGACACCGTCCCCACACCAGTTATTTTGGGAAATGACCAGGAAGAGGTTGATGTGAGACTTGTGGACAGCCTCCCCACACCTGATATTTTGGGGACCAACCAGGAAGCGATCAATGTGGGACTTGTGAACAGCCTCCCAATACCTGTCATTGTGGAGACTGACCAGAGCAAGACTGATGTGGAGCTTATGAACAGCATCCGCACCCCTGTTATTTTGGTGTCTGACCAGGAAGAGGTCCATATGGAGCTTATGGCCAGCCTCCCCACACCTGTTGTTTTGGGGACTAGCCAGGAGCAAGTTGAAGTGGGGTTCATAGATGGCCCCACCAAGCCTGTTGTATTGGATACCACCCAGAGGGAAGTGAAAGTGGGGCTTGTGGATTACCTGCTCACACCAGTCATTTTGGAGAATGACCTAGGACAAGAACTATCCAGCCAGTTTGTTACCGCCATCACCCGCAGCCAAGCCAAACACCATCCTTGTGCAGATGTTTCTACCAACCCATCCGAGGGGATCCCTCCTCCTCAATCTTCAGCCTCCTCCTCAGATGCAACGAATGTGAGTATCTCAGACCCAACTGTGGACATTGACTGGGGGGAGATAGATCATAAGGAATTCAGGGAAGCCCAACTCATGGACCCCACCTTAGTGCTTGTCTGCAATATGGCTGCTCAACCTGGGGGAAGTAATCAGGGGGAGGTGTATAGATGCACGCCTCTGATGCTGACCTCACCATTAAAAAGGACAATGCCGTCAAGAGGAGAAAGATGATCGGAAGCCCATCTTGTCTGGCTAATATTAAGAAGGGGGAGGAATGTGACGACATGGACCCTGTCAATGTCTAGCAGGGGTTACATTTCTTAAGATTCAGCCAGACATGAAGATAGTTTGTTTATAGACTTTGGACATTGTTTTTACAAGGCTCTTGTTGACTCATGTAATTGTGTTGGCCACTGGAGCCCAGACACCCAGATAACTCAATTATGCAATTTTCCCATTGTATTACTAATTGAATTGCTATATGTGAGGTAACATACCTGTCTCACCCTTGTCTCTGGATATTTGAATATAGATTGAAATCTAGCCAATAAGAGCCCAGTCTTTTCCACCAATCGTGAAGACGCCAATGGTAATCAGGGGGAGGTGTATAGATGCAAGCCTCTGATGCTGACCTCACCATGAAAAAGGACAATGCCGTCAAGAGGAGAAGGATGATCGGAAGCCCATCTTGTCTGGCTAATATTAAGAAGGGGGAGGAATGTGACGACATGGACCCTGTCAATGTCTAGCAGGGGTTAAATTTCTTAAATAATGAAGGTTTCAGCTCACCCATATGAAGTCTCCAAGGCAAGAATGGATGCCCGCAGTCCCCCGGACAGGCCGGTCCGTGATTCATAGTAGATATGGAAGGAAAAAGGGTTTGGGACTCAGCACCAATGCAGTAATATAAAACTTGGAACTTTATTAGAAAATCTAAAACGAAGGTACACAGGTCATCCAAAAAATCGCCATGCGATTTGCCTAGCGGCTTTACGCGTTTCGGACAAACAGGGGAAATTAAAAGCAGTCCTTAGCCATAAGCCCTTATGACTAAGGACTGCTTTTAATTTCCCCTGTTTGTCCGAAACGCGTAAGGCCGCTAGGCAAATCGCATGGCGATTTTTTGGATGACCTGTGTACCTTCGTTTTAGATTTTCTAATAAAGTTCCAAGTTTTATATTACTGCATTGGTGCTGAGTCCCAAACCCTTTTTCCTTCCATATCTACGTTAAATTTCTTAAGATTCAGCCAGACATGAAGATAGTTTGTTTATAGACTTTGGACATTGTTTTTACAAGGCTCTTGTTGACTCATGTAATTGTGTTGGCCACTGGAGCCCAGACAACCAGATAACTCAATTATGCAAAGTTCCCATTGTATTACTAATTGAATTGCTATATGTGAGGTAACATATCTGTCTCACCCTTGTCTCTGGATATTTGAATATAGCTTGAAATCTAGCCAATAAGAGCCCAGTCTTTTCCACCAATCGTGAAGACCCCAATGGTCTGAATGGAGAGCTCAGGGGTATAAGAAGGAGGACTGTCCATTGCTCAGAGAGACTCTGGCTACATGCTACCAATCTAGGACCTGCAGATCCGATTGGCAAGCCTGGATTATAACACTATATGGACTTCAGCACTGAATGCAAGAATTCGGCTTTGATATCAAGGACTACCTAAAGAAGAAACCCAGGTTGGGACAATTTGGTCACCTGGCTACAGACTTTGCAGACCTCAGCAAGCTTCCTAAATCTGGCGTTATTCCATTCTCGGTGGGTGCCCGCCAAAAGCGGGGTGCTGCTGGATTGGAGTAAGTAGCCCTGGAAGCTCTGAGGCACAGACATTCTAATCCCTGGTGAGCCAGCGGAAGGGTGAGACTCTGTTGCCTGTTACATTTGTGTGTTTTGCTGGTTATGTGTTATGTCCCGTTAATATTTTGGGGATCCAATAAAGTCTTAATATTGTGATTCCCTCACCCTGTGTTGTCTGAGTAGTGTTCCGCCCACGGTTAAGGAGGTTGTGCGTTCAGTTGGGAGGAGCCCTGAGCCACGCTGTCTTTCTAAAGGCGGCTGGGCCAGCGGACGAGAGCACCCACTGAGCCCCGTGTCTCCACAGCCACCATCTCAGAAAAATGGAACCTGCTCTGCAAAGGAGATCCCTTCTTCAGCGCTGATCCCTGGTAGTCAAGGAGCTCAGGAGAACCAGAAGAACATTTGGAAGCTGATTACAAAATATGGTAAGTCTACTTAGTAACATCTGTTAAGAGGGAGCTGACACCCTGCAGGAGACGCGAGATCCCGGTGACTCCGCGCCTCAGGTTATGGATTGACAGGAGGAACTCCGGAGATCGCGGTACCCATGGAGCGCAAGTGAGGGGAGAACGCCAAGGGACTCTGCCTCCATGTATTGGACAAAGGATCACACTCACTGCAGCGCTTTCCAGTTCTCTGACAGCTAGGAAGTGTGTGGGTGACCGTGGTAAGAGCGCTCCAGTAATAGAGGGACAAGAAGGGGAGATCTTGTCCTTGTGTGGGGAGCAGGAGATCGCTGCTGCTGCCCATGTTAACAACACATTTAACAGCTGGGGAGCAGGTGAGCGTGGCACGAGTAAGGATAATGAAGATAATCCAAATGAAGGGAGCATTCTCTCCTGTCAAAAGCAGACTACAAGTGCCATTTTTCCACCTAACTGATGGGAGGCAAATGGTGACCCCCATATACAGGTATATGAAGTTGGAGGAGCCCAGTTTAGGCCAAGTTTAATCAATAGCCATGTCAATTCCTATAACTGTTCACAGTTAGTATCTTAACTTAACTTAATGGATTTAAAGATGTCTCAGATAAGCCCAATTGTCAATCAAGCTAGTTATCCCCTTCTCATAAGATTAAAGGGGACCTGTCATGTCGTTAAGCATATAAAGTCTTTTTTTAAGCTAAATATATGGATTTTATTTTTTTTACCCCCAGCCGATTTTGTTTTTTATTTTTTCCTTTTTTATGCTCCCCTTCTTCCGAGAGCCGTAATTTTTTTATTTTTCTGTCAATCTTGCCGTATCGGGGCTTGTTTTTTACACGATGAGCTGTACTTTTAAATAAAACCATAAGTTTTACCATATCGTGTACTGGAAAACTGCAAAAAATTTCCAAGTGCGGAAAAATTGCAAAAAGAAATGTCGATTCCATGATTGTTTTTGGGATATTTTATTCACCGTGTTCACTATATGGTAAAACTGATGTATTGATATAATTTCTCAGGTCGGTACGAGTTCATAGTTACCAAACATGTGTAGGTTTACTTTTATCTAAAAGCTTAAAAAAAAATCAGAAGTTTGTCCAAGAAAGTGGCACACGTTTTCCGCCATTTTCCGTGACCCTTAGCGTTCTCATTTTTCGGGATCTATGGCTCATTGATGGCTTATTTTTTGCTTCTCAAGCTGACATTTTTAATGGTATTATTTTTGCACAGATGCTACGTTTTGACCGCTTGTTATTGAATTTTGTGCAAAATTTGGGGCAACCAAAAAATGTAAGTTTTGCGTTTGAAATTTTTGTTGCCACTACGCCGTTTACTGATCAGATTAATTGATTTCATATTTTGATAGATTGGGCATTTCTGAAAACGGCGATACCAAATGTGTGTGTATATTGTTTATTTTTTTTAACCTTTTCATTTTCAGTGGAGCGAATGGAGGGTGATTTGAACTTTAAGGTATGTTTTTTTTTTAAAACTTTTTTTTATTATTTTACTATCCCCCTAAGGGACTATAAGGATCAGCAGTCTGATCGCTCATTCATTTCTGTTGATCACAGCTACACAGCTGTGATCACCCGAAATACTTATCTCTTGTTACAATCAGCACTTGGTTATCTAAAACAGGAAATGAGTCATGATAGCTACAGGAGTCATCACTTGACCCTGTGCTACCATGGCAACCATTGGCTCCCAGTGATTATGTCATGGCGCCGCCAATGGAGCTGGGGTAAGTGAAAATTTACACAGCGGGGATTTAAATGACGATGTCACATTTTGACATTACAATTTAAGAGGTTAACAGGCATGGGTGGATCGCGGATCCACTCGTGTCTGCGAGGCACATATGTCAGCTGTTCAAATAAGCTGACAAGTGCGTGCATCACTGGCAACTGCCCGCAGAAGCCACAGGTGATTACAACTATATAGTTTAGGACGTAATGTAATGGTCCTCGGTCGTTAAGGGGTTAAAACGTTGTCAGTAATGCACATTGCATCATTTAAAACACATTGAGGGTTTAATATAAAAAAAATGACGACAGGTTCCCTTTAGCAACTCCTCTATGGCTGATCCTGATTTAACTACAGTTGGAGACTTTTTTTGATTCAGAAGTCTAGAATTCCAAAGCCTGTGATACAGAAAATAGCCATCAGGAGATACATTTTTAAGGTTCTATTAATTTCAAGGATTTAAACTCACAGAAAAGTGATTTTACATTTGAAACCTCATGTCATAATTGAACAAATAATATATCTAATTAACTTATTAACCACAAGTTTCAAACAGCAAATATTTTTGAAACTTCTATCTACACAAGAAATTTCTTCATCTACTTTCAGAAATAATAGCTCAATAACTGAAATCTTTTGAATACTCCTTGGATCTGTCAGATATGAGTTACGAAGAATTAAAAAGTGACCATTCACAAAACAATAAAAGATGCATCTCAAATTTATCGCAATAATTGGATTAAAAGTGTCAATATTACTAATGCTTCAGCTTTTGAAGAATTTGTGAGGAAAATCTGTAATGCTTTCTTATCATCTCTCGAATGCCACCTTATTCCTTCTAAAGACAAAATGTCAAACAATTCTTCTGTCAATTCAGTTGGAAGTTCAATGCATAAACCCACAATCAGACTTTATATGGAGATTTGATGGGATAAGTTTGTATTTAGCAACAGAGAACGCGTAGATCAAACTGCTCTGTTTTGGAATACAGACGTGGAAAGACGGGAGGGAGCAGGTGTATAGATCTAGGCAAGAGGTTGAATTACTTAGATAAGGCAACAAAGCAGGTAAGCTTCTGGTGAGATTGGTAAAGGAATGTTTACAAGTATCCCCAATAGTCACAATAAAAGGTGGACAAGGAAAGGTAACCTCTGACCCCTAAAAAATAAATTCTACTCTACAAAACTTCTGTAAAGATCTATACAAATCCTCACACACTAACATAGCAGAGGGCAGATCCTTGCTCCAAAGCTTATCTCTCCCTAGACTCACACAGGAGCAGAAGGATGTAATTAATGTGGACATAACAGAAAAAAAGGTGAAGCAAGCTACAAGTCATCTTCAAAATGGAAAGGCACCCTGCCTTGATGGGTACAGTGAGGAATTTTACAAGCCCCTCAAGGAAGAGGTTTCCCCGGTATTGACTACTTACTATAACATCATTTTGACAACAGGGGATATCCCAGGAAGATCCAAGTAGACGTACATCAAAGTAATTCCAAAGCAAGGCAAAGACCCCTTGGAGGCTGGCTCCTACAGGCCCATTTCACTTATTGACTTAGACCAAAAGATTATATCCAAAATAATGGCTGACCGCTTAGCAATAGTGCTCCCTCAACTGGTGAAGCCAGCTCAGGTGGGATTTGGTAAGGAAAGAGCTGCAGTTAAAAACATAAAAAAAGTCTTGACAGTGTTGCATGAGGTAGGTCGACAGCAACATTCAAGAGACAGACCAGCCTTCCTAAAGCCCGCTTTACAGACTACAATATATCTTACGATGTATCAGCGGGGTCACGTCGTAAGTGACGCACATCCGGTATCGTAAGGTACATTGTAGTGTGTGACAGGTACGTGCGATTGTGATTGAACGTTAAACCGCTCATCGCATGCATGTTGTTCATTCCTCATGAATTGAACGTCAGGTTGTTCATCGTACCCGAGGTAGCACACATTGCAGTGTGTGACACCCCGGGAACGATGAACAGATCTTACCTGCGTCCTGCGGCTCCCGGCCAGCAATGCAGAAGGAAGGAGGTGGGCGGGATGTTTACGTCCCACTCATCTCCGCCCCTCCGTTTCTATTGGCCGGCTGCCGGGTGACGTCGATGTGACGCCGAACGTCCCTGCCACTCCAGGAAGTGGACGTTCGCCGCCCACATCGAGGTCGTATGGACGGGTAAGTACGTGTGACGGGGGTTAATCGTTTGTGCGGCACATTCAACAAAATTGAACGTGCCGCACATACGATGGGGGCGGTTACGATCGCATACGATATCGTATGCAGAATCGTAACATGTAAAGCAGGCTTAACTCGACACAGAGAAAGCATTTGATAATGTTAGTTGGGAGTGGCTGGGGGCGACGTTGGACTCGTTCAATTTAGGACAGCTTAGACAAATTTAGAACGTTTTTGAATGGGGTCTGCAATAGTCCTACAGCTAAAGTGCATACACCAGGATTCCTCTCTGATCCTTTTCACTTGCACAAGGGGACCAGACAGGGTTGTCCAATGTCACCATTGCTATTCAACCTGGCCATGGAACCATTTGCTAAATATATGGAGGAGTCGGATCTATTTGACGGAATCAGAGTAGGCAAAGGTAAAGTTAGATAGCCTTTTTTGCGGATCAAGTCATACTTCTTTCAAGACCATTAGAACAGCTGAGAAGGATCTTTGACTTTATTTAGAAATTCGGGGAATATTCAGGCTGCAGGATTAACATAAACAAAAGCAAACTTCTAGAATTAAGACACAAAATACCTCAGGAGCAATGGGGGAAGCTGGGTCTAGAACTACGTGTCTCAAAGTCATACATAACGTATTTGTGGCTAAAGATCAGCTTCCATTTCTGGTTTCCAAACATATGCCAATATTCGGTCACCCCGAATTCCCCTAAGGAGGTAAAATTAAGAAAGTCATGGACCTGAGCAGTGATCAATTGCGGACATTGGTGTCCATTATGTGCCAGAAGGAAAAATGGTGGATGTCTCCACAAGAAATTATGGACAAATTCAAGATAAATAGTAAGCATTTAATGCAGGTCCTGCAGCTTCGGTCTTTTTGTCAGTCCAGACTCAGACAGTTGGAAAAGGAATCTGTCTCTCATGCCTTAGATGACAGTATAGGCCCGCACACCCAAATGGTGAGTATCACCTCAATATGCAGTACCATAAGGCACAAATTTTTTAAATTAAAACAGAGCAAAATGTTCAGAACGTGGGAGAGGTGGACAGGAGACAAGGAGATAGCGAAAACAATATTACAGGTGAGAAAATCCATCCTGTCCGAGAGATGGAGAGAGACTTATTTTAAACTCATGCGCACATTGTATGGCTTTAACATCCCGCCTTACCATAGTGGCCCTGGTCGGATTACGGCTTGTCCTAAGTGTGGGGTGCCCTTTATGAATCTTTGGCACGGGGTATGGGAATGCACAGAAGCAGTGACATATTGGAAGCGAGTAAGGGACCAGAGTCAAGCATGTTGGGGAACGAAACTTCCACAAATGCCACAGGCTCTGCTCTTTCACCAGTTACGCCCCCCTAAAACTGAATCTCAAGGTGTGTTAGACAAAGTAAAGATTCATAAAAACATAAGCCAGATCAGTTACCCACACTTTGCACTGACGAGGGGCAATCACCCCGAAACGCTGTTTCTGCAAATTGTGATTCTGATCTGGCATATATCCGAGATCATATGTAAAGGCTTGTTAAAAGGCCACTTGTGACTTTTAGGATTGCTACTTCCAATAGGCGGCGCTAGAGTTTGTCTCCTTTCCTGGAGAGACAATTTAAAAACATTTACACATTTTTAGCGGTGGCTAATATGGCTATGTTTAGTGAGTGGCTTAAACTGAACAGTCCATCAATGCGAGCGATAACATTTCAAATTAAACATTTATTGGGACTAGAATTGATAGAAGCGGACAGGAGCAAAGAGAAATGAGCAGGAAAAGTTTTCCCTCTGTGGAAAAAGTTAATTGGATTTCATTACAGTGCTTAGGAAATCCTGAAAATAATTAGCCCTTTCCGCCATACAGAATGGTATGCCTGGAAGACCTGGGAGGGACATTGGGGGTCTTAGGACCGTCATTAGATACTTAAGGCCACTTTACACACAGCGACATTGCTAGCGATGTCGCTGGTGAAAGCACCCGCCCCCGTCGGTTGTGCGTCACGGGCAAATCGCTGCCCGTGGCGCACAACATCGCTAAGAACGGACACACGTACTTACCTTCCTAGCGATGTCGCTGTTGTCAGCGAGCCACCTCCTTTCTAAGGGGGGCGGTTCGTGCGGCGTCACAGCGAAGTCACTAAGCGGCCACCCATTAGAAGCGGAGGGGCGGAGATGAGCGGGCGGAACATCCCGCCCACCTCCTTCCTTCCTCATTGGCGGCAGCTGCAGGTACGGTGATGTTCCTCGTTCCTGCGGTGTCACACATAGCGATGTGTGCTGCCGCAGGAACGACGAACAACCTGCATCCTGCAACAGCAACGATAATTGGGAATAGAACGACGCGTCAACGATCAACGATAAGGTAAGTAATTTTGATCGTTAACAGTCGTTCGTGCGTTTCTAACGAGGTCGGATGTGCGTCACGAATTCCGTGACCCCAACGACATCTCGTTAGCGATGTTGTTGCGTGTAAAGCTGCCTTAAGTGTATATCATATGGAGATGGTAGTCGACACCATAGCAGGAGCATAGTTGTGGAAGGGTTCACACTCACATTCCTATTCTTTGTTTGTGATCCTATCTTTTATTTTTTTCTTTCTTTGCAAGGTTTACAGATGCATTGACGAAGAAATCAATCTCATGTATGCTGATGTTTACATTTTTCTTTTTTGATGCACTTTACATCCGATCGGGCTGTTGTTATCCCCAGTGCGAGCCAATCAAACACTGCAAGCGGCTTGCACTGTGCTGAGCACAGCGATGCTCAACCGAGTGGTCAGTGTACGTAAAGCAATCGATCACTGATTTTTTTTGTAAAGTCTGTGTTTGGTACGAACACCAAATTTTAAAGTTCGGGTCTGCTTGTCCTTAATTACAATATTACTTTATATTCTAATATTACACTTTAAAGTATCTTCTTAAATAACTCTTTCTTAACTTTATGGGATCATAATTTGGATTAGTACAAAACCTCAGTGTCGACTTGATACACCTCAACCTTGACATGATTACATAGATAACTTTTAATGGTTTATTGTACCATTTTTTTCTCATAGCAGCATTGGAGTCTGTTCAGATTGCAGATTCTCACACTCCACCTGATGGTTTCTCTGGTGTCTGGGATCAACACAGGCAGACTCGGGTGTCAATCTGCTGTGTGCTGATTCATAGGCTGGCTAGCAAGACTTAGGCGGGCTTTGCACACTACGACATTGCAGGTGCGATGTCGGTGGGGTCAAATTGAAAATGACGCACTTCCGGCATCGCATGCGACATCGTAGTGTGTAAAGGCTCGATGATACGATTAACGAGCGCAAAAGCGTCGTAATCGTATCATCGGTGTAGCGTCGGCGTAATCCATGATTACGCTGACGCGACAGCCGATGTTGTTCCTCGCTCCTGCGGCAGCACACATCGCTGTGTGTGAAGCCGCAGGAGCGAGGAACATCTCCTACCGGCGTCACTGCGGCTTCTGTAGGATATGCGGAAGGAAGGAGATGGGCGGGATGTTTACATCCCACTCATCTCCGCCCCTCCGCTCCGATTGGCCGCCTGGCGTGTGACGTCGCTATGACGCCGCACGACCCGCCCCCTTAACAAGGAGGCGGGTCGCCGGCCAGAGCGACGGTCGCAGGACAGGTGAGTTCATGTGAAGCTGCCGTAGCGATAATGTTCGCTACGGCAGCTATCACAAGGAAATCGCTGCTGCGACGGGGGCGGGGACTATCGCGCTCGGCATCGCAGCATCGGCCTGTGATGTCGCAGCGTGCAAAGTACCCCTTAATCTGTGCCAGTCTGCTCCTTTAATCACATGTTGTGGGGAGACTAATCACATCTGCTCCCCTCCTATTTCTACTGTTGGACTCCTACCCATTCCAGCTATAGTTTATTCTGTGTTGGTCTGTGAGGTGGCGTGTCCCAGACTCTGGTGAAAGTTGTGGTTTGTGGTGCTTTTTGCTTTGTGCGGTTGTGGAGCATGTACTTCCTTTCTGCTCTTATTTTCCTCCTGAATCCCTTATTGTCATCCAGTGTGTGTGCGTGCTATGTGTCAGAGTTTTGTTTTTTTCCTTTTCTATCTTTTTCTGTGAATTCAACACACTTCTGTCCCGTCCCTCAATAGGGGAGGGGGAATTAGATCAGGACAGGTCAGTAGCAGGGCCAGGAAGGAAATGCAAGCCACTCCACCATTTGAAGTATCCTTGACAATAGGGATAGTATAGGGCCCCCTAACTTGAGGGTCAGCTTAGGAGCCCCACTTCCCCGCTATCCCAAAGTCATTGTGACACAAAGTTACTTGTTTGTAGATGCTGGAATCATTTCTGAATTGACCCCGCCTGGTGTAGAGGAGTTGATTCAGTTGGGAATGAGTTACAGAAGACATATTGTCACTAAGGTCTGCTGGAGGTCGGTTCTTGGGGTTATAAATTGCTGGAGTGGTCCTGCGCTTCCTCGACATGAGGACAAATATAAATTATTGGAGAATTATGTTTAAGCATGTTAAAGGAGTAGCATTTTATGCTTTGTGCTTTAAAAGGTGGGGAGGAAAGAAAGTCAGTTCATATTGACGTGGGATGTGCAACAGCCCTTTAAAGTTGGTGGCAGTGAGAAAATTCAGCCTCAAATTAAATAGTGAAGCCAGGTAATCAGGTCATGAGTTAATATTGTGCATGTCTGAGCAGCATAGAGAATTGCAGGTTATAGGTGACAGTATTATGATTGATAGTACAATTATAGTGAGTGACCACTAGATGTCAGTAGAGTCCAGCAGGATATCTTTGTACTGCCAGTAAGGGTATGTGCGCACTAGGCGTTTTTTCCACGCTGCGTTTTTATGTGCGTTTTTGTCTAAAAAAACACACCCGCGGCTAAAAAACGCGGCAAAAACGCGTGCGTTTTTGCCGCGATTTGGTGCGTTTTTTGCTGCGTTTTTACTCACTGCGTTTTTAATCAGTGCACAATGCCATTAAAGATTGTTGATGAAAAAAAAAAAAAAAAAAAGGTCTGATGTCATTTCCTTCTTCAAAATGTTCATTGTATGCAGGAGAGCAGACAGCTGCAGAACTAGTTTATGCAGGAGAGCAGACAGCAGCTGCAGAACTACAAGTCTCAGCATCCTCCATTCACTAGTGTATGCAGGAGAGCAGACAGCAGCTGCAGAACTACAAGTCTCAGCATCCTCCATTCACTAGTGTATGCAGGAGAGCAGACAGCAGCTGCAGAACTACAAGTCTCAGCATCCTCCATTCACTAGTGTATGCAGGAGAGCAGACAGCAGCTGCAGAACTACAAGTCTCAGCATCCTCCATTCACTAGTGTATGCAGGAGAGCAGACAGCAGCTGCAGAACTACAAGTCTCAGCATCCTCCATCCAGGACTGTATGCAGTTTTTTGCCCAAAAAGAAAAAAAAAAATGACATGGGCTTCGCCATATTTTTGTATGCTAGCCGGGTACAGCAGGCAGGTACGGGCTGCCCCCAACCCCCAGCTGCCTATTTGTACCCGGCTGGGAACCAAAAATATAGAGAAGCCCTTTTTTTTAATTATTTCATGAAATAATTTAAAAAAAAAATGACGTGGGCTTCGCCTAATTTTTGAGTCCAGCCGGGTACAACTAGGCAGCTGGGGATTGGAATCCACAGTGCAGGGTGCCCATGCTTTCTGGGCACCCCCACTGCGAATTGCAGTCCGCAGCCACCCCAGAAAATGGCGCTTTCATAGAAGCGCCATCTTCTGGCGCTGTATCCAACTCTTCTAGCTGCCCTGGTGACGGGTGGCTAGCTAGGTAATAATGGAGTTAGGGCTAGCTGTATATTATCAGCTAGCCCTAAGCCCGAAATTCATGGTGTCACGCCAATATTAGACATGGCCACCATGAATTTCTAGTAATGATAAAAAAAAAACACAACACACAGAAAAATATTTTTATTAGAAATAAAAACACAACACAATTAGTGACTCCATCTTTATTGAAATAAACCCCCCTCCGCAGTAATCCTGGGTCAGGGTCCTGCGCCGTCCAATCCGGATCCAATATCATCTGATCGGTTTGCTGGAAGGCAAAGCGATTAGATGATGTGTCAGGATCAAGTGCCTGAATCCCATCACACATCAGCTGATTGTATAAAAGCCGATTATACAATCAGCTGATGCATCGGTGCCAAAAAAAAAAAAAAAATACATACTCACTTATGTGCTGTGGTGATTACCGGCAGCTCCTGGAGCGATCGATTGGACAGGAGTCTGATCCCGTCCGATCGCTGCAGCAGCTGCCGGTAATCAGCTGATGAAGTCCCCTGACGGCAGGATCAGCTGATAGCCGGCCGAAAAAGCCGGCGAGACTACGATCAGCTGATGCGTCAGGTGACTGCATCAGGTGATCCACGGCCAGGTCCTGCAAGCAAGGTCCTGCACCGGGGAGACTGCACACAGCCAGAGCGGCGCTACCGGGAGGAGATGGGAGCGGGCATGGCACCGGGACCCTGCGGACAGGTGAGTATATATGACATTTTTTTTTTTCTACTGTTCACTTTGGTTTTCGCCGCTGCCTCCACCTCCCGCCCAGACATGGCGCCGCACGGAGCTGACATGCACAGGACGGGAGGTGAAGGCAGCGGTGACGGTACCGGGAGGATTCATGCTTCTGTGTTTACCAACAGAAGGAATCCTCTTCCTGTACACGTCACTATACTGCCCACCCATTGCGTTTATAGCTGCGTTTTTAGTCATAGAAACGCGGCTATATGCGTTTTTCATTGCGTTTTTAACATCTCATTGAATTCAATGAGTGAAAAACGCAGTGGAAAACGCAGAAATAATTGACATGCTGCGTTTTTGTGGTCACCACAAAAACGCAGCTAAAAAAAAAACGCTGTGTGAGGACAGCACTTCTGAAAACCCATAGACATTGCTGGGGAAGCAATGTCACTGCGTTTTCAGCACAAAAACGCGGTAAAAAACGCCGCTAAAAACGCGGCAAAAACGCCTAGTGCGCACAAGGCCTAAGGCTGCTTTCACACTACGTTTTTTTAACGTGTCCGTAACGTTTTTTTAACGCAAAAACAGATCCAGTGCAAATGCGTTTTCATTTCAATGCATTTGCAATGGACTCGCGTCAACACACGTTCACATGCGTTTGCGTGCGGTTTAGTCAGGATCCAGCGACTTGCAGTTTTTTAACATGTTTCAAAAACGCTACTTGTAGCGTTTTTGAGCTACGTCCAAATACTGCAAGTCGCTGGATCCTGACTAAACAGCGCGCAAACGCATGTGAACGGTGGTATGCTGATAGACAGGATCCTGCTTGGCCAGAAACAAGCCTGGCGTTTTCACAGTCTCTCTCTCTCTCGATCTCTCTCCTCTCTCTCCTCTCTTTGCCTCTCTCATCTCTTCTCTCTCCTGTCTTCTCTCTTCTCCTCTCTTCTCCTCTCTCGTCTCTTCTCCTCTCTTCTCCCCTCTCCTCTGCTCTCTCCTCTGCTCTCTCCTCTGCTGTCTCCTCTCTTCTCTCTCCTCTCTCTCCTCTTTTTCTCTCTCCTCTCTTCTCTCTCCTCTTCTCTCTCCTCTCCTCCCTCTCTCCCCTCTACTCTCTTTGCCTCTCCCCTCTCTCTCCTCTCCTCTCTCTCTCCTCTCTCTCTCTCCTCTCCTCTCTCTCTCTCTCTCCCCTCTCCTCTCTCCTCTCTTCTCTCTCCTCTTCTCTCTCCTCTCCTCCCTCTCTCCCCTCTACTCTCTTTGCCTCTCTCCTCTCTCTCTCTCTCCTCTCTTCTCTCCTCTCTTCTCTCTCCTCTCCTCTCTCTCTCTCTCCCCTCTCCTCTCTTTCTCTCTGTCCTCTCTCTCCTCTCTGCTCTCTCCTCTTCTCTCTTCTTTCTCCTGTTCTCCTCTCTCCTCTGCTCTCTCCTCACCTCTGCTCTCTCCTCTCTTCTGCTCTCTCCTCTTCTCTATGTTCTCACCTATTCTCTCTCCTCTCTTCTCCTCTCCTCTCTCTCCTCTCCTCCTCTCTGTTCTCTCCTCTTCTCCTCTCTCCTCGCTTCTTTCTCCTGTTCTCCTCTCTCCTCTGCTCTATCCTCTCTTCTGCTCTCTCCTCTCTACTGCTCTCGCCTCTCTACTGCTCTCTCCTCTCTTCTCTCTCCTCTTCTCTCTTTCCTCTCTTTTCCTCTCTCCTCTCTCTTTTGCCCCGCTGCGTCTGAATTTCCAGTCTGTCATGCTCAGTTCCCCTCACGTCCGATCACATGACTCCAATGCCCGCCCATAAATGTCAAGTGACAGGATCCTCTAAAATAACACTTGCGTTTGCATGCGTTTCTCTTTGCAAAAACAGGATCTGCTTTTGCAGCAAAAAAAACGTTTAGGACGCATGTTAAACAAACATAGTGTGAAAGCAGCCTAAGTAGAAATAAATTGTTTAAAAGACCTGAGTTCGGACTTCCGGGAGGCGGAGCTACGAGGTAGCTGCTTTTATCATGAGCTCCTGCAGCAGCCTAGGCCAAAAACGTTATCCAGGCCCATCCTAACATCTCAAGGCTGTAGGGATAAGGCCAGGACAAGGGGCGCACATCAGGCCCGGCTCTCCTGATACTCCGGAGGTGAAAGGTGTATGCTGCACCACAAAGAAAGGAGTGCTCTGACACAAAGCACCAGGCTGCAGGCTGTGGGCTGTGCTGCACAGAGGAACGCTGCCCATCCTCCCTGCTCCCCCTGCAGCTGTGCCACTGCAAACGGAAAGCACCCGGGATCTGGTAAGAGAGGGGTTAAATATCGGGCACTAACATCCAGAAGGAGACAGGGAGGGGGACTGAAGTGCTTCCAGCGGCAGCCATAGTTTTCAGTGAACTCTCACACACTCCCCTCCCTGCCACAGAAGAAATAGTGAAACACTGAGCAGCAGCAAGCTCAGCAAACAGGACTGCACGCTGTGTTTACCTGTCACACAGAGCTCCGTGGACAGGCCCACCGTCTGAGATACTTGAGTGAGGGGGGAGCTGAGAGCCCCTGGAGACATTCGGCTGTGAGAGCAGGTCAGGAGATAAACAGGGGGCTGTGGAGGGGGCAGATACATCCCTGCAGGTCTCATCTTATATGGCTGCTGCACAAGGCCTGTAATCTGCAACAGTAAACAGAGGCAGATAAGCCTGAAGTGCATCACAGCTCAACTTGATTAACCCCTACTTCACCAGCACTGACAGTATAGAAGAGGGTGAAAAACAAAAAGAAGTGGGATCAGTCATCTGGCCTGCCTCCTGCCCTTCTGACTGGTCTTTTTCAAGTAACATCTATACACTCTCATACACAGCGTGGAAATAATTGTGAAACAGCCAAGTTTACCACACAGATGTAATTAAGCTTATGTTATTGTGACGTCACCACAGTCTCTAAAGAAGCTCCATATTTACAGTTCTTACTATGGATACATTTGTGGGTATGAGCAATGCCACACAACCAAGTAAAGGAATTAGACTGCAAAGACGAAACCAAAATGCACCCCCATCACCAGGGGCTTCCCCTGAGGCAACTACAGACGCACCCCAGGACACTGCTAAGGCCATCACGGATCTCTTGATGCCGGTGATTGATGGGCGGCTGGCAGCCTTCCAGTCTTCATTAGACATTATAGTCACCCAAGTTAATGCCCAGGGTTCAAGGCTAACAGATGTGGAGCAGAGGGTCTCTGACATGGAGGACTCTGTAAAGGAAATTTCAGAGATGCTGGAGAGCAGGAATAAGGACATTGCTGGACAAGGTAGATGATCTTGAAAACAGGTCCAGACGCAATAATTTAAGGTTGGTGGGCGTCCCTGAATCTGTTCGGCAAGCTGATCTACTGAAACTCACTTCAGAATGGCTACCAGGAGCTTTGAAATTGGATCTAAAGTCGGGGCCAATTGCTATTGAAAGGGCCCACAGAGTGGGCTCACCTCGAAATGATGGAGAGGTCAGACCCAGACAAGTAATTTTTAAGGTCCTGGACTTCCAAGACAAGATCAGATTGCTGACAGCATTTAGAAAAAATCGCTCACTTACCTACAATAACTCTAAACTGCTTTTGTTCCAAGATTACTCAGCAGCCTTGACAACAAGACGCAAAGCCTTCAATCCAGTATGCAAACTATTGGTGGAAAAAAATATTCGCTTCAGTCTACTGTATCCTGCTGTTCTACGCTTCACTACAGGGAAAAAGAATTGGACTTTTGAAGATCCTAAGTTGGCTTTAAATTACCTTCTTCAGGAAAATGGAGCTTCGCCAGCAGTCAACATAGACACAAATCGGAGACGTCACTGTGCTACAGTTCTGATGTTCATTCTGTTTTTCCTTTTTTTTTTCAGTGTCAGGACTGCCAGAGAAGAAAAAACAAAAAGCCAGCACCAAATGTGCACTGCGGCACTAAACATTCCAAACTGTACTTATTTTAAAAATTTTGAGATTTTTGGCAAAAAATTGCAATTTCTTGAGCTGCTTCGCCACGTCACGGCAAATCTCATTTGAAGCAGTCCTACACTAAAATATTTTTATAAAATGTGCCATACGGCCTCACATATGAATAGTAGAACTGCTCTTAGCAGCACTCACCTGGTCTATTTCAATCCCGTACCCATGACTGAGTCATGGCTGTGGGCGGGACAGGTCCAAGCAAATGCTGCATGAAGTAAATAGCCTGTGGACAAAGCCTGATGACTTAATGTGAACAGTCACCAACCGCCAAAATCCAGACAGATGGAATACATCCCAAATTGGGGTGCATAGCAAGGTGGAGGTCAACCACCGACCAATTCAATGAAGAAAAAACAAAAAGCCAGCACCAAATGTGCACTGCGGCACTAAACATTCCAAACTGTACTTATTTTAAAAATTTTGAGATTTTTGGCAAAAAATTGCAATTTCTTGAGCTGCTTCGCCACGTCACGGCAAATCTCATTTGAAGCAGTCCTACACTAAAATATTTTTATAAAATGTGCCATACGGCCTCACATATGAATAGTAGAACTGCTCTTAGCAGCACTCACCTGGTCTATTTCAATCCCGTACCCATGACTGAGTCATAGCTGTGGGCGGGACAGGTCCAAGCAAATGCTGCATGAAGTAAATAGCCTGTGGACAAAGCCTGATGACTTAATGTGAACAGTCACCAACCGCCAAAATCCAGACAGATGGAATACATCCCAAATTGGGGTGCATAGCAAGGTGGAGGTCAACCACCGACCAATTCAATGAAGAAAAAACAAAAAGCCAGCACCAAATGTGCACTGCGGCACTAAACATTCCAAACTGTACTTATTTTAAAAATTTTGAGATTTTTGGCAAAAAATTGCAATTTCTTGAGCTGCTTCGCCACGTCACGGCAAATCTCATTTGAAGCAGTCCTACACTAAAATATTTTTATAAAATGTGCCATACGGCCTCACATATGAATAGTAGAACTGCTCTTAGCAGCACTCACCTGGTCTATTTCAATCCCGTACCCATGACTGAGTCATGGCTGTGGGCGGGACAGGTCCAAGCAAATGCTGCATGAAGTAAATAGCCTGTGGACAAAGCCTGATGACTTAATGTGAACAGTCACCAACCGCCAAAATCCAGACAGATGGAATACATCCCAAATTGGGGTGCATAGCAAGGTGGAGGTCAACCACCGACCAATTCAATGAAGAAAAAACAAAAAGCCAGCACCAAATGTGCACTGCGGCACTAAACATTCCAAACTGTACTTATTTTAAAAATTTTGAGATTTTTGGCAAAAAATTGCAATTTCTTGAGCTGCTTCGCCACGTCACGGCAAATTTCAGAGATGCTGGAGAGCAGGAATAAGGACATTGCTGGACAAGGTAGATGATCTTGAAAACAGGTCCAGACGCAATAATTTAAGGTTGGTGGGCGTCCCTGAATCTGTTCGGCAAGCTGATCTACTGAAACTCACTTCAGAATGGCTACCAGGAGCTTTGAAATTGGATCTAAAGTCGGGGCCAATTGCTATTGAAAGGGCCCACAGAGTGGGCTCACCTCGAAATGATGGAGAGGTCAGACCCAGACAAGTAATTTTTAAGGTCCTGGACTTCCAAGACAAGATCAGATTGCTGACAGCATTTAGAAAAAATCGCTCACTTACCTACAATAACTCTAAACTGCTTTTGTTCCAAGATTACTCAGCAGCCTTGACAACAAGACGCAAAGCCTTCAATCCAGTATGCAAACTATTGGTGGAAAAAAATATTCGCTTCAGTCTACTGTATCCTGCTGTTCTACGCTTCACTACAGGGAAAAAGAATTGGACTTTTGAAGATCCTAAGTTGGCTTTAAATTACCTTCTTCAGGAAAATGGAGCTTCGCCAGCAGTCAACATAGACACAAATCGGAGACGTCACTGTGCTACAGTTCTGATGTTCATTCTGTTTTTCCTTTTTTTTTTCAGTGTCAGGACTGCCAGAGAGGCAGGTGACATTGCCATTAGATTAAGGTTTTTGTTTAGATGGGAAGGGGTTAGGGGGCTCTGCGTGCGTACCTTTAGTTTAGCTCTCATATGGGTTGTCGCGTTTACTCGCTGGGATGGACGAGGGAACCCAAATAGGTTGTTTATAATTTTACAATTAATTCCTCCTTCTGGAATAGGATAAATGACTAACACAGAGAGCACAAATGTGTCCATGATTAAATCGCTGTATTGGTGCTCCTGGAATGTTAACGGGTTAAACTCTCCTATTAAGAGGAAAAAAGTTTTAAATTATCTACATCGTTTAAATTGCTATATTGTCTTCTTACAGGAAACACACTGGATGAAGGGCAATCACCCATTTCTTCACAGCAGAAAATATGCCGTATGCGCAGTAGCGTCATTTACGAGAAAACAAAGAGGGGTAGCTATATTGATCAATAAGCATATTAGTCATGAAGTTCTGGAGGTTTCAGAGGACCCTATGGGGAGATTATTATTGGTGAAAGTGAAGATAGAGGGCACTATCTACAACTTGGCAAACATATATGCACCAAATATTCCTGATCCACAGTTCAGAGCCAGATTGATCGAAAGTATCACAGGTTGGGATATGACTAATTTAATTGTAGGCGGAGATTTCAATGAGGCTCATGATGGAATTTTAGACAGGTCAAGTCCCCAGCCATCTCCTCTATTGGCGCTCCATAGTGGTTTGCAATATCTCGTCAATCAATTGGGACTAATAGACACATGGCGCATGCAGCACCCAATAGATAAAGATTATACATTTTATTCACATGTCCATGACTTACATACACGGATTGACTATTGGCTACTAAGCCCAGCACTGATGCCACATTTACTTTCCTCCAACATCCTAGACATCTGTATTTCGGATCATGCACCGGTTACTTTTAATTTGTTATTATCTACCACAATACTACGGGAAAGAAGGTGGAGGTTTCCTTCATATTTATATCAATCTGAGGATTTCAAAGCTTCTTTACAAAACTACTGGAGCTTTTATGAGAAGGATAATCACGAGCATAGTGGGGACGCTGGTTTGTATTGGGCTGCCTCCAAGGCAGTAGTAAGAGGTCAGATAATATCATATGTCAGCCATAAGAGAAAAAAGCTCCTGGAACAAACTATATCAGCACAAAAACTTCTCACGCAGGCATATAAAGATTTTAAAAATAACAACACGGATGCGACAAAACAACATTTCTTAGAGGCCAAGGAGGAGGCGGACACCTTGGCCCATGAGATGGCACTTAGTAACCTGGACTATCAGAAACATAAATACTTTAAATGGGGCAACAAACCTGGGAAATTACTAGCTTCTTTAACCAAACCCTTTAGAACCACCACTAGAATCCACAAAATTAAAAAGAAAGATGGTACCATGGTAACAAAAGATGAGGAAATAGTGGAGGAGTTCAGGGCATTCTTTGGCTCGCTGTATGAGGCGGAACCGAGGGAGGTTGACGGGGAAGCTGATTTTATCCATGGTACCGTAGCGCCCATCTTGACAGAGGAACAAAGAGTAGTACTAAACGCCCCTATAAATATTTCAGAAATAGTAAAAACTATTGGCACTCTTAAACTAGCCAAAAGCCCAGGGCCCGACGGATTTAGTAACGAATATTATAAGATCTTGGGAGCCTCTATCGGTCCTCATCTATGTGCAGTGTATAATAAGATAGTCACAGATAGAATAATTCCCGACAGGTTCAATTAGGTCTGTGTCTTTCCAGGTCTGTCTCTTTGCCCGTCTGTCTCTTTGCCCGTCTGTCTCTTTCCAGGGCTGTCTCTTTCCCTGTCTGTCTCTTTCGCCATCTGTCTCTTTCCAGGTCTGTCTGTTTGCCCGTCTGTCTCTTTTTTGTTAGTAGTTTTTCGTTTGTGAACCCTCCCCAACCACACCTATTGCCAATCCATATCATACGCATAAATAGCCTGGGTCTCAGCTTCCCATACATGGTAAGTTTTTTAACTGCATTAGAGGACACACACAAGCTAGGGACCCCAACGTAGAGAAATACTTTGGCGTAGTGTTGGGGCTCTATTGCATTGATCAATTCAGTAGCTAAATTTCTCTTTATTCATATATTCATGGCAGTAATGCAGGTTCCATTTTTCACATTTCATTCTTACATATAGCTATTGAATTTTTCATGTCAGTATTCACACAGCAGTTTCTGCTATTCCATGTATTCCCCTTCCATAGTCACTGGTGTGCATACCTTATCTCCCCATAGGTTCAATTAGGCAAACATTATAGTATTACCTAAGCCAGGAAAAGACCCACTACAGGTGGAGGGATACAGACCCATCTCATTACTCAACTCTGATTTTAAAATCTTTACTAAAATACTAGCTGGTAGATTACAACAAGTGATTCCAGATCTTATTCTGCCCTTCCAAACGGGATTCGTGCACGGGAAATCCATCACCTATAACATCAGGACGGCTATTGGGGCTATCTCTTATAGCAGGAAGCATAGATGTACCAAACATATAGTAGTTAGCCTTGATGCGGACAAGGCCTTTGACAGGGTCTCTTGGGCCTATTTACATAATCTTTTGGCATGTCGCCAGGCGGGATCCTGGTTTTGCGAAGCAGTCAAGATGATATACACAGAACCCAAATCCAGACTATCTATAAATAATACATTCTCTGAGCCATTTGAGGTACAGAGGGGAACGAGGCAGGGGTGTCCCTTGTCACCTTTATTGTTTAATTTGGCTCTGGACCCAATGTTGAGGACCCTACATAATTTAGCAATATTTCAGGGCATGAGAGTCGGTGGGACAACAATTAAACTTTTGGCTTTTGCCGATGATATTTTATTGTTTATTGCCAATCCCTCTCAAGCGATTCCAGAGATAATGAACACATTGAATAATTTTGGAAAGGCCTCAGGCTTCAGGGTAAATTACAAAAAAACTGAGGCATTGGAAATGTACAAATCGGGTAAAATTGATAACAACTTATTTCCCTTCCAGTGGTGTACCAGGTCCATTAAATATTTGGGGATTCAGCTCCCAGCAAACCCCTTGTTACTATATCAAATTAATTACAAGCCTCTTATAAATTCATTAATACATCTACTCCAATCTTGGAAACATCTGAAAATATCCTTTTCGGGCCGATGTCACTTAATTAAAATGGTAGCATTCCCCAAAATAATGTTCTTATTTCAGACTCTCCCGTTGCTTCTACGCAAATCAGATATTAAGCTACTAAATTCATCCTTTGGAAAATTCATTTGGGGGCACAAGGGGCGAACTAGGATCAGCTTAATCAAGCTTCAATTACCAAAAGGGGCAGGGGGCATAAATCTTCCAGATCTGGGCAGATATAATCTAGCAGCAAATTTTAGATATGTGGTGGACTGGGTGCGAGGAGTATCTCACTTTGCCAATGTACAATTGGAACAACAGCTATGTTCACAAGTCTCGTTAACAGCATTGCTGCATTTAGGGAACGAGGAAATACCGAGTGAGGTTAGGGATCATCCAACACTATGGCATACTATACTAACGTGGAGGAAGGTGAGGAAACTTGGTAAAATTAACACTTCAAGTTCCCCATTTCAACCCTTTATTGGAAATCCGAGATTCCTCCAGGGTCGCCCTCCGAGGATTTATGAAACATTGTCATACAGGGTTGTGCTTATGCTGCAGATCTAATGGAGCCTGATTGGTCGTTGCTTTCTTACGAGAAGGCGGCACACCGATTTCCAGCTTTTGTGGGTCAGCCTTTTCTTTTTCTTCAGGCGCGTAGCTTGGCACAAAAATATCTTGTTGACAAGCCAAAGGGAGATCTTGGAGGAAGTGTGGATAACTTTCTTAGGAGGGCAAGAAGCCAGGCGTCCTCGACTAGTCAGGTTTATTCAATGTTGCGTACAGTTTGGACATGGGAGGGGAAAACAACAGGTCCAGCAAAATGGAAGGTAGACATGCCAGAGTTCGAGGTAAAGGATTTTTTACAAGCCACGCTGTTGCAACGTAAATTTCTGTCGTCCAGTAGCTACACAGATATGGCCTTGATGATTCTACATAGAGCATATATTACTCCAAAAATTCAATCAAAAATGGACACAAATGCCTTATACTCTTGTTCTAAATGTGGCATAAGAGACACTGACCTGTTTCACCACTTATGGGACTGTGTTCAGATACAGGGAGTATGGAGAAGCGTTCACTCAGTCTTACAAAACACATACAATATTCAGTTTGCTCTGACACCACAGTGGGCGATTTTTAACATGTTGGAGGAGGCTCAACAAAGTCTTCCGAGAGGTACCAGGGCAATGTTAACTATTTGGGCCTCGGCCACTAGGAAAAGTATCCTACATCTCTGGGTAAATCCTGAAGCACCCTCTCTAGCGTTTATCCAAACAAAACTAATGTTCATATTCAAAATGGACTGGCTGGATGCACTGTCGAATAAGGAGAAGCTGACTAAGCGTTTCTTTGAAACATGGTCTTTATTTATACCTAACTTGGCTACAGTGCTTAAGGATAGACTTAAATCTCAGTTTGGACAGACCTCTTGGTACCTTCTTAAACTGCTCAATGGACACATACCAATTACATAAGTTACCATTTTAAGTTGCTTCTGGTCGCACGCAGAGCGGGGGGAGGGGTGGGCGGGACTGTTTTGATTATAATGTCATCAATGAAATGCTCTTTGTATAAGAGCAGATTGTAAAAGAAATTCGGTTAAAATTCAATAAAAAGATGTTTAAAAAAAAAAAAAAAAGACCTGAGTTCTCAGTGGTTGATACCTTTTAATGGCTAACTGAAAAGATGGTAAAAAATAGCAAGCTTTCAAGACTACTCATCTCTCTTCATCAGGCATGGTATAACACTTAACTATGTGGCTCTTCAGATTTTGTATTATACCATGCCTGATGAAGAGACCTGAGCTTGCAATTTATTACCATATTTTCAGTTAGCTATTAAAAGGTATCAACTACTGATTAACTCATGCGATGCTGAACTGTGCTTGGTTGCACTCAATGTATATCAGGGGTAAACCTGGGTACTAAAATGGATCATGTGGTTCCCACTTCTCAGAGCCTAGGAGGCTTTAATAAAACATCTTCAGGAGTCCCTTATAAGATAAAAACCTCCCCACCAAATCACTATGGGCTGGATACAGCTGAAGTGGAGCAAAGCAGGGCCTTATAGAGTTGTTAAAGCAGTTAGAAGGGAGCTTCTTCTACTGGGGATTCCCCACCAAATCTGACACACTTCTCAAGAAGGACTTCGGTGCACATCAGCGCCATCTTGTGTACAGCCAGAAAACCAGGCCACCGGAAATTTCACCCACTACGAGGCACAGGCCCTACTCACCTCCAATTCCCCGTCACTCACCACATGCTATCAGCAGCACAACTCGGTTGCCTCACTGCTAGAGGAGAGACTCGCTGCTGAGACTAGGCAAGGTGTGCAGTTGCAGGAAATGCCACAGCTTCAGGTCCTCAGGTAGGCTGCAATGGCAGTGACACTGCGTTTCTTTAAGAACAGGTAAAACAGGGGAAGGCAATCTTGGCGGGTGGATGGCCTTGGATTCTGCTGGATTAGCAGTGATTTAGATTGTTAGACTCAGACCTCATTTCCATGCGCCTGGCGAGCTTGACTTCTGGTCATGACCTCCAAAATTTGTGGATTTTCATACTTTGTTTATCCTTTAATGCAATGTGTAATCTTTTGATTGCTCAGTTAATACACTGTAGGGCCAAATAGGCTGACTTACATGGCAGACCCAGAGGCCAGTGCTAGGTCTTTAGCCACGGTTGCAAAGCTGCAGCACCCCGCGATTGTGTAGGGAAATGAATAAGGCCTGACAAAAGGAGCCTGTTTTTCATTCAATCCTCGTAGATGCTTGTGTAGGTTTTCACAGTCTCAAGTGGCTAAACAGCCGCGATTTGAAATGATGCTTTGCTTATTTCATCCCTAAAAAGTAAATGTTTATTTTAGTGCCAAAAAGAAAATAACATTTTTTTAAAAAAAAAGCTATATCACATATTTCATAACTCATGATACAGAAAACGGCAATTTTTTTTCTAGTATTTGTGATTGCTGCTCCCCATTAAGGGTTAAAGTTTTTCTAGTTTGTATGAGAAGATAAATAAATCTATGCATTGCATCTCCTCATGTACTTGCCCTTATTATTATCACTGAAAATTGTTATTACATGGGATCTTTATGATGTTATATCTTCATCTTCCCCCCATTCAGGTCCCTACAATATCGGATCCTCTCAGTGAAAATCTTCTATATAAAAAAACTTTCCTGGTTGACTTATTAAAGATGGGTAGAGAGAGGGAAAAGTTGGCAGAGAGGATATTACACCTCACCCTAGAGCTCCTCTTCCGGCTTACTGGAGAGGTGAGAGATTCTGATGTTACATTACATCATTCTTATCTATGGGAATAACAGATGGACAGAACTGGAGAGGTGAGGACTCTGGAAATGTCTGTAGTAAGATTTATTAATGTGTCTCTCCATAACCAGGATTACACAGTAGTGAAGAAGACCTCTAGTGAGCGCTGTCAGGACCCTGTGTCTGAGAGATGGGGAAGATCCCTGAGCCCAATTACGGGGTTTCCACTTCACCATCTAATACATGAGGTCATCAATGACCAGAAGATCCTAGAACTCACCTACAAGATGATTGAGCTGCTGACTGGAGAGGTGACACTGCTGGGAATGCTGGGACATTATACAGTAATGCTATGAAGGGATCGGGGGGATGACGGTATCATTGTATGTGTCAGGTTCCTATAAGATGTCAGGATGTCACCGTCTATTTCTCCATGGAGGAGTGGGAGTATTTAGAAGGACACAAAGATTTGTATAAGGACGTCATGATGGATGTTCCCCAGTGCCTCACATCACCAGGTATTAGCACTAAATAAACACAGCCTATAATTATCTGTATGTAAAGAATGAATTCAGACCCTGTATGTGTTTTCTCTAGTTCTATCCAGTGAGAAGACAACACCAGAAAGATGTCCCCGTCATCTTCTTCCACAGGACTGTAAGCAAGAAAATCCCAGTGTTCCTCAGGATCATCACGTAGATGGAGAGAAGGTGTCATGAAATCTCCCTATGATGTGTAGACGGCTGTGAAGGTCTTGTGTTCAGTCTTGTTTATCCACCAATACTATACACTGAATGGCCAATTTATTAGAGATGCCGGCCCTTTCACAATATGAGCTTCACTGTGTGGAAATTAGACTAGTGACCTTGGAGTGAGCATAAAATGTGAACAATTTTTCTATTAATTTGCTTCAGTGTGAATTCATACTAGAATTGGTGAATACGAGCAATCTCAGTGACTTTAAATGAGATATGATCATCATTCCTAGGCCAGTGAGGATCTGTATAAAATCCAACAAGCTTGAAACAAGCTTGAAAAGTTTTATCATGTACCAGTGTAGAAAATAAATTAAGAATGTTGTGATCAATAAAAAAATGAAGCGAGATGGTGTGGATCTAACTACCCGTCGAAGAAAAAAGTCTGAGGAGGATATCCAAAATCATTCTGATGAATATGCAGTGTAATGGAAAATATAGCCAAATACAACACTTGTGATTTGACTATTGTGACCAAATGTAGACGTTGTTGTTTAGCATAGTGTAGCAAGAATGGTCTATAGCAGCAGACAATTGTTTTGAGTGCTAGTGCTAATTAAGGAAAACAAAATGGTACATCCTCCAGTGAAGAAAAGAACACAAAAATTATATTATTGAGAAGTGGAAAGCGTATGTTCAGATGTATCTAGATTTCCATTGCACCATGCTAATGAGAGGGTAAAGGCTGCTTTACACACAGCGACACCGCTAGTGATATCGCTAGCGATCGCACCCGCCCCCGTCGTTCATGCGTCACGGGCAAATCACTGCCCGTGACGGACAATATCTGTACTGCGCGTCACATGCACATACCTTCCTAATGATGTCGCTGTGGCCGGCGAACATCCTCTTTTCTAAGATGGAGGTTCGTGCGGTGGCCAGCTACGTCACACTGGGGCCCACCAATAGAAGCGGAAGGGCGGAGAGCAGCCACATTATCGACACTCCCACCTCGTTGCCGGAGAACATAGGAGCGCTGTTGTTTGTCGTTCCCGGGGTGTCACACGTGGCGATGTGTGCTGCCTCAGGAACGACGAAAAACCAGCGTTCCACAAGTTCAACGACATTTGGAAAATGAACGACGTGTCAACGATCAACGATATTTGAGGTAAGTGAGATTGTTAGCGGTCGCTCGTAAGTGTCACATGCAACGACGTAGCTAACGAGGCCGGATGTGCGTCACGAATTCCGTGACCCCAGCGACATCTCGTTAGCGATGTCGTTGCGTGTAACGGGGCCTTTAGAGTTTTTCCCAAGCAGCATGAATCCATGCACCCTTTCTGACAAGCATCAACAGTTACGAATGTTGAAGGTTTTATTAATAGTGTATGGAAACTTTTCTTGACATATCCTGGGTCCTCTGATACCTGGCAATGGACTTTTGGATGGCAACGTTTACCTAACCATTGTCGCCAACCAAGTTCATTACTTCTTGACAATTGTTCACATCATGGCACAAAGGACAATGCACTCTACTAGAAGGTTTATGTAGTCCTCGATAGGTTGTTGGTTATTTTTGCTCGCCTGGCTTTCACAGTCTCCAGATCTTAATCCTATAGCGCATCTCTGGGATGAGGTAGAATGGGTTGTTCAAAGCACATCCGTGCGTCCTTATACTTTCTTGTCCTCATGAGCCAGTATTCCTGTAGAACAATTTCAACAGCTAGTGGAGTCGTCCTGACACAATAACATTTTGTGGTTATGAAAATCAAAGGAGATCCATCAAGCTGCTAAAGGATTGTCTCTTATATAGTGGTCATTTAGTGTATGTTTTTTGATAACAGGATAAAGCTGATCATAAACATTAGATGTTGTCTCGATTTTCTCACAATTTTCTGGTTATGGAGGCTGCTGGTTAGAATTAGGAGCCGACAGGTAGGATTTATACAGGAGACCTGCAGCTCTCTGATATCTACTGCTGTCATGTCATTTTTGGTCAATCATGTTAACTGAAAAAGTACACCCACCAAACTTTGTATTGCCTACAGTTGTGCAAATGTATATGTATTATAGCGTTAGTACAATAATATACTCAATTTTCACCATGTTCCCTGTCTCCCATTCCACACTGCTCCTCTTCTGGGACATGTCACGTCTATTGAGACTTGATGGCTCACACTTGCCAAAGTTGCTTTTTTAATGTAAGCCTATGAAGTGTGAGAACAACCCTCACATTGTGTCAACAACTTCCAGCTCACACATAGGGCTCAAATTGAATCAGCAAGTCGTAATCGCAATCATATTTACATAGGTTTAATTAATTAATAGTTTTTTGGTGGGAACATTTAAAGAAATGAACCTGTCAGGTCCAATGTGCACCCAGAACCTCGCTAGATTTCGGCTCAGTGCGCATGACCCCAGAGTTTCAGTAATGAGCACTATGAAGCTAGGTCCGGGCTTCAAACTGAAGTAGTGTGCATGACCGAAAGTCCGGGATCATGCACACTGAGCCGAAATGCAGTGTCGGGCGGCGATGGCAGTAGAGAGGTGAGTAAGATTATGCTCTGATGCTGCCCATTCACACTCCAGGTGCGTACTAACATGCTAATGGGGCCGACTAGCAAGGGAAGCAACGTCCTTGGGACTAGACTCTGCTCATTAGCATATGGTAAGAGATCTTTAGAAATACTGTTTCTAAAGAACTGTTTATCTATGCTACTAGATACAGGAACAGTTAAGGGTGCTTTACACGCTGCGACATCGCTACTGATATATCGTCGTGGTCACGTCGTTAGTGATGCACATCCGGCGCTGGTAGCTACATCGCAGCATGTGACACAAATGAGCGACGATCAACGAGCACAAAAACGTGAAAAATCATTCCTCGTTGACATGTCGTTCATTTCCTTAATATCGCTGCTGCCACAGGTACAATGTTGTACGTCGTTCCTGTGGCATCACACATTGCTATGTGTGACACCGCCAGAACAACGAACATCTCCTTACCTGCGTCCACCGGCAATGAGGAAGGAAAAAGGTGGGCAGCATCTTCCGGCCGCTCATCTCCGCCCCTCCTCTGCTATTGACCGGCCGCGCAGTGACGCCGCAGTGACGTCGTTATGACGCCAAACGCACCTCCCCCTTGAAGGAGGGATTGTTCGGCGGTCACAGCGACGTCGATGACCAGGTATGTGCGTGTGACGCTGCCGTAGCGATAATGTTCGCTACGGCAGCGATCACCAAATGTCGCATGAGTGACGGGGGCGGGTGCTATCGCGCTCGACATCACTAGCAAACGCTAGCGATGTCGCAGCGTGTAAAGCATCCTTTAGGCAGGGATTTGCAATATGCTCCCAGAACTGCTCATGGTTCTGGGTGCATATTGGACCTGACAGGTTCCCTTTAATAATTTCTGGTCTTCAAATTCATTTTACGTAACTTCTCCAACCTTCTGTGACTTTTACAATTTCTCTTTCAGGGTAAAAATTTTAATATTAATATTACGGAGACATATGTGAGTGATGATGAGAGGGGTAAAGAGGAGATTCTTACAGATAACTATAATGGTGAGTAGTATCCATTAAATGCAAAAACTACTGATTTACTGTTTTGTACAGCTACATGTAGCAGTTACAGATAGATGCCAGGTATGAAACACAGTCAGCATCTGCTTGATACGAAGCAGGCTCAGCTCCTGTTGGGGGTTGTTTCTATCTCAAGTATTAGTCCATCTCTCAGAGTCTTTAGTATTTTTAGCCATTTATTTTATTTTTAATTTATATATAAATAAATTGGGTTTCATTGGATTTTACTTACCAGCAAACAGAAGCAGGTGGATGTCTAAGCTGGGATGAGGCAGGAATTATGTCAATACAAGCCTATGTCAATATCTTGCAGGGTTTATTGTTGCTGCCACTGGAAACTTAATTTTACTACAATTTGTATAGACATTATATATAGAAATGTTATAAAATAGATAAATACAATATATAATGATTTCAAGATAATGTTACAGAAAAATAATGAAATTGGTTACATTCTTGGCAGGTGACCCTACCAGAAGTTTGGAGGGATATCTGATATTGTCAGATGTTACAACAGATGATCTTGGTATAACACCAGATAAAACTGAAGACAATGCCGTAATCCGAGATATACCACCAGCCGTTCACAGCAAAGATTTATCTTCTGGTCCTTCTCAACGACTTCCGTCTTCTAATTCATTACAGACCGTTAAGGAAAATACACATAACAAAATAGATGATGAACATCAAAGACCATACAGAGGAAAAAAACGATTTTCATGCTCAGAATGTGGGAAATGTTGTGTTCGGAAATCTGACCTTGTTAAACATTTGAGATTTCACACAGGTGAAAAACCATATTCATGTTCGGAATGTGGGAAATGTTTTTCTCAGAAATGTGACCTTGCTAAACATTTTAGAATTCACACAGGGAAGCAACCATTTACATGTTCAATTTGTGGGAAAGGTTATAGTGCTAGATCAAAACTTCTTACACATCAACGAACTCACACAGGTGAGAAGTTAGCATTTTCATGTTCAGAATGTGGAAAATGTTTTTCTCAGAATTGTGACCTTGCTAAGCATGTGAGAATTCACACAGGTGAGAAACCATTTTCATGTTCTGAATGTGGAAAATGTTTTAGTAGGAGAACAAATCTTGTTACGCACCAGAGAATTCACACAGGTGAGAAACCATTTTCATGTTCTGAATGTGGGAAATGTTTTAACACCAATTCAGTTCTTGTTAGACATCAAAAAATTCACACAGGGGTGAAGGTCTTTTCATGTTTAGAATGTGGAAAATGGTATAACCAGAAATCGACTTTAGTAGGACATCAGAGAACTCACACAGGGGAGAAACCATTTTTATGTTCTGAATGTGGCAAATGCTTTAAGACTAAATCAAGTCTTGTTTCACATCAGAGAATTCACACTGGGGAGAAGCCATATACGTGTGCTGAATGTGGAAAGATTTTTAGCCATAAATCAACCCTAAGAACACATCAAACAATTCACACTTGAAAGAAAACATTTTCGGGTTCAGAATGTGGAAGATGTTTTATAAGGAAACTAAATCTTATCACACATCAAATAATTTACACAGAGGAGAAATTATTTTCAGTTTAGAATGTTGAAAATGCTTTACCCAGAAATCAGTTTTATTTGGACATCAAAGAACTCACACAGGTGACAAGCCATGTTAAGAATCTGGGAAATGATTTAAACAGACAACAGGTTTTGTTAGACATCTGAGAATTCACAAAGGGGAGAAGACACTATTTTCATATATAGAATGTTATCAGTTTTTACCCATAATTCATATCTTATCAGGCATCACAGAATTTAAAGTCATGTTTATCTACTGCATGCAATCAGTGTATTAGGCTCTAATTCAAGCATCAAGCAGGTCACAAAGGAAAAGCATTTTCATATTCCGAATGTGTCAAAAAAATTTTAATCCAGAAATCATATTCTCTTCAAAATCCAAGAAGCCATTATCTGTTTTGTTATTTTATTGACAACTTATAAAAAATAGAAGTTACAGTCCTTGCATGTCATAGTAAAAAATGAGAAAGTAATTTAAAACCCTAAATGATGCTGAAAATTATGTGCAATTATGAAAAAATATTTGTTATCGAAAAGAAAATAGAATAAAAAAAAAATGTAGCACACGTATAATTAGGTCCGGAAATATTTGGACAGTGACACAAGTTTTGTCATTTTAGCTGTTTACCAAAATATATTCGAAGATAGTTATATAGTCAATATGGCATTAATGTGCAGACTCTCAGCTTTAATTTGAGGCTATTTGCGTGCTTTTTGGAGTAAGGGTTTAGGAATTACAGTTCTTGTAGCAGCCTCTTTTTCAGTGGACCAAAGGTGAATGGACAAATATCTCAAAAGCTAGACTGCATAGATTATTCCTTCCTTAATCCATCTTCAATTTGGCAGGTAAATGGTCTGAAGCTGATTCCTGGTGTGGCATTTGCATTTGGAACCTGTTGCTGTGAACCCAACCCATGCACTCAAGCAAAGTTGCAAATTTCTATGCAGCTCTGACGTGCGAGTCAGGAGAGCCGCCAGCCATGCCATGCATTGCAATTGTGGTCCGTGTTATACGACTCTGAGATTTCACCCTTAATAATAGAAAGGCCAGGTATGAAGGTAAACCATGAGAGATTAGAGATAAAAAGGGACATACGCGGCGCTACTCTAAGGGTTTGTGCGCATGCTTGTGTTCTGCCGTGACAAATATTCTGCAGCGTTTTGTCACTGCGTTTTGACAGAACCGCGTGATCAGAATGAACTTGGATGAACTTCACCCGACTTCATTGTCATCGCGCGGCTCTGTCTGTGTGCCGCAGCCTGATATGCGGTCACCAGTGAAGGACTCTCCGGTGACCGCAAATCCCCTGAGTGACTGACGTGAGCCGCGCGAGCAGCTGTGCCGTCACTCAGGTTACCTGCGGCCAGCTGGAGTCCTCCGCCCGATCACCGCAAATCACCTGAGTGAGGGCACCGCTGATCGTGGGGCTCACTTCAGTCACTCGGGCAACTTACTGTCACTGTTGGAGGACTCCAGCTATGGCCTCCCGCGGGTCACCTGAGCGACTGAAGTGAGCAGCGGGATCTGCTGTTCCGTCACTCAGGTTACCCGTGGCCACAGCTGTAGTCCTCCACCTGAGACAATTGGAGGATCCAGCGATGGCTGCGGGTAACCTGAGTGATGTCATCGCTGACAGCACGACTCACTTCAGTTGCTTCATGGAGCTGACAGAGCGGTCGTGCTCTACGGCTGCTCCTGTCAGCTTCCAATGTAGCAGAGCTGTATGCGTCGTGGGACCTCATGTGGATTACGTCGGACCTGGAGGGGTATTTGGGGATTTTAATAAAATGGTGAAAGAGGGTGATTTTTTTTTTTTTTATTCCAAACTGGCTGTAGTACCCGGGCGTTGCCCGGGATAGTAAGTGTCTCTCTGTGTCTCTCCCAGTCTCTGTCTGTGTGTCTCTGTCTGTCTCTCTGACTGTCTCTTTTCTTGTCTGTCTATGTCTCTGTCTGACTATTTCTATCTCTGTCTGTATTTGTATCAGTCTATCGTTCTCCATCTCTGTGTCTGTCTGTCTCTCTCTATCTCTGTGTATGTCTCTATGTGTGTGTCTGTCTGTCTCTTTCACCGTCTGTCTCTTTTCCATCTGTCTTGGTCTGTCTCTTTCCAGGTCTGTGTCTTTCCAGGTCTGTCTCTTTGCCCGTCTGTCTCTTTGCCCGTCTGTCTCTTTCCAGGGCTGTCTCTTTCCCTGTCTGTCTCTTTCGCCATCTGTCTCTTTCCAGGTCTGTCTGTTTGCCCGTCTGTCTCTTTTTTGTTAGTAGTTTTTCGTTTGTGAACCCTCCCCAACCACACCTATTGCCAATCCATATCATACGCATAAATAGCCTGGGTCTCAGCTTCCCATACACGGTAAGTTTTTTAACTGCATGAGAGGACACACACAAGCTAGGGACCCCAACGTAGAGAAATACTTTGGCGTAGTGTTGGGGCTCTATTGCATTGATCAATTCAGTAGCTAAATTTCTCTTGATTCATATGTTCATCGCAGTAATGCAGATTCCATTTTTCACATTTTCACTCTTACATATAGCTATTGGATTTTTCAAATCAGTATTCACACAGCAGTTTCTGCTATTTCATGTATTCCCCTTACATAGTCACTGGTGTGCATACCTTATCTCCCCATAGTGATGTTTTTTTTAGGTTTTTGCACCCAGTTCAGACTTAGAATGGTGTTCCAAACGTTATTCCTTATTTGTTAGTAGTTTTTCATTTGTGAACCCTCCCCAACCACACCTATTGCCAATCCATATCATACGCATAAATAGCCTGGGTCTCAGCTTCCCATACACGGTAAGTTTTTTAACTGCATTAGAGGACACACACAAGCTAGGGACCCCAACATAGAGAAATACTTTGGCGTAGTGTTGGGGCTCTATTGCATTGATCAATTCAGTAGCTAAATTTCTCTTGATTCATATGTTCATGGCAGTAATGCAGATTCCATTTTTCACATTTTCACTCTTACATATAGCTATTGGATTTTTCAAGTCAGTATTCACACAGCAGTTTCTGCTATTTCATGTATTCCCCTTACATAGTCACTGGTCTGATATTTTTAGGCTGGGGAGCTCCACCTTTACTTTAACTAATATCAAAATTGGGGGGGACCGCACATCATTTTTTTTTAAAATTATTTCTTTATGTTAGTGCATGATATAGACCCGCCCACCGGCGGCTATGATTAGTTGCAGTGAGACAGCTGTCACTCAGCATGGGGGCTCGTCTGAATGCAACCAATCATAGGCGCCGGTGGGTGGGGGAAGCAACGAATACGAGATGGAATAATAAGCGGCCGGCATTTTCAAAAGCAGGAGAAGCCGCCAGAGCAGTGTGACAGCTGTGCAGCGCTGCGCTGGTGATCAGTGAGTATGAAAGAGAGAGGGAGAGAACGACTGACCAACAAAGAGAGAGACCGACCAACTGACAGAGAGAAAGAGACCGACAGACAGAGAGAGAGAGATCGACATCGATTTCAATGGGTGGAAAATGCATCCAAAAGGCACAAAAAAAGTGACATGTTTCTTTTTAGAACACAGCGTTTCGGCAAAAAAGTTTCAGCCTGCAAATCGCTGCGTTCTAAAACGCAACGTGCGGATGGAATTTGCACAAATCACATAGACTTTGCTGGAGACGCAGAAACCATGCGTTTACGCTGCAGTGAAAAGTGCAGCGTAAACGCATGAAAAGTGCACACGTGCCCACACAGCATAAATGTAAAAGTAAGTAATATTTTTTAATAGCCAAATAAAATTTCTTCTGTTATAATATAGCTGGAGATCTTTTTGGATTTGAAGGATTTTCAAGCACTTTAATAGAAAGACCAGATTAGACTTTGCCAAAAAACATCTAAAGAAGCCACCCAGTTCTGGAAAAGCATTGTATGGACAGATGAAACTAAGTTCAGCCTGTACCAGAATGATCGGAAAAAGAAAGTATTGAGAAGATTTGGAACGGCTCGTAATCCAAAGCACAGCACATTCTCTGTGGACGCAGTGAGATGGCTGGGCATGCATGACTTCCAATGGTCTTGGGTCTCCAGTGTTTATTGAAGATGTGACTGAAGGCAGAAGCAGCCGGATGAATTCTGAGGTGTACAGGACTATATTCTCAGATTCAACCAAATGTCGCAAGGTTGATTGTACAATGACCCAAAACATTCTGCAAAAGCAACCAAGGAGTTTTCTAAGGCAAAGCAGTGAACATTTTGCAATGGCCTAGTCAATGACCATATCTCAACACCATCGAGCATGCATTTCATTTGCTTAAGAAAACGTTTTAGCAACTTAGTTACTACCAACCTGCCTGTTGTGCACAACACCATTCTTTGTTGGCACAGAGTGGTCACAGACCACTTCTTCCGGCGGGACATCGTGACAACAGAGCGGTGGTTTCTCATCCACTCTGCTCTGTATTAGTGGCTGGACAGCCAATGTCATGCCGATTGACAGTCGGCTCCCCCCAGTTAGGCAGGGGGGAAGCCGGCTGTCATTCAGCATGACATCAGCTGTCCTGCAGTGTCTACAGTGCAGAGCTGAAAATAAGCCTGATCTGTGTTGACGAAGCCCCTGTATTGCCGGCAGAAACGGCCTGTGACTGCTCTGTGTCAGTGAAGAACGGCCGCCGGGCACAACAGGCAGGTAGGTATTGGGGCGCCCTGTGCCTAGTCACCACAAATAATAGCTACATGTGTATTTCCATCTGTATAACATGTATTGTTAGCTTTAATGAGATATGGTTTTCTTGGCTGTTCACTACAAAACACACATTTCCCCACACTCCCTTACTGGGACTGTTCGCTTGAGATTAAACCAATGCTTGAGTGAGAACCCTAAAAGGAGATAGGGGAGGAGCTTAGCTCTAGGGTAAATTGAGTGAGTTGCAG
This sequence comes from Anomaloglossus baeobatrachus, assembly GCF_048569485.1. Taxonomy (NCBI): domain Eukaryota; kingdom Metazoa; phylum Chordata; class Amphibia; order Anura; family Aromobatidae; genus Anomaloglossus; species Anomaloglossus baeobatrachus. Next base: position 521,206,488 of record NC_134357.1, read on the forward strand.
TGGGAGGAGTTTAATATGGAGATAGTCCTGTCCTGAGGTACAGTAACTGCTAAAGCCTCTGGAGGGCCAGCTACACATTGGCAGGGTATCAGTCCCTAGGCCACCAGGACTTCCAAGGTCAGTGGCAAACTGATAGACTGCTATTAACCTTTTTATAAGGAGCAGTGACTTTCCTGGGAGCATAATGGCATGTTTGAGTCTGGAAACGTCTAGAAGAAATAGTGAGTTTTCCTTCAAGACTCAAGTCACCTGGTCACCAGAAGGGACTAAAAATCCAGATTGTTCTTGTCTTGAAAATCCCAGGATACCAAGTTAACTATTCCCAGTTAGAGAAATAGTAGCAGAGTTAGAGTATACTATCACTATACAACAGCCAACTCTCATCAGGGCAGGAAGAACCACCATCATTGTATGCTGTGAGAAACGTTCTGAAGAGCTCCAGTAAAAAAGTAAAAGATCTCTGGCTGACTTGTTCTCTGCTGCGCCATCACTACCTCAGCAGCCCCAGGAACCAGCCCTAGTTGGGGGGCGGCGAGAGAACAAACTTCTGACACTATACATCACCACTCAACTCCTGGGGACCTCCAGCAGTGCCCGGCCACACCAAAGCTGAACATCCCAACTTGTCATCAGAAACTTATTTATTTATTTTATTTTTCTTTCCCCCTTTTTAATATTTTTAAACCCCCATTACAAAAGCCTTTTCACTCGCGCCCGGTACGGCCACATCACTACTCGGAGCCACCACCATGACAACAGAGGTCTACTGAGGGCGGTACAGTAGCAACTGTTAGTGCTTAGGCCCATTATTTTATTTGTTAAAGTCCCGGATATACCCTTGAAGGCAGAAAGGCCCACAAACAAGCAACAACTGAAGTCAGGTGAAGTAAAGGCATCACACACGCAGGAGGAAAACCATTTTTTGATGACATCCGTGGCTTCCAGAACTCATTGCCTGCAAAGAATTCTCTAAAAAGTGTTAAAAATAAACATTTTATTAATGGTAAATTTGTCCAATTACTTTTGAGCCCCTGAAGTGAGGAGACTTTGTAGAAAAATGGTTGGAATTCCTAAACGTTTAACAGGATATTTTTATTCAACCCCTTTAATTAATCCTCAAAGTCTCAACTTCAGTTGCATCTCAATAGCTTGAGTTGATATAAAAAATAGTGGCATGTAGAACGCAAATCACAAAAATTCAGTCACTGTCCAAAATCTGGACCTAATTGTATATACTTCATGGGCAATCCATTTGCGATCCTAATCTAATAGCGCGATAGACACTTTTCGGCCTTCAGAACTGAAGCAATTCATCATAGATTTTACTAGGTGTTGAAATCTTTCTTCAGGAATTTTGGCTCATACAGACGGGATAGCTTTTCAAAGGTATCGCTGCTCCAGATCACTGCCCACTTATGTCTTACTTTGTGTTTACCTGGCACAGCAATATTATTCGGACTAGCCCTCTGCTGTAACAGCACATCTTAGCGGGATGATAGCGCTCTGTGAGTTTCGATCTTATTTGGAGATGTAGCGTTCCTTGACTGAAATTCGCTTGACTTAGCATCATGTTGATCAGAACCATTCACAGGATTCTCTTGTACTGGATGGTTTTTTTTTTAACTCAGTCACAATATTCTTCAAATTATCTCTCCAGGACAGGAGACAAACTCTAGCGCAGCGCCACCTATTGGAAGTAGCGATCCTAAAAGTTAAATGTGTATTTTTAACAATCCTTTACAATATTCTTGGAATACTCCTGACAACGTTGTAAGAGAAAACCCTATAAAGTTTGCCAGTTTTGAAACATTGGCCCAGATTGTTCCAGCACCAGTGATCACGTCTCATTCGAAATTACTCTACTGTGATGTGGATTCACACTGAAACCGATACACAGAAAATAGGCTAAGGCCCCACTCACACTTGCGCTATTTTGACGCAAACGGAATCCGTCAGTAATGTAGTTCAGTTCATTTATTTACAGTGGAAGCGCGACATCATGTGGACACAAGGGGGTACTGCATGACACACTCACACGGCATATTAACGCGCTTCCACTGTAAATAAATGAACTGTACTACATTACTGACGGATTCCGTTTGCGTTAAAATAGCGCAAGTGTGAGTGGGGCCTCACAATCATCCTGGGAAACTCCAATCGCCTCTAATAAAGTCACCACTCACTGCATATTAATCATGTCCATGTGTATATCAAATAGTTACATATAGAGTATAATGTCAAATTAAAAGGGTTGTCTGAAAGGTCAGATGTCTATAATAAATTTGCAATTCCTTGTATATCAAACACACATATATATATATATATATATATAGAAATATATATATATATATATATATATATATATATATATATATATATATATATTTTATTGGGTCAAAAGAAGTGAAAAACACAATTAAAAACAATTAAAAAGATAGACAATATACAAACAAGGCCTCAAGATATTGTAGTATGGCTCCAAGATAATATACCGGTAAGTACAATCATCAAAAGTACATATCAAAAATTTGAATAAATATCATGGAGTTGCACCAGTAATACTCAAAGAGACTGACACGGTATAAAGTCAGCATGCAGTAATTGTGAGCAGAATATACAAAAACCACAAAATAGATTGGGTTACCTATGGGGACAAGGAGTAAGGTTGCTGACACTATGAGTACTGGAAATAATGATTCATTCATATAGAATTATAGTTCCTCTTAGAAAGGCAGGCGTAGTGCAATTGTGGAACCAATGTATATGTGAGAAATACCTGTGATGATGTAACAAAACAGTGAACAGATTGGATTTACCAATGGGGACAGAAAATGAGATCATAAGTGCTACATGCACTGCAAAGAGTAATGATTCACAAGTGCAGAATCATGGTTCCCATTATGAAGACAACCATAGTATGATACAATGCTGATATATATATATATATATATATATATATATATATATATATATATATATATATATGCAAAAATAGCTATGATTGTATGGCAAGAGGATGGTAGAGCCCTAAAAAAATATATATAAATCGTGAACACAATACCAGTATAAAAAAAAAAAGGGCATACAAAGTAATCCAAGCTGTCAGTGCCAGGTGATATAGACAAGCATGGTTGCAATGGTACAATGAACAATATAAGAATGTGTACAAATGAAATTGTACCAAACACCCAGCTGTAAACGAATCGCACTAAAAAACAGCCAGTCAAGTTGTGAATCATACGCCCCGCTGTAGAACTATGATTCTATATGAATGAATCATTATTTGCAGTACTCATAGTGTCAGCAACCTTACTCCTCGTCCCCATAGGTAACCCAATCTATTTTGTGGTTTCTGTATATTCTGCTCACAATTACTGCATGCTGACTTTATACCAGTTTGAGTATTACTGGTGTAACTCCATGATATTTATTCAAATTTTTGATATGTACTTTTGATGATTGTACTTATTGGTATATTATCTTGGAGCCATACTACAATATCTTGAGGCCTTGTTTGTATATTGTCTATCTTATTAATTGTTTTTAATTATGTCTTTTTCACTTCTTTTGACCCAATAAAATATTTATATATTGCATGACCTTTCATATCATTGTTTGATGTGCGCCCAACTTATGTGTGCCTTTCTTCTCCATTGTACACATTTTGTTTTCACACATAGGGCAGCACTCCCTTGTTCACCTCAGGCTGTGCATCCCCCCTTTTCATTATACAGTAATATATTGCGTCATAAATAAAGTATTGCACCGGTGAATAAGTGCAAAGTGCCAAACAAAAGTAATAATAATAATAATAAGATTATAATAAATACGCTGGTGATCAAAATTAGAGAACAACACACAATTTCCTAAATGTTGCAGTCATTGTGTAGTCCTATGTGATTATAATCTAACATGAATAAACTCGCAGTGTTTTAAGCTTATTTCATAAATTGAATTTATTCCAAAGCTCATAATAAATATGTAAATGAGATAAATGAAATAGAACACTGATCTAAAATAGAGAACACCTTCAGATACCTGCAAGTCATTGGGGTTAATCTGGCACCTGATGCTAATTTCCTAAATTATCTATAATAATCTTTATTTCTATAGCGCAACATATTCCGTAGCACTTTACAATTCAGAGGTTCGGATACAAGCAAGTAACAGTTATAGAAGATACAATAGATAGGGCAAAAATAAAGACAATCCTGATTGTAAGTGTTTACAATCTAAAATGAGGGGGGGGGGGCAATGTACAAGTGCTTATTTACAATAACAATCCAGAAATCTCAAAGAAATGGGGGAAAGATAAAGGCTGCATGAACCAGTCACCAGCCAATCTTTGTGATGCTTTTCGGTGCAGTGGAGTTTGACAGAGAACTATGTTCTGAGAAGTAGTGGAGGGACTATGTGAATTGAATTCTATTAAGGAGTCTGACAGGCCACCCTAAAAGATGTATTTTTAGGGAGTGTCTGAGGCTAAGTTGTGATTCATCCTATTTCTTGGGGTAGAGCATTCCAAAGGATTGGTGCAGCGCTGGAGAATTTTTGAAGCCGGGAGTGGGAGGTTCAGAATAATGTGGATGTTAGTCGAAAGTCGATGATAGACAGAGAGGAGGGTAGAGATGTAGGGGGATGCTGCATTGTGGAGAGCTTTGTGGATGAGAACAAGCAATTTGAATTGGATCCAATGATGTATGGGCAGCCAGTGCAATGACTGGCACAGAGCGCAAGCGTCTGAATAACGATTAGCTTGATAGGTGACAATGGCTGCTGCATTAAGGATGGACTGTAGTGGTGAAAGTCTAGTTAGGGGGAGACCAATTAATAGAGAATTGCAGTAGTCAAAGCAGGAGTTGATCAAGGGCACGGTGAAGGTTTTTGTAGTTTCCATGGTGAGAAAGGGGTAGATTCTAGAGATATTCTTGCATTGCATGCGACAGGAGCGGGCAAGAGATTATATATAGAAGGTGAAGGAAAGATTGCTGTCAAGTATGACATCCAGACAGCGAGCCTGCTGCCTAGGCGTTATTGTGGTGCCGCACACAGAAAGGGAGATGTCAGGTTTAGGAAGGTTAGAAGACGGAGGGAGTAGAAGAAGTTCAGTTTTGGAAAGGTTAAATTTCTGATAGAAAGCATACATAATGTTGGAAACTGCAGACAGACAGTCACTGGTGTTCTGTAGTACAGAGGGGGTGAGGTCCAGGGATGAGGTGTATAGTTTTGTGTATGGAAACATGGGGGTCAGTGGATGCTCTCGTCCGCTGGCCTGGCTACCTTTAGAAAGAGCAAATGGACCAGGTCTCATTCCAACTGAACGCCCAAACTCTGTAACCGTGGGCAAAACACTACTCCGACAACACAGGGGCGGGAACCACAATAATTAGACTTTATTGTGTCCTCAACAGTCAAAGGCATATAACACAAAACCATGCAATTCACACGATGTAACAGGCAACAGAGTCTCACCCTTCCGCTGGCTCACCAGGGAGTAGAATATTCGTGCCTTTGGGGCTTCCAGGGCCACATACCCCAAACCAGCAGCACCCTGCGTTTGTCAGGCACCCACCGAGAATAGGATAGTGACAAGCGTAGGAAGCTTCACGAGCACAGCAAAGTACGTAACCAGGTAACCGAATCCTTGGGTTTCTTCCAGCCGCATCCTAGGATCCTTGACTGTGCTCCTGCGCAATGTAATCCAGTTTCAGATTCCCTAGCCGGCGCCAAAGTGCCTGGGCTGGGTAATGGACTTCCAAGCGGGATCGAAACCCCTACATCGCAGCCATGTAGCAAAAGAACAAGAACACATGGTGACTTCAACAGTCTCTTTTCATATCTCTCAGGCACTCATCTGGATTGGTGGAATAAGGCTGTGCTCTTATTGGTCACAAGTTCAATCCGACTGCTTAATGTTCCTCTGAACTATGCAGTCAGAGGGGCTGAGGCAATACACATTTGCAGTCAATAAGGTGCCTATCATTCTGGGAAGGGACAATAATTATCTCTTGATTTAACAAACAATAGGACTTATATGTTCTGACTATATTAAAAATATTAACCCCTGATAGCCATTGAACAGGGCTCTGTCTTCACAGTGTGTCATCAGCGTAAAGATAGTACTGGAAGCCAAATTTGCTGATGCTCTGTCCAATTGGGGCAGTGTAGAGAGAGAAAAGAAGAGGGCCAAGGACTGAACCTTGAGGGACCCCAACAGTGAGAGGAGAGGAGAAGATGTGGAGCCTGCAAATGATACACTGAACGAGAGGTCAGAAAGGAAGAAACCCAGGAGAGCACAGTGTCCTTTAGGTCGATTGAATGGAGCATAGAGAGAAGGAGACAGTGGTCAACAGTGTCAAAGGCTGCAGAAAGTTCAAGAAGAATAAGCAGGGAGTAGACACCATTACATTTTGCTGTCAAAAGGTCATTGGTCACTTAGATCAGGGCAGTTTCTGTCGAGTGTAAGAGACAGAAGCCAGATTGTAAAGAATCTAGAAGAGAGTGAGTGGAGAGGTAGCGAGTGAGGCGGGAATAGACCAGGCGCTCCAAGAGTTTGGAGATGAAGAGGAGATTGGAGACTGGTCTGTAGTTGCTTGTGCAGGATGGGTCAAGAGAAGGTTTTTTTTAATAATGGAGTCATGATAGTGTTTGAAGGAGGAGGGAAAGCTACCAGAAGAGAGCAAAAGATTTAACATTTTATAGTGATACCTTGGTTTTCATTTATAATCCATCTTAATACAATCAATGAAAACAAACCAATGAAAACTGAGGCAATTATTTCCATAGGAATCAATGTAAATTCAATTAATTTGTTTTAGACACTAAAATACATACCAAAAACACATTTTATAGAGAATAAAGATAGTGTTTAATACTAAAAGCAATAAGAAATGAATATAACACGAATATAAAATACTAATGTAAAGAATTAACACATTTTAACTTATATTTGATACATACATTTTGAAACTGACGAGCGGGGTGATACTCAGATAATGGCTTACAGAGCAGAAAAATGCGTGGATCACCCTTTGTTGTTGCAAAATTAGTAACATAGTCTCGTGGGCATGACAAAAACAATCGAAAACAGTCAATCAACAAGTCAATCAGACAAGTTGTTAGTGGAAATAACTAAAATCGAAACCAACGATAACCGATGTCAACGAAAACCGAGGTACCACTGTACTTAGGTAGAGAGGGACTGGAGTAGATATGAGGGAAAGGGGTCAGTAGTGCAAGTGGAGCCTGGAAACTTCTTCTGTGAGTGGGTGAAATGCGGAAAGTAAGTTGGACGGGATGTGAGGAGGGATGGGGATCATGACGCTTGGTTGCCGGGAACTGATCTCCCAGTAGATGTTTTCTATTCTCTCTGTGAAATAGGAGGCCAGATGATCAGCATGAAGGTCTGTGATAGGGGTCTGTACTTTGGGACTGAGAAGGGAGTGAAAGGTGTCGAAGAGCTTTTTGGATCTGTCAAACCCTATGCAACTGGCATCCTAACTTTCCAGTTTGCACTGACTTTGCAAAAATGGTGTGCCGTTCCAAAGTGACTGAAACTGTCCGGCAGCAGGTTGTCTAGATGAAAGCCAAAGGGGTAACCCTATCAACCATAACAAAGGAAGTTGGTCGTTTGAAGTCTATTTCATGGATATTGCATCTTTACAGCTTCACAAACTCTTTTAAGTCCCCCAAGAAGGCTGGTCGCCCTTGAAAGACAAATGCAAGAGAGGACAGGATAATGCATAGACTCTCCATGGGTAATCGTTTCAACACTGCAGCTGGAATTACTCAGCAGTTCAGCCCTGAACAGGGCAAGGATCTACTTACAGAGGTTAATCTCTTGAAAAGGTTAATCCACCCGCACCCCCTAACAGGTGAGGGAAGGGGCCCGTGTCTGCTCAGTATAATTATATGCGCTTAGCTGATCGGGCTCCTTGCTTCTACTGTTAGTATTGAAGCTGTCGCCAGCATAGTAAATCAGCACGTTTTCAGGTCTTTGGGCCCCTGTCGCTCTGGGCCCCGGTGCAATTTCACCGGCTGCACCAGCGGAATGTCCACCAGTGATGAATGCTTATATTTATATTGTGAGTCTTTAATGCACTATTCCCTCATTTACCAAACAGCGCACTTTACCCTAACACTAGTAGATCTTTACAGTGATTACAATTGAAGCATGTCTCCAGACCTAAATCCTATTGAGCATTTGTGGTGCCTCCTCAAACAGAAGATGGAGGAGTATAAGGTCTCAAATATCCACCAGCTCAGTGATATCATTGGAACGATGGAAGAGGAGTCAGCTGCTCCTGTGAAGCTCTAGTGAATTGCATGCCCAAGAGAGTTAAGGCAGTGCTGTAAAATAATGGTGGCCACTCAAAATATTGACACTTTGGGCAAAATGTAGCCATTTTAACTCAGGGGTGTACACACTTTTGCTGTCAGCGGTTTAGACAACAATGACTGTGTATTGAGTCATTTAAAGGGACCAAATTTACACTTTTATACAAGCTGTACACTGACTACTGTACATTGTATCAAAGTGTCATATCTTCAGTGTTGTCCATGAAAAGATAAAACATTTAGATAAAATGTCTGGGGTGTACTCACTTTTGTGATCTACTGTATGTAACTAAATACTTCTTGATTCTTTTGATGTTAAGATGTTACCTTACAATCTACGGAGTTTAATGTGAGCTTGTTGACATATTGCATAGAAATAGAGAAGGAAGTATTACACTATAATTACTAGTTTAGCAAAATTTGAGATATTTAATGTTTTTTAAGCTATCCATTAATGGGAGATATTTGTATTATAGATTGTTTGTGACACCCAAAACGCTAATTCAACCATTCAGGTACAGTGAGGAAAATAAGTATTTTAAGCACTGCCCATTTTGCAAGTTTTCCCACCTACAAAGAATGGAGAGGTCTGCAATTTTATCGTAGGTACACTTCATCTGTGACAGACAGAATCCCCCACCCAAAAAAAATCCAGAAAATCCCATTGTATGATTTTTAAATAATTAATTTGCATTTTATTGCATAAAATAAGTATTTGATCACCTACCAACCAACAAGAATTGTGGCTCTCATAGACCTGTTATATTTTCTTTAAGAAGGACTTTTACTTGTACTCATTACCTGTATTAATTGCACCTGTTTAAACTCGTTACCTATATAAAAGACACCTGTCCGCACAATCAGTCAATCACATTCCAACCTCTCTAACATGGACAAGACCAAAGAAGTGTTTAAGAACACTACGGACAAAATTGTAGACCTGCACAAGCTGGGATGGGCTACAGGACAATAGGTAAGCAGCTTGGTGAGAAGGCAACTGTTGGCATAGTTATTAAAAAATGAAAGAAAGACAATACGATTGTCAATCTTACTCGGTCATGGGCTCCATGCAAGATCTCCCCTCATGTGGTAAGGATGATCCTGGGAAAGGTCAGGAATAGAGATGAGCGAACCGGTCCCGGTTCGGCTCGAGGTCGGCTCGACGAACGGGGGTCCCGTTCGAGTTCGGTTCGTCGAACGTTCGACGAACCGAACTCGAACGTATAGGCTATAATGGGAGGCAATCACAAACACATAAAAATGCATTATAAATGTACACAAACAGTTAATAAACATTGCCATAACACTTACCGGTCCTCGCGATCCCTTCTGCACTCTGTCTCCTGCCGCTATTCCATCCGATGATCGCTGAATCCTCCCGGTGACCTGCACTGCCAGCAGAGATGCAGGACCTATCGTGACGTCAAAATAGCCATGTGACCAGTCACGTGGCTATTATCTCATTGGCTACAGACTGGTCACATGACTATGACACGTCATGTAGGACCTGCGAGTGCATCTCTCCGGTACACGGTGCACATATGTGTATCGCCGTGTACCGGCGATATGCTCTAGCACACGGTCGACTCCCCGTTCCGTTAGGGACCGGCTGACACAGCCGGTCATTAACGGAGATCACCGTTGCCATAGCAACGCAGTTAGCGGTGACGTCACCGCTAACCGCGGCTCCGAGAGCACCGTTGCTATGGTAACGCGTCTGTCAGCGTTACCGCTAGCAGCCAGCAGTGATCACTCACGGAGTGAAGGCTGCACGCTGCTTCGCGATTGTAGTGAGCATTGTAGTGAGGATGGAGGTTCCCCAGCCCCAAGTGATGAGCTGGTGAATCTCATCCTTCCTCACTACAATCGTCACTACTACTACACTAGAAAGAAAGAAGACAGAAGAGCAGGATCGTGGAGGGCTGACAGGGGTAATAAAGATGGAGTCTCTAATGTGTCTGTGTATTTATTTCTATTAAAGTATTTTTTCTCTGTGTGGTGTCTTTTTTTTAACCCTTTATTGGAGATTCTTAATGGCCGGGTCAAACGTGCCTGACATTAAGAATCTCTGGCTTAATACTGGCTGGTAAAACAAAGCCAGTATTAACTCATGATTACCCAACAAGCCACCCGGCTCCAGGGCTGTTGGAAGAGTTGGATACAGCGCCAGATGATGGCGCTTCTATGAGAGCACCATTTTCTGGGACGGCTGCGGACTGAAATCCGCAGCAGAGGCGCCCACAAACCTCGGGCTAACCTGTGCTGCGGATTCCAATCCCCAGCTGCCTAGTTGTACCCGGCTGGACACATAAATAGGGCGAAGCCCACGTCATTTGTTTTTTAATTATTTCATGAAATAAGTGAAATAATTAAAAAAAACGGGCTTCCCTATATTTTTGGTTCCCAGCCGGGTACAAATAGGCAACTGGGGGTTGGAGGCAGCCCGTGGCTGCCAGCTGTACCTGGCTAGCATACAAAAATATGGCAAAGCCCACGTCATTTTTTTGGTGGGCAAAAAACTTCTGCATACAGTCCTGGATGGAGTATGCTGAGCCTTGTAGTTCTGCAGCTGCTGTCTGCTCTTCTCCATACAGACAGACAGCAGCTGCAGAACTACAAGGCTCAGCATACTCCATCCAGGACTGTATGCAGAAGTTTTTTGCCCCCTGAAAAAATTATGTGGGCTTCGCCATATTTTTGTATGCTAGCCAGGTACAGCAGGCAGGTACGGCTGCCCCTAACCCCCAGTTGCCTATTTGTACCCGGCTGGGAACCAAAAATAAAGGGAAGCCCTTTTTTTATTATTTCATGAATTTCATGAAATAATTAGAAAACAAATGACGTAGGCTTTGCCCCATTTTTGTGTCCAGCCAGGTACAACTAGGCAGCTGGGGATTGGAATCCGCACCACCGGTTGGCCTGAGCTTTCTGGGCCCCACTGCTGCGAATTGCACTCTGCAGCCACCTCAGAAAATTGCATTTTCATAGAAGCGCCATCTTCTGGCGCTGTATCCAACTCTTCCAGCACCTGCCTGCTATACCTGGCTAGCATACAAAAATATGGCGAAGCTCACGTCCTTTTTTTGTAGTTTTTTGGCAAAAAAAAAAAAAAATGCTTCCCTGGATTTTCCATTGCCAGTGAAGGTAACACCAAGCAGTGGGGGTTAGCAGCCAGTAGCTGCTTGGATTACCCTTAGCTAGCAATACAAAAAATGCAGCGGGAGCCCATATATATTTTTTTTAATTATTTATTTAAATAACTAAAAATAAAATGGGCTTCCCTGTATTTTGATTGCTGGACATCACAGTGTTGTAAAAATAAATCTTTAAAAAAATGACGTAGCGCTCCACGGTATTTTTGATTCTCAGCGCAGATAAAGCAGACAGCTATGGGTTGCCACCCCCATCTGCCTGCCGTTACCTTGGTTGTCAATCAAAATACAGGGAAGCCCATTAATTGTTTCTATTTAAAAAATAGTTAAAAAAAAAAAAATTACGTTGGGTCCCCCCATTTTTGATAGCCAGCTAGGGTAAAGCAGACGGCTGTAGCCTGAAAACCACAGCTGGCAGCTTTACCGTGGTTGGGGATCCAATGTGGAGGTCCCCTCAGGCTCTTTTTTATAATTATTTTATAAATATTAATAATTACACAATAAAAGTAGGGTCCCCCCCAAATTGGATCACCAGCCAAGGTAAAGCGGACAGCTGTGGTCTGGTATTCTCAGGGTGGGAAGGTCCATAGTTATTGGGCCTTCACAGCCTAAAAATAGCAGGCCGCAGGCACCCCAGACGTGGCGCATCCACTAGATGCGCCAATCCTGGCGCTTCACCCCAGCTCATCCCGTGCCCTGGTGCAGTGGCAAACGGGGTAATAAATCGGGTTGATACTAGCTGTAAAGTCACCTGAGATCAAGCCCAGCAGTTTGTGATGTCATGGCGTCTATTAGATACCCAACATCATAAACTGTCAGTACTAACAAAAACAAAAAATCGACAAAAGAAATTTATTTGAAAAAACAGTCCCCAAAACATTTCCTCTTTCACCAATTTATTGTAAGAAAAAAAATAAAGGGGTCCCACGACGACTCTGGACCGTCTAGAATATGGGGGGGAGACACTCAGGGAACGTATCCCCCATTTTCTAGGAGTGCGGACCCTTCATGTGAGGAGTGTGGGTGCAATGAATCTGCACTCACTCTCCCCGGGTCCACAGCAGCAGAGTCCATGTCGTAATGGTTGCTACCAAAGCTGCAATGCCCTGCTCATGAGGTAAGGGCATGCCTAATCAGGAGAACTACTGTAGAGGAAGCTCTGCTCACTGGTATATAGGTGCTCAGAGGTAATAATAGATAAAATTAGTGAGTAACCTCGGCACTCTATATCTCCCAGACTAAGTCAGTAAGTCACAATGGATAGTAAGGCAAAATCACTCTTTATTGGTCCATATTAAGAAATTTTTTTTTCATAAGCATATATGCTTTTGTCCAAAACAAGTTACAAATGACGTTTCGGCCTGAGCCTTCGTCAGATTGGACTTATCTGCATGTAATAATGAAAAATGACAATAATCAGTATCACATAAGAGTGAGAGAACAATAACATAAACTCGAACAATGTAGAGGTACAATTGGGATGCAGCAAAAAAATTGCAACACAGAAAGAAATGAAACACATGATACAAATGTCATAATACAGTACAAGGACAATATAGTAATGACAAATATGGGGTCAGGGTAGGCTTAGACAGCTCTGGTACGAAAGAGATGTCAATCATAAAGTAACATGTGCAGTAGGTGTAGAGCTACAGTATGCATGGCAGAGCTAATGGGTAGACCGACCATAGAAAAAGAACGGAGAAAAAGTGGAGAAAAAAGTGGAGAAAAAAGTGGAGAAAAAAGTGGAGAAAAAGTGGAGAAAAAGTGGAGAAAAAGTGGAGAAAAAGTGGAGCATAAGAGGAGAAAAAGTGGAGAAAAAAGTGGAGAAAAAAGTGGAGAAAAAGTGGAGAAAAAGTGGAGAAAAAGTGGAGAAAAAGTGGAGCATAAGAGGAGAAAAAGTGGAGAAAAAGTGGAGAAAAAGTGGAGATTAAGAGAAGAAAAAGTGGAGAAAAAGTTGAGAGAAAGTGGAGAGAAAGTGGAGAAAAAGTGGAGAAAAAGTGGAGCATAAGAGGAGAAAAAGTGGAGAAAAAAGTGGAGAAAAAGTGGAGAAAAAGTGGAGAAAAAGTGGAGCATAAGAGGAGAAAAAGTGGAGAAAAAGTGGAGAAAAAAGTGGAGAAAAAAGTGGAGAAAAAGTGGAGAAAAAGTGGAGAAAAAAGTGGAGAAAAAAGTGGAGAAAAAAGTGGAGAAAAAGTGGAGAAAAAGTGGAGAAAAAGTGGAGAAAAAAGTGGAGAAAAAAGTGGAGAAAAAGTGGAGAAAAAGTGGAGCATAAGAGGAGAAAAAGTGGAGATTAAGAGGAGAAAAAGTGGAGCATAAGAGGAGAAAAAGTGGAGAGAAAGTGGAGAAAAAGTGGAGAAAAAGTGGAGAAAAAGTGGAGAAAAAGTGGAGAAAAAGTGGAGAAAAAGTGGAGAGAAAGTGGAGAAAAAGTGGAGAAAAAGTGGAGAAAAAAGTGGAGAAAAAAGTGGAGAAAAAGTGGAGAAAAAGTGGAGCATAAGAGGAGAAAAAGTGGAGATTAAGAGGAGAAAAAGTGGAGAAAAAGTGGAGCATAAGAGGAGAAAAAGTGGAGCATAAGAGGAGAAAAAGTGGAGAAAAAGTGGAGAAAAAAGTGTAGAAAAAAGTGGAGAAAAAGTGGAGCATAAGAGGAGAAAAAGTGGAGAAAAAGTGGAGCATAAGAGGAGAAAAAGTGGAGATTAAGAGGAGAAAAAGTGGAGAAAAAGTGGAGAGAAAGTGGAGAAAAAGTGGAGAAAAAGTGGAGAAAAAGTGGAGAAAAAGTGGAGAAAAAAATGGAGAACAAGTGGAGAAAAAAGTGCAGAACAAGTGGAGAAAAAGTGGAGAATAAATGGAGAAAAAGTGGAGAAAAAGTGGAGAATAAATGGAGAAAAAGTGGAGAATAAGTGGAGAATAAGTGGAGAAAAAGTGGAGAAAAAGTGGAGAAAAAGTGGAGAAAAAGTGGAGAAAAAAATGGAGAAAAAGTGGAGAATAAATGGAGAAAAAGTGGAGAAAAAGTGGAGAATAAATGGAGAAAAAGTGGAGAAAAAGTGGAGCATAAGAGGAGAAAAAGTAGAGAAAAAGTGGAGCATAAGAGGAGAAAAAGTGGAGAAAAAAGTGGAGAAAAAGTGGAGAAAAAGTGGAGCATAAGAGGAGAAAAAGTGGAGAAAAAGTGGAGAAAAAGTGGAGCATAAGAGGAGAAAAAGTGGAGAAAAAAGTGGAGAAAAAGTGGAGAAAAAGTGGAGAAAAAGTGGAGCATAAGAGGAGAAAAAGTGGAGTTTAAGAGGAGAAAAAGTGGAGAAAAAGTGGAGAATAAGAGGAGAAAAAGTGGAGAAAAAGTGGAGAAAAAGTGGAGATTAAGAGGAGAAAAAGTGGAGAAAAAGTTGAGAGAAAGTGGAGAGAAAGTGGAGAAAAAGTGGAGAAAAAGTGGAGAAAAAGTGGAGCATAAGAGGAGAAAAAGTGGAGAAAAAAGTGGAGAAAAAGTGGAGAAAAAGTGGAGAAAAAGTGGAGAAAAAGTGGAGCATAAGAGGAGAAAAAGTGGAGAAAAAGTGGAGAAAAAAGTGGAGAAAAAAGTGGAGAAAAAGTGGAGAAAAAGTGGAGAAAAAAGTGGAGAAAAAAGTGGAGAAAAAAGTGGAGAAAAAGTGGAGAGAAAGTGGAGAAAAAGTGGAGCATAAGAGGAGAAAAAGTGGAGATTAAGAGGAGAAAAAGTGGAGCATAAAAGGAGAAAAAGTGGAGAAAAAGTGGAGAGAAAGTGGAGAAAAAGTGGAGAAAAAGTGGAGAAAAAGTGGAGAAAAAGTGGAGAGAAAGTGGAGAAAAAGTGGAGAAAAAGTGGAGAAAAAGTGGAGAAAAAGTGGAGAAAAAAATGGAGAAAAAGTGGAGAATAAATGGAGAAAAAGTGGAGAAAAAGTGGAGAATAAATGGAGAAAAAGTGGAGAAAAAGTGGAGCATAAGAGGAGAAAAAGTGGAGAAAAAGTGGAGAAAAAGTGGAGCATAAGAGGAGAAAAAGTGGAGAAAAAAGTGGAGAAAAAGTGGAGAAAAAGTGGAGAAAAAGTGGAGCATAAGAGTAGAAAAAGTGGAGTTTAAGAGGAGAAAAAGTGGAGAAAAAGTGGAGAATAAGAGGAGAAAAAGTGGAGAAAAAGTGGAGAAAAAGTGGAGATTAAGAGGAGAAAAAGTGGAGAAAAAGTTGAGAGAAAGTGGAGAGAAAGTGGAGAAAAAGTGGAGAAAAAGTGGAGAAAAAGTGGAGCATAAGAGGAGAAAAAGTGGAGAAAAAAGTGGAGAAAAAAGTGGAGAAAAAGTGGAGAAAAAGTGGAGAAAAAGTGGAGCATAAGAGGAGAAAAAGTGGAGAAAAAGTGGAGAAAAAAGTGGAGAAAAAAGTGGAGAAAAAGTGGAGAAAAAGTGGAGAAAAAAGTGGAGAAAAAAGTGGAGAAAAAAGTGGAGAAAAAGTGGAGAGAAAGTGGAGAAAAAGTGGAGCATAAGAGGAGAAAAAGTGGAGATTAAGAGGAGAAAAAGTGGAGCATAAGAGGAGAAAAAGTGGAGAAAAAGTGGAGAAAAAGTGGAGAAAAAGTGGAGAAAAAGTGGAGAGAAAGTGGAGAAAAAGTGGAGAAAAAGTGGAGAAAAAGGGAGAAAAAAGTGGAGAAAAAAGTGGAGAAAAAAGTGGAGAAAAAGTGGAGAAAAAGTGGAGCATAAGAGGAGAAAAAGTGGAGATTAAGAGGAGAAAAAGTGGAGAAAAAGTGGAGCATAAGAGGAGAAAAAGTGGAGCATAAGAGGAGAAAAAGTGGAGAAAAAGTGGAGAAAAAAGTGGAGAAAAAAGTGGAGAAAAAGTGGAGCATAAGAGGAGAAAAAGTGGAGAAAAAGTGGAGCATAAGAGGAGAAAAAGTGGAGATTAAGAGGAGAAAAAGTGGAGAAAAAGTGGAGAAAAAGTGGAGAAAAAGTGGAGAAAAAGTGGAGAAAAAAATGGAGAAAAAGTGGAGAAAAAGTGGAGAATAAATGGAGAAAAAGTGGAGAAAAAGTGGAGAAAAAGTGGAGAAAAAGTGGAGAAAAAGTGGAGAAAAAGTGGAGAAAAAAATGGAGAAAAAGTGGAGAATAAATGGAGAAAAAGTGGAGAATAAATGGAGAAAAAGTGGAGAAAAAGTGGAGCATAAGAGGAGAAAAAGTTGAGAAAAAGTGGAGAAAAAGTGGAGAAAAAGTGGAGCATAAGAGGAGAAAAAGTGGAGAAAAAAGTGGAGAAAAAGTGGAGAAAAAGTGGAGCATAAGAGGAGAAAAAGTGGAGAAAAAGTGGAGAAAAAGTGGAGCATAAGAGGAGAAAAAGTGGAGAAAAAAGTGGAGAAAAAGTGGAGAAAAAGTGGAGAAAAAGTGGAGCATAAGAGGAGAAAAAGTGGAGATTAAGAGGAGAAAAAGTGGAGAAAAAGTGGAGAAAAAGTGGAGAAAAAAATGGAGAAAAAGTGGAGAATAAATGGAGAAAAAGTGGAGAAAAAGTGGAGAATAAATGGAGAAAAAGTGGAGAAAAAGTGGAGAATAAATGGAGAAAAAGTGGAGAATAAGTGGAGAATAAGTGGAGAAAAAGTGGAGAAAAAGTGGAGAAAAAGTGGAGAAAAAGTGGAGAAAAAAATGAAGAAAAAGTGGAGAAAAAGTGGAGAAAAAAATGAAGAAAAAGTGGAGAAAAAGTGGAGAATAAATGGAGAAAAAGTGGAGAAAAAGTGGAGAATAAATGGAGAAAAAGTGGAGAATAAATGGAGAAAAAGTGGAGAATAAGTGGAGAATAAGTGGAGAAAAAGTGGAGAAAAAGTGGAGAAAAAGTGGAGAAAAAGTGGAGAAAAAGTGGAGAAAAAGTGGAGAAAAAGTGGAGAAAAAATGGAGAAAAAGTGGAGCACCCTTTGGTGCCTTTCATGTGGCACTAAGGGGTGCTTAGCTTTGTATTTAGCCAAAAAAATGAAAAAAAAAATGACGTAGGGTTCCCCCTAGTTTTGTAGCCAGCTAGGGTAAAGCAGACGGCTGCAGCCTGCAGACCACAGCTGGCAACCTCACCTTGGCTGGTAATCCAAAACTGAGGGCACCCCACGCTGTTATTTTAAATTAAATAAATAATTTAAAAAAAAAAAACACGTAGGGGTCCCCCAAAATTGGATCACCAGCCAAGGTAAAGCAGACAGCTGGGGCCTGATATTCTCAGACTAGGGAGGTCCATGGTTATTGGACTCTCCCAAGCCTAAAAATAGCAGGCCGCAGCCGCCCCAGAAGTGGCGCATCCATTAGATGCGCCAATCCTGGTGCTTCGCCCCAGCTCATCCCGCGCCCTGGTGCGGTGGCAAACGGGGTAATATATGGGGTTAATACCAGATGTGTAATGTCACCTGGCATCAAGCCCTGGGGTTGGTGAGGTCAGGCGTCTATCAGATACCCGACATCACCAACCCAGTCAGTAATAAAAAAAAATAGACGACAAACACATTTTTATTTGAAAAAACACTCCCCAAAACATTCCCTCTTTAACCAATTTATTAGAAAGAAAAACAAATCCAGGTCTGCTGTAATCCAAGGGGTTGCCATGACGATCCACACTGTCCCAGTCAATGAAGAGCAGGATGTTCCCCATTGGCTGGGAGAGCAATGCAGTGACCTGAGCTAACATCAATGGGTCAGCCCAGGTCACTGCAGGGCATGACAAGTGCTGCTGTCAGCGAGGTACATTACCTGCGCTGATCTCCAGCACACTGACAGCCCCTGTCACTGAGGTCAATGACCGGCGCCTTCACATCAAGTATCGCGAGAGGTCCGTGACGTCACCGCCAGTGTCAGTCTCGGGTCGGAAGCGATAGGTGATGTGACAAGCGGCGGCCATGGAGGACAGTGACAGCGCTGAGGTCGGGATGGCGGGACTTCATCACCGCAGGTAAGCCGAGCGGGGGGGGTGAGAGTGTGTGTGTGTGTGTGTGTGTGTGTATATGTATGTATACATGCCGCGGGCAGGTGGGGGTGGAGTGAGCTGAGCGGGAAGTGTGGGCTTCCTGCACGTAACTAAGATAAACATCGGGTTACTAACCAAAGCGCTTTGCTTGGATACCCGATGTTTATCTTGGTTACCAGCCTGTGGCAGGCTGCCAGCGATGGCTCCTGCACACTGTAGCTGGGAGGGGGGGGGTGTGCGTGAGTGAGAGTGTGTGTGTGTGTGTGTGTATATGTATGTATACATGCCGCGGGCAGGAGGGGGCGGAGTGAGCTGAGCGGGAAGTGTGGGCTTCCTGCACGTAACTAAGATAAACATCGGGTTACTAACCAAAGCGCTTTGCTTGGATACCCGATGTTTATCTTGGTTACCAGCTTGTGGCAGGCTGCCAGCAATGGCTCCTGCACACTGTAGCTGTAAAAAGCCCTGCTTTTTGCTGCTAGAACCGTTCTCGAACGTATCTAGAACTATCGAGCTTTTAGCAAAAAGCTCGAGTTCTAGTTCGATCTCGAACAGCCCAAAAATCACTCGAGCCTAGAACTGGAGAACCACGAACCGCGAACCGCGCTCAACTCTAGTCAGGAATCAGCTCAGAACTACAAGGGAGGACCTGGTCAATAACCTGAAGAGAGCTGGGACCACAGTTTCAATGATTACCATTAGTAACACACTATGTTGTCGTGGATTAACATCCTGCAGGGCACGCAAGTCCCCCTGCTCACGTCAGCACCTATCCAGGCTCGTTTGAAGTTCGCCAATGACTATCTGGACTATCCAGAGGAGGCATGGGAGAAGGTTATGTGATCTGATGAGACCAAAACAAAACCTTTTGTTATCAACTTCACTCATCGTGTTTGGAGGACTAGAGTTGAGTACAACCCCAAGAACATAGGGGTGGAAACATCATACTTGGGGGTGTTTTTCTGCAAAGGGGACACAACAACTGCACTGTATTGAATGGAGGATGTATTGGGTCATGTATCACAAGATTCTGGCCAATTAACTCCTTCCCTCAGTAAGAGCACTGAAGATGGGTCATGGCTTGGTCTTCCACTGTACCTACGATAAAAATTACAGACCGCTCCATTCTTTCAAGGTGGAAAAACTTGCAAAATCAGCAGTGTATCAAATACTTATTTTTCCCACTGTAGCTCCATATAGTGTCTATTTTATGGAAATAATACCTGAAAAGCTAAACTTTATATTGCGTCATATATTACAATATATTACAGGGTGGGTCATGAACAATTGACCCGTTTTCCTTGTTTGATTTGTACAGGAGGATACTTATTAGGTCTCATCCATCAGAACTGTCTTACAGGTTTTGTTGGCACATACACACTGCACAAACATGGCTCATCTTCGTACACATATGTGGCACCCCTGAGGCTTCAGTCGCCACAGAGCATTGCACCCAACATTGGGTGTAATGCTAAACCCGGTTCCTGAGGAGGTCAATCCCGGTTTCACCACATTACACACTCAATACACATCAGGTTGCCCTGTTCCCACTGGGGACTGGGCTAGGGTTGGGTAATCAAGGGGTCGCCGACAGAGAGGCATTTACAGGATGCCCTCAACAGGTGTCCCAGTCCCATTAGCTTAGGACCTGGGAGGGGGGAGATGCAGCCAGCAGGGGGAATCAGGAGCCAACACAACAGTTAGAGAGCTCTCTAGCAGGAAAGCAGCGGAGCAGTCACATCCACAGGTGCCCCGGTGGGAAGGAGAAGTTCCCAACGTTTGCCGCGGGAGAGGGATCTCTGCTCCCCATGGAACCGACGCCACACAGAGCGGCAGGACGCTAGGGAAGATCATACCACACGTTGGTTTTCCAGAATCTGCCTGCACGGAGAAAGTTTCAAGCTTCCCTGACCACATAGCGCCCGACAGCACAGTGCCATATAGGATCCGGGGCCTGACTTCAAGCCGGACCCCACATCAGAACCGAGGCACCTGCAGATAGGGACAAGAGTACATCTTGTGAAACCCAGGGTCCCCTTGTGGCTTCAAGCCAGGGGTTCCACAGACAAACGTTAGAAGAAACCCACCGAACACCAAACCGGGCTGACCTCTAAAGGGATTCGGGTTCGACGGAGCCCATCATAGCAAGTTACCGGTATTTGTTGTGAATATATTTGGAATAGGTTCCAGTTTGGCGCTCCCTCTTGTGGTCAGTACTAGGAGTGAAGTTGGCTTGCAGAATAGAAACCTGGGGAGGATTGGCAATCAGGTGGTTCTTAATGGGCCTATAAAACTGAGTAGTGTTCTCTTGTTCCTTGCTGGTGCTCAATGTTGTCTCCTGTGTGCTAAGGACATTCTGAAGCCAGCCCTTCCTTCTGTGTCTACCAGAACTCCTTTCGGATAAGTTTAGTTTTCGTACCTCTGCTGGTAGTTTCCACCTTCTTGTTATTTTTCTGTTTAGGTACTAAGGCTTATTTTCTATTTTAAAGCCGCATGGCAAGCCGCATGGCGTATTTGGAAAGATCTGTGACCCTTTATTAATTTTAACTTTTTTCAAATAAAGCATGAAGATTTTTATCTATTCGCATTGGTGCTGAGTCCCACTTACTTTTCTTTGTTATTTTCTATTTTGCCTGTGTGGAGTTCTGGGTGGAGTTGGATCATTCCCTGCTGGGAATGTCTGTGTACCTTTCTCTATACTCTGCTATATATTTTGTTTTGTCATGCTTGGTACTAATTTCAGTCCCTCCACTATATTAGTGTTTGTTTGGATCCCAGTAAAATCAGAGTCCTGATATAGTGGGGGATAGCCTGTGTGGGCTGTATTTTTCCATATCAGGCGTGTTGGTATTGCACGGCTGCAAACAGTGCTCTTTTCTGTCCGTTCCTATTTAGTTTGGGTCTCATCTTTGCTGAATCTGTTTCCTACCTGTGTATTGTGTGTTCCTACATCGCCGTCATCTTTATATGTGGGGGTTAGCTATATCTTTGGGGACTGCTCCGAGGCAGATTAGCCTTTCCTGTATTTCTCTCTGTAGGAATAATTAGTTCTCCAGCTGTGTCGAGGTGACCAGGTCATCGTAGGCACATCCCACGGCTACTTCTAGTTGTGTGTTAGTGTTAGGTCTGCAGTCCGCTGAGATTCCAACCACTCTGGTAACATTCTGGGTTTCCTAGTTTTTGTCCTTTTTCTGATCCTCCTCGGTCACTGAATCATAACAGGTATTACCTAGGTGAGCGACATCGTACTAAAGTGAGTAAAGCAACCTGGAACCGCAGCTATAGACTCTGACACTTTTTATTACCCGTACTGCTGCTCCCCGCCACCATTACTACTCCCCTCATCATCCTCCCCGGGGCCCACTCTACCTGTGGAGCGCAATACTATCCCTGGCTGCTACTACCATCTGCTCTGCCCCCGGAGGACAGCAGCGGCGGCCCATTCCCTGGCCGCTTACGACAGGTGGTGTCATGACAAACACTTCACAACTACCCCCTACATCCTCTCCCAGCCATCTTCTGTATGCCTCAGGACAATGGGGCCGGGCTAGGCCGCCCGTGACAACGACAGTCAACGGCCCGGCAACGAGTAGGTTACATTCACCCGTGGGGCGCTACACATAGTACACACGCGGCTCCACACCAGACAGGTCCTACACATTTCTCCACTGAATAGACGTTGTACTAATACAGCTCCAGTCCATATACTTCAGATACATGCGGCTACTCTTTGTACACATCATACACATACAGCTCTGCTCTGCACACAACGTACACACATGGCTCTGTACATGGCGTACACACACAGCTCCCTTCTGTACAGGTTGATCACACGCAACCCCGCTCTGTACACATCATACACACACGGCTCTGCACATCCCTCCTGACCCCACACATAAACCACCTCATCCAGTCCTGCATACACTGAGGAGCTGATCATGTGACCCCTGACTCCTCCCCCTCCATGTGACATCATCACAGGTCCTGTAAGCACAGAGCAGCCATATATCCAGTGTGCGGCTCTGCAGGAGGAGGTATGTGGAGATTCCCCATTACTGGAGGACCTTTATAATTAACCCCTTCATATTTGAGCCTGTTTATGTATTTTATCATTGCTGTGTACTAAGAACATATATTTTTCCCTGATACAGATATCTTCTTCCCAATAGTGGCAGGTGCTCACACATCACAATACTCAGTTTAATGATGCCTAAACAGTATTGCAGCCCCAGAAGTGACGCCTCTTGGTGCCCCCCCCTCCCCCCACTCAATCTACTGATTGGCTAATAAATGGGGACCTATGGGGACCTATAATTTTTAATCTCTTAAGATTTTGGGTCTTAAAGAAAAAAAAAATTATTACATAAATCAATAGTGCACATGAAAATAGGCAACTTTGGAATCTATCTTATCTCAGATCTTTTACTCTCAATTCGTGGGTAAAATCTGTTTTCATTGAGCACAGATATTAAAGTTACTGAGGTAGGAGATGACAGTTTGTGCTTATAAGAGTCTATGGAGGAGGAAGGAGCTCGAAGAAGACACCGACATCCTGCTGCAAGATCCATAGAGCTGTGAGCACCAACCGCCATCTCCGTTCTCAGTCTCAGACTTTTCCTCCGTATTGGGAATTGTGAGAATAAATGATCAGTCCAGGGGCAGAAAGAAGTAGATTTCTCTGATAATATATTTTCTTTTATCTGTCAGCAGATTTTTACTATGGAATCTGAGAGCTGCATAATGGAGAGACGTATAACCTGATTCCAGCGATGTATCACTTGCTGGACTGCTTGGCGTACTTTTAATACAATCCCTGTTTTGTCTGATGTAGCAGAGCTAAGATTTCTTAGCTGTGCATAACCCCGGCCCTAACTGGTAGCTTCCTGTGTACACTGTGCATTGTCAGCAAGCTAAAGGGGGCTTTACACGCTGCGACATCGATAATGCGGAGTCGTTGGGGTCACAGAATTTGTGATGCACATCCGGCCGCATTAGCGATGTTGCTGCGTGTGACACCGATGAGCGATTTTGAATCGTTGCAAAAACGTGCAACATCGCTCATCGGTGACATGGGGGTCCATTCTCGATTATCGTTACTGCAGCAGTAACGATGTAGTTCGTCGCTCCTGCGGCAGCACACATCGCTATGTGTGACGCCGCAGGAACGAGGAAGCTCTCCTTACCTGCCTCCCGGCCGCTATGCGGAAGGAAGGAGGTGGGCGGGATGTTCCGGCCACTCATCTCCGCCCCTCCGCTTCTATTGGGCGGCCGCTCAGTGACGTGCTGTGACGCCGCACGGACCGCCCCCTTAGAAAGGAGGCGGTTCGCCGGTCACAGCGACGTCGCCGGGCAGGTAAGTATGTGTGACGGGTCTGCGCGATGTTGTGCGGCACGGGCAGCGATTTGCCCGTGTCGCACAACAGATGGGGCGGGTACCCACGCTAGCGATATCGGGACCGATATCGCAGCGTGTAAAGTAGCCTTAACAATCAGTGCTGGGGACGGGATTACACAGATTAGCCTGATTCCTCTGCGTATGAGAGACCTAAGGCCATGTCTCACTAAGCAATATCGCTAGCAACATCGCTGCTGAGGCACGACTTGCTAGCGGTGTTGCTGTGTCTGACATCCAGCAACAACCTGGCCCCTGCTGTGAGGTTGCCGGTTGTTGCTGAATGTCCTGAACCATTTTTTAGTTGTTGCTCTCCCGCTGTGAAGCACACATCGCTGTGTGTGACAGCGAGAGAGCAACAACTGAATGTGCAGGGAGCAAGGAGCCGGCTTCTGCGGACGCTGGTAACCAATGTAAATATCGGGTAACCAAGAAGCCCTTTCCTTGGTTACCCGATATTTACCTTCGTTACCAGCGTCCGCCGCTCTCAGCTGTCAGTGCCGGTTCCCTGCTCCCTGCACACATAGCCAGACTACGCATCGGGTAATTAACCCGATGTGTACTCTGGCTAGGAGTGCAGGGAGGCAGCACTAAGCGGTGTGCGCTGGTAACCAAGGTAAATATCGGGTTGGTTACCCGATATTTACCTTAGTTACCAAGCGCAGCATCGCTTCCACGCGTCGCTGCTGGCTGGTCACTGGTTGCTGGTGAGATCTGCCTGTGTGACAGCTCACCAGCAACCCGTGTAGCGACGCTCCAGCGATCCCTGCCAGGTCAAGTTGCTGGTGGGATCACTGGAGCGTCGCTTAGTGTGATGGTACCTCTAGTCAGGCCGTCATAATCTCCGTTAAGTGGAAACTGGATAAACATATAACGGATGATTTAAGAAAACCTGCACTCGCAGGGGGTTGGACCCGATGGCCCTTGAGGTCCCCTCCAGCTTCACCATTCTATGATTCTATTATTCCTGCCGATAACACACTGACTGTAGTGAAACTACAGCACACAGCCTAATAAGTGACACATCGCTGGAATCAGGCACTCTTGCTCTATAACATGCTGCTCTCAGATTGAAAAGCAAAAACCTGCAGATTCCCTTGGAAAAAAAAATACTTCACAAGACTCATAACTTTTAAAATGTTCTATGATGTGTATGGTTTTTATTTTGAAGGACAAGCTGTAGATTTCACTGGTATTCTTTTGTTGTACATTTTTCAATACTTTTTAATCTTTTTTTAGTGATTGTAACACCCTCCACCCATAAAGGGATAGCCTGATGAAAACAGGATAGGTTATAATTTGCTGACTTGTTGTCGTCGGCAAAACTGGACACTTTTATTCCCTTTGCAAAATGGAGTGGCAGGTCAGATGCCCGACCTCTACCCCATTCATTCTCTATGGGGCTGTCGTAAAAAGCCCAGTAGACCCTTAAGGAACAAAAATAAAACCACGAGCTTGAACACTACTACTCCATTCTAATTAGGATATACAGTGATAAATGTCACTTGAGAACCGCTTTAACGTTTTAAGAATCACAATAGCAGTTATAGCTCTCACTTTTCAGCTGCTTGTTCAGGCAGGATCTCTTCCCAAATTGTTTCCAGTCTTGGTGATGCAAAGAAAGTTAAACACAAATGTTTAAAAGGAATCAAACTACAGGCATCATGAATTGCAGCCTTTCTGCACGATTGCATTCAGGTATATTATTTTCTGAAACGCCCTGGATAGATTTTCCTAGCGCCGCTGCAAGTGTTTGACATGTCTCTTCCGCCTGGTGTACATTGAGAGAGACCTGCCTGTCACCTCCTGCAGTGCAAATCCTATCTAAGCTATCTCAACTATTTTCTTATGGTTCTCTAACAAGACCAATATCTCTTCAAAGGGGGTCGAGTAAAGTGTATTTGTGGCGCCCCTGAGGCTCTGGTCCCCACAGAGTGCTACACTCCAACCGGGGTGTAGTACCGATCATGGATCCAGGGGAAGTCGGTGCCGGTTCCACCATACACAACCACATACATACAAGGGTTGCCCCTTCCCCCCACTGGAGACTAGTTTAGGGTCGGGTACCAGAAGGGTCGCCTACAGAGTGGCGTTTACAGGATGACATCACCACAGGGGCCCCAATCTACTAGCTTAGAACCTGGGTGAGGGGAGGAGCGGCCACCAGGGGGGAGTGAGGAGTGACACACAGCAGCAAGGGATTCTCCAGCAGGAGAGATAGCGAGAGGACGTTTTTCCTGGTAGCTCCAGTGGAACAAAGGAGTTTCAACGGTCGCTGTGGGGATACCGTGTCAGTTTCCCCGGGGCCAGCGCAGTTCAGGGTGCAGCACCCTAGGGTAGTGCAATTCCAAGTTGCACCATCAGACTCTGCCAGACGGAGGGGTTTTATGCCTCTCTGACTACTGCAAGTTTCCAGAGCCAAGTGGCACCTAGGATTCCGGGGGCCCAGATCACGATCAGACTCAAGGGGATCCACGCTACTGGCATAAGGAACAGTACTCTACCTAGTACGGAAGGGACTCTAAGTAGCTTCAAGCCAAAGGGACCCGCACTACAAAGCGCAGCAAGGAAGGGCACACAGACTACCGCACCAGTTATCACCTTCTGTGGATCCAGGATCGGCTGGAGCCCATCACGGCGGTGACCGGTACTACTGGGCTGGCAACTGAAGTTGTGAGTAAAAGACATCTTGAGCCCATAAAGACTTTGTCGGCCTGTCTTTATCGGCGTCGCCGCCCAGAGCTTTGGCGCCAACGGCCGCAACCTCTTCCATCGTCATACACCTGCGGCCCGCTCCGCCTGTGGAGAGCAACACCATCTCGACTGCCATAACACCTGCCCCAGCGAGGAATTCAGCAGGGGCGGCTTATTTGTGGTCTGCATACCACAGGTGGCGTCACGACAAACTTTCCCAATTACCCCACTTTCCCTTCATTTGCTGTACGCCTCGGAACAACAGAACCGGGCAAGGCCACCTGTGACATCGCCTGACCCAACCCTCAACGGCCCTCAGATATAATGGAGCAGGCTCCGTCTCTCTCAGTTACCTCATATATAACGGAAGAGGCTCTGTCTCTGTCAGTTTCCTCAGATATGATGGAGGAGGCTCTGACACAGAGCGTCCTCCATGATATATGAAGTAATTGATAAATATAGAGCCTTCTCTTGGTGTACCTCAGAAAAAGTGGATCTTTTTCACTGGATGGCTCACTCTTTCTCTCGGTCCCTCTCTCCCTCACTTCCTCTGTCCTTCACCCCTTTTTTCACTTTCTCCCTCATATAGTGTAAATGATTATTTAATAATCTCTGTTCTTCAGGTAAAATGACGATAATCCATCTCAGTCTATGATTAGCGTATTCCACCCAGGAAAGCCAAACTTTCTCAAATTTGTGACCTGTATCTGAAAGTATGGCACGTAGATTCCCATTAATCATATACCATGAGACACGTCTGTTGACCCCCGCAAGGTCAAGGTCTGGTTTTTCCATGCTGAGGCCATGACTTGCTTAGCTGCTAAAAATATGAAATAAATGCTGGCTTGGCAGTGTTTAGCGATATTACTGATATGTTAATTGAGTATGGCTTCCTAGGTATTTTTTGCACTAATTTGAAAGCCACATATTTTTCTCCCTAATATCCCGCTGTCTTCCTAGGTGGTGAACTTTAATTTTTCACTTGTTGAATGATCCCTGGAACAGTCAGTTCCTTGGTGAACACGGATGAGAAGTGCCTGTTTAATATTTCAGTCTTTGGTTTGTTCTCTATTACTAACTTGTTATTATATTTTAAGGGGCCGATACTCCTTTGTTTTACTTTTGGCATTAATGTATTTATGAAAGATTTTGGGATTTATTTTAATGTCCTTGACGATTTTTGTTTCAGTAGCTAAGTTTGCTTGCTTGATTTCTTTTTTACATTTCCTATTGATATCTTTATACTTCTGAAATGCTATTTCTGTATTCTCAGCCTTCAAGATTTTAAACGCCTTTGTTTTTGTTTTATTATACTTTGTACAGTCTTATTTATCTAGAATGGTTTCTTTTTATTCCTGGATATTTTATTACCAGAGGGTATAAGTTTTTTACACGACTCTAGGAGTATATCCTTCAACTTACCCCATTTATGTTTGGTATCCCTAGTTACCATGACATTGTCCCAAGCTACACATTTAAGCTCTTCCCTTAATTTGTTGAAATCAGCTTTCCTAAAATTCCAGGTTTTAGCATTTCCCCTTTTAAATGTTCTATTGAATATTACTTTGAAGCTTACCATATTATGATCGCTGGTGCCCAAGTGCTCCTGGACCTGTAGATCTGAAATTGTATCTGGGCTATTTGACAGGACCAGATCTAGCAAATTATCTCCCCTTTTTGGTTCATCTACCATCTGAGAGAGGAAATTGTCTTGAATAGTAGATAAAAACTTACAGCTTTTAGCACAACCCGAAGATTCTATTATTAGCTGCCTTTTTAATTTGTTGCAGCATTTCACCCTCTACCTGCTCAGGTATATTAGGAGGCTTATAGCAAAGTCCAATTAGCATTTTTCCATTATTCCCCTCCTCATGTACATTTACCCATATTGACTCTATATTGTTGCAGTGTCAATGTCATCATTCAACACAGGTTTTAGGTTAGATTTGATAACTATGCATACCCCACCACCTGTTTTGTCTTTCCTGTCCTTCCTGAAACTAGTATAACCCTCTACATTTGTCACCCAGTCATCGCTTTCATCTAGCCAGGTTTCCGTAATCCCCACCACATCATAATCCATGGTTGACATAAGAGTCTCCAATTCATTTATTTTGTATGCAAAACTTCTTGCATTTGCTAGTAGACATTTAATACTATTAATGCATTCCTTACTCCTAGCCTCCCTACGTTCCTTGCATGTCCCAGCCCCCCTAATCCTTCATTGACCCCTACCATCTCACTGTCTCTATCTGCTATATCCCCTTATTTGCTCCACTACCCTCCCTCCCCCCAGATGAACCCGAACATTTCCTTCCTGAACCCATTTCTAAGCCATGTATTTATCTCCCTAAGCTCCCGCTGTCTTTCTAGTGACGCTCGTGGCACCGGTAGTATTTCTGAATACATCTCTTTGGAGGTCCTGGACTTCAGCTTGTCTCCTAGTTTCCTGTAATCATTTTTAAGGACCTTCCACCTACCTCTAACTTTGTCATTAGTACCAATGTGCAACATGACCGTTGGGTTTTCCCCAGCCCCACCCAGCAATCTGTCTATCCGATCTGCAATATGCCGAACCCAAGCACCTGGCAGACAACACACTGTTTGGCATTCACGGTCTCGGCAACAAATGACCCTGTCTGTGCGCCTAATTATAGAGTCCCCTACAACCAACATCTGTCTGGCCTTTGCTGCACTCCTATTTCCCTCGTTCCTACAGCAGTCATTTTCCTGGTTGCTAGGAGCAATGTCCTGCTGTAGGGATCCTAATCCTGGCTCTTCATTCCTAATATCAGCCAAACAGGCATATTTACTAGGTTGTGCCAGATCAGGGCTAGGCTCCCTGACACTTTTCCCCCTACCTCTTCTTCTAACGGTTACCCAGCTACCTACCTCTGGGTCCTGACCTTCCCCACCTCCACCCTCCTCCATAGCACTGGCCCCAGCCAGAGAAAGCTCAGTGAGCTCTAAACTCCTCTCGAGGTTTGCAATGCTCCTGAGTGTTCCAAGCTGTATATTTAGATCAGTTGCCTGGGCTTCCAAATATGTAACATGCTTGCATCGAGTGCAAACATATTCACCCTCGAACGGCTGTTCAAGGCATGCATACATCTGACAAGATACACACCTGGTAGCATTGTCCATGAAGCACCTATTAAATGGGGATAAACAGTACAGATAAAACTAGAAAAACAAAGAAAAAAACTGTGGGAAACTTATAAGGATAACTTCAAACTATGTTCTTGTGTCAAACTATGATATTGTGCTTAAACTATGCACTTACCTGCAACCCCGCACTTCACTGGACCCCCACAAGCTCAGTGACCCTCGCTTGCTGGCTGGAATATGTAGTTCCACAAGAACTACCA
The DNA here is from genome assembly GCF_048569485.1 of Anomaloglossus baeobatrachus. Classification (NCBI taxonomy): domain Eukaryota; kingdom Metazoa; phylum Chordata; class Amphibia; order Anura; family Aromobatidae; genus Anomaloglossus; species Anomaloglossus baeobatrachus. The sequence goes on from NC_134357.1 coordinate 521,236,323, forward strand.
GTAGTTCCAGAAGATTGAAGGTCATTTTTAGTGCGCGCATGCAGCTCAACCAGGAGAGGTGCAGATACCCCCAAGTTTGAAGTAACAAACGTAGCTTACAAAGCATCTGTGGGTAATTTTCGGCAAACAGGAATTTGATATTAGCCGTTAATTTCACTCCATGATACTCTAAGTGCTTTGAAGCCCAGTGAAAGAAAACATTTTATTGAGCTGAGAAACAATGGTAGTTAAAAGGTTAATATTTATAGTGTTCAATTTTGTTTGAGTAAACTGCAGACTTGAAACTTAATCAAAACCCTGGAGAGATCGGAGTAAGGCGGAAACATTTGTAAAGTGGTTAAAAGTAAGATATCGTCTGCAAACAAACAATTTAAGGGTAACCAACACAATTTCTATGCCTTGAATATCTAAGTTATATCGATGGTGTATCGTTATCTATTGCAGGGAGTAATAATACTGGCGACAGCGGGGCATCCCTTACAAGTAGCCTGTTTAATAGGAAAATTCATTAAAGAGAAGCCATTGTATTGATCATATGCTGAGGGGTGACTATATAAAGCATAGATCTATGATAGGGTCAGGGAACCCACACCTCTGTAAAACCGCAAACAGATAAGGCCATTTGATAGAGTAGAAGGCTTTATTTATATCGAGTGAAAGAAGCATACTCGGCAAATTTATTGTTTGCACTGATGTAGGAGATGGGAAACCCGACGTATCTTATCAGAAGCTTGCCTGTGAGGAACAAACCCGACTTATTGCTTGTGTATTACGCTATGTTCACACATGATGTTTTTACAGCGGTTTTTCCTGACCAAAACCTGACCTTGTGGCAGGATGTCTCCTGGAAGCTATCTGCGGTTTTGGTGTGATTTTGGTGCAGTTTTTGTGGCGTTTTTACAGCTTTTTTTCTGCAATGTCAAGACCTGCAAGGGTTCAAGAGTACCCCAGTGCTGGGCCAGGCCGGGATTGACCTGAATCCATCACTTGGGTAGTAAAAAAAAGGTAGAAAAAAAAAAAAAAAGTAAAGCAAGCGCGCTATACTTACCAGTTTTCGGTAGATGCTAAAGTGTATGGACTCCTTCCAGGTATGACGTCATTCAACAGGCCCCTTTCACATGGGGGGCAGGGGGGCAAAGCTTGATTGTAGTGGAAGGGAGAAACATCGCCAAGCTCACTAACCCAGCTGGTCACGCCACTAACCCAGCTGGTCACGCTCACTAACCTGGGAGGAGCTCATACATTCTAGTGAAGCACCCCACGGGGCCGGGTTTTTTTTACTTGTCACCGGGCCGATGATGGAGGGTCTTGGGGATGCCACAGTGGGCCCAGGGTGTCCACGAAGGAGATCAAGGGGAGATGATTGGGGATGATGGGAGTAGTTGTCTCGTGACGCCACCTGTGGTATGCGGCTATGAGGGAAGCCGCAGCTGCGGGATGTCGCATTTTTCCGAGGCGAATGGTAACGCAGCTCAGGTGTTTCAGCTTTTCAGAGGTAGAGCTAGGCCCCGGGGAGGATGATGGAGGTGGAAGTAATGGTCGATGGCGCCGAAGCACAGGGCGTCAGCGCCGGCATTAACGGGACGTCACAGGAACTTCGGTCAAAGTTCTTTTACTCACTTGTTCTGTCGTCGCTGTTGGAGTGTTACTTTCCTCTGTGTTGGGCCCAAGTTGATCCCGTATAGTTCGGAGGCCACCATCGGTGTTGTGGACTGTGAAACCTTCCTTTCTGCGCATTAGTGCTGTTGAATCTCTGTGACTTGGAATTTTGATGGCGAGAGGTGAAGTATTCACCACCACAGGGCTCCGCACCCTGGCTGCGCCAGTCCCAAGGGAGCTACCGAGCTCACCCATCAGCTACCGTGTAAACTCCTGTGTCTCACAGACTCCACCGGTGTATCCTAATCTCCTCCTCTCTCCCTGAGGGGGATCTTAACCACTCCCCTCAGCCGGTCCCGAGAGAGCTCTTGAGTACTCTCCTCAGTGACTGTGCTCCTCTGAATCCCAGACTGTTCTGTGTCTGTAACTGTTCTCTCGTGAAAGTCTGTGTGTTCCCTTACTTCCCTAGTGCTGTCCTGCCTCCAGGCTATTGTCCTAGTAACCGGTAAAGTCCCAGTGGCTGCTTGTAATCTGGGAAAACACCTAAGGCTGCTTTCACACTATGTTTTCTTAACATGCGTCATGTACGTTTTTTGCTGTAAAAGCGGATCCTGCTGCGCTCTATGTCACTTCTTACGTGCGCTTTGCCGGCAGCCCCTGCCCTGTCTATGGCCTACGGCTCTGTCTACGGCCATGCATAGTGGAATCTCTGTCCCTTGCGTGCTGCAGTGAGTAGTGTCCGAGTAGCCCGCCTAATCTAATAGTAAGGGCGTGGTAATAGGTTGCTGGCTGGACACCATGCGCATACAAGTGTGAACAGCACCCTATGCACGCCACTAGTGTGCAATTTACCTTGCACCTGTGAAGTGTCCATCATGTTGAGAGGTTTGTCTGCATCCTGTTTGTGCATTAGATGTGTTGGCCTGGGCTAACTGGACTGGTTGCCCTCATCCCCCTTCCTTGCCTGAGAGATCAAAATTAAAGCTGTTATTTCTACAATAGGATTTTCACCACCTATTATAGGCTACAGCAGGAGCCAACGTATGCAACTCCACCAGCACCAGTACCATGCCGTTAAACATTCTATCACACAATGAGTGGGGCCTCAACTCCCCGCACAAGCATACTAAAGCTTTTCGCTACTATACATGCATGCAGGCGGGTGTGATCTGTCTCCAAGAGACATATCTTTCCAAAATGACATACCCTAAATATATGTCCTCTTCTTATCCGCTCTTCTATATCTCCAACAGTTCAAATAAAACTATAAGAGCAGCTACTGTACATGCTTTAAAAAAATTCCACCCCTTTTGTTTTTAAATCATTAGTGGCAGATAGAGAAGGCTGCGATCTATTAGTGACGAGCATCGTTTCAGGGAGGGAGACACCTGCCATGATTAACCTAGGACTTAGTGGCAGCTATGGGCTGCTGCCATTAACTCCTTATTACCCAGTTTGCCACCGCAATTCGGGATGAGCCGGGACTGTCGCATCTAATGGATTCGGCAATTCCAGGCGGCTACTGGCTGATATTGTTAGGTTGGGGGGGTCCCCACAACGTGGAGCTCCCCATCCTGAGATACCAGTCTTCAGCCGTGTGGCTTTACCCTGGCTGGTATCCAAATTGGGGGGACTGCACGTCGTTTTTTTTTAATTATTTATTTATTTATTTATTTTTTACTGCTCGATATAGACACGCCCACCGGTGGCTGTAATTGGTTGCAGTGAGACAGCTGTCACTCAGCGTGGGGGCGTGTCTGACTGCAACCAATCACAGGCGCCAGTTTCAAAAGAGGAGAAGCCGCCACAGTGTGAACGCCGTGCACCGCTGCACCGATGATCGTGGATCGGTGAGTATGAGAGAGGGGGGGGAGGGAGAGACCGACATGGACAGAGAGAGGGACGGAGAGAGAGAGAGAGACCGACAGACCGACCAACAGACAGAGGGAGAGAGAGACCTGCGTTTATGTTAAAAAAAATGCGGATCGCAACAAAAATGCACTGCTTAGCATTTTGGTAGCGTTTTTGTACAACTCATTGATTTCAATGGGTGTAGAACGCTGCCAAAACGGACAAAAGAAGTGACATGCTTCTTTTTTAAACGCAGAGATTTTGTCAAATTTTTGACAGTCAAAACGCTGCGTTTAAAAAAGCATCGTGCGCAAGGATTTTGCATGATTCTTATAGACTTTGCTGGGGAAGCAGAACGCATGCATTTTGACAATGTGATGCTGCAGCTTAAAACGCTGCAGAAACGCAAAAAAAAAAATGCAACGTGCGCATGAGCCCTTAGGCTGAATGTGTGCATCAGGGGGAACTATATGTAAAGGCTGTGGGAGACACGGGGGAAAGGAGGGACATGACAAGTACCATAGATGGCTGAGCATGCATAATTTACTAAGCAGCAGTGTGTAAAAACAATAGGACAGCTGGGTTTGTAAGTAACAACGCAAATCAGTATAGAGGTTATAGCGTGGGTTAGGAAGGAGTTGGGGTGAACAAACTTAGCTCAACAGATGAAGAACCTTCTATCACCTAGAAATCAAACCAGGTTAACTATGTGAATGACGAAAACCAGTGTTACAGAAAAACAAAGTACAAGGAGGAACCTTTGTGCCTGGTTATATCATAAGATGGATGTGTAGGAGGGGAGAACAACCCCATCTGTTTTTTTTGGGTAATGATGGCAGCATTGCCAGAGTCCATCTTATCTTCGACGTCAAAATTACGGGATAGCAACTCTCTTATTTATTTGGAAAGTTCTTTAGTTAATTTGTCTGACATTTTATACAACTCTGAATATAGTATAGACTGGAACTGTGATAACAAGGCAGCGGTACTTGTTACTTGTTTGTCGGGCGTGGTTTGCTGAAGACCAGGAACAGATTTGTTTTCACTGAGCTCCTCAGTTATCTTTAAGAGAAGCAACTTTAAAACTATAGTAATGAATAAAAAACAAGAATTTATTGAATTGCCTAAAGAACAGAGAAGTGGCGCAAGTCCGGACTCCATCCCTGGAGCTACGATGACGCCACCATCTTAGAAAAATGGACCCCGCTCTGCAAAGGAGATCCCTTCTTTAGCACTGTTCCCTGGTAGTCAAGGAGCTCAGGGGAACCAGAATAACATTTGGAAGCTGATTACGGGAAATGCTAAGTCTACTTAGTAACATCTGTTAACAGGGAGCTAACACCATGCAGGAGCCGCGAGATCCCGGTGACTCCGCGCCTCAGGTTATAGATAGGAGGCACTCCGGAGATCGCGGCACCGATGTAGCGCAAGTGAGGGGAGAACTCCAAGGGAGTCTGCCCCCATGTTTTGAACAAAGGATCACACTCACTGCAGCCCTTTCCAGTTCTCTCACAGCTAGGAAGTGGGTGGGTGACCAGGGCCGTAACTACAACTGGGGCAACCGGGGCACTGCCCCGGGGCCCAACCACCCAAGGGGCCCCAAACTGATGGTAAAAAATTGTATTTTAATACAATACTTTAATTTCTCATAAAATACCCAGCTCCTATATTATTCGAGTTTAAAGCTAATAAAAATAACGAAAAGATCCATGAAAGTGCAAGCGTAAATGTTTTTTGTTCGTTTAAACGGGGAAACGCTATTTCGCTTAGTAACAGGAGCTCTATGGCAGACAGTAGACTGTTAGCTGATCGTGTGGTGTCGCGCCAGGCGGTGACTCAGCCAATAGTTCAGGCAGCGGCCGCGACGCGACGTGCACTGACACTGAGGTCTTGTTTTGAGAGGAGACAGACAGTCTCATCAGACACAAATATCTCTGTGACAAACTGTGAGAAGCCCTGCCCAGTCTGCAGGTCTATACTGCTATGAGGGGGAGTTAGGGGAGGAGGGGGAAGTCTCCATAATCACACATTCCTCCCGGCTCCGGGTCATGCAGTATCATAATCTATCTTCTCAGTCACCTGGCTCTTGTTTTCAATAATCAGAGCTGTGTACATCCCCCACTCTCCTCACAACCGGGAGGGAGCAATAGAGACTGCTGCTGTACCAGTGGTCGGGGGTTGTATTTGATGTCTGGCACCTGCTTGGGGAGGCAGAAATGTCCGCTCCAGTCTCTCTCCTCCTGGAGAGAGCGGCTGGACACCTTGCACATATCCTTGGCAGCCACACTGTCTCTTTGCCAGTAGGTGGCCGTGGCGCCCTGCACCTGGTGTATAAGACGACCTCTGACTTCTGAGAAGATTTTTAGGGGTTAAAAAGTAGTCTTATTTATACGCCGTCGCCGGAAAATACGGTACTGTGATTATGTGTTAATAAAACGGTTTATTATGAAACGAATTCGGCACCAGCCAAGTGGAAATAAAAAAAGACAGACTGCGAAAAGAAGAAACTTGGAGGCTGAAAAAAGTTTGAAGAACTTAGCAGCATGGCTGGATGTTGAAAACCACTCGACAGGGAATGATGATAAGAAAGGTATGTATGATTTGATTGGTTACATTTGCATGATGTTTGTTTTTTCTCTGAAAGTTAGGAAACAAATGTTTAAGTAGCTGTTTAAAACTGAACAAATTGGTAATGTTTAAGTAATGTTATGTTTAAGTGAACAAAGTTTAAATATATACTGTTTAAAAATACTTAATATTTAATAAACATATACAGTTATTTGAAAATTGTGCAATATTTGGAATCATTCACCTTATTAATTTTCCAAACATATTCACTGAATATTTAACTTCTAAAACTTGCATCATAAACAAAATTATTAAAGGTCGTGCAGAACGTGGTGAAGCCTGTGTGTTGTATACAACAATGCATAGCAGGCTTCACCACGTTCCGCACAACCTCTAGTAATTGAAATGTTGAGGGGCCCCTCTATGAAGTTTTGCCCCAGGGCCCCGAAGTTTATAGTTACGGCACTGTGGGTGACCGTGGTAAGAGCGCTCCAGTAATAGAGGGACAAGAAGGGCAGATCTCGTCCTTGTGTGCGGAGCAGGAGATCGCTGCTGCAGAATTTGCTGGAGTGGTCCTGCGCTTCCTCGACATGAGGACAAATATAAATTATTGGAGAATACAGTTTAAGAATGTTAAAGGAGTAGCATTTTATGCTTTGTGCTTTAGAGGGTGGGGAGGAAAGAAAACCAGTTCATATTGAAAGTCCCGGGCAAGAGCCCTTTAAAATTGGTGGCAGTGAGAAAATTCAGCTTCAAATTAAATAGTGAAGCCAGGTAATCAGGTCGTGACTTAATATTGTGCATGTCCGAGCAGCATAGAGAATTGCAGGTTATATATGGTTGATAGTACAATTACAGTGAGTGACCACTAGATGTCAGTAGAGTCCAGCAGGATATTACACAGATGTAAAATATATTTTTATACTGTGCCAGTAGGTAGAAAAAAATTGTTTAAAAGAACTGAGACTCCTCATAGGTTTGATATCTTTTAATGTCTAACTGTAAGATGGTAAAAAATAGCAAGCTTTCGAGACTACTCAGGTCTCGTCATCAGGCATGGTATAACACATAACTATGTGGCTCTTCAGATTTTGTATTATACCATGCCTGATGAAGAGACCTGAGCTTGCCATTTATTACCATCTCTTCATTAGCCATTAAAAGGTATCAACTACTGATGTGTAGTTCACTCATGCGATGCTGAACTGTGCTTGGTTGCACTCCATGTATATTAGAGGTAACCCTGGGTACTAAAATGAATCAAGGGGTTCCCACTTCTCAGAGCCTAGGATGCTTTAATAAAAAAATCTTTAGGAGTCACTTAGAGTTGTTAAAGTAGTTAGAAGGGAGTTACTGGGGATTCCCTACCAAAATCCACCACACATCAGGAAGGACTTTAGTGCACGTCAGCGCCATCTTGTATACAGCCAGAAAACTAGGCCGCCGGAAATTCCCCCCACTACGAGGCACAGGCTCAACTCACCTCCAATTCCACGTCACTCACAACATGCCATCAGCAGCACATCTCGGTTGCCTCACTGCTAGAGGAGAAGCTGGCTGCAGAGATCAGGTGTGTAGTTGCAGGAAAGGCCATTGCTTCAGGTCCTTAGGTAGGCCGCAATGGCAGTGACACCACCTTGCTTTAAGAACAGGCAGAACAGGGAAAGGCAATCTTAGAGGGTGAATGGCCTTGGATCCTTCTGGATTAGCAGTGGTTTAGATTGTAGGACCCGGACCTCATATCCATGCGCCTGGCGAGCTTGACTTCTGGTCATCACCCCCAAAATTTGTGCATTTTTATACTTTGATTATCCTGTAATGCAATGTGCAATCTTTTGATTGCTCAGGTAATACATTGTAGGGCCAAATAGGCTGACGTACATGCCAAACCCAGAGGCCAGCGCTAGGTCTTCAGCCACGGTTGCAAAGCTGCAGCACCCCGCGATTGTGTAGGAAAATGAATAAGGCCTGACAGAAGGAGCCTGTTTTTCATTCAATCCTTGTAGATGCTTGTGTAGGTTTTCACAGTCTCAAGTGGCTAAACAGCCGCGAATGGAAATGATGCTTTCCTTATTTTATCCCTAAAAAGCACATCTTCATCTTAGTGCCAAAAAGAAAAAAAACATTTGTTAAAATAAAAAGCTATATCACATATTTCATAACTCATGATACAGTTAACAGTAATTTTTTTTTCTGGTATTTGTGATTGCTGCTCCCCGTGAGGGGTCAAAGTTTTTCCAGTTCATCAGAAGATCAATAAATCTACGCATTATATCTCCTCATGTACTTGCCCTTATTATTATCATCACCGAAAATTGTATTATTACATGCGATCTTTATGATATTATATCGTCATCTTCCCCCATTCAGGTCCCTACAATATCGGATCCTCTCAGTGGAGATCTTCTATATAAGAGTATTCCCCTGATTGACCCATCAAGGATGGATAGGGACAGGGACAAGATGGCGGAGAGGATATTACACCTCACCCTAGAGATCCTCTTCCAGCTTACTGGAGAGGTGAGAGATTCTGATGACGTCACATTACATCATTCTTACCTATGGGAATAACAGATAGACAGAACTGGAGAGGTGAGGACTCTGGAAATGTCTGTAGTGAGATTTATTACTGTGTCTCTCCATAACCAGGATTACACAGTAGTGAAGAAGACCTCTAGTGAGCCCTGTCAGGACCCTGTGTCTGAGGGATGGGGAAGACCCCTGAGCCCAATCACGGGGCCTACACCTCACCCCCTGATACATGAGGACATCAATGACCAGAAGATCCTAGAACTCACCTACAAGATGATTGGGCTGCTGACTGGAGAGGTGACACTGCTGGGAATGCTGGGACATTATATAGTAACGCTATGAAGGGATCGGGGGATGACGGTATCATTGTATGTGTCAGGTTCCTATAAGGTGTCAGGATGTCACCATCTATTTCTCCATGGAGGAGTGGGAGTATTTAGAAGGACACAAAGATCTGTACAAGGACGTCATGATGAGGGTTCCCCAGCCCCTCACATCACCAGGTAATAGACAGGACTAAATACACATAGCCTATAATTATCTGTATGTAAAATAATGAAGTCAGTCCCTGTATGTGTTTCCTCCAGTTCTATCCAGTGAGAGGACAACACCAGAGAGATGTCCCCGTCCTCTTCTTCCACAGGACTGTAAACAAGAGGATCCCAATGTTCCTGAGGATCATCAGGTAGATGGAGAGAAGGTGTCATGAAATCTCCCTATGATGTGTAGACAGCAGAGAAGGTCTTGTGTTCAGTTTTGTTTATCCACCAATATTATACACTGAATGGCATATTTATTAGAGACACCGACCCTTTTACAATATGAGCTTCACTGTGTGGAAATAGACTGGTGACTTTGGAGTGCAAGATAAAATGTGAGCAATTTTTCTATTAATTTGTTTCAGTGTGAATTCATACTAGAATTAGCGAATAGAGCAATCTCAGCTACTTTAAATGAGACATGATCATTGTTGCTAGGCCAGCGAGGATCTGTATAAAAACCAACAAGCTTGAAATGTTTTATTGTGCACCAGTGTAGAGAATATGGAAATAGAAGAAAGCATCCAGCTCAGACTCCAAGGATTAAATAAAACTTAGACTTTTATTTCATCTTGTTATAATATGTAACCAAACAGGTATTATGGCACCGGCTTGATCACTCTGACAGATGGCAGATGTATAATACACTACGCGTTTCGGCGGGACGCCTTCTTTAGGTCACCTGAAGTAGGCGTCCCCTCGAAACGCATAGTGTGTTATACATCTGCCATCTGTCAGTGTGATCAAGCCGGTGCCATAATACCTGTTTGGTTACATATTTTAACAAGATGAAATAAAAGTCTAAGTTTTATTTAATCCTTGGAGTTTGAGCTGGATCCTTCCTTCCATTTCCTGTTTCATGTTACCAGGGGACCCAGGATATTCATTTGGAGGACTTACACAGGCTTGCTCCTGCAGCGGTGAGCGTTTTTTTCTCTTTTTACTGTAGAAAATATATTAAGAATGTTGTGATCAACAAAAAATGAAGCGAGATGTTGTGGATGTAACTACCCGTCGAAGAAAGAAGTCTGAGGAGGATATCATAAATCATTCTGATGAATATGCAGTGTAATGGAAAATATAGCCAAATACAACACTTGTAATTTGACTAGTGTGCCCAAATGTAGACGTTGTTTAGCATATTGTAGCAAGAATGGTCTATAGCAGCAAATAATCATTTTGAGCGCTAGTGCTAATTAAGGAAAACAAAATGGTATCTCCTCCAGTAAGAAAAGAACATAAAAATTATATTATTGAGTAGTGGAAAACACTGTCTATTCAGATGTATCTAGATTTCCAATGCACTATAATAATGAGCGGGTTAGAGATTTTCCCAAGCAGCAAGCATCCATGCACCCTTTCTGACAGGCATCAACAGTTACGAATAGTGAAGGTTTATTAATAGTGTATGGAAACTTTTCTTGACACATCCTATCTCCTCTGATACCTGTGGATGGACTTTGATGGTAAAGTTTACCTAACCATTGTCTCCAACCAAGCTAATTATTTCTTGACAATTGTTCACATCATGGCACATAGGACAATACACTCTACTAGAAGGTTTATGTAATCATCGATAGGTTGTTGGTTATTTTTGCTCCCCCCGGCCTTCACAGTCTCCAGATCTTAATCCTATAGCGCATCTCTTGGATAAGGTAGAATGGGATAGTCAGAGCATCTCCGTGCCTCCATATATTTTCTTGTCCTCAGTCAGGAGCCAATATTCCTGTAGAACAATTTCAACAGCTAGTGGAGTCGTCCTGATGTAAGAGGTGGACGGACCCCTATTGTGGAGAAGAGGTTTTTCCCCCCCTGAAGACGCCACAGGAGTATGGTGGCACATTGTACAATGTTGTGTGTTATGTACGGTTCTCCCCCCTAGGTGCCAGTGTAGTGAGTGGTTCCCCTGGTAACAGGAAGGAAGGGGCAGGGCAGCCTAGGAGGGAAGAGAAGGGGGGTTGGGCTCTGAATGCAGGGCAGTGTGCTGGGAATGTAACAGGAGAGAGCTGAGGAGAAGTGTCGGGGCAGAGTGCAGGAGTTGGTGCTGTGGCAGTGGAGCGGAGAAGTTGGAGCTAATCCGGAGCCGGTAGTGAGTACTGGAGCCGTCCCCTAGTTCAATACAAATCCCTGGGAAAGGGCTGGACTAAAATCGGGATAGGAGTACCACTGCTAGGGGGATAACAATTGGCCCCTGCAGGCAAAGGAAAGTGCCTGTAGAGAAAAAGGAAACCGTTTTCGTAGAAAAGGACTTGTAACTTGTAACGTACTAAAGTAAACCTGCTGCAAACAGAAAGATGGAAGCTTTGTTTAATAAAACAGTGTTTGGTTTACCCGCTGCCTGCAATTGTCTCTTTCCTGAAAGTGAAGAAGGAGCTAGAGAGCACAGAAAGAACACTGTCATGAATGGGCCCCATGCATCCACACTCTGTCCCAACAACACACCTGTTTTGCAAGTAACGGCCGGGCCGGGATTCAGCCTGCGGCCCACAAGGCGAGGGGACCCGACTACACCCCCTGAGGCGCCCCCTGCCCCCGTTACACTGACACAATAACATTTTGTAGTTATGAAAATCAAAGGAGATCCATCAAGGTGATAAATGATTGTCTCTTATATAGTGGCCATTCAGTGTATGTTTTATGATAACAGGATAAAGTTGATCATAAACATTAGATGTCTCGATTTTCTCACAATTTTCTGGTTATGGAGACTGCTGGTTAGAATTAGGAGCCGACAGGTAGGATTTATACGGGAGACCTGCAGCTGTCTGATATCTAACGCTGTCATGCTATTTTTGGTCAGTCATGTTAACTGAAAAAGCACACCCACCAAACTTTGTATTACCTACAGTTGTGTAAATGTATATGTAGTATAGCGTCAGTATGATAATATACTCACGTTTCACCATGTTTCCTGGATTCCCATTCCACGCTGCTCCTCTTCTGGGACGTGTCACGTCAATTGCGACTTGATGGCTCACACTTGCCAAAGTTGCTTTTTCAATGTAAGCCTATGGAGTGTGAGAACAACTCTCACATTGTGTCAACAACTTCCAGCTCACACATAGGGCTCAAATTGAATCAGCAAATTGTGATCGCAATCATATTTACATAGGTTTAAACAATAAACAGTTTTTTAGTGAGAACATTTAAAGAAGTAAACCTGTCAGATCCAATATGCACCCAGAACCACAAGCAGTTCTGGGTGCATACTGCTAATCCCTGCCTAACCGTCCCTACATCTGGTAGCATAGATAAAGAGATCTGTAGAAAAAGTATTTTTAAAGATCTTTTATCATATGCTAATGAACGCAGGAGCTAGTCCCAAGGGCGTTGCTTCCATTGCTAGTCGGCCCCATTAGCCTGTTAGTACGCACCTGTGGGCGTGCTAACATGCTAATGAATGCGCAGTATCAGAGGATGATCTCACTCACCTCTCTGCTGCCATGGTCGCCCGACGCTGGATTTCGGCTTAGTGCACATGTCCCCGGAGTTTCGGTCATGCACACTATGAAGCTAGGTCCCGGCTTCAAACTGAAGTAGTGCACATGACCGAAAGTCCGGGATCATGCGCACTACACCGAAATCCAACGTCGGGCGGCCATGGCAGCGGTTAGGTGAGTGATATCATCTTCTGACACTGCGCATTCATTAGCATGTTAGCACACCCAGAGGGACGTAGTAACATGCTAATGGTGCCAACTAGCAAGGGAAACATCGTCCTTGGAACTAGTCTCCGCGCTCATTAGCATATAATAAAAAATCTTTAGAAATACTTTTTCTAAAGATCTCTTTACCTATACTACTAGATACAGGGACAGTTAGGCAGGGATTAGCAATATGTTCCCAGAACTGCTCATGGTTCTGGGTGCATATTGGACCTGACAGGTTCCCTTTAATGATTACTGGTCTTCAAATTCATTTTACGTGACTTCTCCAACCTTCTGTGACTTTTACAATCTCTCTTTCAGGGTAAAGATTTAAATATTATTATTACGGAGACATATGTGAGTGATGATGAGAGGGGTAAAGAGGAGATTCTTACAGATAACTATAATGGTGAGTAGTATCCAGTAAATGCAAAAACTACTGATTTACTGCCTTGTACAGCTACATGTAGCAGTTACAGATAGATGCCAGCTGTGAAACATAGCCAGCATCTGCTTGGTACAAAGCAGGCTGAACTCCTGTTGGGGGTTGTTTCTATCTCAAGCATTAGTCCATCTTTCAGAGTCTTTAGTGTTTTTATCGATTTATATTATTTTTAATTTATATATAAATAAATTGGGTTGCATTGGATTTTACTTACTAGTAAACAGAGGCAGGTGGATGTCTAAGCAGGGATGAGGCAGTAACCATGTCAAGAGCAAGCCTGTCAATATCTTGCAGGGTTTATTGTTGCTGCCACTGTCCTATTCAGATTGGAAACTTAATTTTACTGTATAGTCATTTTATATAGAAATGTTTAAAATAGAAAAATACAATACATAATGATTTCAAGGTAATGTTACAGAAAAATAATGAAATTGGTTATATTCTTGGCAGATGACCCTACCAGGAGTTTGAAGGGATATCTGATATTGTCAGATTTAACAACAGATGATCATGGTATAATGCCAGATAAAACTGAAGACTATGCCGTAATCCCAAATATACCACCAGCCGTTCAGAGCAAAGATTTATCTTCTGGTCCTTCTCAACGACTTCCGTCTTCTGATTCATTACAGATTGTTAAGCAAAATACACATAACAAAATGGATGATGAACATCAAAGACCATACAGAGGAAAAAAACGATTTTCATGCTTAGAATGTGGGAAATGTTGTGTTCGGAAATCTGACCTTGTTAAACATTTGAGATTTCACATGGGGGAAAAACCATTTTCATGTTCGGAATGTGGGAAATGTTTTTTTCAGAAATGTGACCTTGCTAAACATTTCAGAATTCACACAGGGAAGCAACCATTTTCATGTTCAATATGTGGGAAAGGTTATAGTGCTAGATCAAATCTTCTTACACATCAACAAACTCACACAGGGGAGAAGTTAGCATTTTCATGTTCAGAATGTGGAAAATGTTTTTCTCAGAATTGTGACCTTACTAAGCATGTGAGAATTCACACAGGTGAGAAACCATTTTCATGTTCTGAATGTGGGAAATGTTTTAGTAGGAAAACAAATCTTGTTACGCACCAGAGAATTCACACAGGTGAGAAACCTTTTTCATGTTCTGAATGTGGGAATTGTTTTAACACCAATTCAGCTCTTCTAAGACATCAAAAAATTCACACAAGGGTGAAGGTCTTTTCATGTCTAGAATGTGGAAAATGGTATAACCAGAAATTGAATTTAGTAGGACATCAGAGAACTCACACAGGGGAGAAACCATTTTCATGTTCTGAATGTGGCAAATGCTTTAAGACTAAATCAAGTCTTGTTTCACATCAGAGAATTCACACTGGGGAGAAGCCATATTCGTGTTCTGAATGTGGAAAGTTGTTTAGACATAAAGCAACCCTAAGAAGACATCAAACAATTCACACTTCAAAGAAAACATTTTCGGGTTCAGAATGTGAAAAATGTTTTACAAGGAAACCAAATGTTATCACACATCAAATAATTCACACAGAGGAGAAGTTGCTTTCAGTTTAGAATGTGGGAAATGCTTTACCCAGAATTTAGTTTTATTTGGACATCGAAGAATTCACACAGGTGACAAGCCATGTTAAGAATCTGGGAAATGATTTATACAGACAACAGGTATTGTTATTGTTCAGTGTGCGACTGTATGCATTTATAGTTACTATGTTTTTTCAGTTAGCACCTGTTCACATTTGTTGGATGTGCGGGTCAGTTTTTTTGATATTTTTAACAGGTATTCTTAGACATCTGAGAATTCACAAAGAGGAGAAGACACTATTTTCATATATAGAATGTTATCGTTTTTTTACCCATAATGCACAGCTTACCAGGCATCACAGAATTTACAGTCATGTTCATTTACTGCATGCGATCAGTGTCTTAGGCTCTAATTCGAGCATCAAGCAGGTCATAAAGGAAAAGCAGTTTCATATTCCGAATGTGGCAAAAAAATTTTTATACATAAATCATATTCTCTTCAAAATCCAAGAAGGAGCCATTCTCTGTTTTTTTGTCATTTTACTGACAACTTATAATAAATAAAACCGTTAAATTGCAAGTAAACTTTCATGTCATAGTAGAAAATGAGAAAGTAAGTTTAAACCCTAAGTGATCATTGAAAATTATGTGCAATTATCAAAAAGTATTTGTTATTGAAAAGTAAATACGATAAAAAAACCTGTAGCACACATACAATTAGGTCCGGAAATACTTGGACAGTAACACAAGTTCTGTCATTTTAGCTGTTTACCAAAACATATGCCAAGATAGTTATATAATCAATATGGCATTAATGTGCAGACTCTCAGCTTTAATTTATTCACGTGGTTTTTGGAGTAAGGGTTTAGGTATTACAGTTCTTGTAGCAGCCTCTTTTTCAGTGGACCAAAGGTGAATGAACAATTATCTCAAAAGTTAGGCTGCATAGATTATTCCTTCTTTAATCCATCTTCAATTCGGCAGGTAAATGGTCTGATGCTAATTCCAGGTGTGGCATTTGCATTTGGAAGCTGTTGCTGTGAACCTAACCCATGCGGTCAAGCAAAGTATTTCTATGCAGCTCTGATGTGCGAGCCATGCATTGCAATTGTGGTCCATTTTATACGACTGTGTGATTTCAGCCTTAATAATAGAAAGGCCAAATTAGACTTTGCCAAAAAAACATCTAAAGAAGCCGGCTCAGTTCTGGAAAAGCATTGTATGGACAGATGAAACTAAGATCAACCTGTACCAGAATATTAGGAAAAAGAAAGTATTGAGAAGATTTGGAATGGCTTGTAATCCAAAGCACAGCACATTCTCTGTAGACGCTGTGTGATGGCTGGGCATGCGTGGCTTCCAGTGGCCTTTGGTCTCCAGGGTTTATTGAAGATGTGACTGAAGACAGAGGCAGCCGGATAAATTTTGAGGTGTACTAGACTATATTCTCAGATTCAACCAAATGTCGCAAGGTTGATTGTACAATGACCCAAAACATTCTGCAAAAGCAACCAAAGAGTTTTCTAAGGGGTACTTTGCACACTACGACATCGCAGCTGCAATGTCGGTGGGCTCAAATTGAAAGTGACGCACATCCGGCGTCGCTGTCGATATTGTAGTGTGTAAAGCGTTTTTGATACGATTAACGAGCGCAAAAGCGTCATAATCGTATCATAGGTGTAGTGTTCGACATTTTCATAATTGCGCGGCAGCGACGGTACGATGTTGTTCCTTGTTCCTGCAGCAGCACATATCGCTGTGTGAGAAGCCGCAGGAGCGAGGAACATCAGCTTAACTGCGTCACCGCGGCTCACACCCGCTATGCGGAAGGACGGAGGTGGGCGGGATGTTAACGTCCTGCTCATCTCCGCCCCTCTGCTTCTATTGGCCGCCTGCCGTGTGACGTCGCTGTGACGCCGCACGACCCGCTCCCTTAGGAAGGAGGCAGGTCGCCGGCCAGAGCGACGTCGCACGGCAGGTGAGTGCATGTGAAGCTGCCGTAGCGATAATGTTCGCTACGGCAGCGATCACAAGATATCGCTGCTGCGACGGGGGCGGGTACTATCACGCTCGGCATCGCAAGCATCGGCTTGCGATGTCGTAGTGTGCAAAGTACCCCTAAGGCAAAGCAGTGAACATTCTGCAATGGCCTAGTCAATGACCATACCTCAATACCATCGAGCATGCATTTCAGGTGCTTAAGAAAAACAACTTAGTTACTACCTACCTGCCTGTTGTGCCCGGCGCCATTCTTTGTTGGCACAGAGTGGTCACAGACCACTTTTTCCGGTGATTCAGCTGCTTCTGCTGATGTCGTGACAACAGAGCGGTGATTTCTCATCCACTCTTCTCTGTATTAGTGGCTGGACAGCCAATGGCATGCCGATTGACAACCGGCTCCCCCAGTTAGGTAGGGGGGAGCCAGCTGTCAATCAGCATGACATTAACAGAGAGTAAACGGGAAACGGGTTGTAAATCTGCGCCAAGGACTCAGAAGATTCAAAGGAGATTTATGCTTCTTTTATTGGCATGCAGATGTCTACGCGTTTCAGGAGTCACAGCTCCCTTCGTCAGGACAGCAGGCAAGGAACATCAAATGAGATTTGATTTGATGTTCCTTGCCTGCTGTCCTGACGAAGGGAGCTGTGACTCCTGAAACGCGTAGACATGTGCATGCCAATAAAAGAAGCATAAATCTCCTTTGAATCTTCTGAGTCCTTGGCGCAGATTTACAACCCGTTTCCCGTTTACTCTCTGTTATCATCCAATTTTGGGACTGCTGTTGGACTTGGATTCCTATATGCGTGCATAGTGGTTGTGACTGGCACAACCATTATAGGTGAGTGTAACACTTGTTTTTACCCTTTCCATCACATGGGTAAGACCCTATTGCGCTTTCTTTTCCACAGGTTTTTTATCAGTCAGCATGACATTAGCAGTCCCACAGTGTCTACAGTGCAGAGCTTAAAAGAAGCCTGAGCTGTGTTTATGAAGCCCCTGTATTGCCAGCAGGAATGGCCTGTGACTGCTCTGTGTCAGCGAAGATCGGCGCCAGGCACAACAGGCAGGTAGGTATTATGGCGCCCTGTGCCTAGTCGCCACAAATAATAACTACATGTGTATTTCCATCTGTATAACATGTATTGTTAGCTTTAATGAGATATGGTTTTCTCGGCTGTTCACTACAAAACACACATTTGCTCACACTCCCTTACTGGGGCTGTTTGCTTGAGATAAAACAAGTGCTTGAAAAAAATCCCAAGAAGGAGATAGGGGAGGAGCTTAGCTCTGAGGTAAATTGAGTGAGTTGCAGTGGGAGGTGAAGAGAGGCGTGTAATATGCAGATGGTCCTGTCCTGAGGTAACTGCTAAACCTCTGGAGGGCTAGCTACACATTGGCAGGGTATCAGTCCCTAGGCCACCAGGACTTCCAAGATCAGTGTCAAACTGATAGACTGCTATTAACCTTTGTAGGAAAAATACCCTGACTATAAATAAATAAATTGCAAGTGCTTAATAACAGGGTACTTAGTATATACATTTTTGCAAAAAGGTAAGAAGCTGTCTCACCTCGTCATGGTGTACCCATCTGAGACAGTCCCTAACCTACTAAAGTTAAAAACATATTCTGTACCAGACTTGTGTCATGTCACAACTTCAATATGAATGGTAAAGTGGTTAGCTGGGTCCCAGATTAAATACACAGCAAAAAGTGAGAAGCAGGTAATTGTTCAGCCTCAGTATCAGGAGGGCTGCACCCCCAACTTGCATTAAAGCAAGATAACAGACAAAAAACACCAAAAAACTGAGCTGTAACAAATGTTCAATAAACATGCAACATTACAAGCATGTGAATTGCAGCCTCACGACTAGAAAAAAAACAAGGAGAAAAATTGTAGGAAAAATACCCTGACTATAAATAAATAAATTGCAAGTGCTTAATAACAGGGTACTTAGTATATACATTTTTGCAAAAAGGTAAGAAGCTGTCTCACCTCGTCACGGTGTACCCATCTGAGACAGTCCCTAACCTACTAAAGTTAAAAACATATTGTTTTTTTCTAGTCTTGAGGCTGCAATTCACATGCTTGTAATGTTGCATGTTTATTGAACATTTGTTACAGCTCAGTTTTTTGGTGTTTTTTGCTATTAACCTTTATATAAGGAGCAGTGACTTTCCTGGGAGCATATTGGCACATTTGACTCTGAAAACTTCTAGAAGAAATAGTGATTTTTCCTTCAGGATTCAAGTCACCTGGTCGCCAGAAGGGATTAAAAATACAGATTGGGGGGGCGTGTCTGGGACTCAATGGAGCAGGACATGTAAGGGCTGAGCTCCTCCGCCCGGGATACCAAAAAGCCCTTTACATAAGCTTTGCATAAGCAGGAATGGGGAAGAAGAGACCCCCAAAAACTACTAAGGACCCGGTGATTACAGCACTGTTCACCCTGGACTCCTACCTTACAAAGGAGACGCCAGGGGAGCGGGAACAAGAGAAGGCACAGGCAGCAGGAGCGCCACAAAGCACTTACCCCGAGACAGCCGCGATGGAGGATTGTGCAGGAGGGACGGAGCGGGGATTACCCACCCGCGCCGCGGATGGAGGAGGAGGAGATCGGGAGCCGGTGGATCCCGGCGGGAGCGGGCCTTCCCTCGTGGGCAAGATCGCGGCGGAGGTGGCGGAGGCGGCGTGCAGCAACTCACCAGCACAGAGGCACGAGCCGGAGCATCGCCAGGCAAGTGACGCTGCATGTCTCCGGAATGCCAGCCCAGGTGAGACGTGTGTGTTCCCCCCTGACGCGAGCACCGGTGATTTAGAGGAGATGGAGGTGATTATGCCGCCCCTCCCCCCATAGAACTGTTGGAGCGTGGCGGTGGCTGGAGCCCGGCTGCCCACACAGACAGCGTGCAAAGGGGGTTTGAGCAGGCAGAATGGGCATATGAGGACATGGAGCTGAGGAGTGATAGCCCTGAGGAAACAAGAGATGAAGAAAGGAGCGACGGGGAGACTCTGGGGGAAAACTTGGAGCATGATAGGTCAGACCTGCAGCCTGCTGGAACCCCCCAGCTCCCAGGGGATAAAGTAAATATAACAACAAATGACATGCTCTCCCCATCGGGACCTCCAACATTACTAAATGAGGCCCTTACACCCAGACCTCAAAGAGCCCATAAACCACCCAGGGACATAGGGCTCCGGAACTCGGGCCCCGCGGCTCGATGGAGGGGAGACCCTGAGCCACCCCCTGGCCCACCTGCTCTGGAAAGCAACAAAAAAAGGCCCCCAGACAGTATGAAGGCCAGATCACTGACCACACAACCGGGGTGCCCCCCACCAGAATGGTGGGAATTTATCAAACAAGTTCCCACCAAGACAGATTTCCAAACACTCATCTCAGAAGTCAAGGACGCCTGCAAATCTGAAATAGCAGCAGTCCGAAAAGACGTTCTTTCCATCTCCAAACGAATAAACCAACTGGAGAATGAACATGGTGAAGCTAGAACAACCATCCGCCACCTCCAATCCCAAACCTCCTCTCAGGCTGACGTCATAAGAGAGTTACAGCGCCATGTTGAAGATCTGGATAACAGAGGCAGGCGACATAACATACGGGTCAGGGGCGTGCCTGAGGTCCAATCAAAGGAAGACGTCACCACAATCTTGCAAACCATATTTAATTCGCTCCTCCAACGGCCCCCAGACAACCCAATACCCATGGACAGAGCGCATAGAGCTCTCCGCCCCAAAAATCTAAAGGGGAACCCAAGAGACATTATATGTCACATCATTGACTTTCAACTTAAAGAAGAAATAATGCTCAAAGCCCGACCGCCAAAACAAGTGATGTACCAGGGCACAAAGATCCAGCTTTTTCAAGACCTATCGTGGATAACATTACAACAACGGAGGGCTCTCCGCCCTCTACTGTCATCCTTGCAGGCTCATAAGGTTCTTTATAGATGGGGGTTCCCGTTTAGCCTCACTGCACGGCGTGGAGAAGCGTCGGCCACCCTTCGGGCTCCTGCAGACCTGGAGTCTTTTTGTCGGGTTTTTGATCTTCCTGTCCCAGACTTACCAGACTGGACTCTGCCTCAACAGATGCCGCTGCTTCCTCCGACGTGGCAACCAACGACCTCACCCCGCAAACGGCGGCCTGGGAGTTCAAGAGAAAAGGGCCCTACTTGACAGTGCCCTCCTGCACATTTATGGCTACTTATAGTCTTCAATTGGGGTTGATTGGCTCATTTTTATAGTTTTTTCGGTGTTTTTTTGCCTTACTTTTGGGGGGAGGAATGTCTCCCCATTCCGGAATCCTGGGGGAGGGCGGGGACCCGAGGGACTGTTCTGTGGAGTTTCACCACTCACCCACTAGCAGAGTTTGACTAGTATAGTCGCACGTTGGTTTACAGTGCAGGTTGTACTTAGTGTGTCAGTTTCTATTTAGAGTGAATGCAAGTCGGCTCTGATACTGGGATAGTGGACGAGTGGTGTCGTTTACCATATACCTATCTCATAACTGAAAAGTTTCTATTTTTTCTGTCGAATATAGTTATGTTTTTTTCTGCTTTTCTATGTTTATCTTCTACCTACAGGTATGCGTCTCACCAAATGCAGAGGGGTTCATGGAGTGCAGTTCTTACACACACCAAGTCGAGGTACCGGGCACTAGCCTTTACATTAGAGTATGCTGAGATTTTGGGATGGCTAGGTTAATGAGCCTTAATGTTAAGGGGCTGAATTCTGATGTAAAGAGGAGGCTGGTCCTCCAAGAGATGCGAAAATCAAAGGCGGGGGTGGTGTTTCTGCAGGAGACGCACTTCACAGAGAAAAGTTCCTTTAACTTTGCCCGCCACTGGTTTCCCCAATCCTTCTCAGCCACAACCACAAAGAAGAAGGCAGGGGTGGCAATACTGATCTCTCGCACCTGCCCACTCCAAGTGAGTAAGTGGGAAGCAGATCCCTCGGGTCGCTTTTTGATCATCCAAGGTACTCTAAATGGAATACCACTAATTTTGTGTAACCTGTATGCACCAAACTCTAACCAGCTTAGATTTATTTCTTCAACATTGTCACGCCTCCCGAGGGACCGTGGGACCATCCACATCATAGGAGGAGACTTTAATACGGTATTCTCAGACAAGGCTGATAGAATGCTTGCATCTTCACATTCGGCAGGCTCACATAGATCACCACATCTATCCACTGGGTTCCGCAAATTGATCCGCAAACATCAATTATTTGATCTTTGGAGAATCGATAACCCGACGGCGAGACAATATACCTTCTTCTCACATCCCCATAAATCGCATAGCCGAATAGATTACTTTTTGGGCAATATCCTTACACTTAGAGCACTCCAACATGCACAAATTGGCAGTATCACTTGGTCGGATCACGCTCCTGTGTTGATATCTCTTAATCTGACAACCCCTCTCCTGAAACGCACCCATTGGAGACTTAACGAATCCCTACTCACTAACATCACATCTCGAGAATCTCTTCGTAAAGTCATACAGAACTACTTTTCAGAGAATTCTCAGTCCCTCCCATCTTTCCCATTAATATGGGAGGCCCACAAAGCAGTAGTTAGAGGGGAATGCATAGCCCTGTCTTCTAAACTCAAAAAAGATTCACAACAGCGGTACCGTCAGTGCGAAAGGGACCTCTGCACAGCAGAGAATCAGCTTCAAACTCACCCCACTAAAACTCGCCTGAAAAAAGTGATAGACTTGAGAACTAAACTAAAAGAGATCTCACATGGAAACATAGAAAGACTCCTGCGTTACTCCCGCCAGAAATACTATGAATACGGTAATAAGTGTTATGGTTGCTGCGAGCACTGGAGACTATGTCCAGATTTCTTGCTACTGCACATGTGCGAGCACTGGAGACTAAGTCCAGATTTCTTGCTACTGCACATGTGCGAGCGCTGGAGACTAAGTCCAGATTTCTTGCTACTGCACATGTGCGAGCGCTGGAGACTAAGTCCAGATTTCTTGCTACTGCACATGTGCGAGCGCCGGAGACTAAGTCCAATCTTGGAGCCATTGCACATGTGCGGGTGACATCATCGCTGACACGAGGTCACATGTCTCTGACACCTTCTATGCCGATTGGTCGCTGGTCATGTGCTTGTGACACCTTGCTCGGTGATAGGCCAGCATGACGTCACTCCTGTCGTTCTGGCAGCGGATTGGCTCTGGTGTCCTCCATCTTGGATGAGGCACAGAGTCTATATAAGACCCTGACACACGCCGCATGGTGCTCAGTCCTCTTGGTTCATGCATATGAGTAGACGCTCTGTGCGCGTTCCTCTAGGCATTCCTCTGTCTATGCTAGGTGAGCTCTACCGGCAGGGTAGCGTTCTTATACCTTACAGCTTCGGCTGCTGTCCGTATCCTTACCTCTTAGGGGAGCGGACATAGGCAGGTGCCTGAGGCACATGGTCTGGCTGGGCCTTGTGATTCTACTCATAGGTGGACGTTGCCGCTAGGGTAACGTTCCTTATACTGCGTCTGGCAGTTGTTCGTATCCTCGCACACTAGGGGAGCGAACAGAGGTAGGAGCTTTGTGCGGCTTACGCTGCTGTTCGTCTCTTTTGCACCACTAGAAGAGCGGACCTAGGCAGGTGCCATATCTAGTGGTTCGTGTCCTCGCACACTAGTGGAGCGAACGTAGGTAGGAGCTTTGTGCGGCTTACGCTGCTGTTCGTCTCTTTTGCACCACTAGAAGAGCGGGCCTAGGTAGGTGCCATTTCGCACACATTGCCTTTGTCTCTGTGATTATTAACAGAGATCATTCCACACACCCTCCAAGTAAGGGAGGAATTGCTTACTTACTTATTAGATCCTTCTGTGAGTTAACAGAGGTATTGCATTCTGCCATAGTCTGCAGCAAAGTCTTTGCACGGTGGACCCTGACTGTCTGATACTCCTTTCGGTTATTATCAGACAGCCCACCGTAACAATAAGCCCCATACGATGCTAGCTAGAAAGCTTATAGACCAAGCGATAACTAGTGCCCCATGCGCAATAAAAGATACTGCAGGCACCCCTCACTATGACCCCACGAAAATAGCTCAACTTTTCCACACATACTATACGTCGCTGTATTCTATCCCCCCGCGGTTACCAATGACACACCCGAATAGAACAAAAATATTAAATGACTATTTGACTGAATGTCACCTCCCAAAACTGTCTCAGGAGGCATTGGAGGACCTTAATCGGAGGGTGGAGCCAGAGGAAATTCATCAAATCATTAAGGACTTACCAGGCCACAAAGCCCCAGGTCCCGACGGGTTTACCTATCTATATTATAAGACCTTTGAGGGGGAGCTGACCACCCATCTAACACACCTTTTTAACCTTTTAATGGAGGGTGACGCCATGCCAAACACATTCCTACACTCATACATAACTGTTATTCCTAAAACAGGAAAAGATCCTTTGGAGTGTGCGAGTTACCGTCCTATTAGCCTTCTAAACTCGGATCTTAAGATATTCACTAAACTACTGGCTGACCGTCTAAACAATTGGCTCCCACATCTGATCCATAAGGATCAGGTTGGTTTTGTCCGTTATCGCCAGGCAGGAGACAACACTCGAAGGATTTTGAATTTGGTGGACGTGGTGAATAGGGGGGGGAATTGAAGCACTGCTTGTGGGGCTGGATGCGGAGAAGGCTTTCGACAGGCTGGACTGGTCCTTCATGTTCTCTGTTTTGGACCATTTCGGCCTGTCGGGGCCATTTGTTTCGGCGCTCAGGGGATTGTATTCTTCTCCTGCGGCAACAATCCGTCTCCCCAATGCACATTTGGGGCCCCTCCCTATCAGAAACGGATTTAGGCAGGGATGCCCGTTGTCCCCCCTGCTTTACGTTCTTAGCATTGAACCACTGGCGGCGCATATCAGACATAACCCATATATTATGGGGATCAAAGTGCGAGAGAAATCCTTCAAAATAGCCTTATTTGCGGATGATGTTCTGCTGTCTCTGACCAACCCTGTGATCTCCCTACCAAATCTCCACAAGGTAATAGCCCAATACGCTAGGCTTTCGGGATATAAACTTAATTCGGACAAAACTGAGGCCTTACCTCTCAGCATTCCGGAGGCTAAATTACAGTCCCTTAAACAAAATTTTAAGTACTCTTGGCGCACAGACTCTCTGCGATATCTCGGAGTCAAGATAACTTCTAATTACAAGACAATATATCAGGCAAATTTCCCACCCTTGATACGAGAAGTTGAAAATAGTCTAAAGAAATGGTCTTCCTTGCAGATCTCTTTTCTAGGTAAAATTGCCACAATTAAAATGTCAATCATTCCTAAATTCCTGTACTTGTTTGAAACTCTCCCAGTACGAGTACCCCTAGGAGTGCTAAAAAAGGGTCAATCATCGCTCTTGCGTTTTATTTGGCACTCGGGACGACATCGAATCCCAGATTCGGTCCTATGTGCACCACGCACTAAGGGAGGCTTGTCCTGCCCGAATATTACACTCTATTACTATGCTTCACATCTACGTTGCCTGGGCTCCTGGACGACTTTACCAGCCTTCAATAAATGGACAGAAATAGAGAAGCTTTGGATGGCTCCTTTTCATCCAAGCTCTCTAATCTGGGGCCGACCTGTCGAAACCCCCTCTAGAGATCTCTTGGGCCCAATGGCATTCACAAGAGACTTATGGCGACAGTGTAGGATGAAGTTCCAGTTGGCATCACAGTCTTCCCTGTTGACCCCCTTCCTGTTCACCCCACATCTAACTTCAGGTATGAACCCAGAAGTGGTCGGGCGGTGGGCAGAGGCAAGTCTCTATTGCTTTCGGGATATAGTTAATCCAACCACATTAAAACTCAAGCCATTCTCGGACTTGCGACACCAATATAAACTACCCTTCCATCTATACTTCTCGTATCAACAAATATCACACTTCTATGCGGATGTTATGGGACAGAGGGAGGTAGGCCGCCCCTCGGCATTTGAGACTCTCTGCTCAGGCCGGTCCTCGACCAGGGGACTAATCTCAGCCATTTATGCAATACTGGTGGCGGGGAATCCCTCGGACACAGTGAAGCACACATATATGAGGAGATGGGAGGGCTGGGTGGGGACACCGTTGTCGGAGGCACTCTGGTCGGTCATATGGGCGAGGACATTCAGGTCCTCAATTAGTACTCTCTATAAGGAAAACCAAGTTAAAGTCCTTATGACATGGTACCATACCCCGGAGCTACTGCATAGGTTTAACCGTGCTTGCCCAGATGTCTGTTGGAGATGTGGGATCAGCGGGGCATCCTTATATCATATATTTTGGACATGCCCAGCCATAGAAGGTTTCTGGGGGGAGGTGGAAACCCTGATAGGCAGATTGGTCGGTAAAAACATAAGCAGGGATCCGGTGGTCTACCTGTTGAATGCCCTCCCATCGTTTCTAAGTAAGCCAGAGATAAAATTGCTGCTTCATATCCTCACAGCTGCCAAGTGCTTGGTGTCATTGTTCTGGAAAAGAGTGGCGCCTCCGTCTGTCTCAGATCTGTATGCTCGAATAATAGATGTCAGAGATATGGAGAGATTAACGGCCCAGCTTCATAACAATGGAATCGATGGGTTTATAACAACTTGGTCTTTGTGGGACACTTTTGCGAATTCATACCAGATATAGGGTAGTGAAGGTCTCTATTGTATTGGATGTTTTTGCACTATATATTAACGGGAACTGAGAATTTGCTATCGAGACCTCCAGGTTGGGCTCTGACCTCTATCTTCTCTTACTCTTATATGGGATAACAAACTGTTTACTTTCCATTTTTCTTCTGATATGCCCCTATTGCATTGTATTTGACTGCATGCCTGAGAATTATTTCTGATACCTGTGTATTTGTCTTAATTTTTGGTTGTAAAATATGTTAAAAAATCTTCTCAAAATAAAAAGTTGAAGAAAAAAAAAATACAGATTGTTCTTGTCTTGAAAATCCCAGGATAACAAGATACCTATTCCCAGTTAGGGAAATAGTAGCAGAGGAAGAGTACACTATTGATATACAGCAGAGAAGCCAACGCTCATCAAAAGAACCACCATCATTGTATGCTGTGAGAAACGGTCTGCAGAGCTCCAGTAAAAAGGTAAAAGATCTCTGGCTCACTTGTTCTCTGCTGCGCCATCCCTACCTCAGCAGCCCCAGGAGTAAGCCCTTGCTCGGGGGGCAAGAGGGCAACCCTCTGGCATTGGCTATCAATTATATAATGTGCACAGCAAAAATATAAATACAAACAGGTGCTACTGAATGCAGTGAATAAAGTACGTATCAAAAGGAGAAAAAGACACTGCATATGGACCGGAGCACACCGAAAATATAAAAAATATACAAAGACTTTATTAGCAATTCAGTTAAAACACAATTAAAACAATAAATCCCTCACCAGGGGACTCCGATGATTAAATATACATATTCAATACATAACACCAATACATACACAATTAAGCGTAGCAGGGAAAATTAGGATCTGCCATATGTCCATAAATTCAAAAGCTAGTTACTTAGTGTAAGACACAATATGCTTCTCACAGTGGGACCTAGAATCAGGTCCGCAGCCCCTATAACTTCCCAATAATATACAGCCGCTAAGTCTGGAGTCACTCATAGACACCTCCTCATTAGGAGGGAGCCATACAACCTGCCATGTGTGGAGCAGCCTGTTCAGGACGTGGCAAAAAGAACCATGCAGCCTGCACGCACAAGGAAGACCCTGGAGAACACCCCACGCGTATCGCCTATCTAGGCTTCGTCAGGGAAAGATAATGCCACATGCTTTACAAAGTCAGATATATATACATATATGCACAATTGTGCTGATAATCCCCACCTGTGTGAGCCACATCGCATGGTCCGGACCAGCTGAGATCTATAATGCAATGAGCAACGGCAGCACTGGATATGCTGTGAGAAACGTTCTGCAGAGCTCCAGTAAAAAGGTAAAAGATCTCTGGCTGACTTGTTCTCTGCTGCGCCATCCCTACCTCAACAGCCCCAGGAACCAGCCCTAGCCCCTCTGGCACTGTACATCACCACCTAACTCTTGGGGACCTCCAGCAGTGCCCAGCCATACCAAAGCCGAACATACCAACTTGTCATTACAAACTCTTTATTCATTTTATTTATTTCATTTTTCTTTCCCCCTTTTTAATATTTTTAAACCCCCATTACAAAAGCCCTTTCGCTCGCGCCCGGTACGGCCATATCGCCATTCGGAGCCACCGCCATGATATCAGAGGTCTACTGAGTGCTGCACAGTAGCAACTGTTAGTGCTTAGGCCCATTATTTTATTTAAGTCCTGGATATACCCTTTAAGGCAGAAAGACCCACAAACAAGCAACAACTGAAGTAGCTGAAGTAAAGACCAGTAAAGCATGACATGAACTCAGGCAGTCATTGCCTGCAAAAAATACTCTAAGAAGTGTTAAAAATGAACATTTTATTATTGGTATATTTGTCCAATTATTTTTGAGCCCCTGAAGTGAGGAGACTTTGTAGAAAAATGGTTGCAATTTCTAAATGATTAACAGGATACTTTTATTCAACCCCTTTAATTAATCCTGAAAGTCTCCACTTCAGTTGCATCTCAGTTGCTTTATTTTAAATAAAAAATAGTGGCATGTAGAGTGCAAATCACAGAAATTTGGTCACTGTCCAAATTTTTCTGGAGCGAATTGTATATACTGAATGGGCAATCCATTTGAGATCCTAATCTAGTAGCGCGATAGACACTTTTCGGCCTTCAGAAATGAAAGCAATTCTTCATAGATGTTACTAGATGTTGAACTCTTTCTACAGGAATTTTGGCTCATACAGACAGGATAGCTTTTCAAAGGTATCGCTGCTCCAGTTCACTGCCCACTTATGTCTTACTTTGTGTTTTCATGGCATAGTAATATTATTCGGACTAGTCCTCTTCTGTAACAGCACATCACAGTGGGATGATAGCGCTTTGTGCATTTCGATCTTATTTGGAGATGTAGCGTTACTTGGCTGAAATTCGCTTGACTTAGCATCATGTTGATCAGAACAATTCACAGGATTCTCTTTTAGTGGATGTTTTTGTCTTTTTTTACTCGATCACAATATTCTTGGAATACTCCTGACAACGTTGCAAGAGAAAACCCTACAAGTTTGCCAGTTTTGAAACATTGGCCAAGATTGTTCCAGCACCAGTGATCACGTCTCATTCGAAATCACCCTACTATGATGTGGATTCACACTGAAACTGATACACAGAAAATTGGCTTACTTGATTTTACGCTTCAAATTAGATTAATGAGTCTAATTTCCGTCCTGGAAAACTCCAATCGTGATGCCTCTAATAAAGTCACTATTCACCGTATATTAATCATGTCCATGTGTATATCAAATAGCTACATATAGAGTATAATGGCAAATTAAAAGGGTTGTCTGAGAGGGCAGATGTATCTAATAAATTCATCATTCATTGTATATGAAACAGTATAATATACTATAGACAGTATAATTGCATCTTAAAGGGACTTTCATAATGTCTCCGTTCTGTATGATTTGATATTGGTGATGGAGAGAAATCGCTTTTATGTGATTTGGCAGTTGCCAATTATTTGATGCCAGCTTGCCACATTAAAGAGACTGTATCGGCACAGAATGACTGTTCAAGGCTAGAAAGGGCGCTCGTGCATCATGGCCTAATCATTTAAATTCACCTTCCCACCTGCTTGTTTTCCCTCTTCTGTGTATGACAGCTCTGGCTTCATAGAGGCAGAAAAGGGAGGGGATAGATGGACAACAAGTAGTTGGGAAGGTGTACTTAAATGATTAGCCCTGCCATGATGCACAAGCACCTGTACTTGGTTTGAACAGTTTTTCTGTGCTGACTGAGTCACTTTCAACTAATACTGTGTTTTATGAGATGAAATGAGCTGGACGTTGGATAATTGTCTCGTCAGCAGTCCTGATCAGGTGACTGGAGAGAGTCATTTAACAACCTCTTCTTTTCCTGACAGCGGCATTTAACACCTGCTGGCAGGGAGGCGTATCATTCCCTGCTCCCATCGGTGCGCCCATGACGTGATCACAGGGCACCGATTGATTGTCATGACAGTCCGGAGTCTGATGATTACTCTTGTTCCTGTCATTATACTCCACCTGTTTATTGGACATTGAGATATCTGCTATACAGGACAGTGCTGATGCACTGCTATGTATAGCACAGGCGATCAGATGATCACAGCTTCAAGTCCACTTAAATACAGTAAAAAAAGTTAAATATTTTTTTAAAAATTTTATAAATACAAAAGTTCAAATCATCTGCCTTTTGCCTGATTAAAATAAAAAAATTTGCACAATTGGTAACTCTGTGTTCAAAAATGTCTGCTCTATCAAATTATAAAATAAATGAATCCGATCAGTAAACAGAGTAATGAAAAAAATTCAAAACACCTAAACTTTTTTGGGTCATGACGGCATTGCAATAAAATGCAATAAGAGGCGATCAAAACATCAAATCTACTCAAAATTGGTATCTATAAATATGACAGCTCAAGGTGCAAAAAATAAGCCGTCAGCCCCAAATCTCAGAAAATGGCAACACAAGTAAAATTCTTTTATTTACAAATTTCAGATTTTTTTTTCACCATTTAAATAAAAAATAAACTAAACTAAACTATACATGTTTGGTAGAAAAATAGAAAAAAATCCGGCACTGCCAATAAAGTAGGTATAAAATCAGCTTTAATAGAAATCCATTAAAAAAATGTTCAGGTGATCGCTATTGATGTCACATCTCTGCTGTCCAGAATCCCAGAGTGCCTATCTGCTATATCTTCCTTCTTCTCCTCTCACTTCCTAAAGCTCAATGTGGCCAAAACTGAACTGATCATCTTTCCTCCATCTCACCTACACTCTCTACCTGATCTACCTATTACAATAAATAACATCACGCTCTCCCCAGCACCCAAAGGTCGGTGCCTCGGAGTGACCTTTGACTCTGCCTTGTCCTTCATACCACACATTCAATCCCTCACCACCTCCTGTCATCTTCAACTCAAAAATATTTCCAGAATCCGTCCCTTCCTCAATTCTCAATCTACAAAAATGCTAGTGCATGCTCTCATAATCTCCCGCCTCGACTACTGCAACATCCTCCTCTGTCGTCTCCCTGCTAACATGCTCGCCCCTCTCCAGTCCATCCTTAATTCTGCTGCCCGACTGATCCACCTCTCGCCACACTACCACCCTGCTTCTCCTCTCTGCATGTCCCTTCACTGGCTCCCAATCTTCCATCGTATCCAATTCAAACTCCTAATACTGACTTACAAAGCCATCCACAAATTGTCTCCTCCATATATCTCTGAACTAATCTCTCGCTACACTCCAAAACGTAATCTCCGGTCCTCCCAAGATCTTCTCTCCTTCTCTCTCATTCGCTCCTCATGCAACCGCCTCCAAGACTTCTCCCGAACATCCCCAGTCTTCTGGAACTCGCTGCCTCAACACGTCAGATTATCTACTACACTTGCAAACTTCAAACGGAACCTAAAGACTCATCTGTTCAGAAATGCCTATAACCTTCAATGACCTCACTGCTTCACCACCGTGTGGAGCTGCCGCCCGACCACCGTGCGGAGCTGCCGCCCGACCACCGTGCGGAGCTGCCGCCCGACCCCCCATCACCCCACCTACTGTCTCCTCCCCAAAATCCTTTAGAATGTAAGCCTGCAAGGGCAGGGCCCTCTTCCCTCTGTACTAGTCTGTAACCCCCTTCTCATGTACAGCACCATGGAATCAATGGTGCTCTATAAATAAATAATAATAATAATAATAATTATTAGTGTTTTTTGTATATATACCCTCACTTGTATTCCTTGTGCATTCCCTATGACTAAAGGGTGTCTTTTGAACTGCGTCAGAGCACCCGAACCTTTCGGGGTTTGTTTTTATATAGATTTCTATTTTAGCTAATTTTATACCTACCTCTGGATTGGCAGTGCCGGAATTTTTTCTATTTTTGTATCGATTTTGCTGCATTGCACCGGCTTTCACAGCACCCATCTAGAAGATTAGACATGGAGAGTTTGTAAGAAACGTGGTGAAGCATCCATAACCTATCCCTATAGGTACTGAAATAGTTTTTCAGGAATATTGGACCACACGGACATGATAGCTTATTGAAGATGTTGCAGAAAATTGGATCAATACCTACTGTTATCAGTCATGGAGACATACAGCTAAATGCAAGTAAAGTAAACCTGTCAGGTGCAATATGCACCCACAACCACGATCAGTTCTAGGTGCATATTGCTAATCTCTACCTAACTGTACCTGGATCCAGTAGCATAGATAAAGACATCTTTAGAAAAAGTATTTCTAAAGATTCTTTATAATATACAGTGGAACCTTGCTTAACGAGAACAATCCGTTCTGGGACTGTGCTTGTTAACCAAGTTACTCGTTCAGCAAAGCAAGATTTCCCATAGGAAATCATTGCAATGCAGATGATTCGTTCCACAACTTGTTAAATGTCCCATCCTGGTCCCCTATTCTGTCATTACACACATGCACAATCACACACAAACACACACAAGCACGCATGCACACACATATATTATATGCTCACCTTACCTTCCGTTCCATCGCCGGTCTCCTGGGACTTGCTGTTCTCCGGTATGGGCTGTGTATCGGGTTACCATAACGACGAGGGAGGAACTTCCGCTCCCAGCACGCGGACGTCAAAGGCAGAGCTGCTTGCCTCTGATTGGCCAGTGCACTGCCTTTGGGTAGCGGTGACAGGAAGTTCCTGCTTCGTCGCTATCAATGCCGATGCACAGCCTGGAGTGGAGCAGAGCGGCGAACTACAGGACGCAGGAGGCCGGCGATGAAACGGAAGGTACACATATTATATGCTCACCTTACCTTCCGTTCTACCGCCGGCCTCATGGTACTTGTAGTTCGCCGCGAGGACGTCGCGATGTACCCGGGAACTACAAGAACCATGAGACCTGCGGTGGAACGGAAGGTAAGGTGAGCATAATACTGTATGTGTGTGCGTGCGTGTGTGTTTGTGTGTGTTTGTGCGTATATGTATGTGTTTGTGTGGACTACAAGTGCGGGTCAGAGTGTGGTGGATGTATGGAACCGGAAGTGTGTGCGGTGAGAATTTTGCTCGTACAGCAAAGCTTTCTCGTAAACCGGGTTACAAATTTACAGAAAGCTTTGCTTGTTAAGCAAAATTCTCGTTAAGTGGGTTACTCGTTAAGCGAGGTACCACTGTACTAATGAGGCTAGGGACTAGTCACAAGGGTGTTACTTCCCCTGGCTAGTCAGCCCCTTTAGCATGTAAGCACACCCCTGTGGGCGTACTAACATGCTAATGAATGCGAAGCATCAGCGGCATATGCGCACTCACCTCATCTGCAACCGCTCGTTTTCTGCTCAGTGCGCAAGATTAGAACGTCTCTGAACTTCCAGTCATGCATACTACACCAGTTTGAAGCCAGGATGCGTACACCCGGCATCATAACACACACGACTGGACGTTCGGGACTTCTCATCATGCGCACTGAGCTGAAAACCAGCGGTCGCAGCCAAAAGTTGAGCGCGACCATGCCTCTGACGCTGCACATTTATTAGTATGTTAGTACGCCCACATTGGCATGCTAACGTGCTAAGGAGGCCGACTAGCCAAGGGAAGTAACGCCCTTGCGACTAGTCACTGGCCTCATTAGCATATGATAAAAGACCTTTAGAAATACTTTTTCTAAAGATCCTTTTATCTATGCTACTAGATACAGGGACAGTTAGGCAGGGATTAGCAATATGTACCCGGAACTTCTCGTGGTCCTGAGTGCATATTGCACCTGACAGGTTCACTTTAAGACAGTGATGCTCAGAATATTACATCAAAAATTAGGATGTCCCACTAACTAGATTTTGGAAAAACCCTTTAAAACATGTGGCAAAAATTAATAAACATATGCTTTTAAAACTTGTCTTTGGGTGCACAACAAGTTCCTGAAACTTTCAGTGAGGGCTGCATTAAAGTGCGAGGGTTGCAGATAAGAGCATAGTTAAACGCAATATCATAGAGATAACTGTGCAATTACTGTATTTGTTTGAGACATTGTCTGTGTGTAGTGTTGTTAAAGTATGGTGGAAAAAAGTGTCCTCTCAAAGATAAATATTGTACCAGAATCACCATAGATAGTTCAAAATGTATAACAATACAGATAATGAATCAGAGATATAACCATCTTATATCTTTGAGAGGACTTATTCTGGATTGGGTCTCATTATTATTGTCCTTGGTGTTTTTTAATATGTCTGCACTGTGTTGTATTTTGTATGTGTGTTTTTTAAACTTTTTGATACACAAATAAAAATTGTATTATAATCTAATTCTGGAGTGAGTGCCTTTTGGTCAAGCGCTTTTCTTGTGATTGATATAGATGGTTTTGCTTGACAAGTGCACCCCCCCCCATTACTGATAAATTTACCGTATAAACTATGGCTGTGCGCTTCTAATTGTTTTTTTCTTGTAATATTTAATTGAACATTTCAAAGAAAAAGAGTAAAATCTTGGAATGTTAGGAAAGCTGATTTCAACAAATTAAGGGAAGAACTTAACCTTGTAGAAAGCTTATACCTTCTGGTAATAAAATGTCCAGGAATAAAAAAAAAAGACAAAAACAAAGAGCATTCAAAACGTGAAGGCCAAGAAATTAGAAATCGCATTTCAGGGATATAAAGATCTCAGTGGTAAATGTAAAAAATAAATTATGCTAGCAAAGTTAGCTACTGAAAAATGAATCGCTATTGACATTAAAATAAATCCCCAAAAATACTGTATAATAAATATATTAATGCCAAAAGAAAAAAAGTTGATGGCATCAGCCCCTTAGAACATAATAATAACAAGATAATTATAGAGGACAAAGGAAAGGCTGAGACATGCACTTTTCATCCATATTCATTAATGAACACCCTGTTCCATTGATCATTCAGCAAAACAACAATCAAAGTTCACCACCTTATATAACTAATTTTAGACAAGAAAAAGTACTTCTGCATTTGAACAAATAAAAAATTCATAAATCCCCTGGGCCAGATGGCACTCATCCATGGATATTGAGGGAATTGAGCACAGTAACTGACAGACCGCTGTATCTTATCTTCTTAGACTCTCTTGTAACAGGGGATTGATGCCACAGTACTGAAGGATGGCTCATATGGTACCGAAAGAAGGTTAAAAAGGTGAATCCAGGTAACTACCGCACCATCCAGTAAGTTTGACATCAGTAGTGTGCAAAAGGGTTTTTTTAAGACATTATAAGACATGTGCAAAATATGCAAAAATATGTTGCTGAGAATAATATAATAACTGACAACCAGCATGGATTCATGAAAGATAAGTCGTGTCTAACCAATATGATGGGCTCTATGGGCAGGTAAGTGCAAATCTGGATATTGGTAATGCAGCCATTGTGATTTAATTGGACTTTGAAAAGGCATTTGATGCTGTACCACATAATAGTCTTGTAATGAAGCTCCAGAAGCAGGGACTAGGGGAAACTATAAGCAGATGGTAAGGAATTGGCTAAAAGATAGGAAACAGTGTC
Organism: Anomaloglossus baeobatrachus; assembly: GCF_048569485.1. NCBI lineage: Eukaryota > Metazoa > Chordata > Amphibia > Anura > Aromobatidae > Anomaloglossus > Anomaloglossus baeobatrachus. Next base: position 521,271,669 of record NC_134357.1, read on the forward strand.
GTCATAAATGGTACATTCTTTAATTGGGCTATAATCAGCAATGGGATACCGCAGGAATCTGTGCCAGGACCGAATCGTTTAATGACCTTGAGGGTGTGATTAAGAGTAAAGTGTCAGTCTTTGCTGATGACACCAAACTATGTAGGATATTAAAAACTGACCTTGATAGTACAATATTACCAAACAATCTGGGTAAGATGTCAGAGTGGGCAGACACTTGGCAAATGAGATTTAATGTTGATAAATGTACAATAATGCACCTAGGATGGAGTAATCCTATGGCTGCATATATATTAAATGGAAGTCAACATGGGACTACAGAAGAAGAGAAAGACTAAAGGCTCCGTCACACGCAGCGATATCGCTAGCGAGCATACCCGCCCTCGTCGTTTGTGCATTACAGGCAAATCGCTGCCCGTGGCACACAAAATCATTAGGAGCCGTCACGCGGACTTACCTGCCTAGCGATGTCGCTGGTGCCGGCAAACCGCCTTCTTTCTAAGGGGGCGGTTCGTGCGGCGTCACTAAGCGGCCGCCCAATAGATGCGGATGGGCGGAGATGAGCGTCCGTAACATCACGCCCACCTCCTTACTTCCTCATTGCCGGCGGCCGCAGGTAAGCTGCAGTTCATCGTTCCCGAGGTGTCACACGTAGCGATGTGTGCTGCCACGGGAACGACGAACAACCTGCGTCCTCAACAATCAACGATTTTTTGAAAATGAACAACGTGTCAACGATCAACGATAAGGTGAGTATTTTTGATCGTTAACGGCTGTTCGTTGGTGTCACACGCAACGACGTCGCTAACAATGTCGGATGTGCGTCACGGAATCTGTGACCCTGGCGACATATCGTTAGATACATCGTTGTGTGTAATGGGGCCTTTAGACTTAGGTATTCTGGTTACATGTAAGCTGAGCAGCAATGCTCAATGTCAGGCAGCAGCTGCAAAAGCAAACAACATTTTAGGGTGTATAAAAGAGAAATTAGATCCCGTGATCCCAACGTATTGTTACTGCTCTATAAATCACTTGTAAGGCCACATCTGGAATATGGGATCCAGTTTTGAGCTAAACATTTTAAACGGATATTAACAAGTTAGATTAGTTTTGGACTATACATTTTAAAACGGATATCAAGAAGTTAGATTTAGTTCAAAGGTAGGTAACAAGATTATTACAAGGAATGGAAGGCCTCCCATATGAAGAGAGGTTGGAAAAGTTGGATTTTTTTAGCTTAGAAAAAAGACATCTCTGAGGAGATCTCATTTATATGTCTAAATACATGTGTGGTCAATATAAAGGACTGGTACATGACTTATTCCTTCCAAATACAATACTAAGGACCAGGGGGCATTCACTGTGAGTGGAAGAAAGGTGATTCCGGCAGCTAAATAGGAAAGGGTTCTTTACAGTTAGAGCAGTCAGACTGTGGAATGCCCTACCACAAGAGGTAGTAATGGCAGATACTAGAACAGCTTTTAAAAAGGGCTGGATGATTTCCTCAGTACACACAACATTGTTGGCTATACATAATTTAGAGACAAAATATATAATTGGTGGAGGAAGGTTGAACAAGATAGACCTAGGTCGTTTTTCAACCTATGTAGTTACAGTATATGACAAAAGTGAGTAAACTCTCTCACATTTTTGTAAATAATTTATTATATCTTTTCATGGAACAACACTGAATATATGACACTTTGATAAAATATACATTAGTCAGTGTGCAGCTTGTACAAAATGTAAATTTGGTGCCCTCTAAATAACACACAGTCATTAATGAATAAGCAAAATTAAACCACTATATTGTATGTTTAAAAATTAAATAATCTACAATAGTTGTTGGACTAATAATAATGGTTAAGCACCATGTTGAAAAATTAAAAGAAGGGGAAAAGTGCTATAAAAAACAAGTAATAAAATATAATTTTATTTTAACAAGTGAATTGAATAGTTATAACAAATATCATCAAATAGCCACAAGGTGGTGCCACACTCCAAAAATGTACTAATGTGTTTTAAATTAATAAGATATTGTTATCTATATGGCAATATATACCAAATATATATATATATATATATATATATATATATATATATTACATATTAAAACAATTCTTATATGCTCAATGCATCCAATTTAATAGCGAGATACAAATATACCTGGTAAGTTAAAAATTAGATCTAATGGTGGATAGTATAGCACATTACACGTATGCCCAGTAATATATTGCGTCATAAATAAAGTATTGCACCAGTGAATAAGTGCAAAGTGCCAAACAAAAGTAATTAATAATAATAATAATAATAAGATTAATTATAATATATATGCTGGAGATCAAAATTAGAGACCAACACTCAATTTCCTAAATGTTGCAGTCATTGTGTCATCCTATGTGATAATATCCTAACATGAATAAACTCGCAGTATCTTAAGTTTATTTCATAAAGTACATTTATTCCAAAGCACATAATAAAAATGTAAATGAGATAAATGAAATAGAACACTGATCAAAATTAGAGAACACTTTCAGATACCTGCAAGTTATTGGTATTAATCTGGCACCTGGTGCTAATTTCCTAAATTATCTGTAATAATAATCTTTATTTCTATAGCCCTAACATATTCCACAGCGCTTTTAATTCAAATGTTCATATACAAGCAAGTAACAGTTATAGAAGATGTAATAATTAGGGCAAAAACAAAGACAACCCTGCTCGTAAGAGCTTACAATCTAAAATGAGGGTGGGGGGGGCAAGGTACAAGTGCTTACAATAACAATCCAGCCATCTCAAAGAAATGGGGAATAGATAAAGGCTGCATGAACCAGTCATCATCAGCCAATCTTTGTAATGCTTTTTGGTGCGGTGGTTTGACGGAAAGTTAGGCCTTGTGCGCACGCTGCGTTTTTTTCCGCGTTTTTCGGATGCAGTTTCGGTCCCAAAACTGCTTGCATTTCCTTCCCCAGCAAACTCTATGAGATTTAATTTTTCTTGTGCGCACGTTGCAGTTGTTTTTGCTGCATCTTTGTAGTGCCCACAAAGATGCAGCATGTCACTTCTTTTTGCATTTTGTCCCTGCGTTTCTGAGGACTTGCAGATCAATCTCCTGCTGACTCTGGGTTGGCGGGGAATTGATACCTGGTATCTGGCCAGATGCCAGTCCCGATATAAAATCTGTGGAGACCAGAATCCAAGGCAAAGGAGTAGGAGCAAGCTATTCATACTTACCGAGCCACCGTGGCGGCTGTCACCCTGCTCCCGCGACTTCTCATTCTTCTTCCTGGGCCGCTCATTAGGCTCATACATATTCAGTGCTTCCCCCTCCCACCAGTTGCAGTCAGACGAGCCCTCACGCAGAGTGATAGAGTGTCTGAGGCTTCCAATCATAGACGCTGGTGGGCAGGTCTATATTGTACAGTAAAATAAATATATAAGAAAATTGACATCGTATCTCCCCATATTATGATACCAGCACTGATAAAGCCCGACAGCTGGAGGCCATGGTTATTGGGTGCCCCCAGCCTCAAAATATCAGCCAGCAGCTGCCCGGAATTGCCGCATCCATTAGATGCAACAGACCGGCATGTCTCGATTGCCCTGGTGTGGGTCCTCTCTGTACGCAACGTACACACACGGCTCTTCTCCGTACGGAAAATACACACACAGCTCCTCTCCGTACGCAATGTACACACACGACTCCTCTCCGTACACAACGTACACACGCGACTCCTCTCCGTACACAACGTATACACGCGACTCTTCTCCATACACAAGGTACAAACGCGACTACTACATACACAAGGTACAAACGCGACTCCCCTCCGTACACAAGGTACACACGCGACTCCTCTCCGTATATAAGGTACACACGTGACTCCTCTCCGTACACAAGGTACACACGCGACTCCTCTCCGTATATAAGGTACACACGTGACTCCTCTCCGTACACACGTGACTCCTCTCCATACACACGCAACTCCTCTCCATACACACGCAACTCCTCTCCATACACACACGACTTCTCTCCATAGACAACGTACACACGTAACTCCTCTCCGTACACAATGTACACACGTGACTCTTCTCCGTACACAACGTACACACGTGACTCTTCTCCGTACACAACGTACACACGTGATTCTTCTCCACACAACGTACACACGTGACTGATCTCCGTACACAACGTACACATGTAACTCTTCTCCGTACACACACGACTTCTCTCTATACACAACGTACACACGTGACTCTTCTCCGTACACAACGTACACACGTGACTCTTCTCCGCACACAACGTACACAGGTGACTCTTCTCCGTACACAACGTACACACGTGACTCTTCTCCACACAACGTACACACGCAACTCATCTCTGTACACAACATAGACACGCGAATCCTCAATGTACAGACGCGACTCCTCTTTGTACACAACATACACACGCAACTCCTCTCCGTACACAACGTACACACGTGACTCCTCAACGTACATAACGTACACAACGTACACACGTAACTCCTCTCTGTACACAACGTACACACGTGACTCCTCTCCGTACACAACGTACACACGTGACTCTTCTCCATACAACGTACACACGTGACTCTTCTCCGTACACAACGTACACACGTGACTCTTCTCCATACACAACGTACACACGTGACTCTTCTCCGTACACAACGTACACACGTGACTTCTCCGTACACAACGAACACACGTGACTCCTCTCCATACACAACATACACACGTGACTCCTCTCCGTACACAACATACACACGCGACTCCTCTCTGTACACATGTACACACGCGACTCCTTTAACATACACACGTGACTCCTCTCCGGACACACCATGCAAACGCGACTCCTCTCCGTACACAACGTACAAATGCGACTCTTCTCCGTACACAATGTACAAACACGACTCCTCTCCGACACAAGCGAATCCTCTCTGTACACAAGGTACACACTCAACTCCTCTCCGTACACAAAATACACATGCGACTGCTCTGCGAACACAAGGTACACATGTGACTCCTCTCCGTACACAAAATACACATGCAACTGCTCTCCGAACACAAGATACACATGCGACTCCTCTCCGTACACAAGGTACACACGTGACTCCTCTCCGTACACAAGGTACACCACGCGACTACTCTCTGTACACAAGGTACACACGCGACTCCTCATTGTACAAAAGGTACACACGCGACTCCTCATTGTACAAAAGGTACACACGCGACTCCTCTCCGTACACAAGGTACACCACGTGACTCCTCTTCGTACACAAGGTACACACGCGACTCCTCTTCGTACACAAGGTACACACGCGACTCCTCTCCATACACAAGGTGCACACGCGACTCCTCATTGTACACAAGGTACACACGCGACTCCTCATTGTACACAAGGTACACACGCGACTCCTCATTGTACACAAGGTACACACGCGACTCCTCATTGTACACAAGGTACACACGCGACTCCTCTCCATACACACGAGACTCCTCTTCGTACACAACGTACACACGCGACTCCTCTCTGTACCCATTGTACCCACATGGTTCCACATCGTACACATACAGCTGCAACTAATACATGTCAGACACACGTGGTAGCGTTTCCTACACATCGTACATGCACAGAATTGCTCCGTACACACCGTACGTACACAGCTCCACTTCGCAAATGTTGTACACACATGGCTTTGCTCCATACACGCCATACACACGTGACTCTATTATATCCATACTGTAAATCTCTCCTGTCCTGACCCCACACATAAACTTCACCTCATCCAGCACAGCAGAGTCCTGCACACACTGAGGAGCTGATCATGTGACCCCTGACTCCTCCCCTCTATGTGACATCATCACAGGTCCTGTAAGCACAGAGCAGCCATATATCTAGTGTGTGGCTCTGCAGGAGGAGGTATGTGGGGATTAATTAATACTACGCGCTATTAACCCCTAAAGCACCAGTTCTAAATGTGAGCTTTTGTTTTTTATTATCTTCATTGTAAAATTCCAGGTGCCATAACTTGTATTTTTTTCCCATTGTTATTTGAGCCTTTGTTTTTTTTCGGAATGAATTGTTTGCTTTCGTGGCACCCATCTTGGGTACATATCATTTTCTGATTGAATAATGACCAGAAAAACATATGGTTGTTTCCATAAATGTCTCCTTTTTACATTTCCACCCATGCTTTTTGTGACAATAAACACCCTCGAAGCACACGTTATTTTGCATATATTAAGCCAGATATATTTCTTTTATATGTGGAAAAGGTGACCAATATAAATGATTGATTCTATTTTATCTTTCTTTTTTTGCTGGGCCATATTGATTCTCTTATTTATGTTATTTTTTTTTCTTTTACATTGTTCACTGTGCTGATTACTGTAGAAAATCCCTCTTTTACGTGTTGTTTGGATTGTGACTATACCATATTTGTGTATTATGTTACTTAAAAGGGTTGCCCAGGCTTACGATATTGATGAACTATCCAGGGGATATGTCATCGATAGCAGATTGGTGGTAGTGTGGTACCCGTGGCCACCACCGATCAGCTATTGTTTGCTCCGGCAGCAGCCGGATGTACAGTGCCTTGCGAAAGTATTCGGCCCCCTTGAATTTTTCAGCCTTTTCCCACATTTCAGGCTTCAAAGATAAAGATAAAAATGTTAATGTTGTGAAGAATCAACAACAAGTGGGACAAAATTGTTAAGTTTAACAAAATTTATTGCTTATTTTAAGCTTTTTTAAAAAATAAATAGCTGAAAATTGGGGCGTGCAATATTATTCGTCCCCTTTAAGTTAATACTTTGTAGCGCCACCTTTTGCTGCGATTACAGCTGCAAGTCGCTTGGGGTATGTCTCTATCAATTTTGCACATCGAGAGACTGAAATTCTTGCCCATTCTTCCTTTGCAAACAGCTGGAGCTGAGTGAGGTTGGATGGAGAGCGTTTGTGAACAACAGTTTTCAGCTCTTTCCACAGATTCTCGATTGGATTCAGGTCTGGACTGTGACTTGGCCATTCTAACACCTGGATACATTTATTTGTGAACCATTGCATTGTAGATTTTGCTTTATGTTTTGGTCCATTGTCTTGTTGGAAGACAAATCTCCGTCCCAGCCTCAGGTCTTTTGCAAACTCCAACAGGTTTTCTTCAAGAATGGTCCTGTATTTGGCTCCATCCATCTTCCCATCAATTTTAACCATCTTCCCTGTTCATGCTGAAGAAAAACAGGCCCAAACCATGATGCTGCCACCACCATGTTTGACAGTGGGGATGGTGTGTTCAGGGTGATGAGCTTTGTTGCTTTTACGCCAAACATATCATTTGGCATTGTGCCCAAATAGTTCGATTTTGGTTTCATCTGACCAGAGCACCTTTTTCCACATGTTTGGTCTGTCTCCCTGGTGGCTTGTGGCAAACTTTAAACACTTTTAATGGATATCTATGAGAAATGGCTTTCTTCTTGCCACTCTTCCATAAAGGCCAGATTTGTGCAGTGTACGACTGATTGTTGTTCTATGGACAGACTCTCCCACCTCATCTGTAGATCTCTGCAGTTCATCCAGAGTGATCATGGGCTTCTTGGCTGCATCTGTGATCAGTCTTCTCCTTGTTTAAGATGAAAGTTTGGGTGGACGGCCGGGTCTTGGTAGATTTGCAGTGGTGTGATACTCCTACCATTTCAATATGATCGCTTGCACAGTGCGCCATGGGATGTTTAAAGTTTTGAAAATCTTTTTGTAACCAAATCCGGCTTTAAACTTCTCCACAACAGTATCACGGACCTGCCTGTTGTGTTCCTTGCTCTTCATGATGCTATATGCGCTTTAAACAGAACACTGAGACTATCACAGAACAGGTGCATTTATACGGAGACTTGATTACACACAGGTGGCTTATATTTATCATCATCAGTCATTTAGGACAACATTGGATTATTCAGAGATCCTCAATGAACTTTTGGAGTAAGTTTGCTGCACTAAAAGTAAAGGGGATGAATAATATTGCACGCCCCAATTTTCAGTTATTTATTTTTTAAAAAAGTTTAAAATCAGCAATAAATTTCGTTCAACTTCACAATTGTGTCCCACTTGTTGTTGATTCTTCACCATAACATTAAAAATTTTATCTTTATGTTTGAAGCCTGAAATGTGGGAAAAGGTTGAAAAATTGAAGGGGGACGAATACTTTCGCAAGGCACTGTAAACACTTTTAATGGATCTGCACTAAGCAACTCTGTGTTTATATCTGGCTGGTGCAAAAAACAACTGACGGGTTGGGATCCTAGTTGTTGGATGACTTATGCTTAGGTCATCAATACTGTAAGCCTCGTCAACCCCTTTAACACGGATACATGGTAAGACCAATATTTTTGTGGAATAATCCTTATAATTTTCTTATTATGTACTTTATTTTTTTTTTTTTTAAATAACTCATTTTCACACAGGAATGACAGGCCCAGGGTCTATGTTAGTCCTCTGGCTGCAATGGTAGCCTTTTGGTGCTCTGTAGTCAAGGGTTTGTCTTCTTCATCTGTCACGCTCACTATTGACTTCAGTATGTTGAAGGTTACCCAGCTTGGTTGGGAGTTATCGGTCCCATCTAGAGATGATTAAAAAGATACATGCTGTTCTAGTCTTGCATCTTGTTTGGTCCTCCATGGCAGCTAGCCATTGGATAACGACAATGTTTATTTCTGCACTGGTAATCCTCTGTCCGGCATCCTGGGCACCTCTGTCACTTTCTAGATCTCCACATTATCAAGTGAACACTGCCCTGGGCCTGCTGTCATGGTGGGCCAAACTAGATGCTGACCCTGGGTAGTTAAAATCTTTTAACTCATCTACTCCCCTCTTCACTTTTCCGTATGTTAAAGTGGTTTTCCAGTTGGGAAAGAATAAACCGGTTTTACTTCACCATTTTGAGACTATTCCTTCAGGTGTCTATTGATGCCACATCGACAACGCTGCAGCCAATCAGTAGTAATCTCATCCGTCAGCTCACGCAAAGTCACTGAGTTAATTTATTATCTGAAAGTTGTGAAGACAAAATAATAGTGCCATCATTTTCTGAAACCTATAAGCTTTATTTTTTTTCTGTCAGAGAGGCTGCATGCGAGCTTGATTTTTTTAACACCCTGAACTGTACTTTTTTTTTATACCATTTTGATTCATTTTTATTTCATTTTTTTCATGGATGTGAGAAAACTGAAAAAAATTGCAATTCTGGAGTTTTGAGTTTTCTTTCTTGTTCAACATATGGTATAAATAATTCCATTGTGTGATAGATTTTGTTTGGAACACAAAAATGTCTTCATTCCCTTACAGAACAATATACTGCAATACTACTGTATTGTAGTAGGTAATGAAATTGCAGCTCTCTTGTGAATCCCGGCCTGTGGCTGAACAAAAGGGCTGTTCACTACTAAGGCCCCTTTCACACATCCATTTTTTTGCCATCAGTCACAATCCGTCAAAATGTGAAAAAAACTGATCCAGCGCTGGATCTGTTTTTTTTTTATCTTTGACTTGTATTAGCGACGGATGGCCTCATGTTACTAGTGATGGGCAGTCCGGCTCTTTTTGGTGATCCGGTTCCCAAGGCTCCGCTCACCAAAAAGAGTCGGCTCATTCAGATCGTTCTTGGCTCCCTATTAAATATGTGTTCACACCTGGTGAACACATATTTAAGATTATAGTAACGCCGATTAAACCCCGCCCACCCGCAGCAAAAACCCGCCCACTTACAAGGGACCAATTAGATTGTTGAGTGGGCAATCTAATTGGTTTAGCTGCGGGAGGGCGGGGTTTCAGTGGCAAAAAGAGCCGTTTAGAAAATTTAGTGGCTCTCACTGGGGATCCGGCTCCTGTCAGTCACAGCAGGGAGCCGGATCTTTGTGTTGGATCATTCGCGACCGACACATCACTACATGTTACATCCGTCTTACAACGGATCCATCAACAAATTTGACGGAGACAACATCCATAGGAACGTTTTTTCTGTGTGTCGAAAAAAACAGACAGCGACGGATTTGTCACCATCCGTGTCTCTCTCTCTTTCCTCTTTTCTCCTCTCCTCTCGCTCCTTTTTTAATTTTAAATTCTGGAAACGTGGAATTAGAAGGGTTTGTCCTGGTAAAGATGGGCAGCATGATTCAAAGCCTGGCTGTGTAGCTGCAGCCTGGTATGTTTTACTCTGAAATGCTCTCGTAGTTCAAAGAAAACCTAGTATACAAAATTAACCATTGACCATATGAAGAGACCAAACTGACACCGATCAGCTTCTCCTCGTGTGTATATAGAGACCTGTTGATTAATTTGACTGATGCAGGATGAAGCCTACTGGGGCGGCACCAGTATATTCATGACAATTTATTTTATTTTATATAGTGCTATTATATTCCATATCGCTTTATATGCGTTACAATCACTGTACCCATTGGGGCGCGCAATCTAAATCCTTATCAGTATGTCTTTGAGAGTGAGAGGAAACGTAAGGAGAACATATTCAAAAGACAAGGATACACGGCACATGCACTAGCTTTAAAAATGTTGTAGGTTGTAGTTGAATCTTGTTGAATCCATTTAAAATGCATATCTTGTACGGTGATAAAACACTGACACGTTTCTAGCCTTAAGCGGGCTTTACATGCTACGATATATCTAACGATATGTCGTTGGGGTCACGTCCTTAGTGACACACATCCGGCCTCGTTTGACATATCGTAGCGTGTAACACAAATGAGCGACTGTGAACGAGCAAAAATATTCACCTTATCGTTGCTGGTTGACACGTCGCTCATTTTAAAAAAAATCGAACGTCCTTCTGTGCTCTGGTTGTTCATCGTTCCCGAGGCAGCACATATCGCTCTGTGTGACACCCCGGAAACGATGAACTGCAGTTTACCTGTGGTCGCTGGCAATGCGGAAGGAAGGAGGTGGGCGGGATGTTTACGTCCCGCTCATCTCCGCCCCTCCGCTTCTATTGGCCGGCCGATGTGTGACATCGCTGTGACGCCGAACGTCCCTCCCCCTTCAGGAAGAGGATGTTCGCCGCCCACAGCGTGGTCGTTCGGGAGGTAAGTACGTGTGACGGGGGTTACCGAGTCTGTGCGACACAGGCAACAAATTGCCCGTATCGCACAAACGATGTGGGCGGGTGCGATCGCACATGCGAACGCACGATAAATTGATACGTGTAAAGCAGCCTTTAGTTATAGCTTAAGAAAACAGGCTCATGAGAATACACTTTAAAACCGATAACAAATTACCTAAATGAGTCATTATCATACACTAGATTACAATTGAACAATAATACAATGGCAACTATTCATAATGTACTAGAAGGTGGCCCGATTCTAACGCATCGGGTATTCTAGAATTTATTATGATTTGTGTTATATATATATATAGATGTTGTTGTGTATAGTTGCCAAGTGTTTTTGTAGGGCGCTGTAAATGTTCTGGGTGTTGTCTGGGTGTGGGGGGGTGTGAGAGCGGTGTTGTTTGTGTGTTGCGTTGTGTGTGTTGCGTTGTTTGTGGAGCGCTGTGTGTCTGCAGCGTTGTGTGTGTGTGTGGTGCTGTGTGTGTTGCGCGGTTTGTGTGGGTGTGGGGGTGTTTTGGGGGGAGGTATGTTTTGTGCAGTGTGTGTGTTGGATGAGTAGTACTGGGAGAGAGGAGTACAATAAGAGTAGTAGTCCTGGGGGGAGAGGAGTATAATAGGAGGGGTAGTCCTGGGGGGAGAGCAGGATAATGGGGGGAGAGGAGGATAATAGGAGGAGTAGTCCTGGGGAGAGAGGAGGATAATAGGAGGAGTAGTCCTGGGGGGAGAGGAGTATAATAGGAGGAGTAGTCCTGGGGGGAGAGGAGTATAATAAAAGGAGTAGTCCTGGGGAGAGAGTAGGATAATAGGAGGAGTAGTCCTGGGGGGAGAGGAGGATAATAGGAGGAGTAGTCCTGGGGGGAGAGGAGTCTAATAGGAGGAGTAGTCCTGGGGGAGAGGAGTATAATAGAAGGAGTAGTCCTGGGGGGGAGGTGTCTATTAGGTGGCGTAGTCCTGGGGGGGAGGTGTATAGGTGCCCAATGTGTGTGGGGGCGTGGCCAAGCGGGCAGTGTGTGGGGCATGGCCAAGCGGGCAGAGTGTGGGGGGGCGTGGCCGAACGGGCAGAGTGGGGGTGTGTGGCCGAGTTGGCAGAGTGTGGGGGGGCGTGGCCGAGCGGTTTCCATAGTTACCCGATGTGTACCATGGTTACCAGCGTACACCGGCTCCGGGACACATGTGCCGGGAGCCGGGGTAATCTAGTAAGCATGGTACACATCAGGTAACTATTCAAAGCGACAGTGCTGGTTCACTTTTTGTTTGTTGGTCTCCTGCTGTGCAGCATGCATCGGCGTGTTTGACATCAGGAGACCAACAATCTGAATGGGCAGGGAGCCGGCATACGCTGGTAACCATGGTACACAATCGGGTAATTAAGCAAAGTGGTTTCCATGGTTACCCGATGTGTACCATGGTTACCAGCGTACGCCAGCAACCCCAGCAACGCGAGGGTATGTCTCGGCTGGGTTGCCGATGTGGTTTCCCGGGGGTGCAGCACTCACCTGGAAAACGGGGCCCCGTGTGGGTTCGGGGAATGCGTGCGGGGGGCGGGGCCAGGCCGAGCGTCCAATGCGTGCGGGAGGCGGGGCCAGGCCAAGCGTCCAATGCATGCGGGGGGCGGGGCCTGGCCGAGCGGCCAATCTGTGCGGGGCCAGGCCGAGCCGAGCGGCCAATCCGTGCGGGGGTCGGGGCCAGGCCGAGCCCAGCGGCCAATGCGCGTGTTGTCACTGTAATGACGTCATTTTGCAGACAGACAGACAGACAGAATAAGGCAATTATATATATAGATTAGTACATAAATTAAATTAATTTTTCAATTTAATTTCTTTTGATTGTTTCTAGTGATGAGTGAGCACTACCATGCTCGGGTGCTTGGTACTCGTAACGAACATTTGGATGCTCAGATGCGGGCGACTCATATAACTGAGTATAATGGAAGTCACTGGGGAACTCGAGCATTTTTCTGGAAGATCTTCCTGAAAAATGCTCAAATTCCCCATTGACTTCCATTATACTCGGTACACGAGTTAAGCCCCCAGGTCCAAGTAGCCAACTGTTCGTTACAAGTACCGAGCACCTGAGTATGGTAGTGCTCACTCATCACTAGTTGTTTCATATCTAATATAATTATTTAATGCACCTCTCTTACAATAAAATAGTTACCTCCTATTACGGGACACTTAAAGTGTAATACCATCCAAAACAATCGATAACACTTACTCCAACAAAATGTCTCACTGCACCAGAGTATGAACTATTCTTTTTTATTATTAGTTGGATGTTCCACAATTTTATTTTTTTTTAATTTCATAATGGTGCAGCCAATGTACAGTAGGTCAGTTTATACATTCAATATAACATGGTGAAGAAAAGATATCTGGCACTCTGTAAGTAGACTAAGATCTTCAAGTGTATTTCAGGAACATAAATATAGACAGGACTAGAGTTGAGCGCGGTTCGCGGTTCGAGGTTCTCCAGTTCGGGGCTCGAGTGATTTTGGGGCCTGTTCTAGATCGAACTAGAACTCGAGCTTTTTTCAAAAGCTCGATAGTTCTAGAAACGTTCGAGAACGGTTCTAGCAGCAAAAAACCAGCTAATTCCTAGCTGGCTTTCCGCTGTAATAGTGTAAGTCACTCTGTGAATCACACTATTATGACATTTCAGTGTATAGTGTGCGTGAACAGCGCCTTCAGATCACTGCTGTTTCTATAATGGCGATCGCCATTTTTTTTTTTTTTTCCTTGTGTTCCTTCCCTAAGCGCGCGCGTGTAGTGGGGCGGGCCAGCATGTCAGCCAATCCCAGACACACACACAGCTAAGTGGACTTTTAGCCAGAGAAGCAACGGCATGTGTGATAGGATGTCCATGTCACATGTCCCTGCATTATAAAACCGGACATTTTCCTCCAGGACGCCATTATCTCTTCTGCGTCTTTGGTGTTAGACATCACTGTCGCAGCTCCGTCCTTTGTCCTATCGCTGATACAGCTGTATGCGCTCCATACACAGCGCTGGACAGCTTAGGGAGAGCACTTTCTAGCAGTCCTTTTAAGGGCTCAAACCGGCAGGGTCAGAGTTAAGGTGACAGGTCCTGAAAACAGCGACAGCGTCTGTGTAGCCAAGGTCAGGGATTTCCTCCCTGCATTTCCCTATTAGGAGGGAATAGAAAGGCAGGCTTCCATTCCTCTACCCAGACCCCACAATCCTGGCACTGTACCCTCCTGTCCTCTGCACACTCCAACTCATTATAACTAAGCCATTATACTAGCAAACACTCAGTGTACCTAGTGGCATCCTATACGTGGCTATTGGACTTTGCTATAGTCACACTAGTGCAAAGACATTTGCAGAGCGTGTCTGCCTGCATTGCACACTCCAACTCATTATAACTAAGCCATTATACTAGCAAACACTCAGTGTACCTAGTGGCATCCTATACGTGGCTATTGGACTTTGCTATAGTCACACTAGTGCAAAGACATTTGCAGCACCTCTACCTGCATTGCACACTCCAACTCATTATAACTAAGCCATTATACTAGCAAACACTCAGTGTACCTAGTGGCATCCTAAACGTGGCTATTGGACTTTGCTATAGTCACACTAGTGCAAAGACATTTGCAGAGCGCGTCTGCCTGCATTGCACACTCCAACTCATTATAACTAAGCCATTATACTAGCAAACACTCAGTGTACCTAGTGGCATCCTATACGTGGCTATTGGACTTTGCTATAGTCACACTAGTGCAAAGACATTTGCAGAGCGCGTCTGCCTGCATTGCACACTCCAACTCATTATAACTAAGCCATTATACTAGCAAACACTCAGTGTACCTAGTGGCATCCTATACGTGGCTATTGGACTTTGCTATAGTCACACTAGTGCAAAGACATTTGCAGCACCTCTACCTGCATTGCACACTCCAACTCATTATAACTAAGCCATTATACTAGCAAACACTCAGTGTACCTAGTGGCATCCTATACGTGGCTATTGGACTTTGCTATAGTCACACTAGTGCAAAGACATTTGCAGAGCGCGTCTGCCTGCATTGCACACTCCAACTCATTATAACTAAGCCATTATACTAGCAAACACTCAGTGTACTTAGTGGCATCCTAAACGTGGCTATTGGACTTTGCTATAGTCACACTAGTGCAAAGACATTTGCAGAGCGCGTCTGCCTGCATTGCACACTCCAACTCATTATAACTAAGCCATTATACTAGCAAACACTCAGTGTACCTAGTGGCATCCTATACGTGGCTATTGGACTTTGCTATAGTCCCACTAGTGCAAAGACATTTGCAGAGCGCCTCTGCCTGCATTGCACACTCCAACTCATTATAACTAAGCCATTATACTAGCAAACACTCAGTGTACCTAGTGGCATCCTATACGTGGCTATTGGACTTTGCTATAGTCCCACTAGTGCAAAGACATTTGCAGCACCTCTACCTGCATTGCACACTCCAACTCATTATAACTAAGCCATTATACTAGCAAACACTCAGTGTACCTAGTGGCATCCTATACGTGGCTATTGGACTTTGCTATAGTCCCACTAGTGCAAAGACATTTGCAGCACCTCTACCTGCATTGCACACTCCAACTCATTATAACTAAGCCATTATACTAGCAAACACTCAGTGTACCTAGTGGCATCCTATACGTGGCTATTGGACTTTGCTATAGTCACACTAGTGCAAAGACATTTGCAGAGCGCGTCTGCCTGCATTGCACACTCCAACTCATTATAACTAAGCCATTATATTAGCAAACACTCAGTGTACCTAGTGGCATCCTATACGTGGCTATTGGACTTTGCTATAGTCACACTAGTGCAAAGACATTTGCAGAGCGCGTCTGCCTGCATTGCACACTCCAACTCATTATAACTAAGCCATTATACTAGCAAACACTCAGTGTACCTAGTGGCATCCTATACGTGGCTATTGGACTTTGCTATAGTCACACTAGTGCAAAGACATTTGCAGAGCGCGTCTGCCTGCATTGCACACTCCAACTCATTATAACTAAGCCATTATACTAGCAAACACTCAGTGTACCTAGTGGCATCCTATACGTGGCTATTGGACTTTGCTATAGTCACACTAGTGCAAAGACATTTGCAGCACCTCTACCTGCATTGCACACTCCAACTCATTATAACTAAGCCATTATACTAGCAAACACTCAGTGTACCTAGTGGCATCCTATACGTGGCTATTGGACTTTGCTATAGTCACACTAGTGCAAAGACATTTGCAGAGCGCGTCTGCCTGCATTGCACACTCCAACTCATTATAACTAAGCCATTATACTAGCAAACACTCAGTGTACTTAGTGGCATCCTAAACGTGGCTATTGGACTTTGCTATAGTCACACTAGTGCAAAGACATTTGCAGAGCGCGTCTGCCTGCATTGCACACTCCAACTCATTATAACTAAGCCATTATACTAGCAAACACTCAGTGTACCTAGTGGCATCCTATACGTGGCTATTGGACTTTGCTATAGTCCCACTAGTGCAAAGACATTTGCAGAGCGCCTCTGCCTGCATTGCACACTCCAACTCATTATAACTAAGCCATTATACTAGCAAACACTCAGTGTACCTAGTGGCATCCTATACGTGGCTATTGGACTTTGCTATAGTCCCACTAGTGCAAAGACATTTGCAGCACCTCTACCTGCATTGCACACTCCAACTCATTATAACTAAGCCATTATACTAGCAAACACTCAGTGTACCTAGTGGCATCCTATACGTGGCTATTGGACTTTGCTATAGTCCCACTAGTGCAAAGACATTTGCAGCACCTCTACCTGCATTGCACACTCCAACTCATTATAACTAAGCCATTATACTAGCAAACACTCAGTGTACCTAGTGGCATCCTATACGTGGCTATTGGACTTTGCTATAGTCACACTAGTGCAAAGACATTTGCAGAGCGCGTCTGCCTGCATTGCACACTCCAACTCATTATAACTAAGCCATTATATTAGCAAACACTCAGTGTACCTAGTGGCATCCTATACGTGGCTATTGGACTTTGCTATAGTCACACTAGTGCAAAGACATTTGCAGAGCGCGTCTGCCTGCATTGCACACTCCAACTCATTATAACTAAGCCATTATACTAGCAAACACTCAGTGTACCTAGTGGCATCCTATACGTGGCTATTGGACTTTGCTATAGTCACACTAGTGCAAAGACATTTGCAGAGCGCGTCTGCCTGCATTGCACACTCCAACTCATTATAACTAAGCCATTATACTAGCAAACACTCAGTGTACCTAGTGGCATCCTAAACGTGGCTATTGGACTTTGCTATAGTCACACTAGTGCAAAGACATTTGCAGAGCGCGTCTGCCTGCATTGCACACTCCAACTCATTATAACTAAGCCATTATACTAGCAAACACTCAGTGTACCTAGTGGCATCCTATACGTGGCTATTGGACTTTGCTATAGTCCCACTAGTGCAAAGACATTTGCAGCACCTCTACCTGCATTGCACACTCCAACTCATTATAACTAAGCCATTATACTAGCAAACACTCAGTGTACCTAGTGGCATCCTATACGTGGCTATTGGACTTTGCTATAGTCACACTAGTGCAAAGACATTTGCAGAGCGCGTCTGCCTGCATTGCACACTCCAACTCATTATAACTAAGCCATTATACTAGCAAACACTCAGTGTACCTAGTGGCATCCTATACGTGGCTATTGGACTTTGCTATAGTCACACTAGTGCAAAGACATTTGCAGCACCTCTACCTGCATTGCACACTCCAACTCATTATAACTAAGCCATTATACTAGCAAACACTCAGTGTACCTAGTGGCATCCTAAACGTGGCTATTGGACTTTGCTATAGTCACACTAGTGCAAAGACATTTGCAGAGCGCGTCTGCCTGCATTGCACACTCCAACTCATTATAACTAAGCCATTATACTAGCAAACACTCAGTGTACCTAGTGGCATCCTATACGTGGCTATTGGACTTTGCTATAGTCCCACTAGTGCAAAGACATTTGCAGCACCTCTACCTGCATTGCACACTCCAACTCATTATAACTAAGCCATTATACTAGCAAACACTCAGTGTACCTAGTGGCATCCTATACGTGGCTATTGGACTTTGCTATAGTCACACTAGTGCAAAGACATTTGCAGAGCGCGTCTGCCTGCATTGCACACTCCAACTCATTATAACTAAGCCATTATACTAGCAAACACTCAGTGTACCTAGTGGCATCCTATACGTGGCTATTGGACTTTGCTATAGTCCCACTAGTGCAAAGACATTTGCAGCACCTCTACCTGCATTGCACACTCCAACTCATTATAACTAAGCCATTATACTAGCAAACACTCAGTGTACCTAGTGGCATCCTATACGTGGCTATTGGACTTTGCTATAGTCACACTAGTGCAAAGACATTTGCAGAGCGCGTCTGCCTGCATTGCACACTCCAACTCATTATAACTAAGCCATTATACTAGCAAACACTCAGTGTACCTAGTGGCATCCTATACGTGGCTATTGGACTTTGCTATAGTCACACTAGTGCAAAGACATTTGCAGCACCTCTACCTGCATTGCACACTCCAACTCATTATAACTAAGCCATTATACTAGCAAACACTCAGTGTACCTAGTGGCATCCTAAACGTGGCTATTGGACTTTGCTATAGTCACACTAGTGCAAAGACATTTGCAGAGCGCGTCTGCCTGCATTGCACACTCCAACTCATTATAACTAAGCCATTATACTAGCAAACACTCAGTGTACCTAGTGGCATCCTATACGTGGCTATTGGACTTTGCTATAGTCCCACTAGTGCAAAGACATTTGCAGAGCGCGTCTGCCTGCATTGCACACTCCAACTCATTATAACTAAGCCATTATACTAGCAAACACTCAGTGTACCTAGTGGCATCCTATACGTGGCTATTGGACTTTGCTATAGTCCCACTAGTGCAAAGACATTTGCAGAGCGCGTCTGCCTGCATTGCACACTCCAACTCATTATAACTAAGCCATTATACTAGCAAACACTCAGTGTACCTAGTGGCATCCTAAACGTGGCTATTGGACTTTGCTATAGTCACACTAGTGCAAAGACATTTGCAGAGCGCGTCTGCCTGCATTGCACACTCCAACTCATTATAACTAAGCCATTATACTAGCAAACACTCAGTGTACCTAGTGGCATCCTATACGTGGCTATTGGACTTTGCTATAGTCCCACTAGTGCAAAGACATTTGCAGCACCTCTACCTGCATTGCACACTCCAACTCATTATAACTAAGCCATTATACTAGCAAACACTCAGTGTACCTAGTGGCATCCTATACGTGGCTATTGGACTTTGCTAAAGTCACACTAGTGCAAAGACATTTGCAGAGCGCGTCTGCCTGCATTGCACACTCCAACTCATTATAACTAAGCCATTATACTAGCAAACACTCAGTGTACCTAGTGGCATCCTATACGTGGCTGTTGGACTTTGCTATAGTCACACTAGTGCAAAGACATTTGCAGAGCGCGTCTGCCTGCATTGCACACTCCAACTCATTATAACTAAGCCATTATACTAGCAAACACTCAGTGTACCTAGTGGCATCCTATACGTGGCTATTGGACTTTGCTATAGTCACACTAGTGCAAAGACATTTGCAGAGCGCGTCTGCCTGCATTGCACACTCCAACTCATTATAACTAAGCCATTATACTAGCAAACACTCAGTGTACCTAGTGGCATCCTATACGTGGCTATTGGACTTTGCTATAGTCACACTAGTGCAAAGACATTTGCAGAGCGCGTCTGCCTGCATTGCACACTCCAACTCATTATAACTAAGCCATTATACTAGCAAACACTCAGTGTACCTAGTGGCATCCTATACGTGGCTATTGGACTTTGCTATAGTCCCACTAGTGCAAAGACATTTGCAAAGCGCGTCTGCCTGCATTGCACACTCCAACTCATTATAACTAAGCCATTATACTAGCAAACACTCAGTGTACCTAGTGGCATCCTAAACGTGGCTATTGGACTTTGCTATAGTCACACCAGTGCAAAGACATTTGCAGAGCGCGTCTGCCTGCATTGCACACTCCAACTCATTATAACTAAGTCATTATACTAGCAAACACTCAGTGTACCTAGTGGCATCCTATACGTGGCTATTGGACTTTGCTATAGTCCCACTAGTGCAAAGACATTTGCAGCACCTCTACCTGCATTGCACACTCCAACTCATTATAACTAAGCCATTATACTAGCAAACACTCAGTGTACCTAGTGGCATCCTATACGTGGCTATTGGACTTTGCTATAGTCCCACTAGTGCAAAGACATTTGCAGCACCTCTACCTGCATTGCACACTCCAACTCATTATAACTAAGCCATTATACTAGCAAACACTCAGTGTACCTAGTGGCATCCTATAAGTGGCTATTGGACTTTGCTATAGTCCCACTAGTGCAAAGACATTTGCAGCACCTCTACCTGCATTGCACACTCCAACTCATTATAACTAAGCCATTATACTAGCAAACACTCAGTGTACCTAGTGGCATCCTATACGTGGCTATTGGACTTTGCTATAGTCACACTAGTGCAAAGACATTTGCAGAGCGCGTCTGCCTGCATTGCACACTCCAACTCATTATAACTAAGCCATTATACTAGCAAACACTCAGTGTACCTAGTGGCATCCTATACGTGGCTATTGGACTTTGCTATAGTCACACTAGTGCAAAGACATTTGCAGAGCGCGTCTGCCTGCATTGCACACTCCAACTCATTATAACTAAGCCATTATACTAGCAAACACTCAGTGTACCTAGTGGCATCCTATACGTGGCTATTGGACTTTGCTATAGTCACACTAGTGCAAAGACATTTGCAGAGCGCGTCTGCCTGCATTGCACACTCCAACTCATTATAACTAAGCCATTATACTAGCAAACACTCAGTGTACCTAGTGGCATCCTATACGTGGCTATTGGACTTTGCTATAGTCACACTAGTGCAAAGACATTTGCAGAGCGCGTCTGCCTGCATTGCACACTCCAACTCATTATAACTAAGCCATTATACTAGCAAACACTCAGTGTACCTTGTGGCATCCTATACGTGGCTATTGGACTTTGCTATAGTCACACTAGTGCAAAGACATTTGCAGAGCGCGTCTGCCTGCACTGCACACTCCAACTCATTATAACTAAGCCATTATACTAGCAAACACTCAGTGTACCTAGTGGCATCCTATACGTGGCTATTGGACTTTGCTATAGTCACACTAGTGCAAAGACATTTGCAGCACCTCTACCTGCATTGCACACTCCAACTCATTATAACTAAGCCATTATACTAGCAAACACTCAGTGTACCTAGTGGCATCCTAAACGTGGCTATTGGACTTTGCTATAGTCACACTAGTGCAAAGACATTTGCAGAGCGCGTCTGCCTGCATTGCACACTCCAACTCATTATAACTAAGCCATTATACTAGCAAACACTCAGTGTACCTAGTGGCATCCTATACGTGGCTATTGGACTTTGCTATAGTCCCACTAGTGCAAAGACATTTGCAGAGCGCGTCTGCCTGCATTGCACACTCCAACTCATTATAACTAAGCCATTATACTAGCAAACACTCAGTGTACCTAGTGGCATCCTATACGTGGCTATTGGACTTTGCTATAGTCACACTAGTGCAAAGACATTTGCAGAGCGCGTCTGCCTGCATTGCACACTCCAACTCATTATAACTAAGCCATTATACTAGCAAACACTCAGTGTACCTAGTGGCATCCTAAACGTGGCTATTGGACTTTGCTATAGTCCCACTAGTGCAAAGACATTTGCAGAGCGCGTCTGCCTGCATTGCACACTCCAACTCATTATAACTAAGCCATTATACTAGCAAACACTCAGTGTACCTAGTGGCATCCTATACGTGGCTATTGGACTTTGCTATAGTCACACTAGTGCAAAGACATTTGCAGAGCGCGTCTGCCTGCATTGCACACTCCAACTCATTATAACTAAGCCATTATACTAGCAAACACTCAGTGTACCTAGTGGCATCCTAAACGTGGCTATTGGACTTTGCTATAGTCACACTAGTGCAAAGACATTTGCAGAGCGCGTCTGCCTGCATTGCACACTCCAACTCATTATAACTAAGCCATTATACTAGCAAACACTCAGTGTACCTAGTGGCATCCTATACGTGGCTATTGGACTTTGCTATAGTCCCACTAGTGCAAAGACATTTGCAGCACCTCTACCTGCATTGCACACTCCAACTCATTATAACTAAGCCATTATACTAGCAAACACTCAGTGTACCTAGTGGCATCCTATACGTGGCTATTGGACTTTGCTATAGTCCCACTAGTGCAGAGACATTTGCAGCACCTCTACCTGCATTGCACACTCCAACTCATTATAACTAAGCCATTATACTAGCAAACACTCAGTGTACCTAGTGGCATCCTATACGTGGCTATTGGACTTTGCTATAGTCACACTAGTGCAAAGACATTTGCAGAGCGCGTCTGCCTGCATTGCACACTCCAACTCATTATAACTAAGCCATTATACTAGCAAACACTCAGTGTACCTAGTGGCGTCCTATACGTGGCTATTGGACTTTGCTATAGTCACACTAGTGCAAAGACATTTGCAGAGCGCGTCTGCCTGCATTGCACACTCCAACTCATTATAACTAAGCCATTATACTAGCAAACACTCAGTGTACCTAGTGGCATCCTATACGTGGCTATTGGACTTTGCTATAGTCACACTAGTGCAAAGACATTTGCAGAGCGCTTCTGCCTGCATTGCACACTCCAACTCATTATAACTAAGCCATTATACTAGCAAACACTCAGTGTACCTAGTGGCATCCTATACGTGGCTATTGGACTTTGCTATAGTCCCACTAGTGCAAAGACATTTGCAGCACCTCTACCTGCATTGCACACTCCAACTCATTATAACTAAGCCATTATACTAGCAAACACTCAGTGTACCTAGTGGCATCCTATACGTGGCTATTGGACTTTGCTATAGTCACACTAGTGCAAAGACATTTGCAGAGCGCGTCTGCCTGCATTGCACACTCCAACTCATTATAACTAAGCCATTATACTAGCAAACACTCAGTGTACCTAGTGGCATCCTATACGTGGCTATTGGACTTTGCTATAGTCACACTAGTGCAAATACATTTGCAGCACCTCTACCTGCATTGCACACTCCAACTCATTATAACTAAGCCATTATACTAGCAATTTTTGCTGCCAGTTTGAGGGCCGTAGTTGCATTGTCAGGGATATTTATTCTTTATTATTCTGCTGTTAATAAAGCTAGACCACCACTGCAATCTACACCACCTCTCAATTTTTACTACCACATTTTCAGTCCACAATCTTGTCGCAATCAACATGAGTGGCAAAATGACAGATGCTGGTGGAAAGGGGAAGAGGCGTGGTGGAAAAAGCAAAAAAGGTTTTGTCCGTGGGGAAGGTGGCAAAGCTCCATTATCATCTGCTGAAGATAGACCATCTACCAGCAAAAGTAAGATGTCTACTACTTACCGTGGACAATCCGATGTGCTCCCTTTTTTACGGACACGAACAACAGGAACAAAGGTAGATGATGGGCAAAAAAGGAAAATGCTTGAATGGATCTCAAGTGGTCCAAAAAGTGCCCTCTCAGCCACTTCAAGTACCGCATCCAAAAAACACCAGTCCTCTGAGTTGTCATCCCAATCAAACTTGCTTTCTCCCAGCTCTGAAGTCTCCATCAGCCCTGCACAGTATGGTGGAACTGAGATGGCTGAGTCTGCAGAGCTGTTCAGTCACACTATAGCCTGGGAATCAGAGGTCTGCTCCCAAGCTACAGTGAGTACAGAACAGGAAATGGTCTGCAGTGATGCCCAGAACCTTTGTGACACTGATTCAGGCCGTGAGGACCAAGTTTCTGAGCATAATGTTGACCCTTTGTCACAAACTGTAACACCTGTGGTTATAGACAATGAGGAACATACTGATGAAGATGAGACGCAGATACCCGATTGGGATGACAACTTAAATATTCGGTCAGGGCAAGAAGAGGCTCGGTCTGAGGGGGAGGGGAGTGCAAACACAACAATTGATGATGAAGTTCTAGATCCCACCTACTGTCAACCCCCAGTCAGGCACTCGAGGAGGTCAACAGAGGCGGTGGAGGAGGATGCAACCGACGACGAAGTTACCTTGCGCCTTCCTGGACAGAGTCGGAGCACTGGTAGCACGTCTACACCTGCATCCTCAGCCACCACTCTGCCTATGAGCATTATTCGGGGTGGATCAACAGGTCGCATGGCCTCTAAGCCTTGCCTAGCCTGGTCCTTTTTTGACATAGAAAAAGATCGCCCAAATTATGTGATCTGTAAACTTTGTCATGATTCTCTTAGTAGAGGTCAAAACCTCAGCAGTTTGACAACTTCTTCCATGAATCGTCACATGAATAAATATCATAGGTCCCGGTGGGAAGCTCACCGTGCTGCAATGCGGCCTAGCGGAGCGAACCATCCACCGCCTGCCCCTTCCAGTGCATCCGCGCGCTCTTCATCTTCTAGGACTGTGGGGACAGCTGTCACACCTGTTTTTCAACCCACAACTTCCACCACTGTAACCGCAACAGGCAGTTTGCTTGGTAGGTCGTCAGTTGTTTTGGAAGGGGAAACAAGTGAGTGTGTACAGCTCTCTCAGACATCGATAGCACCAACTTTGGATGAAGGCAACATCATGTCTCCGCCTGCACTTTCCTCACAAACCTGCATTTTTCCAGGGACACCCTACTCAACACCGTCTACACACAGCAGCCAGATCTCTGTCCCTCAGATGTGGACAAATAAAAGGCCATTTCCTGCGACCCATGACAAAGCTAAGAGGTTGACTCTATCCCTCTGTAAGCTGTTGGCTACAGAAATGCTGCCTTTCCGCCTAGTGGACACACAGGATTTTAGAGACCTTATGTCTGTCGCTGTGCCCCAGTACCAGATGCCTAGTCGCCACTACTTTTCTAAGAAAGGTGTGCCCGCGCTACACCAGCATGTCGCACACAACATCACCGCTTCATTGAGAAACTCTGTGTGTGAACAGGTGCATTTCACCACCGATACTTGGACCAGTAAGCATGGACAGGGACGTTACATGTCGCTCACTGGGCACTGGGTAACTATGGTGATAGATGGTGAAGGGTCTGCTGCACAAGTCTTGCCGTCCCCACAACTTGTGTGTAAATCCTCTGTCTGTCCAAGTTCCGCCACTGCTTCAGCATCCTCCACCTCATCTGGGTCCTCCACCTCCGCCCCAAGCCTGCCTGGTCAGGCCACCAGCGTTCTCACTGCGCAGAAGGAATCACGCACCCATCATTACTATGCTGGCAGCAGAGCGCAACGGCATCAGGCGGTCTTTAGCTTGACATGTCTTGGGAATAAGAGTCACACAGCTGAGGAGTTGTGGTCAGCTCTGCGGTCTGAGTTTAATAAATGGTTGTCTCCACTCAACCTGCAGCCTGGTAAGGCCGTGTGCGACAATGCTGCAAACCTGGGTGCGGCCCTTCGCCTGGGCAAGGTGACACACGTACCTTGTATGGCTCACGTGGTGAACCTTGTCGTGCAGCAATTTTTAACACAGTATCCCGGCCTAGATGGCCTTCTGAACAGGGCACGAAAACTGTCTGCTCACTTCCGCCGTTCAAGCGCCGCAGCTGAGCGACTTGCATCGCTCCAGAAGTCTTTCGGCCTGCCGGTTCATCGCCTGAAATGCGATGTGGCGACACGCTGGAATTCAACTCTCCACATGTTACAGCGACTGTGGCAGCACCGCCGTGCCCTGGTGCAATACGTCATGACGTATAGCCTGGGCCAACGAGATGCAGAGGTGGGGCAGATCACCCTGATGGAGTGGTCTCAGATCAAGGACCTATGCACCCTTCTGCACAGTTTCGACATGGCGACGAATATGTTTAGCGCTGACAATGCCATTATCAGCATGACGATTCCAGTCATTTACATGCTGGAACACACGCTAAACACTATTCGGAGTCAGGGGGTGGGACAACAGGAAGGGGATGAACTACAGGAGGATTCATATGCGCAAGACACAACAACATCACCAAGGTCCAGACGTTCATCATCACCAAGGCGCCAAGCATGGCAGCATGGGGGACAGGGATCAACAAGGGCACATGGTAGCAGGCGAGATGTTGAGGAGGGTGCAGGAGGACATGAAGAAATGGAGGACGAACTGTCCATGGACATGGAAGACTCAGCAGATGAGGGAGACCTTGGTCAAATTTCAGTTGAAAGAGGTTGGGGGGAGATGTCAGAGGAAGAAAGAACGGTTAGCACCTCTATGTCACAAACACAGCGTGGACTTGGTCCGCATGGCTGCGCAAGACACATGAGTGCCTTCTTGTTGCACTACCTCCAACATGACCCTCGTATTGTCAAAATTAGAAGTGATGATGACTACTGGCTTGCCACACTATTAGATCCCCGGTACAAGTCCAAATTTTGTGACATAATTCCAGCCATAGAAAGGGACGCACGTATGCAAGAGTATCAGCAGAAGCTGTTACTCGATCTTAGATCCGCTTTTCCACCAAACAACCGTGCAGGTGCAGGGAGTGAATCTCCCAGTTGTAACTTGACAAACATGGGACGGTCTCGTCATCTTCAACAGTCTACACGTACCAGTAGGACCGTATCTGGTGCTGGTAACAGCAATTTTATGGAATCTTTTCATAATTTATTTAGACCCTACATTGCAAGGCCACCAGAGACAACAAGTCTGACACATAGTCAACGGCTGGAGAGGATGATACAGGAGTATCTCCAAATGAACATCGATGCCATGAGTTTGCAAATGGAGCCTTGCTCCTTTTGGGCTTCAAACCTCGAAAAATGGCCAGAGCTCTCAACTTACGCCTTGGAGATTTTGTCGTGTCCAGCTGCCAGCGTTGTCTCTGAACGTGTCTTCAGTGCTGCTGGGTGTGTGCTGACAGATAAGCGCACGCGTCTGTCCAGTGACAATGTGAAATAAACTGTGGAAAGAAAAAGCGCAATAGGGTCTTACCCGGTATATATCCGGGAAAAAATTAAAGGGAATGCACTCACCTTCAGTAGTTGTGACAGTCACAACTACTATAAAATCTTATTTTGTAGAGATGAAGTCTGCTGCAGCCCCCGTGGTTGATAACAGAGAACAATAGAGAAGGGGTTTTATGCCGCGCTGTTCATCAGGAAGGAGGACAAAGAGATGGTCAATGTTCCTTTATTGTAGCTTGTTGTCTTTTTTTTTTTTTTTTTTTTTTTTTTTAGATGGTCAATGTTCCTTTATTGTAGCTTGTTGTCTACGCGTTTCAGGAGCTCTGCTCCCTTCATCAGGACATACAGTACAAAAAAAACATATCTGCAGTTGATCCTAGGATCCCAGCATATATACAACCCAGAAAAAAGAAAAAAATGTCAAGCCACACCCCCAAAATAAAAAAATTGGCGGGTAGGAATGACGCATGTAACAGCACACACATTTACATGTATAAAAGGCAAAGAAAAGAGGGGAAAACAATAGATAATGGTATAAAAATATGTTATAAAATATTCATGCAAAAAAATGTTTTATTATCCACAATTAAAAAATTCTAAAAATCAGGACTCATGGGTTAAAAAACAAGTGTCTGTTTTACTTTGTTTTGGAACCAGCAGTTTTACGGGGTTAAAGTGTGGAGGTAGATAATCTCCTCGTACGTGCCACTGGGGATTTTACAGGGAATGTCTGCAAAAAACAACATCGTAGATCATCAGGAAAAAGAGGAAAACTATTTGGAGGAATTTTATCAATGAAACCATGATTGAAAGACGTTCAGGATTCTCCCTCATTCAAAAAATAAAAAAACAGTCACAGCAGTCATTTATATCAAGCGGGTAACAGAGCCCAAGTGTAAAACTCGGCTCTGTGAACCTTGCCTGAACCCGGGGTGAGCTGAGTTCAGGTTATAATAATGGCATCGCGTGGAAGCGAGTGCCAGAGTACAAGACCTAGAATTGTCTCAATGAGCCGTCCCCAGGACGACGTAACCACAGGTCTGAATTCCTCGACAGCACCGCACATAAGCAGTGTTGCTATTGACAGGGATTCAGGCCAGTGGTGTCTAAAGCCGTGCGACAACATCAGTAAGCTGCAGATTAAACATAGGACAGCCGGCTGTATACTATTAGCAGGATTCTTATCAATGAATCCCCAGTTAAAACACACCCAGGAGAGAAAACAAATACTGACACAACCATTTATATCAAACGGGTGACAGAGCCCAAGAAAAGAAACTGGCTCTGTGAACCGCATCCGCACCAAGGGTGAACTGAGTTCAGATTATAGTAATGGTACCAGGTGAAAATGAGAGTTAAAGTACAGGATCTAGAAATTGCCTCAGTGAGCTGTCTCCAGGACATCATGCAACAGGTCTGGATTCCTCGATAGCACCACATTTATGCAGTAGTGCTACCGACAGTGATCCAGGCCAGTGGTGTCCGAGATCGTGTGACAACCTCAATAGGCTGCAAGGGAATTAATGAAAAACAAGCAGCTGGCCGTCTGTTGATCCTGGGGGCAAAGCTTATGTCCCAGGACCAGCAGAGAAGAGGGAAAAAAAGGGAAAAAAAGGGACATAGATCTACAATCTATATCCCCGCATATCACTCAACCAATTCATATACAGACTATTTTGGTCTATTAATCAGCAAATATGATCTCACCAAGAAAAGGGGGAAGGCACAAGTTAAAATCAAGGGACACTGATATATGACAGTAACAAATGTATGTATATAATAGATACCAACCTTCAATTTTTTTCTTTTTTTAAAAATTTAAATTAAAAATTGCTTTTAAAAGGGATGGAGGGGGGGGGGTAGGACTTTACTCAGGGGTCTATTAGTGAAACAAATCCGTGACCTCATTGAGACCCACTGGTTTCAAGGTGTTGAGTTTGTAAATCCAGTAGGTCTCTTTTCTATTCAAGGCTTCCACTCGATTATGTATCTGAAGGGGGATATGGTCGATAGGGGTGACCCTAATTTTTGCTTTTTTACCATGTTTGACTGTGGTATGTCTAGACAGTCCATGAAACATGAAACCAATTTTGATGTTGTGCCTGTGGGAATTGATCCGGTTATGCAGTTCCTGCACCGTTCTTCCCACATACAATTTCCCGCATTCACATTCAATTAGATAAATCACAAATGTAGATTGACAAGTGAGGTGGACTCTAATGGGAAAGGAGTCTTCTCCTGAAGAGGATTTAAAAATGGATCTATTGTGTGAAATTGATTTACAGCATAAGCAATTCCTCATGAAACATTTATAGGATCCTGCATTCATATTAGGATTATGTATTTTATTCTTTATTGTAAGAGCTTTTGCTCTACTTGGGGCTATGATGCTCTTTAGGTTAGGGGCTCTCCTGAAAGTAATCCCTGGTTTTTCAGGAATAACCCCCTTTAAAAAAGGGTCGTTAAGAAGTATACCCCAATGTCTAGACAAGATTTCCTTTATCCGATCACTCTCTCTACTGAAAGTGGTAAGGAAATTAGAAGTGAAATCCTTATTGATAGTTATAATGGGCTTTCTACTGGGTTTAATTAAATCTGCTTGTTTGAGCAGTTTAGTGTCCTTAAAAGCCTTCTTAATGAGTGACATAGGGTATTCTTTTTCTATAAACCTATTTCTCATGATATTGGCTTGTACATGAAAGTCATCATCAGAGGTACAGTTCCTCCTAATTATTTTGTATTGGTTATTAGGTATATTTGTGAGCCATTTTTTATAGTGGCCACTGGAAAATTGGATATACCCATTACAATCTACTTTTTTGAAGAATGTTTTAGTAATAATCTCCCCCTCGCGATGTGTCAGGGTCAGATCCAGAAAGTCTATTTGATCTTTCTGTACTACCGATGAGAATGTAAGGCCCCAATTGTTATTGTCCAAATGTTTTATAAAATCAGGGACATTATTGTTACTGTTGTCCCATATCAATATCAGATCATCAATATACCTCTTATATAAAATGATATGTTTAGAAAAGGGGGAATTATAGATGAATAACTGCTCAAATAGCCCCATAAATAAATTTGCAAAGGTTGGTGCTACCTTCGAGCCCATTGCAGTCCCACATCTCTGATGATATATAGTATCCATAAAAGTAAAGTAATTATTGGTTAAAATAAATTGCATCCCTTTTAAGATGAACTTTTTTTGCTGAAATGGTAGCCTATCATCAATTAATAGGAATTGTTTAAAGCATTCTAGTCCCAGTTTGTGTGAAATGTTTGTATACAAGGCAGAGACATCCAAGGTAATAAACACATAAGAATCCCCCCAAGGGATTTCCCTTATGAATTGTATAAGGTGTGCAGAGTCGCGGAGATAGCTTTTGAGCCTAATGACGTGAATGCTCATAATTTGGTCAATATACGCTGCTAATTTTACAGTCAGAGAATCTATTCCAGATATGATAGGTCTACCTGGAGGATTAATGGGGTCTTTGTGGACCTTAGGGAGATGATAATAGAACGCCATTTTTGGACATTTGTTTTCTAAAAACTTTTTTTCATTGTCATTAAGTAAATTATTTTTAATGGCCTCCTGTAAGAGTGTTTGATACTCAATGATGGCTTTATTATACCTTTCCTGACCAGAAACCTCATAGTGAATGGTGTTAAATAGATTTCTCAGCGCTTCTCTGATATATGCTTCCTTGTCCTGCAGGACTACTCCCCCACCCTTATCAGCAGGTCTGATGATAAGGTTATGGTTCCCTTTAAGGGTTTTTATTGCCCTATGTTCACCAATGGTCAGATTGTGCAGACCCGATTTTTTATTAGCTTTTAGTTTCTTTATATCCTCTAATACTAGATCACTAAACGTTTTTATATGATGTCCTTTACTGTTTAGAGGGTAAAATTTTGAGTTGAGTCTGAGGTCAGTATGTAAAAATTTATCTGAAATGTCCCTTTTCTCTGAAGTCTCAGGCTTATGTATTTGAAAATGTCGAGTTAATGTGATTTTTCTTATAAACCTCTGTACGTCCAAATATAATTCAAATTCGTCAGAGGAAAAATCAGGGCAAAAATATAGTCCTTTTTTTAGTACCTTAAGTTCGTTTTCTGTAAGATCATGACTAGAGAGATTAAAAATGCCTGAAGTGTGGCTTGGGGGTATTAGTTTTTCTTTTCTTTTTTGTTGGACCCTGTCACCTGCTCGGTTTCCTCTGTGGGATTTTTTCTTTTTCCCCCCCTTGAGGTTAGGTAGTTCGTTATGGGGCTTTGTATAGGGTTCTGGGTTGAAAACCTTCCAAGGGATAAAAAAGGTACACACATATTGTTCTTTTTGGTGTTATCAATGATGACCGTTTTAATGGGTTCGGCCCCAGAATTAGCACACTCAGTAGAGGACACATTAAGTGCAAATTGTGTGTCAGGTAAGGGGATATAATCCTCATGTGTGGATAAGTCCAACAAATCCATGAGGTCCATATCCTGCTCTCCTTCCCTAGATATTGTTGGAGTAGTGGTATCATCACTGATCAAAGGGGATTCTCTTTTCTTATTCTCTCGATTTGCATCTTTATTAATGCTAGTTGTCTTTTAGTCTCCTCAAAATCTTTAGGAATTTTAAGGGGTTCTGGTACCTTGAGTTTGTCAATATGGACAGTTATATCAGCTGTCTCCTTTGGAAGATCCATTAAGGATTTTCCAGTTGTGTCATTAATGATAGAGATACTATTTGCAGTTTTTTTTACTGGGTACAGGGGTATCTTTTGGAGCTTCCTTTTCCATATTAGTCGAAGGATTCCGTTTTTTATGGAATTTACTATTAAAAAAATTCCGATTATTACTATGACTTCTCTTTCTTTTGAAATTCTTGAGCTTATTGGTACTAAAAGGCCTTGGTGTAGATATATTCTCTTTTTGGTCAGTAGGGGGGGCAGTTTTGTTAATTTTATCTTGTCTGTCTCTCTGTAATTTCCTAGATTTTCTAAGGATGGTATCCTGTTCAAGTTGTGTTAATTTAGTATTGATATTGGAATTTAAAATTTTATATTCACAATGTAGGTCATATAGACCCAGCTCCTCATATACATCCGATATTTTAGCAGTAGCCTCTTTAGCTAAAATATCTCTTTTTTTATAGAGGCACTGTAACATCTCTTGCATACATTTCTGAAAAATATTGTCCCATTCCAAAGAAAAAGTTTTATCCAAGGGGAAAGGGGAATCTTTGTTCACTCTCAGACCCCTGGGGCATAGTTTTTCTTCCATATAAATCAGGAGGAACCTAGCGTCCAGACTGTAAAATAGTTCATCCTTGAGAAGATCCTCAAGACGTAGAAAAAGATTTCTCATATTAATACCGTCTTCTTCAGAATAGACATTGGTTAAATCAAGTTCAGGATCTATATTGTAAGCATCAGATGCACCTACTGTTTGTAGGATGAGTCTTTCTCTTGAAGAGAGACGTTGGTTGAAGTAGTCCATGATAGAAAGACACGACCCTTATGCTGCTATGTCCACCAGAAGAGCTGGTCTTGCCAGGTCCAGAAGGCACAAAGTGAAATAAACTGTGGAAAGAAAAAGCGCAATAGGGTCTTACCCGGTATATATCCGGGAAAAAATTAAAGGGAATGCACTCACCTTCAGTAGTTGTGACAGTCACAACTACTATAAAAGCTTATTTTGTAGAGATGAAGTCTGCTGCAGCCCCCGTGGTTGATAACAGAGAACAATAGAGAAGGGGTTTTATGCCGCGCTGTTCATCAGGAAGGAGGACAAAGAGATGGTCAATGTTCCTTTATTGTAGCTTGTTGTCTTTTTTTTTTTTTTTTTTTTTTTTAGATGGTCAATGTTCCTTTATTGTAGCTTGTTGTCTACGCGTTTCAGGAGCTCTGCTCCCTTCATCAGGACATACAGTACAAAAAAAACATATCTGCAGTTGATCCTAGGATCCCAGCATATATACAACCCAGAAAAAAGAAAAAAATGTCAAGCCACACCCCCAAAATAAAAAAATTGGCGGGTAGGAATGACGCATGTAACAGCACACACATTTACATGTATAAAAGGCAAAGAAAAGAGGGGAAAACAATAGATAATGGTATAAAAATATGTTATAAAATATTCATGCAAAAAAATGTTTTATTATCCACAATTAAAAAATTCTAAAAATCAGGACTCATGGGTTAAAAAACAAGTGTCTGTTTTACTTTGTTTTGGAACCAGCAGTTTTACGGGGTTAAAGTGTGGAGGTAGATAATCTCCTCGTACGTGCCACTGGGGATTTTACAGGGAATGTCTGCAAAAAACAACATCGTAGATCATCAGGAAAAAGAGGAAAACTATTTGGAGGAATTTTATCAATGAAACCATGATTGAAAGACGTTCAGGATTCTCCCTCATTCAAAAAATAAAAAAACAGTCACAGCAGTCATTTATATCAAGCGGGTAACAGAGCCCAAGTGTAAAACTCGGCTCTGTGAACCTTGCCTGAACCCGGGGTGAGCTGAGTTCAGGTTATAATAATGGCATCGCGTGGAAGCGAGTGCCAGAGTACAAGACCTAGAATTGTCTCAATGAGCCGTCCCCAGGACGACGTAACCACAGGTCTGAATTCCTCGACAGCACCGCACATAAGCAGTGTTGCTATTGACAGGGATTCAGGCCAGTGGTGTCTAAAGCCGTGCGACAACATCAGTAAGCTGCAGATTAAACATAGGACAGCCGGCTGTATACTATTAGCAGGATTCTTATCAATGAATCCCCAGTTAAAACACACCCAGGAGAGAAAACAAATACTGACACAACCATTTATATCAAACGGGTGACAGAGCCCAAGAAAAGAAACTGGCTCTGTGAACCGCATCCGCACCAAGGGTGAACTGAGTTCAGATTATAGTAATGGTACCAGGTGAAAATGAGAGTTAAAGTACAGGATCTAGAAATTGCCTCAGTGAGCTGTCTCCAGGACATCATGCAACAGGTCTGGATTCCTCGATAGCACCACATTTATGCAGTAGTGCTACCGACAGTGATCCAGGCCAGTGGTGTCCGAGATCGTGTGACAACCTCAATAGGCTGCAAGGGAATTAATGAAAAACAAGCAGCTGGCCGTCTGTTGATCCTGGGGGCAAAGCTTATGTCCCAGGACCAGCAGAGAAGAGGGAAAAAAAGGGAAAAAAAGGGACATAGATCTACAATCTATATCCCCGCATGACAATGTGGACAGGCTGACGTTCATCAAAATGAACAAGTCATGGATCCAGAAGGAATTTACAACCCCTGTGTCATCCTGGGGAGAGTAAATGCTTGTGGATTTGGAATGTGCTTGATGCAAATCTAGCTGTGAAGTGTACAACTAGGGCACAAGTGCTGCCACTGAATGGGTGGGTGTGTGGGGCACAATTTTTGGAAAAAAAGGGAGACTCTGCTTGGAGTAACCCTTGCTTGCTGTGTTTTTAAAAGAAGCCAAGATGAACAGATCTGGGATCAGGAAAGACTTTGCTACCTACCCTGGTGTCATCCTGGGGACGGTTAATTATAGCGTATTTTTGAATGTGCTTGATGCAAATCTAGCTGTGAAGTGTACAACTAGGGCACAAGTGCTGCCACTGAATGGGTGGGTGTGTGTGGGGCACAATTTTTGGAAAAAAAGGGAGACTCCGCTTGGAGTAACCCTTGCTTACATTGTTTTTAAAAGAAGCCAAGATGAACAAGTCATGGTTCAGCAAAGACTTTATCTACCTACCCCGGTGTCATGCTGGGGACGGTTAATTATGGCGTATTTTTGAATGTGCTTGATGCAAATCTAAACATCCTGTTTGCAACTAGGGCCCAAGTGCTGCCACTGATGGGGTGGGTGTCTGTGTGGCCCAATTTTTGGAAAAAAGGGAGACTCCGCTTGGAGTAACCCTTGCTTGCTGTGTTTTTAAAAGAAGCCAAGATGAACAGATCTGGGATCAGGAAAGACTTTGCTACCTACCCTGGTGTCATCCTGGGGACGGTTAATTATGGCGTATTTTTGAATGTGCTTGATGCAAATCTAGCTGTGAAGTGTACAACTAGGGCACAAGTGCTGCCACTGAATGGGTGGGTGTGTGTGGGGCACAATTTTTGGAAAAAAAGGGAGACTCCGCTTGGAGTAACCCTTGCTTACATTGTTTTTAAAAGAAGCCAAGATGAACAAGTCATGGTTCAGCAAAGACTTTATCTACCTACCCCGGTGTCATGCTGGGGACGGTTAATTATGGCGTATTTTTGAATGTGCTTGATGCAAATCTAAACATCCTGTTTGCAACTAGGGCCCAAGTGCTGCCACTGATGGGGTGGGTGTCTGTGTGGCCCAATTTTTGGAAAAAAGGGAGACTCCGCTTGGAGTAACCCTTGCTTGCTGTGTTTTTAAAAGAAGCCAAGATGAACAGATCTGGGATCAGGAAAGACTTTGCTACCTACCCTGGTGTCATCCTGGGGACGGTTAATTATGGCGTATTTTTGAATGTGCTTGATGCAAATCTAGCTGTGAAGTGTACAACTAGGGCACAAGTGCTGCCACTGAATGGGTGGGTGTGTGTGGGGCACAATTTTTGGAAAAAAAGGGAGACTCCGCTTGGAGTCACCTTGCGGTGTTTTACATGACTTTAGAAGGGCGTGCCATGCCTATATCTGTGTCTCCTCCTCTTTTTCCTTGTCCAGCTCTTTTGTTTTTGCATAAGTATATGTCCTTGTCACTTTCACATGTGTTTGTGTTGTGTTGTGAGTTGTTTGTGACTTTTTGGACACCTTTGAGGGTGTTTTCTAGGTGTTTTTATGTGTTTGTGATTGCCTGCCATTGTTTCCTATGCAGTTCGAGTTCGGTTCGTCGAACGTTCGACGAGCCGAACTCGAACGGGACCCCGTTCGGCGAACCGACCTCGAGCCGAACCGGGACCAGTTCGCTCATCTCTAGACAGGACAGCTCAGTTAGCAACCCAATGCGTATTGTTGTAGCTGTTCTGTTTTGTCACAAGTCAGCTTATGGGATCACCAGTGAGGTCCTCTGAATTAGGCCTCTTCAGACCTAATCAAGATCGAGCGCTCGGAGAAAAAAGACCTGCATCCATGTGGGCATGATCAATTTCTTCTGTTTATTTAACCAAAGTACAGTTTATTTATACCATTTACAGATCAATGTGATATTGCAAAATAAAGCTTCTAGCTGGACTTTACAAGTTTGCTCATATGACCTTTAAGTTTTAGCAAAACAAAAATGTAGAGTCATGCATATGAGATAAGAAGAAGATAAGAAGAACATTTAGAGACAATAATAATCCTTGAGACTGTCTCTTATTCCGTAGGCTCCATGACTATAAACTACCATCAGATATACCTACTAATAACAATAAATCTTTAATGAAGAAATAGAGAAACTATTAACCCTTCTATATCAATTTCCCCCTTTTGTAAATGGTATAACCTTCACTACAGGGTCAGTAGGCATCCAAACAGGAGCTGCTGGCTCATGGGCCTAGTACCCATGAGGGGTCTTCCTACCACTTCACCCATCCACCCTCAGTGTGGACACCTACTCCCGGTCAGCAGAGGCCATTTGGGGTCCGTAGTAAACTACAGAGTGTTCAATGCTGGGACTCTTAGAACATACATTATTCATTAGTTTAGGTAATGCATATATCAATGTTTTTACAGCTATATAAAGCAGTAGACAGAACAACAATATTTGCATACAGGTTTGTATAATGCCAGAAACCCAACCTGCTAGGCCCTTAAACCAATTGGCTGGATTCATAAAAGAAAATGTATTTCCCCACCAGGAGTCCTTGTTGGCATCGTGCTCTTTTAACCATTTATCCCTAAGTTCACTTGTTTTCTGTATATCTGCTCTAACCTGGAGGTTGCCTGCAGGGTCAATGTAATGGCAACAGGCAGGACCAATTATTTGACACATTCCGCCGTCTTTTGCTGTCACAAAGTCTAGCACTATAGTATGCTGGTTAGTGACTACAATTAATTGTTTTTGTATAGCATTGGTAGCATTTAGAATCTCAAGAACCCGAAAAAATTTGATCATCCAGGTAGTCAGTGGACTCTACTAGCTTGTCCCACATTTGCATTAAGAAAGGGTGTATGAAAATAGCACTAAATACCTTATTTGCTTTTCCCATTTCTACTACATGAGGCCTACCATTTGGCCGGGGTTTATTATCTGCTGCTCGTTTATACAAGGTATGAATTGGGACAGCTGCTACATCTACTTTACTATGAGGAACTATGAAAGTGGCAGGTGTAAGTCTGGCAAGTGTGCAAACCCCTCTCATGTCAGGGCTCACCCACTTGTGAGCACGATTCCCACAAACCAAAAACACTCCCTCTGGGAAAATACAAAAGTGAGTTTGACTTTGTACACAATAAAGCAGATTCAGAAGCCCCTTCATGACTTTATGAGCACACCATGTATTGTTCATTTGTTTTCCGGTCATACCCGAGATACAGCTACCCCGCTCCCTCCTAAAAGTCCGTCTAATAAATGATGATGTACAGCCCTCAATACCCTTCTGATATACTGTCTCATTGTCCTTGGTTAAGTCATGTGTATGTATATAGAAACAGTTATTGTCTTTTCCACAATTTCCAACACCATTGTATTGAAGACTGAACCATAATCCATCATGAGGAATGGGGCCCGAATGAGGAATCTTAGTCTTTATTTTGGCAATTATGCCCTTGTCTGAATCGTATTCCATCCACCACGAGTATCCATCGGGTCGTGTGATATTTAGCTGGAACAAGGGTTTAGTGACCCATCCAAGTATAGTCAATGTAGCAGATACATCACGAGGTACATCTTCTCCCAAAAATCTAGATTGAGTCCAGGTTTCATTGTGTATACTGTCTGGTACCAACACCTCCTGTGGTTCCAGAGGTAAGGCTAAATAAGGCATAGTCTTTGAAGAAATAGGACTGTGTGTGCAGATCCAACAGTCTTTTGGCTTTTCTCCTTCCATGTCCTCAGTAAGAGAAATATGATGGCGAATGAGTTTATTATCCCAGTCCGTATTTAAAAGTTCGCTCAGTGTCTTTGTTTGGCGCAGCAACCCTGCTACACCTAGCAGGATAATTAGCAAAACTGTCATTCTGCCGGTGGAGTGACCTTTTTACAGTGACTGGCGTGGATCCAGGTGGGTTTTCCCTCAAGTTTCACTGAGGTGGATGTGGTCAGCTGGACTTGGAATGGGCCATCAAAGCGTGGATCTAGGCTCCTTCTCACGTGTCTGCGCACGACCACCCAATCACCTGGATTCAGCTGATGCACATCTGCACTTGCATTGGGATCTGGAATGGATGAAAAGACATGTTTATGCACCACATTAAGTCTTTCCTGTAAGGCCTGGACGTAGGCTGTCATAGTGCCGTGTTGCATCTGTAACACTTGTGGAAAGTAGAGACTTGTTTTTGGGGCACTACCAAAAAGGACTTCAAAAGGAGACAAGCCTGTCTTTCTATTTGGAGTGTGTCTGACTGAAAAGAGTGCCAGGGATAAGCACTCTACCCAATTCTTTCCTGTCTCTGCCATGGCCTTTTGAATTTTTAGTTTGTGTCCCGTTTAATCTCTCTACTTTTCCACTGGATGATAAGGGGTATGGAATGCCTGCTCTATTCCCAGAGCCTGCATAATGTCCCTCATTATTTCTCCAGTGAAGTGTGTACCCCTGTCACTTTCTATGGCTTCTGGGATGCCATACCGACAGACTAGTTCCTTCATCAGTTTTTCTGCAGTTGTTTTAGCATTTGCACATTTTACTGGATAGGCCTCAACCCATCCTGAGAAGAGATCTACACATACCAGGACGTATTCATACACTCCTACCTTGGGTAGTTGTATGTAGTCTATTTGCAGTCGTTGAAACGGGTAGAGCGGTCTGGGTGTTGCTGTCTTAGGGACTTTTACTGTTTTACCTGGGTTGTGTTGTGCGCAGATAATGCAGGATTGTACGTGTTTGGAGGCTACATAACTGAAGCCAGGAGCGATCCAGAAGGCATTCACCTGGTTACACATGTGACTTTTTGAGGCGTGAGTGGGGCCATGTGTTGCTTGTGCCATCATAGGGAACAGGGACCTTGGTAAACACAACCTATCCTTACTTTCCCATACTCCATTCGAGTTCAGCCCAGCTCCCATTTTCTCCCAGTGTTCCTTCTCTGTTTGGGCAGCCTGATGCTGGAGGGATTTCAGGACATCCAGACTCACTGTGGCTGGGACTTGCTGGCTCCCTGCCACTATCCTCTGATCCCTAGGCC
Organism: Anomaloglossus baeobatrachus; assembly: GCF_048569485.1. NCBI lineage: Eukaryota > Metazoa > Chordata > Amphibia > Anura > Aromobatidae > Anomaloglossus > Anomaloglossus baeobatrachus. The sequence goes on from NC_134357.1 coordinate 521,311,234, forward strand.
TCTTTGCCGCTGCTTTCGCAGCCGCATCTGCCCTTCTATTGCCCGCTACCTCCAGTGAGTCACCTTTTGTGTGTGCTTTCACCTTAATGATGCCAACCTGGACTGGTAACATTAGTGCCTCCATTAACCGTTTTACCAATTCTGCATTTTTAATAGGCTTACCAGCTGACGCAAGAAAAGCTCTACTTCTCCAGATAGGGCCAAAATCATGACAGATCCCAAATCCATACTTTGAGTCTGAATAAACATTAATTTTCCTACCTGATCCCGCTCTACACGCCTCAATGAGCGCTGTTAGCTCCGCCTCCTGTGCGGACATGTGCGGCGGGAGTGGTTCAGCTCGGATTACCTCATGTGAGGATACTACTGCATATCCAGTGTAGAATCTCCCATCCAGGTGGTATCTGGAGCCATCTACAAAAAACTCAAAATCTGCATTAGTAATAGGTGTATCATAGACATGTGGAAAACCTACTGTCTCCTGACTCATCAGCTCTATGCAGTCATGCTCGTGCGTCATGTCAAAGTATTCATCCTCACTTGCTACCATTGTCACCAATTCCCCCTTTTCTGAATCTACTGGCAAAAGGGTGGCTGGATTCAGAACATTACACCTCTTGAGGGTGACATACTCAGGAATCAGAAGGGCACATTCAAGTCTGAGCTGTCTGGCCATAGACAGGTGTTTCGGTTGGACTTGCACAAGTATAGCATGGATGTCATGCGGGGAGTAAATTGTTAAGGGAAATGTCAATGTGATCTCGCAAGCTTTCCCTAGCAGTACTGCAGCAGCCGCTACAGCACGGACACACGTGGGTGACCCTCTGACAACTGGGTCCAATCGCGCTGAGTAGTAAGCTATTGGTCTTTGTTTGTCACCATGTTGCTGTGTAAGGACGGCTGTCGCATGCCCTCCCTGTTCTGTGCAAAACAAGAAAAATGGTTGATCGTAATTTGGAATACCCAGGGCCGGGGCAGATACAATGAGTAGTTTAAGGGAATGAAAGGAATCAATAGCTTCCTGAGTGAGGTCAAAGGGGTCAGATGACAGACAATCATAGAGAGGTTGCATCATTTGCGAGGCAGACCTTATCCAAGGCCTGCAGTATGACACTAAGCCCAAAAAGGTGCGCAGTTGCCGGTGGGACCTGGGTAAGGAGAGATTTTGGACTGCTTGTTTTCTCTCCTCAGTCAGGTGTCTCGTACCTTCAGAGATACAGTGACCCAAAAAGGTTACCTTTTGCTTACAGCACTGTAATTTTTCACGTGAAACTTTGCAACCATTCTCTGCTAGAAAACACAGCAAAGAAATTGTGGCTTCCTTGCAGGACGTCTAGTCTGGACAGCAGAGCAAAAGGTCATCCACGTACTGCAATAGCGTAACCTGTGGATGAGGCGGTTGCCACTGCTCCAGAATTCCTGCCATAGCTGTAGAATAAATGGTAGGTGAATTCATTCCTCCTTGCGGGAGGACTGTCCACATGTACTGTTTCCCCTCATGTGTGAAGGCAAAAAGATACTGACAGTCAGGGTGTAGAGGCACAGAGAAAAATGCATTTGCCAAATCAATTACTGTAAAACATTTGGAGGTCCCTGGGATTTGTGACAGTAAGGTATGTGGGTTTGGAACAATTGGTGTTACACTCTCAGTGACAGCATTGACAGCTCTCAAATCATGCACCATTCTGTATGTATCAGGGGAACCTTTGGGCCCTTTTTTCTTGATTGGATACAAGGGAGTGTTACAGGGGGAGGACCTTTGTACTAGAGCCCCTGCTTCCACATATTCTCTTATATCTCTGGTCAGGGCCATTGATTTGGCTGGACTTAAGGGATACTGTTTTAAACAAGGAGGAGTGGAGCCTTCTTTTAATTTTATCATGACTGGGGGAATAGGAAGCCGACCAACATCAGTTTTTCCCTTTGCCCATACAATGTCTGGAACTTGTTGCATTGCTATGTCTTCACTAGTTCTGGTATCGGACACTCTCGCAGATTTGGACATGTACACCATTGCTGCAATCTTGCACAAGTGTTTGTCAGAGAGGGGACTTGTGACTGTAATACCTTCTGGGGTGTATTGTATGGTAGCCTGGATAGCACTTAACACATCAGCCCCCAGCAAATTCATAGGAGTATTTTCACTAACAATAAGCTTTGTGAGAATTTCCTGGCTATCTTGTAATCTCAGCTTCATCTGTTTTGTCAAGGGAGTTTCAGACACCAATCCCTCCACCCCGACACACTCCACAGTCTCGTCAGTAATCATATCTGGCTTTATCAGGTCTTTATGTACCACAGTGCCGGCTGCCCCAGTGTCAATTAAAAATTCTGCCTCCTTCCCACCTGGCATTGTTATGGTCGTAAGTAAGTCAGTCTGCTCACTCTCCTTTTTGGAGTTTTTGCACTGTCTGGCATAATGTCCATTCTGTCCACAATTCCAGCACTGTATGGTCGCTCGGTCACCTGGTGCCCCCCCTCTCTGCTTCCACTGTCTTCCTTGTGCTCTAGCATACATAACTGGTCGCTTGCATTTTGTCAGTTCAACCCCCTTAGCTACTTGCAGAAGGTCTGTTGGGTCCATGTTTCTCCACTCTGGCTGTCTGTACTGCTTCTCGTAAAAACGTATTCATACCGTCAATGAATGCATTCACCAAGATTTTGATATCAAGGTCGTTTCTTGCACTGTACCCCATGTCTGTCCACTTCAGCTGTAACCTCCCAAAGTACGTCTCTATACTCTCCCCTTTTTGCTGTGTCACGTCAGTCATCAGTACAGACTGCTCTGTTTGTTTCTTTGTAGCCCATCCTTTCAATGTCTCACAGTACGTCATTCCAGACCTCTCAGACTGAACATCCATGACCCATGATTGCTCCTTCATCATATCAGTATGTGATTTAATTATGTGTCCCAGCACGTCACCTGCCTTTGCAGTCACCAAACTCTTGAGGTCTGCCCAAGTGCATTTATAAGTCACCTGTATTGTCTGTATTTGCCTGTAAAATGGGAAAGGTTGGTTTTCAGGGTCAGGTAACTGTTTCAACATAGCTAGCTGGTCAGAGGGGCTCCAGGGTTAATATTCCTGTGTCTGTCTGATTCTTGTGACCTTCCTCGGTCGGGATGTATCTGATTTTTTTGTACTGGTCCCAGGGCGTTCTTTCCTTTCCTCACCGTCAGCTTCCTCCCCAAAACTCAATTCCTTCACTACCTCTGTCTCAGTGTCAGCGTCCTCTGTCATCACATGTGACCTGGTTCGAACAGGATTTAGTGCAATCTGCTTAGGGCGACTAACATTACACGTAGCACAAGTACCTCTCCAGTCTGGGTTTTTCTGACTACAATGTTTACAAGTCCATTCATCTGGTCTGGGTTTCTGCTTATGTGAAGGGGGGGCGGTAGCAGTCACAATTCCTGCTTTTGGTGCATTAAAACATTCAAAATACACCTTATCTCCCGCTGTGGTCTCTTTATATCCACAATGCTGCACCTCTTCAGCCACACGACACCATTTATTTACTTGTTGCTCTACCCTCTTATCTTTTATCCAACCTCTCTTTTCTTCCCTGAATCTGTGCCATTTCTCAACATCCAAACATCCGTACTCTGGCATGTCTGCCTTTTTGAGTATCGGTCTGACATTTTTCACTGCTTCTTTGCCTTCTCTTTCTTGCACTATCTGTTTGGCTGTTTTGAATCCTGCTGGAGCCCCACGCTGCACACTGAACAAGTTGCCCATGGCTTCAACTTATTCCCACACAGCCCACCTTTCTGCAAATGCCCTCTCAGTGTCCCTGAACCTTGTTAACAGGCCACACTTCTTCTGGCAAGTCAGAATGAGCTCTCAAGTGGTAGCAGGAAGGCTAAATCAGCATTCACTCTCACCTGCTACACTTGTAGGGCGTATTGGGAAGGGTTAAAAAACACCTCTCACCCAATAGACCAGATGACTAAAGCAGGAAGGACCAGGTGTGATAGTCCTCTCACCTGCTAGACCACCTCCATGTAAGTGGGAAGGCCACAATGCTCTCTAACCCACTTCAAACCTGATGTGCAGTTGGGTACTTTATGCTGGTCCTTTACAAAGTATTCCGGCAACGAACGTAAACTAGAGTTAAAACAATCCTCAGAGCTGACTTCTCACAGAGGGCAGAAAATCGCGCAGCTGTTCACTTGACCCCTCCCAACAGAATGGCAGCAGCGCACAGTTTGTTTAGCAAGAGTGTTATCTCAAAAAGAATTCTTCGTCCAGATTCAGTTTTTCCAACACATCCCTAATACCCACTGGTATAATACACAATCCCAGCAGAAAATTGAGACTACTTATATACCTTCACAGCACTTGATTCTAGAAACATATGTAACAATACACCTTCCAAGGGTCAGTGAACCTCACATGTAAATAAAATTATCTAAACCGCTCTTGACACTGATGGGAAAAAATACATATGTCAGGTATCCACTCAAATACTCTATATGGCTATGCCCTGTGACATGTCACAACCGGAACATCTTTTCACAGTCCACAGTATGACCTATAACCATTAGACTTATACATACATATTATTTCACCAAGTCTCTTATCTCAATTTCTCATCACTTTGTTATTCCGAGGCTTCTCATCAATATACAACAACCTATTGCCTGCCTACTTTATCTAGGCATTAATATGAAACCGCTTATGAACACATATCCCTAGACCAGTGTATTGCCCATCAAAGATGCAAAGATGGCCAAAGCAAAACACAAAACACAGCAACACAGCAAATGTAATTATACAGAGACTGTCCCAAATTCCGTGCTATGCAATCTATGCAATCAGTTAATGGACGGACAACAGATTATCGTATTACTCTATATTTCAACTCTCATTCAGACATGCATGAAAAAAACAATACTCACTGGTGATGCCAGAGTTCTTGAACCGTGTGTACAGCCTTACCCAGAATATTTGGGAAATCAGAGAGAGTGAAATAAAGTGTAAGAATAAAGCTTCTCACCTTGCTGCAGCTGAAATTTCACTGTCTCAAGAGTCCCCAAAACTTCTTCCGAATAGGCTGGTTGGCCACGGCCCCATGTTGGGCGCCAAAAACTGTTGTAATTGTTCTGTTTTGTCACAAGTCAGCTTATGGGATCACCAGTGAGGTCCTCTGCATTAGGCTTCTTCAGACCTAATCAAGATCGAGCGCTCGGAGAAAAAAGACCTGCATCCATGTGGGCATGATCAATTTCTTCTGTTTATTTAACCAAAGTACAGTTTATTTATACCATTTACAGATCAATGTGATATTGCAAAATAAAGCTTCTAGCTGGACTTTACAAGTTTGCTCATATGACCTTTAAGTTTTAGCAAAACAAAAATGTAGAGTCATGCATATGAGATAAGAAGAAGATAAGAAGAACATTTAGAGACAATAATAATCCTTGAGACTGTCTCTTATTCCGTAGGCTCCATGACTATAAACTACCATCAGATATACTTACTAATAACAATAAATCTTTAATGAAGAAATAGAGAAACTATTAACCCTTCTATATCAGTATCAACCAGAAGTTCTTAATCATGATTGACATTATGAGCCAGTGGTCCATCCCACCAAGAAGGTTGGATTAATTATTACAATGACCACACTAATTAAAATTCAATAATTTGTACAAATATCTAAACAAGAAAATGCTCAAATTGTGACATCTTAATCAGTGCCTGCTTTTCCCGCTTCTGTCACCAGGTGGTGCCATGCTCTCATCATGGGTATTGTGAGGCGGCTGTTGTAATTTTGTGTCCTCCCAGCCATATTGGGGAACATAGAGTTAACTGCTGTGTGGTTTGGTTGGAGTTGCAGCCTATTTATGATCCTCAAATCCTGCTGTCCACTGCCAGTTATAATTTGACTTGCTCTTTGAGAAGATCTCAGTATCTCACTTTTGGTATCCTGTTGACTTTCCTGAAGCTGGAGTCACACTTGTGTGTAACTCCCGCAAGGATCACATCGCATCACCCAGACCAGCTGGCCGCCCTCCTGACTGGAGCTTGTCAGCTGTATGTATTTCTATGCAGCTGACACGCTCCTGTCAGGAGAGCGGCCACTGGCCTGGGCAGTGCAATGCAATCCTTGCGTAAGTGTGACTCCAGTGTAATTTTCACTGTGATTTTGTACCTATGCTGACCTTTTGGTTCTGACCCAGCTACTGGACCATTCTTCTTTCCAGATAGCACCACTGAACAGAAGTTATATCCATGGCACTGGCCTAGGATTTCCTGTAAAGTCTAGATCCCCTGGGATCTGGAAAAAGGAGTAGCTTACAAGGAGCATGGTAGCCCTCTTTAGAGCAGCTAGGTGACTACAGACAGTGTTCTGTTACAAAAATAGAATAAAATACAATAAGCTCAAAAAAGAGAAACTATATTAACAAATGATGATGAGTTAAATGACATCTCAGACATGATGGGTGTGACAATTGTCAGAATAGTCTATCTACCGACACCCACCATGCGGTATAGGAAACTCCTTTCTCTTGTGTGCAAAAGAAGAAACTGTGCATCTGCTACTGTTGCATATATAGAAACCCGTTAGTGAGAGTTACGTCTTAGTGCTACATTTTTTCCAAAAACAATCTTGATGACAATTTGTTATCAAAAGAGCGACCCCCTACTAGAAACACATCTATTTCCTTCACCAACAATATCCTGCATGATGGAATCAGTGTAGAGGAAAGAAGGAGGTCTTTGGAGGATCGAAAATTACGTGTTTAAGTATATTAGGAGATTATATCTGAGACATATGGAGGATACAGATTATGGACAGCTTTGTAGATCAGTGTTAGTAGTTTGAATTGGATATGGTGAGGAATTGGAAGCCAGTGAAGGGATTTGCATAGGAGAGAAGTAGAGGAGTAGCGAGGAGTAAGGTGGATTAGTCAGGCAGCAGAGTTAGGCTGAGGCCACACGGGGATTACTGCGTGTTCTTGCATGACACTCGTCTCACGCTTGCAGCACAGCAGGAGCCGAGTGTCATGCGACTGTGGTCTGATCATGCGATCAGACAACAGCTGCGGAGGGTAGGGCCGGCGCTGCAAAGGAGAGGGAGGGATTTATTTCCCCATCTCCTCCATTGCTGGCTGATGCAAGAATCGCACTGCACTTGCATTACACTGGTGTAACGCGAGTGTAATGCGATGTTTCTTTCGCCTCCATAGACTTGAATAGGTGCGAGTGAAACAGGATCGCATTGCACCCGCAGCATACTTTGACTGTTTTGTCAGTCCAATTAGGGCTGAGAAAATAATCGCTCATGGGAGCTGCCACATAGAGTAATATTGGTCTGAGTGGAATGCGATTTTTTTGTTGCATTTCACTCACTCCATATTACTCACCGTGTGTGCTGACCCTTAAGGATGGACTGGAAGGGAGTGAGAGAATTAGCAGGGAGGCCACAGAGGAGGATGTTGCAGTAAACGAGGCGGGAGATTGTGAGGGCATGTACTAGCAGTTTTGTAGTTTGAGAGTTGAGGAAAGGACAGATTTTAGAAATATTTTTGAGTTTGAGATGGCAGGAGGTGGTGAGAGTTTAATGTAAGGTATGAAGGACAAGGCAGAGTCAAGTGTTAAGCGGGCTTTACACGCTACGAGATCGCTACAGCAGATTTTGTGACGCACATCCGGCCGCTGTAGCGATCTTGTTGTGTGTGACTCCTAGGAGCGATTTTGGATCGTTACAAAAACGTCCAAAATCGCTCCTCGTTGACATGGGGGTCCTCTCCCAATTATCGCTGCTGTCGCTTGGGCGAAGTTGACCCTCGCCCCTGCGGCACCACACATTGCTACGTGTGACGCCGCAGGAACGAGGAACCTCTCTTTACCTGCCACACGCCAGCAATGAGGAAGGAAGAAGATGGGCGGGATGTTCGTCCCGCTCATCTCCGCCCCTCCGCTTTGATTGGGCGGCCGCTTAGTGACATCGCTGTGACGCGGAGCGAACCGCCCCCTTAGAAAGGAGGCAGTTCGCCGGTCACAGCGACGTCGCCGAGCAGGTAAGTACGTGTGACGCTGCCGTAGCGATAATGTTCGCTATGGCAGCGATCTTCACATATCGGCATAACGATAGGGGCGGGTGCGATCACTCTCGCCATCGCTAGCATCGGCTAGCGATCTCGTAGCGTGTAAAGCCACCCTTACTCTGAGGCAGTGAACTTTGGGTACTGGGGAGAGCGTGATGTAATTTATTGTAATAGATAGATCAGGTAGGGAAGAGAGGTGAGATGGAGGGGAAAGATGATTAGTTCAGTTTGGGTCACATTGAGTTTTAGGAAGCAAGAGGAGAAGAAGGAGGATATGGCTGATAGACACTCCAGCATTCTGGACAGCAGTGATGTGATATCTGGGCCAGAGAGATAGATCTGAGTATCATCAGCATATAGGTGGTACTGAAAGCCATAGGACTTTGAGTTGTCCCAGGCTAAAAGTATAGATGTCCACAGCCATTTCACACCTGATACACCCTTTTTACTGTTCCTGAGATTAACAATATTTGAGAACATGTCAAAAAGGTTATTTCATTTAGTCTAAATAAAATCATGAAATACTTTAAGGCCAAATAAAATGTCCATTAAGGAACCAGGAACTCTGGACTGATGGTTGAAGATATTCATCTATCCACGAGCTGAGATCACATTCAAAGACCCAATGTCAAATATAATAGGACAAAAGGGAAATGGAAAAATCTCTTTATAGGTTGTAGGGAGTCTATGGAATATAGGAACCAATGGGTGTTTTTTTTAAATAAATATTCTTTAACCCTTTTATTAAGTACCCCCAAAAATACACCTCCCTCCAATAATTGGGTAAGCAATTGTTTAAATGATAAATTAGGATCTGATGGTAAACAACCCTATGTATTACTATCATCCAGAATACCGGGTTTCTCCAAAAATAAGACACTAGGGCTTTTTTCGGGGTAGGGCTTATTTTGGGGCAAACACGGGTTGGGGGTAAGTTTACCCCCAAAAAAGGCAGGCCCCTCAGGAGAATCATACTGACCAGGCCACCCGGACATCCGCGTTACTCCAAGGTCCTCAGCGCGTGCTCCCTGCAGGTCCTTATCTTCACCAAAGCAGTTTTCCCCTACTTCTGGCTGGCCAGCACACACATATTACACACACACATAAACTCAAAAATCTGGTGATACCGCACTGCTTCCAGCAGACAGGGGGACCTAGGACGCTGTTAATGTGAGGACCTGCTGTGGAGCGCACCTTCACATTTTTTCTCTATTAAAATCACAAGACTGTCAGACAGATTCGACATCAGTCCATCAGGCAAGGAAACTGCGTTTCGGCTTAAGCCTTAATCATAATTACATTCAATAACTAAAAATGTCTCATATAGTTTGATGCTATATTTACACATAGTGGTCGGACAGACATCAGCATTGGGGACAATATAAGAGACTTTTTTTAGTTATTAAATGTACTCTACAATGACGTCCTGGGAATTCTTGTACGTACAGAGGCACCTGGAGTGATATGTGCAACTGCCAGGGGGGCACTGGAACTGCGCATTGATAGGGTAGTTATTGAGGATGCCAGTAGTAAAAGTAAGCAGATATCCTTTTTGAGGTATTGCAGTATTTACAAAGAAACGATCAAGTGTCTAAAGGCCGCTTTACACGCAACGACATCTTTAACGAGATGTCGTTGGGATCACGGAATTCGTGACGCACATCCGGCCTCGTTAGCGACGTTGCGTGTGAAACGTACGAACGACCGCTAACGATCAAAAATACTCACCTTATCGTTGATTGTTGACACGTCGTTCTAATCCAAAATATCGTTGATGGTGCTGGATGCAGGTTGTTCGTCGTTCCTGAGGCAGCACACATCGCTACCTGTGACACCCCAGGAACGACGAACAACACCTTACCTGCGTCCTCCGGCAACGAGATGGGCGTCACTTTCTTATGGCTGCTCTCCGCCCCTCCGCTTCTATTGGACGGCTGCTGTGTGACGTCGCTGTGACGCCACACGAACTGCCCCCTTAGAAAGGAGGCGTTTTGCTGGCCACAGCGACATAGCTAGTCAGGTAAGTCCGTGTGACTGGGACTAACGATATTGTGCGCCATGGGCAGCGATTTGCCCGTGACGCACAAACGACGGGGGCGGGTGTTTTCATGAGCGACATCGGTATTGCAGTTAACTAGCTCCCTTAAAGGGGTTGGCCCCTTTTTTTTTAGTAATGGGCCATCCTTAAAATAGGCCATCAATATCTGACTGATGGGATTGCATTAGCGAGCACCCCCCCTTCCAGATAACTATTAAGAGCGGAGGCCAAAAGTTCTTGGGCACCTCCACAACACAGTAGCTATGTCATTTCTATAGTGGCCAGGCCATAACGAATTGCGGGTGGATAAGTAGTACCCAGCCTTGGATACTATAGTTTTGCTGTAGCTGCTGTGTTCCGGCAGCATTTGAGAACCTCCGGCGGGGTTCCAGGTGTGAGACATGTAATGACTGACAGTCTGCTCTCCTGATCTACATGTTAACCTCTGGAGGCAGATTGTCGGGGACATCTCTGTCGTATCCTAAAGGCTGTTTTACACGGTACGACCGATTGTGCGATTTCACAATCGATCGTACCCGCCCCCATCCTTTTTGTGTCACGGGCAAATCGCTGCCCGTATCGCACAAAGTCAGTAACCCCCATCACACATACTTACCTCTCGTGCGACCTCGCTGTGGGCGGCGAACGTCCACTTCCTGGAGTGGGAGGGACGTTCGGCGTCACAGCGACGTCACACGGCCGGCAGCCAATAGAAGCGGAGGGGCGGAGATGAGCGGGACGTAAACATCCCGCCCACCTCCTTCCTTCCACATAGAGCCGGCGGCGGCCGCGGGAGGCAGGTGAGCTGCTCATCGTTCCCGTGGTGTCACACGGAGCGGCGTGTGCTACCACGGAAACGATGGTCAACTAAATTAAACGATATTATGGAACCTAGCGAGCAGTACCCGACTCACGATTTGTGAGTGATACTGCGTCGCTAGGAGGTGTCACACAGGCCGGCATCGCCAGGGATGCCGGATGTGCGTCACAAAAACCGTGACCCCGACGATCTATCGCACGATAGATTGTCTGGTGTAAAGCAGCCTTTAGATCTTAGAAAAAACGAGGATTTCTCTGGAATTTAGATATGGATTGTAAATATCAAGGTATAATTTTATTCAACATTCTATGACCTGCATGTCCATATTCATGGCTTAAGAGGGTTAGACCTCCTGACAGCTTCCCTTTAATAACATTGGTCTCTCTTCTCTCTACCCTTTCAAGTTCAACTATGTCCTTCATTTATATCTGAGCCCAAAATTATACTCTAGTGACTTGTACAGAGGCAAAATTATTTCTTGTTATGAGCATCTATGCCTCTTAATGCATCCATGATATTTTTGCTTTTGCTTTAGTAGCAGCTGCCTGACACTGGTCACTAAAGTTGAGTTTGCCATCCACCCATTCACCCAAGTCTTTTTCAGTAACAGTTTTATCCCGTGTTTTATCATTTATTACAACTTGAAATTTTAAAAAGGTAAAAACCTATACATTTCTTGAAAGCAGACAAGCTGTCAATTAATTCTTTCCTGACGCACTGCATATAGCCATGTCCACCTTCACGTAATTTTAAAGCAAATAGAAATTGTTTTTTTTTTCATGACTTACATAGTGGCGGAGATCTACAGTATAGAAAAAAATAAAATAAAAATAGGTATATATGACAATTATCTACAGCAAATAGAAAACCATGTCATGTGTCAGTCATCCATACAAGATATATTAAAAATACATACTGCTATTTAAAAACAGCAATTATTACTGGCAAAATCTACAGTTCCTTTGCATGAAAAAGGATAAAAATGTTTTTATTGTTCCTTTTCAGTATTGGATCCTCTTCTATATGAGATTTTTCATGCTTGACCCATCAAGGATGGATAGGGACAGAGACAAGATGGTGGAGAGGATATTACACCTCACCCTAGAGATCCTCTTCCGGCTTACTGGAGAGGTGAGAGATTCTGATGACGTCACATTACATCATTCTTATCTATGGGAATAACAGATGGACAGAACTGGAGAGGTGAGGACTCTGGAAATGTCTGTAGTGAGATTTATTAATGTGTCTCTCCATAACCAGGATTACACAGTAGTGAAGAAGACCGCTAGTGATCGCTGTCAGGACCCTGTGTCTGAGGGATGGGGAAGACCCCTGAGCCCAATCACGGGGCCTCCACCTCATGCCCTGATACATGAGGACATCGATGACCAGAAGATCCTAGAACTCATCTACAAGATGATTGAGCTGCTGACTGGAGAGGTGACGCTACTGGGAATGCTGGGACATTATGCAGTAACGGTATGAAGGGCTCGGGGGTGTAAAGGTTTCATTGTATGTTTCAGGTTCCTTTAAGGTGTCAGGATGTCGCCGTCTATTTCTCCATGGAGGAGTGGGAGTATTTAGAAGGACACAAAGATCTGTACAAGGACGTCATGATGGCGGTTCCTCAGCCTCTCACATCACCAGGTAATAGACAGGGCTAAATACATACGGCCTATAGTTATTTGAATGTAAATAATGAATCCAGTCCCTGTATGTGTTTCCTCCAGTTCTATCCAGTAAGAGGACAACACCAGAGAGATGTCCCCGTCCTCTTCTTCCACAGGACTGTAAGCAAGAAACTCTTGACGTTCCTCATAATGATCAGGTAGATGGAGAGAAGGTGTCATGAAATCTCCCTATGACGTGCAGACGGCTGTGAAGGTCTTGTGCTCAGTCTTGTTTTATCCACCAGTATTTTATGTTTTATACTTGTGTAATGAGAGCGGTGGAGATGGCAGGATTAGAGCTGATCATAGATGTGACTTCTCCATCTCTCTGTGACTTTTACAATATTTGTTTCAGGGTGAAGATCTGACCCATATTAATACTACAAAGACATATGTAAAGGCTGATGATTGGTGTAAAGTGGAGATTATTACAGATGACTACCCAGGTGAGTAGCAGCATCTTATTCACAATCACTGGCTGGTCCGTGTTTACCTACCATTAAAATCTGGATTGTAAATTAAAAAACACACTTTTATACTAGTTTTATTAACATGTTTTTAACTAAAATGTTTCAATTGGCAAGATTAACATGACAATTTTTTCCACTCAGAAAATATAGTGCTGACCCCATACATTCTGTGGAACATGTGATCGCAGTAAATCACTGGGGAGAGTAGAAATGGGTTGGTCACTGCCACTGTCAGTGATTAGCTCGAGCAGTTACATGCTCAATTGGTTGGGGAACAGTAGGGTACTGGGCAGAGGATTGGTGAGTACCTTCAGTTTTATTATTTTAATACATGCTAGATGATATTTGAAAAACAAACAAAAAAAACACAACAAAAATTAGTAGAGTACAGCCATTTTAATGTTCCATACAGGTCCCTAGGATATTTCTTCTATATTAGGCTACTTTCACACTTGCGTTGAACGGCATCCGTTGCATTGCGTTGTGTGACGGATGCAACGGATGTGTTGCATATAGTGGCACAACGGATGCTGCAAAACAACGCAATTCGTTTTGGGGGTTTTTTTACAGTACCGTCGGCAGACTATTGTGAACGATCAGCTGATCACTCACAGTAGCCGGCCGCCGGGTGATCAGCCGATCACTCACAGTAGCCGGCCACCAGGTGATCAGCCGATTACTCACAGTAGCCGGCCGCCGGGTGATCAGCCGATCACTCTCAGTAGCCGGCCGCCAGGTGATCAGCCGATCACTCACAGTAGCCGGCCGCCGGGTGATCAGCCGATCACTCACAGTAGCCGGCCGCCGGGTGATCAGCTGATCGTTCGATCGCCGACAATGTGTGCGGGGAGCGGGGGGCGGAGTGCGAAGTGGGTGGAGCCGAGCAGGGCCATGGCTGAGGACGTCAGTGCCGCGGGGACTGCATCGCTGGGGGACAGGTGAGTGAGTGTGAGAGTGTGTGTGTGTGTGTGTGTGTGTGCGATTGTATGTGTATACATACGGAGTGCGGGGAGGGGGCGGAGCCGAGCGGGGAAGTGTCGGGCTCCCGGCACACGTAACCAGGGTTCCTTGGTTACCCGATGTGTACCCTGGTTACGGGTGGAGGGAGCCAGAGAGAGCATGCGCAGTGAAATCCAAAGGATTCCGCTGCTCAAAAAAACGTTACATGCTGCGTTCCTTCCGCCTGACGCAGCGTCAAAATAACGACGCTGCGTCGTCCGGCGGATGCAACGCTGACACTTGCGTTACAGTGCGTCATCCATACAAGTCTATGGAGAATAGCGCAGTGCGTTAACGGACTGCGCTATTCTCCATAGTGACGGACTCCGCTGAACGCAAGTGTGAATCTAGCCTTATAGCTTTTACAATTCACAGAAAAAAAAATAGTTTTTTGTTTTGCAAGCCTACTATATTTCCCAGGTGGTGTGTTATACCTGAAAGGGAATCTGTGAAGCAGGTTTTTCTACCTCATCTGAGAGCAGTATAATGTAGGCAAAGAGATCCTGGGAGGAGCCATTCCGACATAATCAGAATTTTTAGATTTAACATATAGCAGAGCTGAAAAAGTTGTCCCCGCCCACACCAAGTTCTCAATAGATTGTACATTGAGAGTAAAGCCCACTTTACACGTTGCAATTAGTTGTACAATCGCATTTGCGATGTGACACGCCCAGGTTGCATACGGGATCTTATGAGATTGCACGTTGGTCGTTCATTTGCTGTCACACGAGCGTTAGTAGTCTATGTTAAATTGGTCAATTTTGTGTGCGATCCTTTAGATCATGTGTTCTGTGACGTATGCATTGGGCACCTTTTTTTTTTTTTTATTTATTGACTTGCCAAGCGTGTGTAATGTGTAGGGATGCGTTTTTACTATGTCATCTGCCATTCAGCTCTGCTACATGGCCGCTAACAGCAGACACAGACAGCCATGTAGCAGAGCTGAATGGCAGATGACAGCAGACACAGACAGAGCCGCACTGTCAGAATGAACTCGGGTGAACTTCACCCGACTTCACGGTCATGCTGCGGCTCTGTCTGTGTCGCGCCCTGATTAGCGGTCACCAGTGAAGGACTCACCGGTGACCGCTAATCTCCTAAGTTACTGAAGTTAGCAGCCCTCTCTCATACTCACCAATCCCCGATCCCCGGCGCTGCACGGCATTCACACTGCTCCGGCGGCTTTTACTGTTTTGAAAAAGCCGGCCGCCCATTAAACAATTTCGTATTCCCTGCTTTCCCCGCCCACCGGCGCCTATGATTGGTTACAGTGAGACACGCCCCCACTCTGAGTGACAGGTGTCACACTGCACCCAATCACAGCAGGCGGTGGTCGTGTCTATACTGTGTAGTGAAATACATAATTAAATAATTTAAAAAAACGGCGTGCGGTCCCCCCCAATTTTAAAACCAGCCAGATAAAGCCATACGGCTGAAGGCTGGTATTCTCAGGATGGGGAGCTCCACGTTATGGGGAGCCCCCCAGCCTAACAATATCAGCCAACAGCCGCCCAGAATTGCCGCATACATTATATGCGACAGTTCTGGGACTGTACCCGGCTCTTCCCGATTTGCCCTGGTGCGTTGGCAAATCGGGGTAATAAGGAGTTATTGGCAGCCCATAGCTGCCAATAAGTCCTAGATTAATCATGTCAGGCGTCTATGAGACACCCTCCATGATTAATCTGTAAATTACAGTAAATAAACACACACACCCGAAAAAATCCTTTATTAGAAATAAAAAACACAAACATATACCCTGGTTCACCACTTTAATCAGCCCCAAAAAGCCCTCCACGTCCGGCGTAATCCAGGATGCTCCAGCGTCGCTTCCAGCGCTGCTGCATGGAGGTGACCGGAGCTGCAGAAGACACAGCCGCTCCGGTCACCTCCACACAGGTAATGAAGACAGCCGCGGGATCAGCTGCTGTCACTGAGGTTACCCGCTGTCACTGGATCCAGCGGTGGCCGCGGGTAACCTCAGTGACAGCTCAGCTGATCGCGCTACTCACCTCAGTTGCTGCGTGGAGGTGATAGGAGCGGTGACCACAAGTGACCCCATTTTGGAAACTAGAGTCCTCAAATATTTTTTCTAGATGTTTGGTGAGCACTTTGAACACCTGGGGGCTTCACAGAAGTTTATAACGTTGAGCCGTGAAAAGAAAAACATTTTTTTTTACTACAAAACGGTTGCTTCAACTAGGTAGCTTTTTTTCCACAAGGCTATCAGGAAAAAATGCACCATAAAACGTATTGTGCATTTTCTCCTGAGTACGCAGATACCTCATATGTGGTGGAAATCAAATGTTTGGACACACGGCAGTGCTCGGAAGGCAAGGAGCGCCATTTGAATTTTTGAGTGCAAAATTAGCTGCACTCATTAGCGGACGCCATGTCGGGTTTGAAGACCCCCTGAGGTGCCTAAACAATGGAGCTCCCCCACAAGTGACCCCATTTTGGAAACTAGAGCCCTCAAATATTTTTTCTAGATGTTTGGTGAGCACTTTGAACACCTGGGGGCTTCACAGAAGTTTATAACGTTGAGCCGTGATAAGAAAATTTTTTTTTTTTACCACAAAACGGTTGCTTCAACTAGGTAGCTTTTTTTTCCACAAGGCTATCAGGAAAAAATGCACCATAAAACGTATTGTGCATTTTCTCCTGAGTACGCAGATACCTCATATGTGGTGGAAATCAAATGTTTGGACACACGGCAGTGCTCGGAAGGCAAGGAGCGCCATTTGAATTTTTGAGTGCAAAATTAGCTGCACTCATTAGCGGACGCCATGTCGGGTTTGAAGACCCCCTGAGGTGCCTAAACAATGGAGCTCCCCCACAAGTGACCCCATTTTGGAAACTAGAGCCCTCAAATAATTTTTCTAAATGTTTGGTGAGCACTTTGAACACCTGGGGGCTTCACAGAAGTGTATAACGTTGAGCCGTGATAAGAAATTTTTTTTTTTTTACCACAAAACGGTTGCTTCAACTAGGTAGCTTTTTTTTTCACATGGGTATCAGCAAAAAATTCACCATAAAATTTATAGTGCATTTTTTCCTGAGTACGCAGATACCTCATATGTGGTGGAAAGTAATTGTTTGGGCGCATGGCGGGGCTCAGAAGAGAAGGAGCGCAATTTGACAGCAAAATTGGTTGGAATCATTAGCGGACGCCATGTCACGTTTTGGATACCCCTATGGTGCCTAAACAGTGGAGCTCCCCCACAAGTGACCCCATTTTGGAAACTAGACCCCTCAAGGAGTTTATCTAGATGTTTAGCGAGCCCCAAGGGGCACCACAGAAGTTGATAATGTTGAGCCATGAATACAATTTTTTTTTTCTCATTACAAAACTGTTACTTGAACCAGGTAGCTTTTTTTTCACAAGGGTATCAGGAAAAAATGCACCATAAAACGTATTGTGCAATTTCTCCTGAGTACGACGATACCTCATATGTGGTGGAAAGTAATTGTTTGGGCGCATGGCGGGGCTCAGAAGAGAAGGAGCGCCATTTGACAGCAAAATTGGTTGGAATCATTAGCGGACGCCATGTCACGTTTGGAGACCCCCTATGGTGCCTAAACAGTGGAGCTCCCCCACAAATTACCCCATTTCGGAACTAGACCCCTCAAGGAATTTATCTAGATGTTTGGTGAGCCCCTTGTACCCTCAGGTGCTCCACAGAAGTTGATAACGTTGAACCGTGAAATTTTTTTTTTTTTTTTTTTTAACCACAAAATTTTTGTATCAACCAGGTAGCTTTTTTTTTTACAACGGTTTCAGGAAAAACTGCGCCATAAAACGTATTGTGCAATTTCTCCTGAGTACGCAGATACCTCATATGTGGTGGAAAGTAATTGTTTGGGCGCACGGCGGGGCTCAGAAGAGAAGGAACGCCATTTAACTTTTCAAACACACAGACGCGGTACAATGATCAGCCGCTGCAGGATGCACGGTCGGATGAGATACAAAAAGCGTTGGGGATACGGAAAAAAAAAAGGTCACGCCAAAAATTGAGCAGGGATGCAGATCCGTTATGT
The DNA here is from genome assembly GCF_048569485.1 of Anomaloglossus baeobatrachus. Classification (NCBI taxonomy): domain Eukaryota; kingdom Metazoa; phylum Chordata; class Amphibia; order Anura; family Aromobatidae; genus Anomaloglossus; species Anomaloglossus baeobatrachus. The sequence continues at coordinate 521,329,325 of NC_134357.1, forward strand.
GCATCCCTGATCAGCGCTTGGCGGGACGCACGGACGGACGCGATACAAAAAGCGTCGCAAATACGGAAAAAGTCACGCCAAAAATTGAGCAGGGATGCCGATCCGTTATCTGCATCCCTGATCAGCGCTTGGCGGGACGCACGGACGGACGTGATACAAAAAGCGTCGTGAATACGGAAAAAAAGTCACGCCAAAAATTGAGCAGGCATGCCGATCCGTTATCTGCATCCCTGATCAGAGCTTGGCGGGACGCACGGACGGACGCGATACAAAAAGCGTCGTGAATACGGAAAAAAGTCACGACAAAAATTGAGCAGGGATGCCGATCCGTTATCTGCATCCCTGATCAGCGCTCGGCGGGACGCACAGACGGACGCGATACAAAAAGCGTCGTGAATACGGAAAAAAGTCACGCCAAAAATTGAGCAGGGATGCCGATCCGTTATCTGCATCCCTGATCAGCGCTCGGCGGGACGCACGGACGGACGCGATACAAAAAGCGTCGCAAATACGGAAAAAAGTCACGCCAAAAATTGAGCAGGGATGCCGATCCGTTATCGGCATCCCTGATCAGCGCTTGGCGGGACGCACGGACGGATGAGGTGTAAAAATGGACAGGATACAAGAAAAAAAAAAAAAAAAAAAAGTTATACTCACAGTACCAGGAGGATCACTGACCAGAAGAGCTGCAGAGGAACAAGAAGGCAGTGAGATGGACAGCTTTACAGGAGCAGCAGGCAGGACGTTGAACAGATCAGCAGAAGGACCCAGCGATGGAGGCAGATGTGATCGGGCCAGTGAAGACCTCGGACGACCCGTGAAGGCAGGTAAGAGGACGTCGGGGGGAGCAGAGGGGGATGGGGGGGGATGGGGAGAGGGGGGGCAGATGGGGGGGCAGAGGGAGAGCAGAGGGGGCGGAGAAGCAAAAGCAGAAGGAAGGAACCTTGGAAGCAGATGACAGAGGAGGCAGGCAGAGCGCGTGGGGAGCAGATCGGGATGCCGGGGGGCAGATCGGGGCGTAGGGGGGGCAGATCGGGACGTAGGGGGGCAGATCGGGGGGGGCACGGGCAGGGGCCTTCACGGGAGCGCGCAGGGGCCTTCACGGGAGCGCGCAGGGGCCATCGCCGAAGCGCAATACTTACCATTGGAGCAGGCGCGGTGACAGCAGAGGCGGCGTCTGCGGCGGCAGCAGCGGTGGCGTGGTACCAAAAGTACCAGCCACACCACGCTGCAGACATGTTGGGGGAGGGTCCCCAGACCAGGACAGGCCTAGGGAGGGCGGCCACCTCCAGATCAGACCGCCCCACTGCACACTGATTGGAGCGATTGCGCGTCATAGCACGATCGCTCCAATCAGTGCTGCAGGGGCTGGGGGCGACATGTTTGAGGTCCACCTATGATATGCTGCAGCAGCTGCGGCATCTCATAGCTGGATCTCACAGGATCGCACTAATTCCGGCATTATTTTTGCCGAAATTAGTGCGAACGATGTGGTTGGCGGTTCAGATTTGAACAGCCAATCACATCGATCGCCTATGGGGGGTGGCGATGCCACCCCCCCTGGGGTCAAGCAAAGGTCCCCTGCTGTAAGAAACAGCAGGGGACATCATTTGAAAGCCGTTGCTATGGCCACGGCAATCAAATGAAGTTTAGGCAGTAAAATTACGTCCCTGGTCGTTAAGTCACGTTAAAATAGGACGTAATTTTACTGCCCGCGGTCGTGAAGGGGTTAAGCTGCGGTGCAGAGCGCACACCTGCGCACATAGCCTCAGACACAAAAATCGTATGAGGGATGTCACACGTTACAATTCACTAGGTTCGTGCAACAAAACGCTCAATTCTAGAGAATGATACGATGTGTTTGCGATCAACGGTTTTGCGTTCAATCCTGATCGCACGTAGATGTCACACGCAGATACCTCACAAACGATGCCGGATGTGCGTCACTTACAACTTGACCCCAACGACGGATTGTGAGATATATTGAAGCGTGTGTAGCGGGCTTTAGGTGTCAATCAGAGAACTGGGCGTGTCAAGCTGCTATGCACGTGACATTGTAGTCCGAGCAATGATAAGTCCTGCTGCTTAAACAAACATAGAAAATATACAACAGATTGGACCTTGACAAGACAGGTATCCCTGAATTCTATGTTTTAACCCTTGCAGCATGCTGTCTTCAGATTACATAGCAAAAACCTGCTGACAGATTCCCTTTAATTATAAAATGTTGACGTTGTCCAGCACTGCATTGTAATGAGCATCGAATAGTTCAATGGGCTTCGCTCGACCGTGCCTGTCATCTATTCTTTGTCTTGAAACACCGCCCCTCAACATATGAGTGACATCTTCTATTTCATCCACACAGCCAGCAAAACCCTTTGCATACTCAGGCTCTTAAGGGTGCTTTAACCCCTTCAGCCCCGGGGCACTTTCCGTTTTTGCATTTTTGTTTTTTGCTCCCCTTCTTCCGAGAGCCGTAAATTTTTTATTTTTCCGTCAATCGTGCCATATGAGGGCTTGTTTTTTGCGGGACAACTTGTACTTTTAAATGATACCATAGGTTTTACCATATGGTGTACTGGAAAATAGCAAAAAAATTCCAAGTGTGGAAAAACTGCAAAAAAGTGTGATGGCGCAATAGTTTTTGGGATGTTTTATTCACGGTGTTCACTATATGGTAAAACTGATGTGTGGGTATGATGCCTGAGGTCGGTGCGAGTTTGTAGACACCAAACATGTATAGGTTTACTTGTATCTAAGGGGTTAAAAAAAATTCACAAGCTTGTGCAATAAAAGTGGCGCTCGTTTTGCGCCATTTTCCGAAAACCGTAGAGTTCTCATTTTTTGGGATCTATGGCTCAGTGACGGCTTATTTTTTGCGTCTCGAGCTGTCGTTTCTAATGGTACCATTTTTGCGCAGATGCTACATTTTGATCGCCTGTTATTGCATTTTGCGTAAAACTTGCGGCGACCAAAAAACGTAATTTTGGAGTTTGGAATTTTTTTGCCACTACGCCGTTTACCAATCAGATTAATTGATTTTATATTTTGATAGATCGGGAATTTCTGAACGCGGCGATACCAAATATGTGTATATTTATTTATTTTTTAACCCTTTAATTTTCAATGGGGGAAAGGGGGGTGATTTGAACTTTTAGGTTTTTTGGGGTTTTTTTTAAATTTTTTCAGCAATCCGATCGCTCTTATCTATCTGCTGTAAACAGCAGATTCAGTCACTTCCTGTTTCTCTCTGCTCCCGGCCGAGGGAAAACGAAAGTGAAATTTCATAGCTGCAGGCGTCATCACATGACCCTGTGCTACGATGGCAACCACCGAAAGTCACGTGATCACTCACGTGACTTCCGGTGGGGGCGGCGGTAAGTGAAAATCTTCACCGCGCGTATACACATCTCCCTGCCAGACTTTGCGATTCCACTCGTAACATGTAGGCACACATGTCAGCTGTTGAAAACAGCTGATATGTGTGCCGATCCACGCTGCCTGCCTGCGGCAGGGGGCGGGGCTTAACAGGACACGCTCCATGACGGATATATCCGTCCATGGTCGTGAAGGGGTTAAACGCTGCGACATCGCTAACAATATATCGTCGGGGTCACGGTGTTTGTGACGCACATCCGGCGCCGTTAGCGACATCGCAGCGTGTGACACATTCGAGCGACCTCCAACGATCCCAAAAGTGTTAAAAATCGTTTGTTTTGGAGAGGTCGTTCAAAAAGAAAATATCGTTGTTTGGGCACTAGCGATGTTGTTCCTCGTTCCTGCGGCATCACACATCGCTATGTGTGACACCGCAGGAACGACGAACATCTCCTTACCTGCATCCACCGGCAATGCGGAAGGAAGAAGATGGCCGGCCGCTTAGTGACGCCGCAGTGACGTCGCTATGATACCGAACGAACCTCCCCCTCTAGGGACAAGGTACGTGCGTGTGACGCTGCCGTAGCGATAATGTTCCCTATGGCAGCGATCACCACATATCGTACGTACGACGGGGGCGGGTGCTATCGCGCTCGACATCGCTAGCAAACGCTAGCGATGTCGCAGCATGTAAAGCACCCTTTAGTTATCCAACTATAGTACGTCAAGCATTGGTGGATGGGCAGCGTTACAAAGCAGAGAGCGGATGATAATCCTGGTCCAGATTGCTCTGTGCACATTAAAATAGAATGGAGTGCTGAACAACTTTAAAGCTTTTTTTCTAAGGTATATGGTGCTGCCTGGAGTATATAGTGGGCTTTTTAAAAATTTAATAAAAGGCTGAAGAATGTGCAGCAGCTTGTAAAAGGAAAACTTAATAACACATGATGTAAAAGTATGTCATATGTCTGGAAAAAATGTATTTTTTTGTTAATTATTTTTGGCGATTTTTTTTCAAAATCACAATCTGTATAGAAGGTAAAGAATAGAAATCTTACAATGTTCACAATTCCCACTTTACTTTTTAGACTCTTATTGTTTCAGGAAACAACACCTGTATATAGCTACAATGGTCAGACCCTGACCCTATATTTTGTATTGAAGGGTCTAATAAGCCTGTGTAAAGGTCATTGTGACAGGAAAAGGGGGGTAGAGGAGGGACCAGAGTTACCTGTCACCGCCTATTGTCAGTGGTGGATCCTGTGTGATCAGCTGTGTATAGAGGTGTTATCAGAGGATTATTTGGAGTTATCTGATGATAATCAACCTACTGGAACTCTTCATGAATGGACAAGACATATGAGTTTAGAAAAGCTCTAGTGGTCAAATTTTCACAATTACTCAATGCAGGTGACGAGTTGATTAGGTGCACCTAGCTGGTCTGTAGGAGCCAGAACTCTTAATGGTTGGTAGGGGATCAAATACTTATTGCTTTCTGCAAAATGCAAATAAATTTACACAATGTGATTTTCTGGATTTAATTTTAGATATTCTATCTCTCACTGTTAAAATTAACCTAACCTTAAAATTAGACTGTTCATGTCTTTGTCAGTGGCAAACTTACAAAATCAGCAAGGGATCAAATAATTATTTCCTTCACTGTAGGTGGTGTCTGTCTCATTCTCCCGCTAACAGCATTAACTTACAGGCTTTTTATTTGAGTCTTCACTGAACAGTTCACTAGAAAATATTGGTAATGGTAAGATTAAAACATGAACCTTTAAAGAAGGGGGCTTTAACAGCGAAGTGAAAAACTAATAGTTGACAGCATTGACTTATTCATGTTTTTATGAATTGTACAACAATTTGTATAGAAATTTCAATTTTTAATTAAAAATGTTATAAAATATGTAATAATTGAAAAAAATTACTTCAAGAAAGTGTAATTGAAAACAAATTAAATTAAGTTGGTTTTTTTGGCAGATGACTGTACAAGGAGCTCAGGGGGATATCTGATATTTTCAGATTTTAAAGAAGAAAATCATGACATCTCACTAAATACATATGAAGAACAAGCCATTACCCCAGTTATACCTCCAAATCTATCCTGTGATACTTTACAACAGGTCATATCTTCTGTTTCTTTAACGACCAATATGCAAAATCAAAATTTCATAAGGGATGCTGAACAACAAAGATGTTATGCATGGGAGAAGCCATTTTCATGTTCAGAATGTGGGAAATGTTTTAATGAGAAATTAAATCTTTTGACGCATCAGAGAATCCACACAGAAGACAAACCATTTTCATGTTCAGAATGTGGGAAATGTTATAGCCTTAAATCAAGGCTTACAAGACATCAGAAACGCCACACAGGGGTAAAGCCATATTCATGTCTAGAATGTGGAAAATGTTTTATAGAGAAATCAAATCTTGCTACACATGAGAGAATACATACCGGGGAAAAGCCATTTTTTTGTCTAGAATGTGGAAAATGTTTTACCCACAAATCAGATCATTTTAGGCATCTGATAACTCACACAGGGGAGAAACCGTTTTCATGTTCAGAATGTGGGAAATGTTATACCATTAAGTCAAGACTTGCTAGACATCAAAAAATTCACACAGCAGGAAATCCCTTTTCATGTGCAGAATGTGGCAAATGTTTTACTGAGAAATCAAATCTTGTGGCACATCAAAGAATTCACACAGGTGAGAAACCATATTCATGTTCAGAATGTGGAAAATGTTTTACAGACAAATCGCAACTTGCAAGACATCAGAAAAATCACACTGGGGAGAAGCCATTCTCATGTTCATATTGTGGGAAGTGTTTTACAGAGAAATCTCCGCTTGTTAGACATCAGAAAAGTCACACAGGGGAGAAGCCATTTTCATGTTCACAGTGTGGGAAAAGTTTTACAGAAAAATCATACCTTGTTAGACATCAGAGAAGTCACACAGGTGAGAAGTTATTTTCATGTTTAGAATGTGGCAAATGCTTTGCCCAGAAATCAATTTTAGTTAGACATCAAAGAATTCACACAGGGGAGAAGCCATTTTCATGTTCAGAATGTGGGAAAAGTTTTAACCAGAGATCATCTTTTCTCAGACATCAGAGAATTCACTATAAATGAAAAAAAAAATTGAATCAGCACAATCCACCCTCTGGGAGAAATACAGGTGAATGGACATTAATATGATGCATGGACATCTCCAGACCAGTATCCAGGTAAATCGTAGTAAAAAAGAAATTGTTGCAGTCCAGCACTAGTTACATAGCTATTTAGGTTGAAAAAAAGACATAGGTCCATTAAGTTCAACCTTTCTCCACAAATTATACATTCTATATTGCTAGATTATTTATAACTCCCAATGCCATTTGTTGTAAGAAAAGCCTTTAGCCCTTTTTCAAAGCTATTATTGTATCTGCCATTATTACATCTTGCTGTTGGGCATTCCACAATCTGACTGCTCTTACTGTAAAGAATTTTTTCCTCTTTAGCTGCCCAAATTTCCTTACTTTCACACGTAATGAACGCACCCTGGTCATTTCTAAGGTCTTTGGAAGGAATACATCATGTACCTGTCCTTTGTATTGACCACACATATATAATACATATAAATAAGATCACCTCTGGAGGTGTGTTTTTTGTAAGCTAAAGAAGGTTAACTGTTCCATCCTCTCATCATAGGAGAGGCCTTCCATCCCAAGTAATTATCTGGTTGCTGCCTTTGAACTGACTCTGACTTCCAAGTATCCTTTTTAAAATGTGGAACCCAAAAATGCATCCCATATTCAAAGACAAGTTGTGACTTCATTTAAGTTAGGTGGAGCAGTAATGTTGTGTTCAGCTGCTTCGGTTTTCTTTACTATGTCCATCAAAATGATTCTTGACATTTTCATCCAACCATTCATGAGTTAAACTTTCCCAAGATCCTATTTTACCTGGTGTTTTTTCCCCTATCGCACTATTCTTCACCTAGTTATAGCACCATTACATGTTAAAATCCCACAAGGTTGTCAGTTTTATAAAAAGACCGATGCACAGGGAGAGGGACTCACCTGCTGGTTCAGAATCTTTATGTAGAAAAGCTCAATTTTTCTTCAGAAAAGTTAACTTGAAATAATCCTTTACATATTAGAAGTTACAGGATAGTCGTATAGTAGCTATTGTGTGTCGACCATGGTCTTTTTCGTAGCTTGTAGCAACTGTCTGCATGGCTCTTGAAGCGGCAAATATTTGTAATAAAGTTGCCATTCAAATTTTATGAATAATGTGCATAAAATATTACTCTTTCATGCATCCTGTATAAATGCATCTTAAAGGGTTTAGGGTTTATCCAGAAACTCTTTTCAATCTGTCATCGGTCATGGAAAGATGCTACAAGATATGATTGGGCAGTTGCCGGGGCAATGTCACATGAAATAATAAGGAGTCATATTAATTATGATGGGAGCATTAGGTACCTGTGCCAATCGTGTACAAAAAAACATGTAATGAGTTTCTTACTGTGTCAATCGCTGTCTTCATCTGCAAGTGCTCAAGTGTATCCCGCCATCCGGATATATCACACAAGTAAAGAAGAAAAGGATTCCCGGCACATCCTCTGGATTAAATGGTAATTTTGTTTATTCCAAGTTATATTAAAACATGGCATGCCCTGCCTATTACTAAGGGTGCTTTAATGCACCGGAAACGCGTAAGAGCTAGGAATCGTCGATGACCTCACGCCATCTTTTAATGTAACTTGGAATAAAAAAAATTACCTTTTAATCCAGAGGATAATAATAATAATAATAAGAATCTTTAATTCTATAGTGCCAACATATTACGCAGCGCTTTACAATTCTGGAGGATCATATACAAACAAGTAACATTTATAGAAAATACAATATTTAGAGGGGAAAAAAGACAACCCTGCTCGTGAGAGCTTACAATCTACAATGAGATATTGGGGGGGGCAAGGTACAAGTGCTTATTTACAATGACAATCCAGCCATCTCAAGGAAATGGGGGGGGGCAAGGTACAAGTGCTTATTTACAATGACAATCCAGCCATCCCAAGGAAATGGGGGATAGATAATGCCTTCCTGGACCAATTGCCCTGAACCTTGAGATGCATTTGGGTGGCATGGAGTTTGATGTGGGGTTGTATTGTGAGAACTTGTAGAGGGACTGTGTGAATTGGATTTGATTAGGGAGTGTGATGGCCGCCCTAAAAAGATGCGTTTTTAGGGTGCCTCTGAAGCTGAGAAAGTTGTGATTCGTCCTAACATCTTGGGGTAGAGCGTTCCAGAGGATTGGTGCAGCTCAGAAGAAGGATGTTCCGGGAAACCTTTTCTTATTTACTCACATACAATAACGTCTCCCCATGTCTGATGTCAGATCAGGTGGTAGAGCGATGCATTGGACAATACTTTTTTAAATCCTAATACAAAAGATAAATAAACTTTTAAAACTTATATTCTTGACTTTAGATCCATATTTCTTAATTTTTTTTTCACTTTCTAGAAATAGTAAAGGAAGAATAGTACTATGGATCCCAGATTACGTAAAATAAGGGAATCTGTTAGGTGTAATATGCACCCAGAACCACGAGCAGTTCTGGGTGCATATTTCAAATCCCTGCCTAAAGGGTGCTTTACACGCTGCGACATCGCTAGCGATTGCTAGCGATGTCGCAAGCATTAGCACCCACCCCATCGTTGGTGCGATATGTGGTGAACGCGTCACACGTACATACCTGTTCTGCAACGTTGCTGTGCCCGCCGAACAATCCCTCCTTCAAGGGGGAGGTGCGTTCGGCATCACAGCGACGTCACAAAACGGCCGTCCAATAGCAGAGGAGGGGCGGAGATGAGTGGCCGGAACATGCCGCCCACCTCCTTCCTTCCTCATTGCCGGTGGACAGAGGTAAGGAGATGATCGTTGCTCCTGCGATGTCACACATAGCAATGTGTGAGGCCGCAGGAACGAGGAACAACCTCGCTACGTACAAAACAACGATTTTTGGTAAATGAACGACCTTTCATATACCAACGATTTTTGTCTCTTTTGCGATCGTTTAAGGTCGCTCCTGCCTGTAACACGATGCGATGACGCTAACGGCGCCGGATGTGCGTCACAAACACCGTGACCCCGACGATATATCGTTAGCGATGTTGCAGCGTGTAAATGGCCCTTTACTGTCCCAGCATCTAGTAGAATACATAAAGAGAGCTTTAGAAAACGTATTTCTAAAGATCCTAATGATCGCAGGGACTAATCGCAAGGGCATTATTTGCCCCTACTAGTCATGCTCTCAGCATATTGGGACAAGCTGTGGATATAAGGAGCACAATAGGGTCTTACCGATGTATAATATGGTGACTTTTTCAAGGAAAACCGCTCTCCTGGATTAGTTATGTGTCTCACAACCAATAACCACAACCATACTCTGGAACGCTCTACCACAGCATATCAGACTCTCCCCTACCATGGAAAGCTTCAAGAGGAAACTCAAGACCCACCTCTTCCAACAAGCCTACAATCTACAATAACCCTCAGTCCAGTACACCACTGCGCAACCAGCTCTGTCCTTACCTCTTGTACCATTACCCATTCCCTATAGACTGTGAGCCCTCACGGGCAGGGTCCTCCTATACCAGTCTGTTATGTACTGTTAATGATTGTTGTACGTATACCCTCTTTCACTGTAAAGTGCCATGGAATAAATGGCGCTATAAAAATAAATAATAATAATAATATAGAAACGTATAACAGCTGCAGTCAATTACACATGCCAAAGGCAAAAGCAAAACAAAAACAGGATAATTGTGGTGTCCTCCACGCTGCTGTACAAAGAATCACTCCAAGTGATAAAGCAATGTGGATGGTTTATTCTACGTGTTTCGAAGAGATATCCCCTCTTCTTTGCCAGGAAAATTATTTCATTGGTGGATTTTCCTGAGGAAGAAGAGGGGATATCTCTTGGAAACGCGTAGAATAAACCATCCACATTGCTTTACAACTTGGAATGATTCTTTGTACAGCAGCGCGGAGTACACCACAATTATCCTGTTTTTGTTTTGCTCTCAGCATGTTAGCACACCCAGAACTGGCATGCAAACATACTATTCAATGCCCATTGCTCAATGTCATCAGCAGTGACGCACGTACCTGTGTCCATTGTCACAGCCTCAGATGCCAAGTTTAGAGTCAGTGCGCATGATCAGAAAAGCATTATATCTGATAGTCCCCTATCAGATATAATGTTCAGAGGGATTCCATAAAATCTTACCACATGATTGATAAACTTAGAAAGCGTATCAGCATAAGGTAACCCTGATAACGGAATAAAGTTTGATTGTTTACTGAATCAGGTGACTACCACAGAAATCACAATTGTCCCACAGGACAAAGGCAAATCAGTAATGAAAGACATGGACAAATGATTCCACGTTTTTTCTGAAATTGTCAATGGAGCCAGTTTCCCAGCTAGCTGACTATGACAGACTTTAGAACGTGCAAATTTCACAAGCAGATACAAAAATCTTTAATATCGTTATGAATTGTTGACCACCAAAAGAAACCAGCAATAGCTTTCTTGGTAGCAGAGTGACCACTCAAAATGGAATCATGAAATTCCTGCAACAAACATAATCTCAGGTACACAGGAACAAACTATTTGGATCCTGGAAGAGTGCAAGGAGCCAAAGGCTGGGCTTCATGGATCTCTGCTTCCAACTCCGATTATACCATACAAACCACAATACCCTAAGGAAGATGAGGATGGGGGTTCTGGAAGAGAATCAAGTCTATGTGGCAGCATAAGCTCTCATTTCATGATAGATAGATTGAATCTTGAGAAAAACAAGGACCATCTGGCCTGTCTTGGGGTCAACCATTTGGTTGAATTAATTTAAGCTAAATTTTCATGATCCATCACAACTGTGAATTGATGAATAGCTCCCTTTCAAAAAATGTATTCATTCTTCAAAAGCTATTTTGACAGCAAACAACTTACCATTTCCAACACCATAATTTCAGCAGATGAGAATTTCCTATTAAAAACGGAACCTGGCTGCAAGTTGGTCATTGTTTTCGGACCTTGCATGAATGCAGCCTCCACCCCGATTTCAGAATCATCCACCTCCACAATGAAAGGCTTCTGGAGATCGTTTTGCATAAGAACAGGATCAGACATAAAACACTTTTTCAATTTATTAAAAACTCCAACAGCATCCATCGACCAAACCCTAAAGGGTGCTTTACACGCTGCGACATCGCTAACGATATATCGTTGAGGTCATGGTGTTTGTGACGCACATCCGGCGTCGTCAGCGACATTGCAGCGTGTGACAGCTAGGAGCGACGATCAACGATTGCAAAAACGTCAAAAATCGTTGAACGTTGACACGTCGCTCCTTTTCATATCGTTGGTGGTGTATGCCGCTGGTTGTTCATCGTTCCTGCGGCATCACACATCGCTATGTGTGACACCGCAGGAACGACGAACATCTCCTTACCTGCGTCCACCGGCAATGAGGAAGGAAGGAGGTGGGCGGGATATTTCGCCCGCTCATCTCTGCCCCTCCGCTTCTATTGGACGGCTAACGGCGATATCGCAGCGTGTAAAGTGCCCTTAAGATCTGCCCCTTTACAAGTGTGAGATCAGTGAGAGCACAAAATTGGGCTTTACCAGATAAAAGATGAGTTAAGTAAAATGAAAACCACTCACCTGGCAGGGTTGTGGCAGCCACAACTCCTATGCAGGTATATGAAATAATGGCAGTTTCTGCAGCTCCACATAGATGATCTTATAAATACTGAAGAAAAGAATGGATGTATTGCCGTGCTACCACCAATGCGAACAAGTCCCCTTCCTCAGGACCAATGAAATCAACAACAGTTGTTGATTTCATTGGCCCTGAGGAAGGTGACTAGTTCCCAGAAACGCGTCGACATGCAAAATAAAATACTAATATTAATCAACATTTTTTCGCATTGGTGGTAGCGCAGCAATACATCCATTCTTTTATTCAGTATCTGTAAGATCAGTGAGAGGTTTGAAGATCTGAGAGAAACCCCTAATAAACTTTCTATAGTAATTGTGAATCCTAGAAACCACTGCAATACTTTAATGTATCAAGGTAAAACCTAATCAATTATGGCCTGCACCTTGACAGAATCGATCTTAAATCCTTCAGCTGAAACAATGAACCCCAGTAACATTATTTCTTGCACAGAAAAAGTACATTTCTCCAACTTAGCGAACAAATAATTTATTCTAAGCTTTTGTAAAACAAAACAGACAAGTTTATAGTGTGAATTAGAATATCGTCCAGATCGACTACGATAAACCTTCTAATACAATCAGAAAAAAATGAATTAATAAATGCTTTGAAATACTACTGGCGCATTGGTTAATCCAAAAGGCATAACAAGATTGTAAAATAGGCCCTGAGATGTTAAAAACACCATCTTCCACTCATCACTCTTCCGGATGCATATCAAATTATAAACTGCTTTTAAGATCAAGTTTAGAAAAATATTTAGCCCCTGTACAAGGGGCTGCTGATAAGTCTTTGACTTTGTGATCTCTTGTTGTTTCTATTGTAACGAATATTACATCACAATTTTGGTTTTGTTGCTTATGGCAACAGTGTTCTATGCACGCGGGAAAACAAAATGGCTGAGTCTAATGCGATATTCATGGCAACTGAGAGTAGAGGAATGATAAAATTATTTTTTCTGCAAAGAAAGTTCACGAAGGATATTCATGGTGATATATCGCAGACATTGGGGGATCAATGTCCTTCATATTCCACAGTTAAGAACTGGGTTGCCAAATTTAAAAACGGACCACTTCAGCACCAATGATGAGGAACGTCCTAGACGACCGAGAGTGGTTGTTCTGGAGATCGTCGATGCTGTGCACAACCTCATACTGGAGAATCGATGAATTTCAGCTAAAGCAATAGAAGACATCATGTAGATTTCCTGTCAATGTGTTTGTGTCATTATCCATGAACATTTGGAAATGAGGAAGCTATCTGCAAAGTGGATCCCCAAATGTGTGACAACAGATCAGAGAAGCATGCGAGTGAAAACTTCCCGGTCCAATTGTTAGTGTTTCCAGACTGATAAGAACTTCCTGGATCGACTGGTCACTATTCATGAGACCTGGATTTATTTGTATGACCCTGAAAACAAGGAGCAATCAAAAGAGTGGAGGCACAGTGGTTCTCCTCGTCCAAAGAAGTTCAGGGTGCAAAAATCAGCCACTAAGGTGATGGCGTCAGTGTTCTGGGATAAGGATGGCGTGCTGCTAGTGGACTGCCTTCCAAAGGGTTCCACCATCAATGCAAGATATTACACTGAACTTTTGGATCAATTGAAGGCAACTTTGAAGGCCAAAAGGTGTGGCAAGCTGTTCAATGGAATCTTGTTCCTGCAAGACAACGCCTCCACTCACACTGCACAAGCAACCATGACAAAACTGGCAGAGCTGGGCTTCCAGCTAGTTGACCACCCACCTTATTCACCAGATCTAGCTCCCTCGACTATCATCTGTTTCTGAACCTGAAAAAACACCTCAAGTGTACCAAATTTCACACCATTTCTGATGACATGGCTGCTACGGATTCCTGGTTTGGGGCATAACCGAAATCCTTCTTTTTGCTAGGCTTACAGAACTTGGAATACTGATGTAAGAAGTGTGTTGACATCAGTGGAGAATATGTGGAATAAATGTAAAGTTTCATCAACCTATATTGTTTCTTTCTGGGTAAAGCCAAAGACATATCAGCAACCCCTTGTAATCTGATTATACAGATCGGGGATAATTGGAAGTCGGTAAGTATTCTTAACTGTAATTTTGTTTAATTCACGGAAATTGAAGCAAGGACAGAGACCAACGTCTTTCTTTTTAACAAAGAAAGATCCAGCAGCTATAGGTGAGGAGGAAGGACAAAAATGACTCTTCCGTAAACTTTTGTTTATATATTCTTTCGTGACGCTCCATTCAGGATCTGACACATTTATTCAGGTGAGCTATCAGTAATTTGGCACCAACCAATGACAGGATTAAAAATACGCAGCTATGAAATTCACAACACCAACCCCATAGTTAAGTTACTCAATACATAACAGGAGATGGACTCGGACTGAAGAGTTCTCACCCTGAGTGTTAATTCCACCATTACCCACTGGACAAGGTTCTGGAGTAACAGCGTATTGTCAGTGGCAACAATTTGAATGGGTTCTTCCAACCTAAGTGTTCTTAAGTCTAGTCTCCAAACCAGTACTGAATCAATGAAGTTAGCTGTAGACCCACAGTCAATGAAAGTGAGTGCTGATAATGACTGATTTTGGAAAAGTAGTTCCGCAGTTCTTTATCTGAGGAGTAAAAAAGTACCTGGAAGTCTGAGTGACCTGGACAATAACCCAGATTTAGTATTTCCTGATGAAGTGTCTTCTCAACGGCCCTTGAGCTGTCTGCCCCTACCTCCATAGTTTCAGCCTCAGGTAAGTGGACTAACCAAGGAAGAATGACCGAAACACAATGCATTTTTTACGCTTTTTTACCGCGTTTTGCCCAATGCGTTTTTTTTTAGTCAAACCTATTGACTGGAAGGGCTCAAAAATGCTGGAAAAACGCAAAAAGAATTGAAATGCTGCATCTTGGGTGCATCTTCAAAACCGCAGCCAATATGCAGCCAAGATGCAGCCAACAAAAGCCCAGTGTGGACAGCAAAATCAAAATCTCATAGACTTTACTGGGGGAAGGAAATGTATGCATTTTGGTGCATCTTTGTGACCTCAAAAATGCACTAAAAACGCCGCAAAAGATGCCCTGCGTGAACTTAGCCTTAGAGAATAGTCAGCCATAATATGCCGAGCAGCCATGTTGTATCTAACAGCCATTTTAGGCAGACTTGAGCAAACTAACTTTGCCGTTAATGAGATGCAGTAGCTGTTAGTTCTCCCACCTCCAGAATGGAGAGATGACATCAGTGTTATTAGTAAGTATAAGAAAAAGTCCAATAAGGTTAAATGGAATAGAAGAATATAATTGTGTAAGTTGATAGATGGTGATGTGTAGTCATGAATAACAGGTACAGTTAGGTCCAGAAATATTTGGACAGTGACACAAGTTTTGTTATTTTAGCTGTTTACAAAAACATGTTCAGAAATACAATTATATATATAATATGGGCTGAAAGTGCACACTCCCAGCTGCAATATGAGAGTTTTCACATCCAAATCGGAGAAAGGGTTTAGGAATCATAGCTCTGTAATGCATAGCCTCCTCTTTTTAAAGGGACCAAAAGTAATTGGACAAGGGACTCTAAGGGCTGCAATTAACTCTGAAGGCGTCTCCCTCGTTAACCTGTAATCAATGAAGTAGTTAAAAGGTCTGGGGTTGATTACAGGTGTGTGGTTTTGCATTTGGAAGCTGTTGCTGTGACCAGACAACATGCGGTCTAAGGAACTCTCAATTGAGGTGAAGCAGAACATCCTGAGGCTGAAAAAAAAGAAAAAATCCATCAGAGAGATAGCAGACATGCTTGGAGTAGCAAAATCAACAGTCGGGTACATTCTGAGAAAAAAGGAATTGACTGGTGAGCTTGGGAACTCAAAAAGGCCTGGGCGTCCACGGATGACAACAGTGGTGGATGATCGCCGCATACTTTCTTTGGTGAAGAAGAACCCGTTCACAACATCAACTGAAGTCCAGAACACTCTCAGTTAAGTAGGTGTATCTGTCTCTAAGTCAACAGTAAAGAGAAGACTCCATGAAAGTAAATACAAAGGGTTCACATCTAGATGCAAACCATTCATCAATTCCAAAAATAGACAGGCCAGAGTTAAATTTGCTGAAAAACACCTCATGAAGCCAGCTCAGTTCTGGAAAAGTATTCTATGGACAGATGAGACAAAGATCAACCTGTACCAGAATGATGGGAAGAAAAAAGTTTGGAGAAGAAAGGGAACGGCACATGATCCAAGGCACACCACATCCTCTGTAAAACATGGTGGAGGCAACGTGATGGCATGGGCATGCATGGCTTTCAATGGCACTGGGTCATTGTGTTTTTTGATGACATAACAGCAGACAAGAGTAGCCGGATGAATTCTGAAGTGTACCGGGATATACTTTCAGCCCAGATTCAGCCAAATGCCGCAAAGTTGATCGGACAGCGCTTCATAGTACAGATGGACAATGACCCCAAGCATACAGCCAAAGCTACCCAGGAGTTCATGAGTGCAAAAAAGTGGAACATTCTGCAATGGCCAAGTCAATCACCAGATCTTAACCCAATTGAGCATGCATTTCACTTGCTCAAATCCAGACTTAAGACGGAAAGACCCACAAACAAGCAAGACCTGAAGGCTGCGGCTGTAAAGGCCTGGCAAAGTATTAAGAAGGAGGAAACCCAGCGTTTGGTGATGTCCATGGGTTCCAGACTTAAGGCAGTGATTGCCTCCAAAGGATTCGCAACAAAATATTGAAAATAAAAATATTTTGTTTGGGTTTGGTTTATTTGTCCAATTACTTTTGACCTCCAAAAATGTGGAGTGTTTGTAAAGAAATGTGTACAATTCCTACAATTTCTATCAGATATTTTTGTTCAAACCTTCAAATTAAACGTTACAATCTGCACTTGAATTCTGTTGTAGAGGTTTCATTTCAAATCCAATGTGGTGGCATGCAGAGCCCAACTCACGAAAATTGTGTCACTGTCCAAATATTTCTGGACCTAACTATATTGAATTGATAGAGAAACCAAGTTATCAATGGAGCTGTCAGTGTTTGAAGAGTTATATGACGTAGAGGTGCCTCCAAAGATCAGAGATGTCAGTAATAACGACATTGCTGAATTAGTTAAAAGTGTCATGGGGGGGCGTGGCTGACCATGATGGCATGAGGCTGCACTTTCTGGAGCTCCTGCTACACTGAGAACAATCCACCGGCATCCATCATACAATATGGGCAAATCAACTAGAAAAACCAGAGCCCGAGCCTCCTCTCAACCCCCGACCACTAAAGGAGATATTGCTGCACTCCTGACCCGTCCGAGCCTTCCCTACCGAGAGCCCCCGGCCCTCCTGCCAGTGACGCCAGTGATGGACTTACCACGTGTCCTGAAAACGGCGGAGTCCTCGGCTTCTGGGACCGATCGTCAGGTTCCCCTGCAGCGCCGGACAGATGTGGAGCCGCGGACCTCTCCCGACCAGAAGATCTCCCCGCGGTGGCCTGTACAAATGGAAGACAGAGGGGCCGCGGCATACCAAGATGGCGGCTCCCCACATGGCAGCGGGGTATCGGGTGCACCAGCGCCCACGTTGCCGCTGAAGGAAATTACCAGCGGAGATCTGCAGGAGGATTCCCAGACGCCTGGCCGTACTTGGCAGAAGCTGGAGCACTCACATGTGCTGAAGGATGCGGAGGGGCTGCAGGATGCCACGACTCTGAGAGAGGTGAGGCACGGGGGGGAAGGGATGGCGGCGCTTCTCCCACCCATGCTACAGGGGGTTGCCTGGAAGCACTAGGCGGAATGGTGGCGGCGCGTGGCACACTTTCCTCTCCTGCATCCTTGTTAGGGGAGAGGCGGATGTCTGTAGTGCTGCAGGGGGACGAAGGTGCTCCCATAGGTTCCCCCTTGCCTGGCGATCATCAGAGTGGATCGCGGGTGGGGGATGGGATGGGAGGAGGTCGCTGTCCCTCTCTGTCCTGCGTCCATCTGAAGAACCATCCTTATTACATAAACATATGCCCAGCAAGGAGACCACGGACCCTGAGGAGCCATCCTATGAGCCCGGGATACAGGGACAATGGTTCGACCCCTCTTGTTCACAACCAGCCGACTCACCAGCCCGATGGTCCACGGGGTCCTCATGGCTATCTGCCTTCCCCCGAGGTGGGGGTGAAAAAGAGAATGGGAAACAGGCAGCTGCACTCCGGTGGGAGAAGAAGTTAGCAGCAGCGGCTTCAGATCAAAATAGTGCCCTTGCTAGTTTAACAGGCGGCACCTCAGTCCCCGCCAGACGTGACCACCGAAGCCCTGATGATGGCGAGTTGTCCAGCCATACATCCCTAAATGAGAGCAAACCGGCCACTCTAGCAGACCTTCGTATACTGCTACAATCAATTCCTACCAAGCAAAACATAGCCAATTTGACATCTTAGATTGTCTCTGAATGCAAGCAAGAATTTGCACAGTTCCGATCTGATCTTATAGAACTTTCATCACAGGTGGACGCCCTGACTCTGTCTCGAGACTCCTCGACCAAAACTATACAATCGCTGACGGAAACTGTCAACCGTCACTCCTCCCAAATACAAAATCTCCAATCTAACCTGGATGATCTTGAAAATAGAAATAGGAGGAACAACTTGCGTGTCAGGGGCCTACCAGAATCCATCTCCAATGCAGATATCCCATCCACACTGACTTCCATTTTTAATGGTCTGTTACGTCGCCCACCCAGGACTTTCATTAAAATGGACAAGGCCCATAGAGCTCTCCGGCCTCAAGACCCGAATAATCCTCAACCAAGAAATATAATTTGCCGGATTCATTTCTTCCAGCTTAAAGAATTAATTCTGCAGGAACCACTCTCCTATCAAGGCCAACCTATTCGGATTATGCCGGACTTATCTCGTTATACATTGGCCAAGAGAACAGCTCTCAAGCCTTTACTTAACCTCCTACAAGAAAAAGAGATTCCCTTCAGGTGGGGATTTCCCTTCTCCCTAACGGTCAGGAAAGGCTCCCAGACCTATACAATACGAGCGCCTGGGGATTTGCCAGGCTTCTTATCCAGTCTGGGTTTACCCAATATCCATCTACCTGACTGGGTGGCGGTCGTGGAGAATGGCGTGGGCTTGGTCGGGAGGCCTCCCAGGTCCTTGAATCGTCCCCCTTTAGGCCTTCCTCCTAGAGAAAGGCTGAAGGAAGGTGAAAAAAGAGGTCCGACCGCTGGTCGCCGCACCACACCATAGTGACTTAGCGTAACTGAATGATGGTGTCGTTACTACAGTGCTAGGCGCTGATCCTGTTCATCTGCCCGCTCAGATTGGCCGGGGGGATTGATTGGAGGGAGGGGGGAGAGAGTAAAACGGTAACCCATAAACAATAACAAGTAATGTAGAGGTTATACCTCCGTTGGGTACATCGGATCCCTAACAAGTAATTAGTAATAACGGGAATGTTATACAGTCAGGGCCAGAAATATTTGGACAGTGACACAAGTTTTGTTATTTTAGCTGTTTACAAAAACATGTTCAGAAATACAATTATATATATAATATGGGCTGAAAGTGCACATTCCCAGCTGCAATATGAGAGTTTTCACATCCAAATCGGAGAAAGGGTTTAGGAATCATAGCTCTGTAATGCATAGCCTCCTCTTTTTCAAGGGACCAAAAGTAATTGGACAAGGGACTCTAAGGGCTGCAATTAACTCTGAAGGCGTCTCCCTTGTTAACCTGTAATCAATGAAGTAGTTAAAAGGTCTGGGGTTGATTACAGGTGTGTGGTTTTGCATTTGGAAGCTGTTGCTGTGACCAGACAACATGCGGTCTAAGGAACTCTCAATTGAGGTGAAGCAGAACATCCTGAGGCTGAAAAAAAAGAAAAAATCCATCAGAGAAATAGCAGACATGCTTGGAGTAGCGAAATCAACAGTCGGGTACATTCTGAGAAAAAAGGAATTGACTGGTGAGCTTGGGAACTCAAAAAGGCCTGGGCGTCCACGGATGACAACAGTGGTGGATGATCGCCGCATACTTTCTTTGGTGAAGAAGAACCCGTTCACAACATCAACTGAAGTCCAGAACACTCTCAGTGAAGTAGGTGTATCTGTCTCTAAGTCAACAGTAAAGAGAAGACTCCATGAAAGTAAATACAAAGGGTTCACATCTAGATGCAAACCATTCATCAATTCCAAAAATAGACAGGCCAGAGTTAAATTTGCTGAAAAACACCTCATGAAGCCAGCTCAGTTCTGGAAAAGTATTCTATGGACAGATGAGACAAAGATCAACCTGTACCAGAATGATGGGAAGAAAAAAGTTTGGAGAAGAAAGGGAATGGCACATGATCCAAGGCACACCACATCCTCTGTAAAACATGGTGGAGGCAACGTGATGGCATGGGCATGCATGGCTTTCAATGGCACTGGGTCACTTGTGTTTATTGATGACATAACAGCAGACAAGAGTAGCCGGATGAATTCTGAAGTGTACCGGGATATACTTTCAGCCCAGATTCAGCCAAATCGGACGGCGCTTCATAGTACAGATGGACAATGACCCCAAGCATACAGCCAAAGCTACCCAGGAGTTCATGAGTGCAAAAAAGTGGAACATTCTGCAATGGCCAAGTCAATCACCAGATCTTAACCCAATTGAGCAGGCATTTCACTTGCTCAAATCCAGACTTAAGACGGAAAGACCCACAAACAAGCAAGACCTGAAGGCTGCGGCTGTAAAGGCCTGGCAAAGCATTAAGAAGGAGGAAACCCAGCGTTTGGTGATGTCCATGGGTTCCAGACTTAAGGCAGTGATTGCCTCCAAAGGATTCGCAACAAAATATTGAAAATAAAAATATTTTGTTTGGGTTTGGTTTATTTGTCCAATTACTTTTGACCTCCTAAAATGTGGAGTGTTTGTAAAGAAATGTGTACAATTCCTACAATTTCTATCAGATATTTTTGTTCAAACCTTCAAATTAAACGTTACAATCTGCACTTGAATTCTGTTGTAGAGGTTTCATTTCAAATCCAATGTGGTGGCATGCAGAACCCAACTCGCGAAAATTGTGTCACTGTCCAAATATTTCTGGACCTAACTGTGTATCACTTATTCATTTCTCAAGTTGAATTGTTGAGTTATATATGACTATGGTAATAGTCTCCTTTTGCCCACAGACTACATTCTATCTTAATTACCCGGTGGATGCTAGGTTATGCTATGTTATAAATTTGAACTGTTTGCAGTGTTACGCAGGCTGCTGTGCCGCCTTGCTACTTGCTTGACCAGACTTCGCCCCACATAGGGTGTGAGCCTCTGTCCTGCCTATCACAAGCTCCTGTTCTAGGTTAGTACCTTTTTAGTTTTTTGTAGAGGCTATACCTCTGATTCTTGGCTCTCTCTGAGTCACTTGCTCTTCGTTTCTTTTAAACGCTTTAATCTTTTTACTTTTAGTTTTTCCTCTGCATTGCACGAATCTCTCCATACACCATAACTAAACCGCTTCTCAGATCGAATGACAGAGTTCAGAATTGCTTCCCTCAACGCCAAAGGCCTGAACACTCCGGAAAAGCGGGCGCAAATCCTGCAACACTTTCATCGGCAAAAGGTACAGATAATCTGTTTTCAAGAAACTCACGTCAAAGATAATCACGCACCTAACATCAAACATAAACACTATACTAGTTGCCACTTTGCCAATAACCCTAGTAACAAATCTAAGGGGGTTGCCAATGCCATCTACAAATCCCTCCCTCACCAAATTGTAAGATGTACAGTAGATAGAGATGCTAGATATATCATTCTTTCCTTATCAATCGAAGGCCAAATATTAACTCTTCTAAATGTTTACGCCCCTGACCAGGCCAACTTTATATCAAATTTGGTGGACATCTCCTCCCCCTTGATACAGGGTACGGTAATTTTATGTGCAGATCTCAACCTTACCCTGGACCCGGTTTTGGACAATTCAAAGAAAAAAATCACATTTATCATACAGAACCATTAAATACACTAAGAAAGCCCTTCTTAGATTACAGTTATGTGACGCTTGGAGGTTACAACACCCCGCTGTTAGAGATTACACTTTTTATTCTACACCGCATGATTCATATAGTAGGATTGATTATATCATGGTCCAACACTCAGCTCTCCCTTGGGTGTCCTCTACCTCTATCAGTAACACACTGTGGTCTGACCACGCCCCAATCTACTGTTCACTTATGATCCCCTCCCTCTCTTATTAAGCACAGCTCTCGTCTGAAAAAAGTTAAAGCTTTGACCCTGAGTTCCGCCCTTCAAACTGTCACCAAACTAGAATTAGCTCATAAAAACGCGCTCTCTACGGAAACGCTGAGAGATCTCCTCAAAGCAAAATTGGAGGTAGAAAGGCTACTTGACGAATCCTATAAGCGGTACCTCCAGGTAGGGTGCAGCCGTTTTTATGAATTTCGTAACAAACCCGGGAGGATGCTTGCTAGAGCTTTACGCTCGCAGTGCACCCAAAATTTCATTCCTTGTATCAAAAGCCCCAATGATTTTATGGTCCACACTACCGCTGAGATATCGGAAACTTTCCGTTCATATTAATCAAAATTATATAACCTCCCCAACCCGGCGAGCTCACCTCACCCCATCACTTCCCCTTTTAGCTCCCTGAGACCAGAATTGACATCTGAACTAGAGGCCCCCTTTGAACACACGGAACTGTTGGGAGTAATAAAAGACCTCCCAGGCAACAAGAGTCCGGGCCCAGACGGATTCACAGGGAGATTTTATAAAACATTTGCTGACCTCTTGGCCCCGTTGATGCTGGAAGCATTTAACTCTATCTCTGATTCCTGCCCATTCCCCTCTCAATCCACGGCTGCGCACGTTACCGTGATCCCTAAACCGGGAAAAAAACCACATGTTTGTAAGAGTTACCGCCCAATCTCCCTACTTAATATTGACCTAAAATTTTTTGCAAAACTGATAGCAAACAGGCTGAGTTCATTGCTCCCTTCTCTGGTTCACCCCGACCAGGTGGGCTTTGTGCCAGGCAGAGAAGCACGGGACAACACCCTGAAAACTATAGACATTATACATCATGCAAAGACCCATAAAATACCACTGATAATTCTATTCCTTGACGCCAAGAAGGCTTTCGATAGAATCTCATGGTCATCTCTTTCCCAAACACTCACACATATTGGTCTCAGTCCCTCTTTCTCAGCTAAAATCCTTTCACTACACAAATCCCCAGTAGCTAGTCTAAAGATTAATGGTTCATTATCAGACCCCTTCACCATCCACAACGGTACTCGCCAGGGCTGCCCACTCTCTCCCCTTCTATACATACTAATTATGGAACATCTCCTATCCTCTATTCGTAATAACCCAGAGATCCGAGGAATTAAATTAGCTGGAAAGGAGTACAAATGCTCAGCGTTCGTCGATGACCTGTTAATCTATATTACCAACACATTGGTTTGGTTTCTCTCCCTAACTTGTTGGCCCTGTTGGAGAGATTTGGTAGGTGGTCCAATTTCAAGATAATTATGGACAAATCTGAGGCCTTTAATGTATCCCTCTCTAGTGATACGGTAAACGGCTTGAAGACGCATTATCCATTTAAGTGGCCTCCAGGCAATGTCATTACTTACTTAGGCATTCGTTTACCCTCTGATCTCTCCAAATTGTTCTTCTTGAACTTCCAGCCATTTCTTTCCAGACTTGAAACTAAGTTAACCACATGGGAGCGGACGAGTTTTTCCTTGTTGGGACGCATCAATATATTGAAAATTACTATCCTCCCCAGGTTATTGCATCTTTTGCACACAATTCCTTCATAAATTCCAGCTTCTTTCTGGGTGGGAATATGGCGACAATTTAGGTGTTTCGTATGGGCGTCGAAACATCCGAGACTGCGTTGGGAAACACTAATTCGTCCAAATGAGGTGGGACGGGCTTGCCAGATTGTCGCCGATATTATCTAGCTGCAGCACATGCTTGTATATTGGACTTAGTTTATAACTATTCGTCGAAGTTATGGGTACGCATGGCGACTGATATGTGCCCGATCCCGGTTGGAGTCCTGCCATGGCTACGCTCCTCTCCACTTCCAAATAGCCCAGACATCTCCTATACAACAGCCAATACGCTGAAATCCCTGAGCGTCCCCTCAAAGAAAAGAGAGTTATTGGATAAGAATGGCCCCTTGTTTCCCATCTCGGGAAATCCTAAGTTTGGCCCGGGCTATACCTCATCGACTTTTCTAGGCTGCCCCAAATCCCGCCCTCTACGTTTATACCATGTGGCCCCTTACGGGGTACTATTGCAGCTCAACACGATCCTGGGAGACACTCCCTCCACTCCACGTCATGAATATGAATACACTCAGCTCCAGCACTTTTTTGCGTCAATTCCTGATAAAGGGGTGCTGATACGTCCCCTTTCAACCTTTGAGTCTCTATGCCTTACACAACCTATTATCCCACATGCGACCTCAGTTATCTACAAATTGCTCTCCGAAAAAGACCTCCTCTCTCTTCCTCCATATTGTAAAGCTTGGGAGTCAGAACTACACAAAACCTTCACGAAAACCCAATGGGACAAATGTTTCTCCCTCTCACATAGATCAGTCATAGCATCTAAATCACAAGAGACAAGCTATAAGATAATATCGAGGTGGTATAGGGTTCCAGTCACACGTAATAAATGGTTTCCAAGGGTTCCGGACACGTGCTGGCGTTGTGGAGCGGAGTCAGGAACGATGTCACACATATGGTGGTCCTGCCCGACCTTGAACGCTTTTTGGAGGGGGGTCCTCAGGGTAGTTCTGGAGGTGACAGGATCTCAGTCCCCCCATCCCCGGAAGCAATCTTGCTTTATATGTTTCCCATGTCCAAAACTAAATATAAAAAAATCACTTCTCAGACACCTATTGCAGGCCGCAAAAACAGTGATCCCCAGACACTGGAGATCCTTGGATCCCCCATCCCTGGAGGAATGGTTTGCAGAGGTTTCTTTGACACATCGTATGGAGTCTTTGATCGCTTGTTCCCAGCAGGAAAGGGATATTGTCGCCAAGACATGGTTTCATTGGGAGGCGTTCTTCTCTTCCCCCCTCTACTGTCATATCCTGAAATAATGTGCAGTGTTCTGTCACTCTTGTCTCTCTCCTCTTCTCTAACTTTATATTCCACTATTTTTCTTTCTCCATCCTTATCGTTCTTTTTTGCTTTCTCATAGCTGAGAGACTCCCAAGTTTGGGGGTCGAGGTTGGTGATCCGTTCGAATATATCTTTGACTATAAAATTTTCACTTGATTATAGGAGTTATTACCAGGAAATCCTTGTAATGCATTTTGTCTGATTGCTAGCGTTATTGCTATCTGAATCAAATTTACACTGAATTACTATGATAGACATAATTTTGTATGTGGATCAGTAATATATTCTTTCTAATGCTTTCCATTTTGTATATTGACGATTTGAAAATTAATAAAAATTTATTGTTTAAAAAAAAAGTGTCATGGAGGCCTATAGGATTCTAATGATTTTTTTTTACCACAATCCTTGTAAATAATGTCATGATGTATCATTATATTCTTTGTTCTTTAAAATATACGCCTTTCTCTACAGTATAAGCTTTCTTTTCTCTAATCATGTATAAAAGCCCCTACACTTCTTTTGGGGACGGCTACTTCTTCATCTGTTGCTAATTCTGCTGTTCTATAGGATACCTGCGTGTGTCTCTGTGCCGCTTAACCTGTCTTATCTGCTCTGTTGCTATCTCAGACTAAACTTCAGTCCCTACATGGAATGGATTGTCTACAACGTCTTCTTGGCTGTCTTACACCAACAAGCACCACTGAGCACAATGCTATGACTGGTAGTGTTCTGGGATCACCTTTTCAGCTAAGTAGCTGGGCAATCACAGAGAATAAGGAAAACCTGAAGAAACTCAGCATCTTCTGGTATCAGATTGAATGACTGAGCTGTCACTCAACACACTGACAGCTGAGGATGCTCCAGCACCAGATTTGACGATCAAGTTGCCACTCACCAAACTGACAGCTCAGCACAGCCCAGATTCCTTAGTACAGCAAAGAATCAGTCATTACATCCAAGAGGCAGTGAGTGAAGGAATCGTGACACTATCATTGCATCCAAGACAAAAGTAAGATGCATTGTTGAAGAGGAAATACCACTATTCCTGCCTCAATTGCCATCTTGCTCTGTACCATGATAGCATATGAAAAGCATGGTGTGAGGTTAGTGGACACCTGTACCTGGACATATAGCTGGTAGGCAAACATCTTACAAATGACTTTTGAAGGTGTGTATAGACACTGACACTTTAATGTTGGTAAGTGACAGACAATAATTTACTTACAGTGCAGGATGGATCACTAAAAGCCGGCCATGTAATCTGGTGATCCGTTAGTGCATAGGTTCACCTTTGTACATCTCTTGCAGTCCTTTCAGTTCATCATTGTTCTACCAACCACTTGAGGAATAATATTATTTTTGGCCATTATATGACTTGCATCCTGCAACATTAAATCCAGCACAAATGTGATGTAAGACAATTGTATAAAGCAGCATCTTGATCCAT
Organism: Anomaloglossus baeobatrachus; assembly: GCF_048569485.1. Taxonomy (NCBI): domain Eukaryota; kingdom Metazoa; phylum Chordata; class Amphibia; order Anura; family Aromobatidae; genus Anomaloglossus; species Anomaloglossus baeobatrachus. Next base: position 521,356,049 of record NC_134357.1, read on the forward strand.
ACTCGATAGATTAATCCCTTCATCACCCGGCCATTTTCCGTTTTCATTTTTTCCCTCCCCTTCTTCCAAGAGCCATCATTTTTTTTTATTTTTCCATCACTATAGCCATGTGAGGGTTTGTTTTTTATGAGACGAGTTGAACTTTTGAATGATATCATTCATTCTGTCACATTGTACTGGAAAATTGGAAACAAAAATATAAGTGTGGTGAAATTGCAAAAAAAAGTGCAATTCAACGATTGAAAGCAGACCTAGCAGTATGATTCCCTGGGTTAGTATGAATTTGTAGATACTAAACATGAATAGTTTTATTTTTATTTAATTGTTAAAAAAAAAAAGTTCTGAAATTTGTAAAAAAAAAAAGAATTGCGCTTTTGTTGCCATTTTCTGAGAACAATAGCATTGTCATTTTTTGGGGATCTGGGGCAGTTGGGGGCTTACTTTTTGTGTCTTGAGCTGACATTTTTAATTATATCAGTTTTGGGGGGCGTGTCCTGGCCATGAGGGAGTGAGGTTGTGCTTTTGCCTCAGCTCCCCCTTATCTCCCAGGAAATCAGCTACTACATTAATTTTTTCGGCCCTCTATCCCAGACTATGAGCACAAGGAGGCGGAGGGGAGCTCAGGGACACCTTTCCAGGCAGAATCGAGGCAGCATCCAGCGATTTCTGGCTAAACCAACAGTGTCACAGATGGAGCAGGAGGGAAGTAAGATGGCCGCTGGCCTTGTCAGCTATGCAGCAGTGGCAGCAGGGGAGGGGGCGCACAGAGTACCTGTCAGAGGCCCACAGCAGAGAACAGCCCGAGGAGCAGAAGGTGGAGGCAGGAATCCAGATGGTGACAGATCCTGTGCAGCTGGAGAAGTGGGGTTTGAGGAGCCAGGTACTCGGAGGGAGCAGGCTCTGGTGTCTTCACAGCATGGGGAGCAGGTCCTGGCAGAGGGAGAGGAGGTGGACGGGCGGCAGGTGAGAGGCCTGGGCCTTGCAGACTCTGCAGCTTCTCCTGGAGGAGGGGAGAGGGATCTGACTTTGCCCCTGAGCCCTTCACTGTCAATGGAGCTCCAGGAGGGACAGGAGGATGGGGCTCCCTGGACCTCCAGCCCTTTGGTACTCAGTGGCTCTGCAGCTGCTGTGACAGGCACAGAGGTCAGAGCTAATATAGAAGATATGGAGAGTATGGAGCACTCCACCAGCCAGATTTCTCAGCATGTCAGCACTCTGGGGCTGGGGCAGGAAGGTTCCGGTGTCCTGAGAGAGCTAAGGGAACTCAGAGCAAGAATCATCAGCATCCCATCCAGAGAGGACATGGAAGGCTATATCTCCAGACTGGAGAAGGCGTGCAGGTCAGAGCTGACAGAAGTGCGTTCCAGTGTGCAGAATATAGATGCAAGGGTCCTGTCTCAGGAGACCCAATTACAAGAAATGCAGAAGGACTTATCCTCTCATAAAGAGTTGCTAGAGACCCAATCTCGCCAGCTCCACTACCTGACTGAAGCACTGGACGATGCAGAGAACAGAGGACGACGCAACAACTTAAGAGTACGGGGTCTGCCAGAGTCCGTTGATTCCAGGGAACTCCCATGTGTCCTCCAAAGAATCTTCAACAAGATATTGGGGCTCCCTCCAGCCACAGAGATCGAACTTGATAGAGCACACAGATCCTTGGGACCCAAACCAGCGGACTCGGAGTTCCCGCGGGACGTGATCTGTCGGGTCCACCATTATTTACAAAAGGAGTCTATTCTGCTGAAGCTCCGGGAAGGGGTACCGATCCTTTTCCAAAAGATTAAGTTGCAGATCCTACCCGACCTCTCTCGTCTTACTCTCCAGAGGAGGAGAGCATTACGGCCTCTGTTGGAGCTCCTTCGGTCACGGGACTTGGTGTACAGCTGGGGCTTCCCTTTTCACCTTCAAGTCAGCAGTGGCGGCCGAATGCACGTTCTTCATTCACCAGAGGATCTGACACCCTTTTCGGAGGCCTTGAATCTCCCCAGAGTTGAAATCGAGGACTGGCCTTCTATTCCAAGAGAATTCTCGCGGGGGCTTCCTCAGCGTCCTCCAAGAAGTAATCGCGGGGAGAGGAAGACGGGAGGAGGAGGTCGTCCATCTACCAAGGACTGATGTTCGTCAAGACGGGGCTTGTATGCTTCTCACACTTTATACTGTACTTGAGTAGTATTGTTATTTGGGGGTTGGATGCGGAGGGCTGATTGAGGGGCTAAGTTTAAGTTAATGAAGTCATGGGAGAGGTTTAACGCTAGATATAACTGACGTGGGTCGAAACAGTTCCCTCTCTCTGCCGCTACAATTTTGTCCTCCTGCCCCCGATTCTTGTAGTTTCATGCTTTTACAGAATTCCTAGCAGTTTCATATAGGACATGTATGGTTATGATTAACACCCCCCCGTTTTTCATGCTTCCTTCCGCTTCCTCCTTCTGTGTCCCCTTTGGCCTTTTATCGCCTCTTTTCGTGCCCGTGCTCCACGACCTCCCTCTTCCCCCTTTCTTCTTGCCCCCTGTGGCCTTCTGTCCCCCCTGTCCCCGTCCCCCCCCTTTTTTTTTTTTTTCTCTCCTTCCCCCCCTTCCTCCCTCCCTTTCCCCCCCCCCCTTTTTTTTTTCTTTTCTCTCATCCCCCCCTTTTTTCCTTTCCCCCCTTTTTTTTTTTTTTTTTCTCTCTCCTCCCCCCCCCCATCTTCCCCCCTTTTTTCCTTTCCCCCTGTTTTTTTTTTTTTTTCTTTTCTCTTTTCTTTCTACCTCTCTCTTCTCTCTCCCTTCCTTCCCCTGAGGGGGGTGGGTTGTGGGAGGGGGGGGGGATTGCGGGGTGCGCATCTGAGCTGGGGTTTGTCTGTGGTTTGGGTTTTATAATGAGGCCTGGGAGAGGGGGGGGCTTCCGTCCTGGAAAGTACACGCCTGGTTTGGGTTTACATGTCGCGGATTGACTGACGCTTGAAAGCAATACCCAGGAATTACCGCATTTGTTGGGCTTACAGTTTGTAATCTTTGTTTTCCCTTTTCTTTTTCTCTATTTCACAGCCTAATCTTTTCTTGATTCTTGCTGCATTTCTTGCTCCTTACTCTGGTCATCTCTCTTTCCCCTTCTTCACCCCTATCCTTAGGTGTGGGACCCCAGTGCTCGGCATGACGCAACTTAATTTTGGCTCCCTTAATTGTAAAGGGTTGAATGTGCCGCAAAAGAGATCGCAAATATTTTATGCTATGCATAAACAGAGGACTCAGGTGTTATTATTACAAGAGACCCATTTTAAAGCAGGCCAGGTCCCAGTTCTTAGGGATAGATTTTACACAACATGGTTTCACAGCCCTAACCCGACTGCTAAATCCAGGGGGGTCTCCATTGCTCTCCATAAGTCATTGGTGTTCTCCGTGATCGACTCTTTGGTGGATCCTGAGGGTAGATTTATATTTCTGAAGCTCCAGATTGGTGTGGGTGTATATACCGTAGCTAAATGGTATTTACCCAACTCCAGACCCACTGTGGCATGCTCTTCCCTCCTGTCTCGGCTGGCGGAATTTGCAGAAGGGACTTTAATAGCTGGGGGGGACTCTAATTTCACCTTTGAACCGGCAATTGATACCTCCTCGGAGCGGCGTTTTATTTCACAAAAAAGGATGTTGGCACTAGGGAAAAAGTTGCAAGCATTACAATTGGTTGATATTTGGAGGGCACTGCATCCCACGGAGAGGGATTACTCTTATTTCTCCCCAATTCATTCATCTTACAGCCGTATAGATATGTTGTGGATTAGCCAACACGCCATGCCATGGCGAGCCCAGGCCTCCATAGGGTCTATATGTCTATCGGACCATGCACCGGTGTTCGTCCAACTCACTCCCCAGACGGTTCGCGGCGACCATGGACGTGGCGTCTTAATGAACATCTACTTAAAGACGACTTATGTGTAGCAGAAATACGACAGGTGATGAGTGATTTCTTGGAAATTCACGCTCAGGACCAGACGGCCTTGCCGACACAGTGGGAGGCCCTTAAATGTGTGGTGCGGGGTATATTAATAAAGCATGGATCAAGACTTAAACGGGAGAGGGCCTCTCTGATTACCTCTTTGGTTCAGCGAATACAGCAGACCTTGGAGGCATCCCACAAAAAATCCTTATCGGCCTTGGTGTACGCTGAATTGGTGGGATCCCGGGAGGAACTTAGGGGGCTCTTAGATCAAAAATACTATGCACAGAGGGTACGTTTACAGAGATACTTATATGAACATGCAGACAAGTGTGGAAGGGCATTAGCCAGGTTTATTCACCCGAGAAAATTCACAAATCATATCCCAAAAATTAAGGACAGAGGAGGACATATGATTCAGGACCCGGTTAAAATAGCTGAAGAGTTCCGTGCCTTTTATGGGGACCTGTACAACATAAAGGGTCAGTTTACTGATATGTCACCGACGGCACTCAATAAGAAGATTGAGGACTATGTACAGCGGACTGCCTTGCCTAGGCTAAAGCAATCAGAAATTGAGATACTGGAGTCAGATTTTACGGAAGAGGAGATATCTTCGGTTATCAGAGACACCCCAGTAGGTAAGAGCCTGGGACCCGATGGTTTTACAACTAAATTTTTTAGAATTTTTAGGGAACAAATTGTCCCCTTTTTGACACGGGTCTTTAACTCGGTGCCTGCTGGAGCATCTTTTGTTCCTCAGTCTCTAGAGGCGCATATATGTGTAATTCCGAAGCCAGGGAAGGACCCGGTTAATGTCTCCAATTACCGTCCCATATCATTGATTAATATAGATGTCAAATTCTTTTCAAAAGCTCTCGCCAATAGACTGGCACCTTTGCTTCCAAAAGTGATACACACGGACCAGGTGGGTTTTGTAGGGGGCCGAGAGGCAAGAGACCAGACGAATAAGACGTTTCTTCTGCTGGCTCGGGCGAAGGCAAAGGCACTACCTATGTGTTTACTTTCCATAGATGCGGAGAAAGCCTTCGACCGGGTTAGCAGGAGTTTCATGTTGGCAGCGTTGAGACAGGTGGGGATAGGTGACAGGTTCCTTAGAGGAGTGGCCTCCCTTTATAGTACACCGACTGCCAGAATAAAGGTAAATGAGTCCTTGTCCGCGCCAATTAGCATAAAAAATGGTACCAGACAGGGTTGTCCCTTATCCCCCCTCCTATTTGTTCTCGTAATGGAGCATTTGGCTTTGGCCATTAGACAGAACCCAGATATAAAAGGGATAGAGGTGGGAGAGCATCATTGTAAAGCGGCATTATATGCAGATGACCTCCTCCTATACATTACACAGCCCCACATATCCTTTCCCTCCTTGGTTAAGGAAATTGAGAACTTCGGACATATAAGCAACTTTAAAGTTAACTATAATAAATCAGAAGCCTTGAATTTCACTCTGCCGGGGAGGGAAGTAGATCATATTGCATCCAACTTTCCTTTTAGATGGCAGACATCGGCTCTGACTTATCTGGGGGTGGCGGTACCACGGGACAGTACCAAGATTTTTCACCTCAATTACCTCCCTTTGTTGGAACGCACTATGAGAGATCTTAAACAAATCGATAGACAGAAACTGTCCTGGTTTGGACGTATTAATGTCATCAAGATGGATGTTCTCCCTCGTTTTCTATATATCTTTCAAACGGCCCCTATAGCACTACCATCGTTTTTCTTCACCAGAATACAGTCAATTATTAACAAATTTGTGTGGGGAGGGAGGAGCTCTCGGGTGGGGAGGAGAGTGTTGAGTAGAGGTAAGGGAGAGGGGGGGGCAGGGTTGCCAGACTTTAAAAAGTACCACAAGGCGTCTCTTCTGCTGAGACTAATGGATTGGCAATTTAATAGGAGCACTAAACAATGGGTGAGTCTGGAGCAGGTTTGGTCCGAAACGCCCCTGCGGTTCCTCCTGTGGATCACACCAATGCGGAGGGGACGGATACATGGAGAGGCGGAGTTTCTCAGGGCATCCCTGAGGGTCTGGGACGTTGAGTGCAGGTGGGGATCTCTCTCTAGGGGTCCTGGTCCACTCTCACCGCTTTTCTCTAACCCGGAGTTTCCCCCAGGGATGGGAGTCGAGCGTTTCTTAGGTTGGAGGAGGGGTGAGGACACACGGATAGACCAGACTTTGCACAGTTTGGAAGTACCCCCCTTTTCGTCCTTTTTGCTTCCAGAGGGTCGGCATCCAACGGCTTGGCTGGAATACCTTCAACTTAGGTCCTTCTTGATGGTTGACAACAGACTTGGGCTTTTTGCGGCTCAGCCCACAAAATTTGAACAATTGTTTTTGCGGGAGGATTCTCCTGGGCATCTCTTGTCTCTGGTTTACTCCTTCCTGATTACAGAGGCGGACATGGGAGACCTTAAATATATCAAGAAGTGGAATAGAGATTTGGGGACTTTCATTCCTGAGGAGGACTGGAAAAAGTCCTTTATCCTCACTCATAAATTTTCCATCACCTGTGCAGCACAGGAAAAAAATTATAAGATTCTGACCCGTTGGTACAGGTGCCCGGATACTCTACACACAATATTTCCCGGGGTCTCAGATAGCTGCTGGAGGTGCGGAAGGGGAAGGGGGACAATGCTGCATATCTGGTGGGACTGCCCATTGATACAACATTTCTGGAGGTCCGTGTTCAAAGCATACGCTGTGATTTGCGGAGAGCAGTTGGTGGGTTCCCCTCAGATGGCGCTGCTTTCAATTCTCCCGGGATCGCTTAAATCACAGAAAGCGGGCCTTCTGAGATACTGTCTTACGGCGGCACGCATGGTGATCCCGAGATACTGGAAATCGACTGGGGTGCCATCTGTGAGGGAGTGGTTTGCGGAGATGGCCATCATCCACAGGATGGAGTCCCTAACGGCAGAAACCAATGACTCAATGGATAAATTTCTTAGGATCTGGACCCCCTGGACCCTGGCTCTTGATTCTCTACCATTTCAGAACCTAATTGGTAACGCATGACGCGTTTTACAATAGTCCAATGTAGCGGCCCGAGTACTGGGGAGGTAATCCCTACCATGCCTTCCCTCCCTCTCTTTCTGTTGCTCTTCCCTCCCCCTTTTCCTTCTCTTCTTTTTCTTATCTTTCCCCCTTGCTACTTTCCTTTCTCTCTAGTTCTCGTTAAATCTTCAAATTTTTTCCTTTTCTTTTTTGTTTTCGGCAGTAGCCTCACTTTGTTTGAGGTGTAGTTCTCAATTGGAAGGATATTGTCTGTATTATAAAAGGTGGTTACATGTCATATGCGTGCCTTATGATAGTAAGAGAAGAGGTGTTAGTTAGGATGTGGCTTATACTCTTCTCTGTAAGTTGACATGAAGTAATCACGTATTTGAATCTTCTTTTTTTTTTCTTCCTGTAAATTCTCTTGTTTACTTTAATAAAGAAAGATTAAACATAATTATATCATTTTTGTGTAGATGTGATTTTTGGATTGCCTCTTATTACATGTTATTGCAATGTTGCAGTGACCCCAAAAATTTAATTTTGGTGTTTTGATTTTTTTCCCTGTTAAGCCTTTTACTGATCAGATTCATTTATTTTATATGTTGATAGATCGGGCATTTGTGAAAACAGTGATACCAAATATATGTATTTTTATTGTTTAATTTTTAGTGGGGCAAAAGGGGGGTTTGAACTTTTATATATTTTTTCAGAGTTTTAAAAGCTTTTTTTTACACTTTTTATTGCATTTGCATCACTCTGAACAGCAGAAATGCTGATCTCCTGTGTAAGCTAATGCTCAGCCGGCTTTCACAGGAACTTCGTCACGAGCAAGCCTGCATTAAAGGGTGAAACACAACCTTGGAACTACAGGTACATCCACAGTTGTGAAGGGGTTAAAGAAGGTGTAACTTCATTATGCTGACAGTCCCTCTTGCTTAGATCCAGATGGATTTGAGCTTTCTTTCAATGTGGAAAATGAGTTTAAGAGGGAAAGGAGGGGGAGCGGGACAAGTGGTCATAAGTGGATAAAGAAGCAGATTCCCAGATGCCCTTACTAAATTTTTTCCCAAATCTGGTCTTTTGTATCATCTGTTTACAGCATCCTTGCACTTAACAGCATTCTGTATCTATACTTGTTCACATACTGGCTTGTAACTGGTTGATGCAGCGTTATTTTTATTTTACCCTATTTATTGTATTGATGGCCGGGCCATACAATACACTCACTTTTTACCATTTACCTTTTATGCATCCGCTATTTCTTCATAGATTCTTAGATTACTCCTCTTAGTATCTGTTGAGCTATGTATTTACTCTGTAATGTCATTATTGTCTGTACAAGTCCCCTCTGAATTGTAAATTGCTGTGGAATATATTGGCCCTATAGAAATAAAAATTAGTATTATTAGATTCCAATAATAACTTATAATACGAAGTTTCATATACTAACTTTCACTATAGATTTATGCAAAGTTTGATAAAGTAACAGCAATTATTACAATTCTTCTAATAAAAGACATAGATGACTTCAAGCATACATTTATGTATTAGTGTTTTTGATTGGAAATGAGTAAAACAAATGCAAGCAAATTGATTTTGATACTTGATTTAAATTTTTTTGTTGAACTCTCTCTCAGTGTACCTCAGATATAATGGAGGAGGCTCTGTCAATTACCTCAGATATAATGGAGGAGGCTCTGTCAGATACCTCAGTTATAATGGAGGAGGCTCTATCAGATACCTCAGATATAATGGAGGAGGCTCTGTCAGTTACCTCAGATATAATGGAGAAGGCTCTCTCAGTGTACCTCAGATATACCGTATTTTTCGCTTTATAAGACGCACCTGATTATAAGACGCACCCCCACATTTAGTGAAGGAAAAGAGAATTTTTTTTTTAATGTTAAATGGGGTCCATCTTATAATGCCAGTGTCCGTCTAACAAATCATATAGGGTATATGTCCCTCATAGCCCCCCCATCCTAAAATTAGCCTCCCTTAATCTGGATATGGCCCCCTTATATTGAATATAGCCCCCTTGTGCTGGGACACGTCCCCCTGTGCTGTCCATGGCCCCTATAGATGGCACATCTCCCCTGTGTTTGATATGACCCCCATACAGCTGCCCATGGCCCCTATAGATGGCACATCTCCCCTGTGTTTGATATGGCCCCCATACAGTTGCCCATGGCCCCTATAGATGGCACATCTCCCCTGTTAGAAATGGCCCCCATACAGCTGCCCATGGCCCCTATAGATGGCACATCTCCCCTGTGTTTGATATGGCCCCCATACAGCTGCCCATGGCCCCTATAGATGGCACACCTCCCCTGTTAGATATGGCCCCCATACTGCTGCCCATGGCCACTATAGATGGCACATCTCCCCTGTGTTAGATATGGCCCCATGTGTGCTGCCCATGGCCACTATAGATGGCACATCTCCCCTGTGTTAGATATGCCCCCCATACTGCTGCCCATAATAAAATAAAACACTCTTTCCTTACCTTCTCAGCGCTGTCCTCGTGTCTCCCTCCTCGCAGTTGAGCTCCTCCACTTCCTGGTTCTTGCTGCCGGTCATGTGATAGGCATGGCAGAGTGATATCATCTCTGCATGCCTTATCACAGACAGCAGCAGCAGGAGACCGGGAGATCAGCGCTGGAGGTAAGTAAAGCTTTTTTATTTTACTATGGGCAGCAGCAGCATGGGGGCCATGTCTAACACAGGGGGATCATGTGTGATCAAAGGGAGCACAGGCACTTATAATATGCCCCGCTGCCCCAGCCCCTCAGCGCGATGCAATTTCAGCACCACACTGCTGAAGGACAGCGGCTGTGCATATTATATGAGCGGGAGCAGGAGATCAAAGGCTGCCGCCTGCAGCTTCACCAGCTCCCAGCACTGCTCCAGAGCGGACCCTGCAGCATATATATATATATATATATATATATTATTATTATTATTATTATTATTTATTATTATTATAGCGCCATTTATTCCATGGCGCTTTACAAGTGAAAGAGGGTATACGTACAACAATCATTAACAGTACAAGACAGACTGGTATAGGAGGAGAGAGGACCCTGCCCGCGAGGGCTCACAGTCTACAGGGAATGGGTGATGGTACAATAGGTGAGGACAGAGCTGGTTGCGCAGTGGTCTACTACTATACACACACCCGTATATTCTGTTTATTAGACGCACCCCCTACTTTCCCCCAAAATTTGGGGAAACAAAAGTGCGTCTTATAAAGCGAAAAATACGGTAATAGAGGAGGCTCTGTCAGATACCTCAGTTATAATGGAGGAGGCTCTGTCAGATACCTCAGATATAATGGAGGAGGCTCTGTCAGTTACCTCAGATATAATGGAGGAAGCTCTGTCAGTTACCTCAGATATAATGGAGCAAACACTGTCTCTGTCAGTGACCTCAGGTTTAATGGAGGAGGTTCAGTCTCTGTCATTTACTCATTTACATCAGATATAATGGAGGAGGCTCTGTCTTTGTCACTTATGTACCGCCCTGAGAGGGGCCCGGCCGCTTCCTCCACTTGCTCGGGCCGAGCTGCTCGAGGTCCGGGCTTGGGTTGTCGGTGGCACGAGCGCCTCCAGACCGGGGCCACGTCGCTCTTGTTAAGGGAAGGCGGCGGGGAGGGGTGGTAGTTGTGTAACGGGTCGTGACGCCACCCACAGGTTGTGATGACGGGGGATGCACCACCGTTGCGGCTGGAGTGATGGCGGGCTCGTCCGGGATCAGTGTTGCGGCCGCAGCTGAGAGGTTAGCCCCTCCGTGGGTAGGGGCGGTGTGTCCCGGGGCCCGGTAGGGGACTGTAAGGGCTGATGTTGCCGTCGGGGTGCAGGGCGCCATGCCGCGGTGTAGCGTCGTGCCCAGATGGCACTGGTGTACTCACAATTAAACCACACAGAGTCACTGGTAAACCAAAGTTCGGTAGTGGTCGGTCCCCGCGGCTGGCTGCTGGTGTCCCCTGTGGGGTTGATGGTGGCCCCTTATCCCGTGCACCTCTGGATGTTGTGTTTCGGCTCCCCTGCCTGAGCAGTGGTAGCCCAGTCCCCGGCGTTGAGCTGCCGTAGGAGCCCTCGGTTGCCCGCAGGCACTGGCGCATCCGGTGTTTGGCCCTTGGCGGTGGCGCTCACCCGGTCTCAGTGGGCTTTTGCCTTCTTTCGGGACTTTGGGTGTGGATGAACCCGTGAGGTCCAGCCAGCAATCAGTCAATTTGACTATACTCAGTGGCTTCTAAGCTAGGACGGGGTCCGAGTACCCGGTTTCTGGTGCTCCAGTACACGGTTGACTCCCCGGTTCACGACCGGTGGGCTCCAACCCAGGCCCGGTCCGTACGGTTCCGCCGGTTGCTGTACCGGTACTCCTGCAGACGGCCACCACAGTCTGCCTGCCTGACTTTTACAAGGGGCCCAGGCTCCTACCCGGGTCCCTGACAGCTGCTCCACTACCACTCACTGTCAACTCAAAACTTAACTGTTTGAACTTCCTGCCCCAGGACAGTAGTCTCCTTGGTGGGCGTGCCTTTCCGCCTGACTCCGCCCACCTGGTGTGCTCCACTCACCCTGAGGGAGGCATCAGGTCTCCCTTTCGGGTGACATGTGTGTGACCTCACAGGGGATGGGGGTGTGTGTGTATATGGCTGATGTAATTACCTGTGACCCCTGGGGTCCAGGGCGTCACACTTACAGTGCATCAGATATAAAGGATGAGGCTCTGTCTTTGTCAGTGACCTCAGATATAATGGCGGAGGCTTTGTTTCTGCCAGTTACCTTAGATATTATGGAGGAGGCTCTGTCTCTGTTTGTCACTTACCTCAGATATAATAGAGGAGGCTTTGTTTCTGTCAGTTACCTCAGATATAACGGAGGATGCTTCGTTTCTGTCCGTTACCTCAGATATAATGGAGGAGGCTCTGTCTTTGTCAGTGACCTTAGATATAATGTAGGAGGCTCTGTCTCTGTCCGTTACCTCAGATATAATGGAGGCAGCTCTGTCTCTGTCACTTACCTCAGATATAATGGATGAGGCCATATCTGTCAGTTGCCTCAGATAAAATGGAGTAGGCTCTGTCTCTGTCACTTACCTCAGATATAATGGAGGAAGCTTTGTTTCTGTCACTTATCTCAGGTATAATGGAGAAGGAAGGCCCTGTTTCTGTCAGTGACCTCAGATATAATGGAGGAGGCTCTGTCTCTGTCAGTTACCTCACATATAATGGAGGAGGCTCTGTCTCTGTCAGTTACCTCAGATATAATGTAGGAGGCTCTGTCAGTTACCTCACATATAATGGAGGAGGCTCTATCTCTGTCAGTGACCTCAGATGTAATGGAGGAGGCTCTGTCTTTGTCACTTACCTCAGATATAATGGAGGAGGCTCTGTCTCTGTCACTTACCTCAGATATAATGGAGAAGGCTCTGTTTCTGTCAGTGACCTCAGATATAATAGAGGAGGCTCCGTCTCTGTCAGTTACCTTAGATATAATGGAGGAGGCTCTGTCTCTGTCAGTTACCTCACATATAATGGAGGAGGCTCTATCTCTGTCATTGACCTCAGATATAATGGAGGAGGCTCTGTCTCTGTCACTTACCTCAGATATAATGGAGGAGGCTCTGTCTCTGTCCCTTACCTCAGATATAATGGAGGAGGCTCTGTCTCTGTCACTTACCTCAGATATAATGGAGGAGGCTCTGTCTCTGTCACTTACCTCAGATATAATGGAGAAGGCTCTGTTTCTGTCCCTTACCTCAGATATAATAGAGAAGGCTCTGTCTCTGTCAGTTACCTTAGATATAATAGAGAAGGCTCTGTCTCTGTCAGTTACCTCACATATAATGGAGGAGGCTCTATCTCTGTCATTGACCTCAGATATAATGGAGAAGGCTCTGTCTCTGTCACTTACCTCAGATATAATGGAGGAGGCTCTGTCTCTGTCACTTACCTCAGATATAATGGAGGAGGCTCTGTCTCAGTCACCTCAGATATATATATATAATTTGTGCATTTTTTAATTTATTTTCTTTATCACAAAGCATTTAATTGGTAAAATTGTGATTTTTAAAAAAAATATTTTACACAAAGCCTTGTAACTTTTCTGTACATTATTTTTAGGTGTGATTATACAATCTTGTGATTGCTTTGATAACTCGTACTCTGCACTATTTGTGCATTGTGGTGTATGGCCGGGCCCTGTCTCTGTTATACCATCTTGCCGCTTATTAAACCCTTTTTTATAAAGTAGAGCCAGACGCCATTGTTAGGTCTCTAGTTACCATGGCAACTCAGCAGCACTTCTCAAATACAGGGAGGGGGCAATGTGCTGTAAGAGGGGCCGATACTTGTTATATGCTGTGTTTGCTGTTGTAAGTGGCTGGTGGAGAAACCGACAGGGTCTGAGTCACTTCTGTACCCCCGGTGACGTACATGTACTTTGTGGTGCATGGTCTTTTACTATTTGGTCCAGACAATTATAACATAGCCGGTGACTGTGAACCCACGTACCAGGGCTTACCAGAAAAGAGAACACAATATCTACACTTTGGAGTTAATCGTTTCATACATCAGTCTTTTTATTATTTTTTTTTTTTTTACTTTTTATTTTAGACTGTTCAACAAATAACAACATATCAGATAAACATCATTTATAGCAACATTCATTTTATAAAAATAGCAGAAAAAGTGGGGGAAAAGAAATAAGGTATAAAAACGGAGAATGAACAGGGTAGGAATAGGGGAGTGGACAAATGATGTATCAACACTAACAAACTGGAGGGTCAAAATATGTGCATTTTCTTAACCTTGCTTTACTATCTATATGTCCTTAAATTTTGTAACGCATGATTTCAAGATTTGTTATCTACAAAACCTAATAAAAATCATTTGAATAGGGAATAGGGGAGTGGACGGGGAGGAGGGGTGAAGTATAGGAACGGAGGGAAGGAATACAAATGCGCATCTTTACAAAATAAATAAAAATGAACATATATGGTATGAATATGCAATTTAAGTTTACACGTATCAAGAGCAATATCTAAAGAGGAATATGATTGGTTAATCAAGTTTTATTGAGGTTTGGTATGTATGCCACTTGTTCCAATATCCAAGAGATTTGGGGGTTTTAGAGTGAAAAAAGTAAATCTTTACCAGTCTTGATTTTAGCTTTGCCTTTCGGCTGCACAAGTGTCAGAAATGTGCTCCGGGAAAGGACCGTAGTATGTACATTTCTCCTATAAATCATGTCACTTTTCTGAATCTATCAGGTTTGGTTGGAAAAATCTTGTCCCGTACAGCTCCACTGTTTTTCAAAATGTTGGTACAAAAACTCAGCAAAATTAGCAAATTTATAAAAAAATAAAAAATCTTCATACACACAGCTCTGCTACATACACGTACACAAGTGACACCACTATGTACACTTCGCACACACATGGCTCCACTTATGTCTTATGGCTGCTTCACACATCGGGTGTGCGACATGGGCAAATCGCTGCCTGTGGCGCACAACATTGCCCAGACCCGTCACACTACTTACCTGCCTAGCGACATCGCTGTGACCGGCGAACCGCCTCCTAAGGGGGCGGTCAGTGCGGCGTCACAACGACGTCACTAAGCGGCCGCCCAATAGAAGCGGAGGGGCGGAGATGAGCGGAACGTAACATCCTGCCCACCTCCTTCCTTCCTCATTGTGGCCGGCCGCAGGTAAGGAGAGGTTCCTCGTTCCTGCGGTGTCACACGGAACGATGTGTGCTGCCGCAGGAACAACGAACTACATCGTTACAGCAGCAGCAACGATATTCAAGAATGGACCCCCATGTCACCAATGAGCGATTTTGCGACGATGTAAAATCGCTCATAGGTGTCACACGCAACAACATCGCTAAAGCGACCGTATGTGCGTCACAAATTCTGTGACCCCAACGAGATCGCTTTAGCGATGTCGTAGCATGTAAAGCGGCCTTTACACATGGTTCAGCTCCATACATGTCGTACACATGCGGCTCAGCCCCATACACATCGTACACATGTGGCACCGCTATGTACACTTCATACACACATGGCTTTGCATCATACACATAGTACACACGCGGCTCAGCTTCGTACACACGCGGCTTTGCTACATACACGTCACACACACGTGGCACCGCTATGTACATATGGCACCACACCATACACGTCGTACATACACTGCTCTGCTCATGTCTTAGGCTACGTCCGCACTTTGCGTCATCTTAGTTGCAGTTCTAAACGCATCCTCTGGCAGAAATTGCTTTTGCCAAAGTTGCTTTTGACCACTAAATCGCAGTAAATACGCATGCGTTTTTACCGCGTTTTAGCCGCCTTTTTAGCGCTTTTTACATGCTTTTCCATTGCGTTTAGACAGATACGTTTTGAACATAAAGACAGTGATAAATAAAGTTTAAACAGTCAAACACAATGAAAAAAGGTAAAAAAAGGAACACAATTTTTGAAATAACGAAAATAGTTATATTTCATATAATTATAGTGGTTTTATACAATTTATTGCTAAAATAGCAATAAATTAATATTTTTCATTAATTTAATTGTCGAACTATGTGTGTGTGTAAAGGGACATATTTCATTATTTTGATGTCAAAAACGCATGCGTTTATGTAGTCCAAAACGCATGATTTCTGCACCTAAAAAGTAGGTAAAACGCTGGAATTTTGATGTTGCTTGCTTTTTGCAACTTCTCATTGACTTCAATGTTATCAAAACGCAGCCCAAATGGCAAAAACAATTGACATGCTGCTTTCTTTGAAAGCTGAGTTTTTGCCCAAAATTATTCAAATTAAACGCTGCGTTTGTAAACGCAAAGTGCGGACAAGAAATTAACAAGTCTCATAGATTTTGCTGGAAAATCAAAACGCATGCATTTTGGCATGAAAACGCTGCAGTTCAAAACGGATCCAAAACGCAAGTGAAAACGGAAAGTGCGGACACAGCCTTACACACATGGCTCCGCTCCATACACATTGTACACACGTGGCACTGCTATGTACACTTCGCACACACGTGGCTCCACTCATGTCTTACACACACGATTCAGCTCTGTACACACACACGGCTCTACTCCATACACGTCATACGCATGCGGCTTTACTACATACACATTGTACACACGTGGCACCGCTATGTACACATGGCTCCACACCATACACGTCGTACACACACTGTTCCACTTATGTCTTACACACGGCTAAGCTCTGTACACACACGGCTCTACTCCATACACGTCATACGCATGCGGCTTTACTACATACACATTGTACACACGTGGCACCGCTATGTACACATGGCTCCACACCATACACGTCGTACACACACTGTTCCACTTATGTCTTACACACACGGTTCAGCTTTGTGCACACACGGCTCTACTCCATACACATCATACGCATGCGGCTTTGCTACACACATGGCACCGCTATGTACACATGGCTCCACACCATACACGTCGTACACACACGGTTCAGCTCCGTACATGTCATACGCATGCGGCTTTGCTACATACACATTGGACACACGTGGCACCGCTATGTACACATGGCTCCACACCATACACGTCGTACACACACTGTTCCACTTATGTCTTATACACGCGGCTCTGCTTTATACGTCATACACACACTGCTCCGCTCATGTCTTACACTGAAGACTCAGCTTCGTACACATCATACGCACACTGCTCCTTGCCATGCAACTTGTAGAATCCTTAACGCCTCCCCTCCATGTGACTGATCACATGACTGTGACATCATCACAGGTCCTGTAAGCACAGAGTTGCCATATATCTAGTGTGCGGCTCTGCAGGAGGAGGTATGTGGAGATTCCACATTATTGGGCCCAGGACACACTAACCACTTCAGGATATCTCCAAACTTTGAAAGACAGGAAAGAGGAGCACTTACTGCCTGACCACTGCGGCAATTTCTACGTAACGGTAAGCCACTTCCCTCACCTCGCCGAGTCCTTTATATTCGTTCATACAGAAATATTGTTCTAAATGAAACCTATTAGTGTCCCCACAAAGTACAGCACTGACTAAATGGCCCCCTCAGACACAGTATGAGCCCCCAAACATCATGATACCCACGCACATCACAACTGCTTGTCACATCATCTGCTTGCTGCTCCATGGGGTTAATGAGCTGGTCTGTGCACTTTACATTCACAGACATTCTCAGGTTATGTATATAAATATAGATCTAATGTTGGTACGTATATACCTATGTATACATAGAGTGTGTCTGTGTGTATATATATATTGTGAGGCAGTGACAGGGGTAATATTTGAAGACCGCTATGTGTCCCCCAGAATGTGTCTGGAAACCCTCTGAGTTTGCTATAGCTATTACTGGGAGTATAGCACAAAGGGTAACAGGGAGACAGATCCCTCCTCCCAGTCCAGGTTTTGTAGCAATCCTCATGTCCGGCATTTTCATTTAAAATCATGCAGAGCACAGCAGGGTGTGTCTCAGTTGAGAGCCAGGCTTGGTGAAGCTAACACATGCTGTGTGAGCTGGGCTGGCTCTGTGTGGAGTGAACACAGGCCAATAGTGTGAGCCTAGGAGAACCTTACACAGATCCCTGCTGTTAACGGGGTCCTAAGGTAACAAGACTTTTTGATGCAAAGAATTTGTCTATATGCACCGGCTGTGATCCGGAAGAGACTTTGACAGTGGGAAATTGGATCTATTTATGCTGCAACAATAAATAGACTTTTGGTGTGAACACGCTGCTGCCTCACTGCCTCACGTTTTTGCCCAAGCAACGCTGCTACCTCACATTATGGTGGAGAATGCGGGCACTGCAGCCTGGTTGCTAAGGGCAATGGCCTAAGAGGTACTTACCCGGGAGAAGAAGAAAAAAAAAGGAATTGTTTTTTTTTACTGACTGTTTGCGGTGGATCGGCGGGTCCACGAAACTTACAGGCGTTGCAGCCTGGTTGCTAGGGGCAACAACCCAGTTTTCACATGTTTATGATCAAGCCTGCAAAGTTACAATTTAACTCAGCAGCCACCATGGAGGATATTGTAAAGCAGCTGGCCCAGGCTAATGCTCAGCAGCAACAAACCAATGTCCAGCTCCAGCGGGTGTTCATTCAGCAACAGGAGACAAACAGCTTGTTGGCTAAGCAGCTTTCTGCTCTGCGAGAAGCGCTCCCAGCGGTAACTCCAGGTCATCCAGTCCTTCCTGCGGCCCAGGACAGAGTAAGGGCAGCACTTACGAGGATGAGTGCAGAGGATGACCCAGAAGCCTTTCTCTCCGTGTTTGAGAGGACCGCTGAGCGAGAGAAATTGGCTATCGACCGTTGGACTGATGTCGTGGCCCCGTTCTTGGTAGGTGAACCCCAAAAAGCCTACCTGGATCTCAGCACAGAGGATGCCAAGGACTATGGCACACTGAAAGGTGAGATCCTTGCACGAATGGGGGTTAACACTTATCTCCGGGCCCAACGAGTGAATCAGTGGTCCTTTGAGGAGGGAAAACCTGCACGCTCACAGGCCCATGTCTTACTGGACCTTGTAAAAAAATGGCTGCAGCCGGAGACCTTGAACCTCGGACAGATGATTGAGCGGGTGGTGATTGAACGGTTTGTGCGGACTTTGCCAGCCCCCATTCAACGGTGGGTGAGACAGGGGGACCCCGGTACCCTAGACCAGCTAGTGAATTTGGTGGAACGCTACACAGCTACCCAGGAGTTGGTCCGGGACTCTGCTTCACGGCGGGTACTCCTTTTGGGATACGCCTCCTTCACAGTTGGTAAAAGACTCCCGTCCCTCCTTGGGTGCTGCCCCGTCTTCAGCCCTGGCAGAGAGTAAACCCCAGACTAAGGTCAGCAGGAGTCCCGGTTCCCCAAAGTCAGACACCCGAAACAGGGACACCTCTGCTGTTATGTGCTGGCGGTGCCATCAGCTCGAGCATGTGATGGCACAGTCCCCACTCACATCAGAACCCATGGACTGCCGGTACGCTCGCTGGGTATCAATGTATGCCCATACTGTTTGTACCGTAAGCACTGTTACTATGGGGGAGGAGCCCCATCTCTGCAAAGTACGTGTTAATGGCTATACAGCAGAGGCTTTGTTGGACTCAGGAAGTTTAGTGACTCTTGTACATGCCTCCTTGGTCTCCGGGGAAAACCCTACGGGACATAAAGTAGGGGTACTTTGTATTCATGGAGACCTACGTGAATACCCTATAGAAAGGGTCACCATTGCTACCTCGTGTGGAGAGGTTCAACATGAAGTGGGGGTGATGAAAAGACTTCCATACGCTGTTATTTTGGGAAGAGACTTGCCCCTGTTCTGGACATTATGTGGGAGGCGACCTAGCCCTCCGAGGTGTATGATTGAACCAGGCCCTGAGCCGGACGATCCCGACTCAGGGATACCTGCCGTAGGGGTCACCAGTATAGGGACAGAGTGTAACCCTGCCAGGTTCTCCCTAGAGGTAATGGCAGGAGAGGTTGAGCCACCCGAGGCAATCCCGGAGTTGAACGTGTCTCCAGATAATTTCGGAACAGCACAGCTCCGGGACCCCACATTGGCTCCTGGACGTGGAAATGTACAGGTAATTGATGGGGTACCCCAGCGGCCTGGTGCCAGGCTGGAAACTCCCTACATGGCTCTAAAGCGAGAGTTGCTCTATCGGGTTGATACAATCCGGGGGGAAATAGTGGAACAGTTGGTGGTCCCTCAGCCGTACTGCCGTCAGACCTTGGAATTGGCTCATAACCACCTAATGAGTGGGCACCTAGGTGAAGAGAAAACGCGGGAACGCATGTTTCAGCGGTTTTACTGGCCAGGGGTCGGCGCAGAAATTAAGAGGTTCTGTGAGTCCTGCCCAGTTTGTCAGTTGACCGCACCAACGCACCGTTTCCGTAGTCCTCTGATACCTTTACCCATTATAGAGGTGCCTTTTGAGCGGATTGCTATGGATCTGATCGGACCCATTGTAAAATCAGCCCGTGGTCACCAGCACATCCTGGTAGTGATGGATTACGCGACACGTTATCCGGAGGCCATTCCACTACGTCACACCTCGGCGAGGCTTATTGCTCGGGAGTTGTTTGCTATGTTCTGTCGCGTGGGGTTACCCAAAGAAATCCTGACCGATCAGGGCACTCCCTTTATGTCTAAAATTACAAAGGAACTGTGCAAACTCCTCCAGATCAAGCAGCTACGCACGTCGGTGTACCATCCCCAGACTGATGGTCTAGTGGAACGTTTTAATAAAACTCTAAAGGCTATGTTGAAAAAGGTGGTCTCCAAAGAGGGGAAAGATTGGGACATGTTATTGCCCTATTTAATGTTCGCTATCCGCGAGGTCCCACAATCTTCCACCGGGTTCTCGCCATTTGAGTTACTGTATGGCAGACATCCGCGGGGACTGCTGGATATAGTTAAGGAAACTTGGGAACAGGAGCCCACCCCTCACAAAAGCACAGTGGAATACGTTATGGGTATGCAGGATCGTATCACGGCAATAATGCCCATTGTTAAAGAGCATTTGCTGGATGCTCAGGCAGCCCAAAGTACTCAGTATAATAGAAAGGCCTCCATCAGGTCTTTTAAACTGGGAGATCGTGTCTTAGTCCTAATACCTACCGCAGAAAGTAAGTTCTTAGCCAAATGGCAAGGTCCCTATGAGATCCGGGAGAAAGTGGGGGAAGTAAACTATAAGGTGTATCAGCCAGGTAGAAGAAAACCAGAGCAAATCTACCATGTAAACCTGCTGAAGGCGTGGAAAGACAGGGAATGTATGGTGGCTGACGTAACGTTGGACCTAACCTTTTCAGGTGCCTTGACAACAACAAAGGAGGAGTCCCCTGATGATGAATTGGGAGTAAGGATAGGGGATTCTCTCTCAAAACAGCAGAGACGGGAGTCTCGGAGATTAGTGCAGCGGAATACGGATGTGTTCTCAAGCCTACCCGGCCGAACAACCGTAATCCACCATGATATTGTCACCGAGCCTCAAGTAAGGGTACGCCTGAGGCCATACCGGGTACCAGAGGCTCGTAGGCAAGCCATTGCGGAGGAGGTAAAAAAAGATGCTCCAACTAGGGATTATTGAAAAATCCACGAGCGAATGGGCCAGTCCCATTGTGCTGATCCCGAAACCAGACGGTTCTTTAAGATTCTGTAATGACTTCCGAAAGTTAAATGAGGTATCGAAGTTTGATATGTATCCCATGCCCAGGGTCGACGAGCTGATAGAGAGACTGGGACGGGCCCAGTACTTCACGACTCTCGATCTCACTAAAGGTTACTGGCAGGTGCCGCTGACAGAGGCGGCAAAAGAAAAGACCGCTTTTGTCACGCCAGGGGGGCTCTATCACTATGTTGTCTTGCCATTTGGTTTACATGGGGCTCCGGCCACGTTTCAGAGATTAATGGACATAGTGTTAGAACCCCATCAACCATATGCCTCCGCATATTTGGATGACATCATCATCTATAGCAGTGACTGGAGCACCCACTTATCTCAGGTACAAGCGGTAGTGGATTCGCTCAGAGCTGCTGGTCTGACGGCGAATCCAAGCAAATGTGCTATGGGTCTCAAAGAAGCCCGTTACTTGGGGTATGTGATAGGCCAAGGGGTTATCAAGCCACAAGTAAACAAAATCGAAGCCATTCAAAACTGGCCTCGTCCCCTTACCACAAAACAGGTAAGAGCCTTTCTGGGTATAATGGGGTATTACCGATGATTCATACCCAATTTTGCTGGACGGTCGGCGCCTTTGACCGATCTCTTAAAGGGGAAGAAGTCGGTTATGGTCCACTGGAATACACAAGCAGAGGAAGCCTTTCAGGCGCTAAAGGTTGTCCTATGTGGTCAGCCTGTCCTTGTCAACCCTGACTTTCAAAAGGAGTTTGTCGTACAGGCAGATGCCTCTGAGGTGGGTCTGGGTGCGGTTCTGTCCCAGGAGGTAGATGGAGAAGAGCACCCGGTCACCTATTTGAGTAGAAAACTCACCCCGGCAGAGAAGAACTATAGCATAGTGGAGAAGGAGTGCCTGGCCATAAAATGGGCTCTGGAATCCCTACGCTACTACCTGCTGGGGCGACACTTTCGCCTGGTGACAGACCACTCCCCTTTGGTCTGGATGAGGAATGCTAAGGAGAGAAATGCTAGAGTCACCAGGTGGTTTCTCTCCTTGCAGAACTTTCACTTTTCTGTGGAACACCGGGCTGGTAGGTTGCAGGGCAATGCGGATGCCCTGTCCAGAGGTCCCTGTATGTTGGCAAAAGTTCAACCCCGCCCGTTTGAACTGAGGGGGGGGATATGTGAGGCAGTGACAGGGGTAATATTTGAAGACCGCTATGTGTCCCCCAGAATGTGTCTGGAAACCCTCTGAGTTTGCTATAGCTATTACTGGGAGTATAGCACAAAGGGTAACAGGGAGACAGATCCCTCCTCCCAGTCCAGGTTTTGTAGCAATCCTCATGTCCGGCATTTTCATTTAAAATCATGCAGAGCACAGCAGGGTGTGTCTCAGTTGAGAGCCAGGCTTGGTGAAGCTAACACATGCCGTGTGAGCTGGGCTGGCTCTGTGTGGAGTGAACACAGGCCAAGAGTGTGAGCCTAGGAGAACCTTACACAGATCCCTGCGGTTAACGGGGTCCTAAGGTAACAAGACTTTTTGATGCAAAGAATTTGTCTATATGCACCGGCTGTGATCTGGAAGAGACTTTGACAGTGGGAAATTGGATCTATTTATGCTGCAACAATAAATAGACTTTTGGTGTGAACACGCTGCTGCCTCACTGCCTCACGTTTTTGCCCAAGCAACGCTGCTACCTCACAATATATATATATATATATATATATATATATATATATATATATATATATATATATATGTGTTGCTAACTAAGTATGCTTAAAGGGACCCTGTCAGCAGGATTTCACTCCCAAAACTACTTATATGCGCATGTAGCTCTTTCAGGTACCTTGGCCAGTCCATCCTCCATTGCTGAGATTTAAATTGTTATGCAAATGTTTGGTAGATCTTGGGAGACAGGCTTCAGATCTACAAGTATCTCTTTTGCCTCATTTGCATATTAATTAAAATGCTAACTTCTCAGTAACTGAACAAGACTGGCCATGTAAAGGTATTGTTGAAAATGTCTTTGAAAGAGCTACATGCACATAGAAATAGTTTGGGGTATGAAATGCTGCTGACTGATTCCTTTTAATACTTTGTCTTATTAATTGATGATAAAATAAAATTGAGTATTTTTTGTCTCCTCCCTTTGCATTTAAAACAGCATCATTTCTTCTCAGTACACTTGTACTTACACACAGTTTTCAAAGGAACTCGGAGAGCTTCCAAGTATCTTGGAGAACCAACCACAGATCTTTCTGTGTATGAGGCTAGTGCAAATCCTTCTGTCTCTTCATATGATCCCAGACAGATTTGATGATTTTGAGTTCAAGGCTCTCTGGGGTCGGATCATCATTTCCAAGACTCTTTGCTCTCTTTACCGCTGAAGATAGTTCTTAATACATTGGCTGTATCTTTGGAGTCATTGTCATACTGCAGATTAAATTTGGAGCGAATCAGAACACTCCTTGTTGGTATAACATGATACATAAGTATTGGCCTGTATTTCTCAGCACTGAGGACACCATTGAGGGTGACTGAATTCCATTTGCTGAAAAACAGTCCCAAACTTGTAGGAGCCTCCACCATGTGCCAATGTTCCTGCAGACAGTTGTTTTTGTTCAACTTTCAAGCCCTTCATGGATCAAACTGCTTTCTGTTACAGACAGATGTATAACATTGTGACTCCTCAGCCTAGAGAAGCTGCCATTTTTCTGCACCTCTGTTTCTTTGTTTTCGTGCCTAGTTAAGTTGAAAGTATGACTTTTAGGAAGTAATTCTTACATGAAGACCACTTCTGGCCAGGATTCTACAAACAGTACAAGGATGTAGTCTGGTCCAACTGGTTGCTGGCGGTTCTGAGTTGATGGCACTGTTGGATATCTTTTGAAAGGGAGTAACGTGATGTATCTTTCATCTTCTGCAATATGTATCCATACCCGATCACTGCATTTATGGTACTCAATGTTAAGAAATGCAGGCAAACACTTGTCCATTATTCAATATCCTCAGGGAGGCGTATAATTGGATTCAGAATATTCTGCAGCAAGACAATGACTCCAAACATCTAGCCAATGTCATTAAGAAACACTGCATCTTCACTATAATGAAGAACCATGAGTTCTGGAAGTGATGATGAGGCCCACAGAGCCCTGATCTCAACATCTTCCAGTCTGTCTGGGACTACATGAAGAGACAGAAGCCTCATACAAAGATCTGTGGTTAGTTTTTCAAGATGTTGGGAACAGACTCCTGCTGAGTTTCTTCAAAAACTGTGAGCAAATACTTTGAGGAATTGATGCTGTTTTGAAGACAATTTGCAGTGTCACCAAATTTTGATTTGGAGTTATTTTTTTACTCATTTAGTTTATTTTTATCAATTAATGAAATTAAATGAAATTAATATAATAATATTTTTATTCTTACGTTAATCCACCACCTGTCTCACTCTTTCTCCTACCCTCATTTTTTTTTTTTTCCTCTCGCTACGCCTTTCAGTCAGTGACTCCTGGGGTTACAAAATACAAGTATATTGCAAGCCTGAGTGGCTTGATAGATACCACAGATAAGGACCCAAGGTCAACAATCAAAAAATACCTGTTTAAAGTGCCAAGTGCAATCACACAAAAGGAAGGAGTCCAAGGAAAGACTTTCCTTGGACTCCTTACTTTTAAACAGGTATTTTTGTAATTGTGAAATCCCGCAGGGAATAACGCAGGCAGCAAATTCTGTGCGGTTCACTGCGTTTTCCAGCGTTATTCCCTGCGGTATTTCGCGGTTTACCTCTGGTAATGTACATCACTTGCCTGCGGTTTTGCAGGGAAGTGATGTCATTACAGGAAGAGGAAGCAAAGCAGAGAGTAAACACACACAGATCACAGACACACACAGACACATAGAACACACATAGAAAGCAAACGGAAATATAGAAAACTAAGCACGTGGGCTCCGCTGTATATTTACCTTCCAGCCGAGGTAAGCACACAGCGGCGGCCCGGTATTCTCAGGCTGGGGAGGGCGAGGGGCAGGGTTAATGTCCCCCACCTCATTCCCCCTCCCGCAGCCGAGAATATCAGCCGCAGCTGCCCCGGGACTGAAACATGCATTATGCGGCAGTACCGGAGTGTCCCCTGCTCCTGCTGCCGTGTAGCAGTGGCAGTCAGGGTAATACAAGGAGTTAATGGTGGCGGATCACCGCCATTAACTCCAGGCTTGATCATGGCAGCGTCTATGAGACAGCTGACATGATCAACCCGTAAGTAAAGTGAAAAAACACAGACACTGAAAAATCCTTTATTTTAAATAAAACACAAACAAGCCTCGTTCACCCTTTTATTAACCCCTCCCGAAACAAAGCTCCGACGTAATCCACAGCTCCAGCGTAATCCACAGGTCCTGCGCTGCTTACATCCAGCCTTGACTGACACAGCGCTGAATGAGTGCAGCCTCGCAGCGAGACAGCAGAGGTAATTACCGGTCATTTCCCACGGCCGGTAATGTGAACTCACTGCCGACCGTGGGAAATGCAGCGATCTGTCCTCTATCCCTCTATCTATCTATCTGTCCCTCTATCTATTCTTCTATCTGTCTCTTTATCTATCTATCTACTATCTAAGAAGGAAATGATTTTTTTTTCCAATGTGCTTTATTGCATTGAATGCAATAAAACACATGTACCAACCCGCACGCTGCAAAACCGCGGCAATACCGCGGTAAAACCGCAGCAAACCGCATGCGGTTTTCGTGTGTGGTTTGCCGCGGTTTTTTACCGCGGGTGCGGTAATCTTTCAGTGCCTGCGGAATTTTCTTGAGAAAATTCCATTTTCCAGTGCGCACAGTCTGTTATACTGCAACCACAGATCTGCCGCAGATTTATCTCTGTGTGTGACAGTGCCTTAAAGTGCCAAGTGCAATCACACAAAAGGAAGGAGTCCAAGGAAAGACTTTCCTTGGACTCCTTACTTTTAAACAGGTATTTTTTGATTGTTGACCTTGGGTCCTTATCTGTGGTATCTATCGAGCCACTCAGGTGTTAAGCTGGTGTCACACTAAACGACAGCGACAACGACGTCGCTGTTACGTCACCATTTTCGGTGACGTAACAGCGACCTTGTAAGTCGCTGTTATGATCGCTGCTTAGCTGTCAAACACAGCAGAAGCAGCGATCATAAGGTCGCTGTGCTACATGTTCAGAGAGCAGGGAGCCGCGCTTAGCGCTGGCTCCTTGCTCTCCTGCAGCACACATCGGGTTAATTAACCCGATGTGTGCTGCAGCTACATGTCACAGTTCAGAGAGCAGGGAGCCGCGCTTAGCGCTGGCTCCTTGCTCTCCTGCAGCACACATCGGGTTAATTAACCCGATGTGTGCTGCAGCTACATGTCAGTGCAGAGAGCAGGGAGCCGCGCGCACTGCTTAGCGCTGGCTCCTTGCTCTCCTTGCTACAGTATACATCGGGTTAATTACCCGATGCGTACTGCAGCCACATGTCACAGTGCAGGAGCCGGCACTGGCAGCAAGAGCGGAGGCTGGTAACCAGCGTAAACATCGGGTAACCAGGGAAAGGTCTTCCCTTGGTTACCCGATGTTTACGCTGGTTACAGCTTACCGCAGCTGCCAGTGCCGGCTCCTGATCGCTTCATTTCGTCGCTCTCTCGCTGTCACACACAGCGATGTGTGTGTCACAGCGGGAGAGTGACGACCAAAAAATGAAGCTGGACATTCAGCAACGACCGGCGACCTCACAGCAGGGGCCAGGTCGTTGCTGGATGTCACACACAGCGACAGCGACGGGACGTCGCTGCAACGTCACAGAAAATGGTGACGTAGTAGCGACGTCGTTGTCGTCGTCGTTATGTGTGACACCAGCTTTACTCCTTGTCCGATTTAGCCTTTTGGCACCTGGGAACAGGATTCCCTATATGGCCAATAAGCATATATGCCTGTTATATATGAAATGATTTCTGGTGACTCTAGCCTTGTGTGCCCTCACACAATTTCTTCCACCATCTCCTGACTCTTTTTCTTATGTATCTTTATGTACGCTTTTTTCACTCATCTGAAGCTGTTGCTTGAACTCCTTAAGATGCCTATATGAGTCCTTCCCGTTGTCGCTGATCACATACCAAGGCCCTGAACTCACCTTGGCTAGCGATAAGGCCGGCGAGAGCACTAGTCTCACCACTATAATGATACAACATAAGTGAAGGATGGCAGACGGGAAAAATAGACACAATAAGGCTGGATTCACACGATCGTATGAAAAATTAGTCCCATTCTCCTCCAGAAAAGTTGGATAAATGATATCCGTGTGGTAGTCCGTGTGTGAGCAACTATTAGTCATGTACAGTCTTACTGCACCATTTACCAGTGTTCTATGCTACATGATAGTAATGTATCCATAAAAACTGACGTCACTAGCATACTGTCCGTGTGGCATCCATTTTTTTCTCGCACCTATTGACTTGTATTAGCAAGTCTAACACCATTTCGCCATCAAATCGCAGCATGCTGCGAATTTTCTCTCATCCAGAATCTGGGTGAGAAAAAAGCTGACCATCTCCTCTCCCTCATTGAATAACATTGGTCTGAGTGCAATGCAAGATTTTCTCGCGCGAGTCATACGCTCATGTGACTGTACCGTAAGGAAAACTCTCCAAACTCCTCCAGTGCAGCTAAGCACCACAGCTGCAGCTGTCATGACACCTCAGCTTCTTCCAGAGGCTAGCTTCTTCCAAAGTGGACAGCTTAGAAATGAAGATTCTATAACTGGCATCAGATGATGAGACATGTGACCTTTTATTTCGAAGGGGAGTGATCACAAGGAGCTACACCTGAGATCAAGGCTACAAAGGATAGCCAGACAGGAAAGAGTCTCTAACCCCTACAGCAACAAAAGAAAGCAGTTACATTTAAACATAAGCTGCAGCCACCCTAGCCATAATAAGTCATTGTGATCTTCTGGTCCCAGACTCGCCAGAGGGCTCTCTCGAGGTGGGCACACCTATGATACCCCCTCTAGTCTATTCCTCAGTCAGTCTTTCCTCATGTGACATATGAATATGAGAAGAGCCTTATAAATAGTGGTTTACAGTCTTTTGGCAATTGCCAAATATGTAAACAAAAGCACATTCAAAAGGCCAAATAAGCTGCAGAAACATCAAGAATGTCCAAGTAGTCCCTAAATTTATTGTCCCTTATTTTTGAAACGTCGATTAAGACAGACACTCGTAATTTGACCTGCTTCTGAAAGACTCAACGTCGGCCTACAACTTACAATATTTACTATCGGTTGGATGAATACTTTGTCATCTTATCTTCTTATATACAGTACATCAGCCTCTCACTCTCTCCTATTGCTATCTTTCCACTTTTATATATATATATATAATTTTTATTTTTTTTTAACATCATACTGTGCTTTTACTCTCCTATCCTGATACTATTATTATTTATCTTCTAGGGTTTGGAGTATTTATCTAAAAAATCCTAGTGAAAAATCATTGCAAAATTAATTTTTTTTTCATCTTTTCCTCTTCGGTACGTAACTTTTTAAATGTTTAATTTCTCATGGGCTATTTCGTAGTATTGATGTATGCTAAATTTAATATCATGATAGAAGCTAAAAACAAAAAACTAAGGGACGAATATTAATTAAACAAGAATATGGATGCATTTCTGCAGAACACTTCATTCCGGTGTAATGATTGCTATTTTATCGTCTATAAACGTTAGTTATATTTGCCTTTTTGTCCTTGTCTTGATTCTCATTGAGTATTCTTGTTAAATATATACTGGAAGACTGCTTCTCAGTACAGTTTAATGAAAACAGAAACAGTCTGTCAAGTCCATAACTTTTTAAGTGAACCTGAAAGTTGTGTATATGATCATGTTATATGTTGTCCTTGTTTGTCTGTTTTATCCATGGTCTTGTTTTGGACCTTTTTTTAATACCATATTATTATTAAAAGGTACGTTTTAGGCGTTTATTATTATTATTTACATTCACTTTGCTATTCTTGTCTTCAATTAGTGAATACTGTCCAGTAGCTATTTGCCTTATTTGTCAGGATATGGCAGGTTTCTTGGCAACAGGCTTCGATACAAGTGCCTGGGCAACCGAAGCCAGAGAGGTGTTCTCTGAAAGGGAGTATATACAAAAAAAGTACACACCTTCACTCAACGGTGCTTTTAGGGATTTGACCAAAACCTACAAAAATAGAATTACTTCATGGTGGGAGGTACAATCACTTGAGTGCTATCTCAAGGATAAGATTGTACCCAGGAACATCTGGATTTCGTTAACCCCTAATTACAGATATAAGAATCCCGAGCTCACTGCAGCCTGGCAAAAGGAGATAACAAACTGCTCCTTAAAATTGATGACCCTCCTATTGGAGGAAGAGAAGAAAAATCTAGCCAAGCTTGATAGTCTCCTTAAGGAGCAGATTGATGTTACCAAAAAATTCGCCGGGGAAGCAGATTTTGGAACAAAGGAAGTGGCCCTTCAAAACATCATAGAAAAACATCAGTACCATCTAAAAGAAAAAAAAGCATAAATTTTACATCAGAGACCTACAAGAATTTAGGGATAACAAGGCTTACAATTTTCCAGTGGTCAGGTACAACAAACCTAGAGATACGGAGGGTACCTCTACAGACACCGAATTTTCTGATACAGAGGGGAGAGGGAACCAATGAAAGCCCAAACAAAGAAGTAGGGGTAAAAACTTTGATAGAGGTGGCTACAATAATAGAGGTCATTTTTTAGAGTCCCACCATTTTTTGAGGAGCAAACAGAACCCCACAAATCACGGTCTCCAGGGGGATCAATCCAGGTGATCAATCTTTCAGGTAGGTCCCTCTCTGACCTAGAAATGTCTGTACTAAGGGCCTTTCCTTTGTTCCGACATCAGATTTTAATCATTTTGAGACGGTGAAGGATTTAAATCTATTCACAAGGAAATTAAAATGGAGAAAATATTTTGCTAATGAGGATAAAAAGGTGTGTAGGGAGATGGGCATTGCCGACGACCTATTGGAGGACGTAAGACTCCTGTATAGCCTGGGGGAGGTTGACCCTAATAGTGAGGGGAGGGGTCCTTTTACGGATCTTAAACGAACAAGTAGCAAGATGCCCCCGATGACGAGTGAGGTCACCTCCATTGACATCTTTTGCAATCTGGTTTCACGAGATCTTGAATTGGTCTCAGGCAAACATACTAAGAAATATAATCTGACAAAGGGGGAGATGGATTGCCTCATTAAATTAGAGAAGGACACAGAGATCGTCATAAAAGAATCTGACAAAGGGGGGAATATTGTCCTCATGAATACCCCTGACTACCGACGTTTGTGCATGGATATTCTTGGGGACAAATCCAGCTATGAAAAACTTGGGAAAAACCCGACATCTGAACATCTCAGGGCCCTGCGCGACATGCTGTTGGAGGCACGGGACAAGAACCTGATCAGCAAAGTAGAATTGGATTTCCTTCTCCCTACCTGGCCGGTAACACCCACCTTTTATTGTTTGCCGAAGGTACATAAGGGTCTAGACCCATTACGGGGGAAGACCTATTGTATCAGGCATAGGTAGTGTCACTCAAAATGTAGGTATATATGCTGACAGACTCCTTAGACCCTTTGTCACATCTTTGGGTTCTTACTTGAGGGATACTTCGGATCTGTTGAAGAGGTTGAAGGGCATTGTGGTTGATGAAGACACTATATTTGTTAGTATAGATGTCGAGTCTCTCTACTCCTCAATTAGACACGACCTTGGCCTTAGGGCGGTCGAGTTCTTCTTGAGGAGCAGAGGTAGACAATATGAAGAACACAACTCCTTCCTGTTGAATATTTTGGAGTTCTGTCTTAAGAACAATGTCTTCTGGTTTGATGGACAAATTTACCACCAGCTGAGGGGGACCGCGATGGGGAGTCCGGTGGCCCCCTCGTATGCTAATCTACTCCTCGGCTGGTGGGAGGAGACGTGTGTTTTTGGTGATGAATCCCCGATTCCCCATGACAAGATTGGTCTATGGTGTCGTTATATAGACGATATTTTTGTTTTGTGGAAGGGCACGGAAAATGAGATCCGGGAGACGGTTAACACACTGAACAACAAATCCCTAGGCCTTACATTTACCTATGAATCCAACAAGTGGAAGTTATCCTTCCTTGATATACTAGTGGAGAGAGATCTAGCAAGGAATATTCGAACCAGTACTTATCGAAAACCCACATCAACGAACTCTCTTCTTCGTTGGGAGAGTGGGCATCCCACGGGTCAGAAAAAGGGAATCCCAAAGGACCAATTTCTTAGGCTTAAACGAAATTGCTCAGATGAGCAGACATTCTGGAGTCAGGCACAGGACCTCAGTCTGAGACTCCATCACAGGGGATACCCTGATCGTGTCATCAACCAGGCTTATACTGAAACCCAACAGAAAGTTCGGGATGATTTATTACACCCACCTGACAGTGATGTCACTCGTTTTATCACAACCTTTAGCAACGGGTCCGGAGAAGTTACAAAGATCCTCGAAAAGTATTGGCCCATCCTGAGAATGGATGGTGACATTTACAAATTTTTGTCCAATACACCTGCGGTCACCTACCGTAAGACCCGCTCAATAAAGGAGAGGCTGGTCCATAGCCATTTCTCTAGCACCATCTACAACAGGACATGGCTTACCAGCAATGTCAGAGGATGCTATAGATGTAGTGGCTGTGTGGCTTGTAGAATCCTGAATCCCGGCAAGTTTTTTCAATCACACGTTACAGGTAGACGATACGAGATTCGGTCTTTTGTCAATTGTAAGACCAGAGGTGTTATCTATAAAGCTACCTGCATGTGTCACAAGGAGTATATTGGCAAGACTAGGAGGGAATTCAGGAGGAGGATAGGCGAGCACATTCGTGACATTCGCCTGGGGAACGACACTCCTATAGCTCGACACATACTGGAGAATCATGCAGGGGACCCTGGGGCGGTTAGCTTTCAGGGTATAGATGTGGTCATACCCCCCACCAGAGGTGGCAATTGGGACAACAGGATCCTCAAACAGGAAGCTAGGAGGATTTTTTGGTTAAAAATGGTCAAACCACAGGGCCTCAAAGATGTTCTTTCCTTCGCACCCTTTCTGGAAGAATAGGAAAGAGACATCTAGGATGGATAGCCGTCGTCCGAGTGGGGGCACCACCCACCGTCTATTTTAGGGTGCCGACCTCCACAGCCAGGTAGGGCCAACACATTTATTGATCAGGGTCATCTACATACTTAGGGCGTGGTGGTGGTCCTTTCCTCCTTATTCATACCATGTAAACTAAAGTGGCCTTGGTATTCCAGGGGGACCCCGGCGATCCCAATAGAATCATTTCCCTATTTGTTTCCTTCTCATAACATCCCCCCCCCATTTTCTCGATTTTATTTTCTCTGTTTTTTCTCCGTTCTTCTGCTTCTCCGGACCCACCTGTATATGGTTACTTTATTCTTTACATATGGAATAAGACCATAGGTGGTCATTGGGATATGTGTTATTTCTATTCCCCTGTTTGGGTGTTATTTCTCCCCTTTATTGCTGAGATCGCATACTCTCTTGCTCTCTATAGCCTTTGCGCTTTTACATTTGAAACGCCTGTTGTTTGAGATTTTAATATCTGCCTATCTTATCTGGACTTTCTGCATATGGTGTGTGCAGTTTGTGATATGGTCCATTCTTTAATCAAATGGACCGATACTATGGCGCTGTCTGTGCCTGATACGGCATGATTCCCAGCCGCCTGCTTGTGGGTGTCATATCAGCGATCTGCGTATGCGCAGTCATGCGCACACTGAGACACTACCTCTTCTGACGTCTGTGCTCCAGTCGCGATCATGTGACTTGGGGGCGGGCATGACGCGTCAGGCGGACGTGACGTCAGACGCCTCACATGGTGACCGGCACTTTTAAAATTGCATTCTGCAGCGGGACGGGCGCGCTCTGCCCAGGATGTACCTGCGGTCTGAAAAAGTAAGTTCTGGTTATGTGTGCCGGGTAACTACGTTCGCCATATCTCTAACGGAACTTTGACACAACTTGTATATGTTTTTTTTTTTTACTTGCAGTGTGTGCTTTGTAAAGGGGTCATTTTTTGACCAGAATCATTAAATACACATCTCCCCTGATGATTCCTTGATGGTGGAGGTTCAAAGATGTCTTAGGGTTGTTTTGCTGCCTCTGGCTCGGAGTACCGTGACTGTGTGCAAGCCATCTTGAAATCTGAAGATTGCCAAAGGGTTTTGGATCGTAATGTAGTGCCCAGTGTCAGAAAGCTGGGTTTACATCCAAGGTCGTGGGTCTTCTAGCAGGACAATGATCCCCAACATATTTCAAGAAGCAACTTGAAGTAGCCAGCAATGAATCTGGATCTAAGTCCCATTGAACACCTGAGAAGAGACTTTAAAATTGCTGTTGGGATAAGGCACCTTCAAATATGATAGACCAGGAGCAGTTTGCCAAAGAAGAGTGGTTATTTATTCCAAAGGGTGTGCAACCAAATATTAAGTTAAGGGTGCTAACAATTGTATACGGCCCATTTTTGAGGTTTAGTGTGAAATTATTTCCAATTTGCCTTTGTGTATAACAAAACGTGTAAGTGCAATCATTTTCTGGGAGAAATATTTAACTTTTTTTTTAATAATTTCAAGGGTGCTAACACTTTCAGCTAGAACTATATAAGGAGAAGTGTGGTCCATAATAAAGTATATAAAAGGTTGTTGGGCCCATGATGCTACAGTATGATTCACTCGCTAGTTTACTTGGAAAAACTGCTGTAATTTCTAAAAGAGACCATTTGTTATACTGAAATGTGGACAGTACGTACTTTGGTTCATGAGAAACCAATGTTTTAAGCAGGTGTTGGATGTATCAACTTGTCACATGGAGTTTTGCACAAACTTCGCCGACTGTCATGGTGGCGTTGGGCGCTGTTCATATTGCAGATTCTGTCACTTCTCCATATGGTTTCTCTTGTGTCTGGGATCAACAAGACTTAGGCTCTGTGCGCACTAGACCGTTTTACCCGCGGATTTGCCGCGGAAATTTCTTGAGAAATGTCTGCAATCTTTGTGCAGACATTTCCCAGCAAATTCTATGAAAAAAAAAAATAGCTGTGCGCACTGTGCGGATTTTTCTCAAGAAATTTCCTTGAGAAGAATTTCTCGAGAAAATTTCTTGAGAAAATGAGCATGTCCATTATTTCCGCAGGTGCCCTGCGGATTTCGGCAGTACAGCCTGCAAAATCCGCAGGGAACCACCCGCGGGAAAATCGCGGCAAATTCGCGGCTAATCCGCGGCAAATCCACATGCGGATTTGGTGCGGATTTTTTCCGGAGGTCCGGAAATCTTTCACTCCCAGAAGTTTCTCAAGAAATTTTCTTGAGAAACTTCACATTTCTAGTGCGCACATAGCCTTAATCTCTGCTGGTCTGCTTGATCCTTTGATGACATGTTGGGGGGAGGCCTATCACATTTCCTACCCTCCTATTTTATACTGGTTGAAACGTTCCACCCGTGCCAGCTATAGTTTATTCTATCAAAAGAAAAAAAAAGGAGCTTTGGTTATTAAAAGTAACAAATTTTATTGTAGCAATATTGTAAAAAGAAGATTCATGTAGATATTCACAAACCATTATAAAAACATCACAAAACACATGTAATAAATAGGAAAATATAAACTTATGCAGGAGCAGCAGGATGTAATTAATGCAGACATAATGGAAGAAGAGGTGAAGCAAACTATAAGTCATCTTCAAAATGGAAAGGCACCAAGTCCTGATGGGTATAGTGGGGAATTTTACAAGGCACTCAAGGAACAGGTTTCCCCAGTATTGACTACTTACTATAACAACATTTTGACAACAGGGGATATCCCAGGTAGATGCAAGGAGACGTACATCAAAGTAATTCCAAAGCAAGGTAAAGACCCCTTGGAGGCTGGTTCCTATAGACCTATTTCACTTATTGACTAAGGTAATCAAGGACTGTGGAGGAAAGAAAAGGCGCATAGGGACACTGTCATTATTTTTACATTGTCCTGAGGAAGGGGGCAGAGACCCCTGAAACGCGTAGACTTTGTTAATGTTCCCAAATAAATGATTTGGAATAATAATTCTTTGGATTGAATGGTGACTAGCGCGGCGATGATCCCCGATTTCTTATAGAAGTCTCTTCACTTATTGACTAAGGGCGGTGTTAAACGAGACGATTTATCGTGTGATCACATGAGCGATCGCACCCGCCCCCGTCATTTGTGCGTCATGGGCAATTCATTGCCCGTGTCGCACAAAGTCGTTAAACCCCCGTCACACGTACTTACCTCCCTAATGACGTCGCTGTGGGCGGCGAACATCCTCTTCCTGAAGGGGAAGAGACGTTCGACGTCACAGCGACATCACACAGCGGCCACCCAATAGAAGCGGAGGGGCGAAGATGAGCGGGACGTAACATCCCGCCCACCTCCTTCCT
Source organism: Anomaloglossus baeobatrachus (assembly GCF_048569485.1). Lineage (NCBI taxonomy): Eukaryota > Metazoa > Chordata > Amphibia > Anura > Aromobatidae > Anomaloglossus > Anomaloglossus baeobatrachus. The sequence continues at coordinate 521,391,647 of NC_134357.1, forward strand.
TCCGCATTGCCGGCGGGACGCAGGTAAGCTGTGTTCGTCGTTCCCGGGGTGTCACACGGAACGATGTGTGCTGCCTTGGGAACGACGAACAACCGGCACGCAGAAGGAGGAACGACTTTATGAAAATGAATGACGTGTCAACGAGCAATGATAAGGTGAGTATTTTTGCTCATTCACAGTCGTTCGTAGCTGTCACACGCTATGATATCTCTAACGATGCCGGATGTGCGTCACGGAATCCGTGACCCCGACGACATATTGCCCGATCTATCGTAGCGTGTGACGCCGCCATTAGACCAAAAGATTATATCCAAAATAATGGCTGATCGCTTAGCAGTGGGTGCTTCCTCAACTGGTGCAGCCAGCTCAGGTGGGATTTGTTAAGGGAAGAGCTGCTGTTAAAAACATAAGAAAAGTCTTGACAGTGTTGGACGAGGTAGGACGACAGCAGAATTCAGGAGACAGACCAGCCCTCTTAACTCTTGATGCAGAGAAAGCATTTGATAATGTAAGTTGGGAGTGGCTGGGGGCGACATTAGACTCTTTCAATTTAAAAGGCAAATTTAAAACATTTTTGGATGGTGTCTACAATAGTCCTATAGCTAGAGTACACACACCAGGATTCCTCTCTGATCCTTTTCACTTGCACAAGGGGACCAGAAAGGGATGTCCAATGTCGCCATTGCTATTCAACCTGGCCATGGAACCCTTTGCTAGATTTATGGAGGAGTCAGATCTATTTGACTGAATCAGAGTAGGCAAAGATAAAGTTAAGAATGCTCTTTTTGTGGATGACGCCATACTTTTCTGTCAAGACCACTAGAACAGCTGAGGAGGATTTTTGACTTTATTACCTGGCAGCCAGACTGGCTTGCAAAGTCTCCTTAAGGAGAATAGTGTTCCCCCGTGGTCCCCACATAGCTTTCTCATGAGCCAGATCAGACACCCCCATACTTTGCACTGACGAGGGGCAAGCACCCCGAAACACCGTGTCTGCAAATTGGGATTCTGATCTGGCTTATATATCCTGAGTCATATTGCAAAGGATTGTCGAAAATCCACTTGTGACTTTTAGGATCGCTACTTCCAATAGGTGGCGCTGTGCTAGAGTTTGTCTCCTTTACTGGAGAGACAATTTGACTTTATTCAGAAATTTAGGGAATATTCGGGGTACAGGATTAACATCAACAAAAGTGAACTTCTAGAATTAGGAGGCAAAATACCTCAGGAGCAATGGAGCAAACTGGGTCTGAACCTACATGCCTCAAAGTCATACATAACGTATTTGGGGATAAAGATAGGGAGGAGACCAGATCAACTCTATTCACTTAACTACATCCCCCTGATAGGTAAGATATTGGGGGTACTACAATGGTGGCATCACTTACTAATATCTCTTTTGGGTAGATGTCACCTGGTCAAAATCGTTAGCTTTGTCAGGCTCCTATACCCCTTGCAAACCCTGCCCCTAATTTTAAAACCTTTAGACATAAATAGATTAAAGAAGGCCTTTACACATTTTATTTGGACAGGTAAAAGACCCAGAATTGCACTAGAAAAACTGATGCTCCTGAGAAGTGAAGGCGGGGTTAATTTTCCAAATTTATGTGCTTATAATATCGTCGCTTTATTTAGACATGTGACTGGGTACACGACACTATTTGCTACTCAAACACCCATCTAGAACGACAGTTAGCCGCCCCTTGGGATCTGACCGCTCTTATCCACACTAGACAAGCTAAACTGCCACAGATAGTAAGATCCTCCTTTTTATTAAGGAACACCATAATATGTTGGAAGGTAGTGAGGAAGACCTTTCAGCTTCCCTTTCTGGTTTCCAACTATATGCCAATATTTGGTCACCCCGAGTTCCCCCAGGGAGCTGAAATTAAGAGGGTCATTGATCGGAGCAGTGATCAGTTGCAGACAGCGGGGTCCATTATGTGCCAGGAGGAAAAACGATGGATTTTTCCACTAGAAATTATGGATAAATTCAAGATACATGGTAAGCATTTCATGCAGGTCCTGCAGCTTCGTTCTTTTTGTCAGTCCAGACTCAGACAGTTGGAGAAGGAATCTCTCTCTCATGCCCTAGATGATAGTATAGGCCCGCGCACCAAAATGGCGAGTATCACCTCATTGTACAGCACCACAAGGCACAATTTTTCTAAATTAAAACAGAGCAAAATGTTCAGAACATGGGAGAGGTGGACAGGAGATGAGGAGATAGTTGAGACAATATTACTAATATTACAAGAGTGGGAGCGGGTGAGAAAGGCCATCATGTGCGAGAGATGGAGAGAGACTTATTTCAAGCTCATGCACACAGCGCTGTATGGTTTTAACATCCCACATTCCCATAGCTGCCCTGGCCAGAATACAGCATGTCCTAAGTGTGGGGTGCCCTTTACGAATCTGTGGCATGGGGTGTGGGAATGCACAGAAGTAACAACATATTGGAAGCGAGTAAGGGACCAGATTCAAGCATGTTGGGGAACGAGACTTCCACAACCACCACAGGCTCTACTCTTCCACCAATTACGCCCACCCAAATCTGAATCTCAAGGTATGGTAGACAAAGTAAAGATTCCAAGAAACATCCACACATTTTTAGAGTAGCTTAAACCAAACACTCCATTAATGGGAGCGATAATATCTCAAATGAAACACCTATTGGGACTAGAACTGATAGAAGTGGAAAGAAGTAAAGAAAAATCAGCAGGAAAATTTTTTCGCTGTGGAAAAAGTTAATTGGTTTTCATCATAGTCCTCAGGAAATACGGAAAATAATTAGCCCTTTCCACCATACAGAATGGTATTGTCTTGAAGATCTGGGGAGGGACATTGGGTGTCTTAGGACCGTCATTAGACACTTAGCATGTACCATATGGAGATGGTAATCGACACCATAGCAAGAACATAATTGTGGAAGGGTTCACATTCACATTCTTATTCTTTGTTTGTGATACTACCTTTTTATTTTTTCTTTCTTTGCAAGGTTTACAGTTGCATTGATGAACAAATCAATCTCATGTATTGTTACGGGGGAACCGGCAGATTAGGACCAGGAGGTATATATCCCAATCGCCAGTCGGGGTCCACCGTGCTCCAGATGGTAATGGAGCTGCTGCAACCCTGTGGGTTAGACGGAGACTATAGATCTGGATGGCACTGAGATAACCCAGGGAACCGGTCACGTGTGTAGTGACACGTCAGACCGGACGACAACCCAGTTAGCGTTTCGGTGAAATTGGCGCAACCCCGACCACATGTGCAGGGAACACGTCAGGCCGGATGGTGACCAGGTAGCGTTGACCGAGAAGACCAATGCGACAGCGCCCTGTCGGCCACGTGTGTCAGACATGACAGGCCGAGCGGTCCTTCGATTAGCGTTTCTGGTCACTACTCGAATGGCCACGTGTTGAAAGGACACGTCAGGCCAAGGGATCACACTAGTAGCGTTGACTGGGAAGCCAAGGAAGACAACAGGCTCACACACCCAATCCTGGAACACCCTGTTAACTCCACAGGGGTCCTGGGGTATGCTGTCCGTGCGCCTAGGAGGCACAACCGGACAGTTGGCGCAACAGGTGCGTTGTCCGTGTGCGTAGAGGGCACTCTCGGACAGGTGACACAGCAGGTATGCTGTCCGTGTGCGTAGGAGGCACAACTGGACAGGTGACGTAGCAGCCGCAGCCCAGTTAACGTCACTGGACTGCTATAGCACAACAGGAACATTAGCAAGTTAGCACGGCGCCTGACCCTCATGTGCTGAGCCACGAATCTTGGCGTGACAGGCACCGTTCGCCTAGCTCTACTTACTGCTTCCAACAAGGCTTATGCCACCATGAATTCTAAGTGAATATGAGTGAAGACTGCGCCCCTTCATGTTGTCTCCAGCCACTTTTATAACCTAGATCTGCCCCAAACCCATGGTGGAACCACCAAGGTCCAATAGCAGAATGCCATATCATCAGCGACGTCACCAGCGGCCTATCCGGAACCGCCACGTCACTGATGACCTCATGGCAGCCACGCCCCAAACACTTCACCAGTCATCGTCTGACGACCAATGGTGAGGTGCCAGATCATACGGGCGGGCCTCTGCGAGCCAGTCCGGAGTGGCCACGTCATCAGGACACCTGGCACCCTCTGCCCTATCAGGGCCTGCCACCTCACGGACATGCTCAGTGAGGTCCTTACCGGACCTAGCCTCTGATGCACTAAGTGCCTGAGCATGCTCAGTAGCCTGAACAACAGACTCAGAAATCAGACTATCTGCCTGAGCATGCTCAGTAGGCACATTCCAGAACTTAGACACAGCACGAAGTCCAAGTACCTGTGCAAAGAGGCTGTTAGGATTAATTGTGGGAGCATGCTCAGTAGCCTGAACTGAGGACTTTGTGTCATTTATGAGACTATCAGGCTGAGCATGCTCAGTAGGCAAAACACTGGGCTTAGACTCTGGCTGGGGTAAATCGGCACGCGCATGCGCACTAGCCGCCTCTCCACACTTAGACGTGGTGGAAAGAGCAGCCAACTGGACGACCCGAGGCACGGCCAAGAACGGCAGCCGGCCCCTGGGCGCAACAGGAACCGCAGCAGGCTGCTTGCGGCTATGGCGGCGCCGGTTCGTAACATGTGTGCTGATGTTTACTATTTGACCATGCAATTTACTATTTATTTTATTTTTTTTGTTATATTTAAAAATTTAAATAAAAGAGATGTTTTGAAGAAAAAAAAAAAAGGAAGATATGATTGGTACAAAGCTAATCTTTGTATCTATTTGCAATATTATAAATTCCACTAATCCACCATTAAATACAAATGATCATGGAGTAAAGGACACAGTGGTCCACATAAGAAATATAGGGAAGGTGGAACATGATGTTTATGTACACATACCAAATAAAATGCTTTGTGCAAAGTCAGCAAGGGTTGGAACTCCAAAGAAGGACCCCTAACGTGCACGTGCTTGATTTATCACTTATTTATGGGGATAGTTCGTATCTAGCTAACAGGAACTTAAATTGTCTAGGATATCAATCAAGTGATCATGGACCAATACGAGTGGTTTTGTTGGTGCCTGTGCACCCGCAACAATCATCCCTGAAAGCCCCCCACCCCGTGCAAACTGGAGACCCTGGCAGTAACCATGACTCCCAAACGTGCATCACAGACCCAGAGGACACCGCAGTGGTATCGGGGAGGATAGCATCACAAGGCGCATGTGTGCACCACTCAAACTAGGGCAAACAATCTAAAGAATCACTTACTGTACAACCTTTCTTGTAGCATTCCTTAAGGTAAAAACTTACCTGGTTGCCCTCTAAGCATATGTTTATTCTCTATTTTGCACATATATATATATATATATATATATTTATTTATACTGTGTGTATATATATATATATACATATGTATATATATATATATACACAGGGTGGGCCATTTATATGGATATACATAAAGAGAATGGGAATGGTTGGTAGTATAAACTTCCTCTTTGTGGCTTATTAGTATATGGAAGGGGGGAAACTTTTCATGATGTGCGGTGACCATGGCGGCCATTTTGAAGTTGGCTATTTTGTATCCAACTTTATTTTTTCCAATAGGAAGAGAGGAATGTAACACATGAGACTTATTGAGAATTTCACAAGAAAAACAATGGTGTGCTTGGTTTTAACATAACTTTATTCATTCATTAGTTATTTACAATTTTATGACCACTTATAAAATGTGTTCAAAGTGCTGCCCATTGTGTTGTATTGTCAGTGCAAGCCTCTTCTCCCACTGTTGACACACTGATAGCTACACCGCAGAAGAAATGCTAGCACAGGCTTCCAGTATCCGTTGTTTCAGATGCTGCACATCTTGTATCTTCACAGCATAGACAATTGCCTTTAGATGACCCCAAAGATAAAAGTCTAAGGGGGTCAGATCGGGAGACCTTGGTGGCCATTTAACTGGCCCACGATGAACAATCCACTTTCCAGGACACTGTTCATGTAGGAATGCTCGAACCTGACACCCATAATGTGGTGGTTTATCCATAAAAATGGCCCACCCTGTGTATATACATACATATATATTTTATATTTTTTCCTGATGGCTGTTTTTTGGGTTTTTTTTTTGTCCCCAAATGTAATTTATGTACAAGTTTTCTTACTGTAATAAATAACCCGTTTTGAAAAAGCCGCTAGGCATTAATTTTTCTTTTTTTTTTATTCTTTAGGTAAAAAATGCCTTCCTGTTTGGTGAACCAGTGTGCAAACAAAACAGGTAAAAAGGGCCAAAGTGAGGAAATAATCCTGCACAGATTCCCCAATGATCCTTCAAAGATAAAGGTTTGGCTACAAGCAACCGGGCAACACTTTCAAGACATTGATGCATTAGCAGAGAATATTCTTGAACGCAGAAAACAAAATAAATATGCACTGTGTTCAATTCACTTCAAGCCCTATTGCTATCACATTACACCAAACAAAATAATACTACGTCCGGATGCTGTACCGTCTATATTTCCTGTAGTGTCAGAAGGAGAAAACATCATCTCAGAAGATTTAAAGAAAGATCGAAGTAGAACACGAAAAAGAGCATTTGAGGCCACATTAAGTGGTATGGGAAATATAGGAGCAGCATCGGTGAAAAATCAAGTGATTGATCCAGATTACTACACCAAACCAGGATATCGGTCCATTGAGACTCAAACTGAGTACACGCTGTCTAACTCTGAAATGATTATGAAGATCATTCATTTCAAAACCGAAAATGAATGTGAAGAACCAATTACACCACGTAAGTAGATAAAATCTTTTGAAATTTGAATTTGACAGGATTGTCGAATTGTTACCAAAAAATGTGATTGGCATTGAATTGCCACAAGTTGCAAGACTGCATAGCCTCCAATTAACTGGGAAAAAATGTGTGTAATGCTCTAAGGTCTCCTAGGGCTGTATCCAACACCTATTAAAGTCTTTAACACAAACACAGCCTTAGTAATGCCAAAATGATCTCACCATATAAAAAGATGGCAACTGGTTCTAACAAACAGACCAAAAATAGCACAGAGCATTGATAGTCTTAAAAAAACAGTCCAAGAATTATCCCTCTCATAGTTATGATTAGACAGACTGTTCTCTGTAAAATGCGACTCAAACTGACGCAACTATGAGACTCCTCCTGTGACTGAGACTAGTGATTAGAGATGAGTAAACCCGAATTTCAGTGTTTTTATACTGAACACAGACTTTACAAAAGAAAAAATAGTTTGGGTTTGGAGTTTGGGTGCTGATCACTCAAGCTAGCATCTCTGTGCTCGGGTACGCTTGATGTTCAGCCCAGTGCGCGCCACTTTCTGTGTTTGAATGGCTTGCACTGGGGGTAACAACAGAGTTATCTCATGTAGTGTGCCTAAAAAAAACAAAACAAAATTATGGAAAAACCCTGCCCACCTTCCCCCGATAGTGATCTGTTTGTGGCTGGCTGCATGTGCACTGAGCCCCAAAGTGACATTTATTAGGGTTCAAGGGAACCTGTCACCACTTTTTTGGCGTATAAGCTGGGGCCACCACCACCGGGCTCTTATATACAGCATTCCAACATGCGGTACATAAGAGCCCAGGCCTCTGTGAGAACATAAAAAATACTTTATAATACTTACCTAACGGTTGCTTGGTTGGCCATATGGGCGTCTCCGTTCTCCGATGCCGGCGCCGCCTCTTTCCGCCATCTTCGTCCTCCTTCTTCTCTAGCCGCGGTGCATGACGCATCCAACGTCATCCACACTCGCTGGCATTCAGGTCCTGAGCAGGCGCACTTTGATCTGCCCTGAGCAGGGCAGATCAAAGAATTGTATTGCGCCTGCGCTGGATCGGCGAGTGTGTATGACGTAGGACGCGTCATCTACACAGGAGTCAGAAGGAGGATGAAGATGGCCGAAAGAGGCGGCGGCGGCACCGGACAATGGAGATGCCCATATGGCCAACCAAGCGACCGTTAGGTAAGTACTATAAAGTGTTTTTTATGTTCTCACAGCGGCCTGGGCTCTTATATACAGCATGTTAGAATGCTGTATATAAGAGCCCGGTGGTGGTGGCCGCAGCTTATACGCCAAAAAAGTGGTGACAGGTTCCCTTTAAGGTCAAGTCCGGGTCCAGAACTGAACGTTTTCTAAAGTCTGGCTGAACCAGTCGAACCGATCTTCCACGGACCCAAACTTCTGTAGTGATGTGCCATATGCTCCATAACGCCCTTCGCTCCCTCCCCACTAATACAATTCCTGGAGGCAAAAGAGGCTAATGTGGCTTTCGTTTGGTAGTACTACTACCTGGACTGTTGGTGCCAGTTGTGGCACTTTTACTAGTGGCTTCCTTATTCTTAACCGTAGTAGTTTTGTTTTGTTTTTTCTTTACCGTTATCACATCCACTGCCTTTTTTTTTTACCATACATTTTGTACATCTCTAAAACTCTAATATTAACTGTTGACAAACTTTTCAACCCCAATTATTCAACTCTTGCCAAAAAAGAATGTGAAAATAAAGACTAGTGGCAGCAGGCTTCAGGATTATTTGGTGTGTACAGTGGTTAAGTTGGAAAAATAAAAAAATAATGTGGTAGATGCTAAATATGTACACTCACTTACATGCTTCGGCTGCTATCAATGAGGTTATTAATGATTGTCTTTGTCTAAGGAATATTCAGCAACGCCAAATGCACTTGGGCACACAAATCATCAAAATTCACTAATGACAGCTCTTTTTGTAATTATTGACCAAGACGTTCCAGATTTGCTCAATGGGAGACAAGTCCAGGGATACTGCAGGCCAAGATAGCATATTTAGATAACGCAGGCTGCTCACAGTTGAACGAGCAACATGCTGTCTGGTGTTGTTGTGTTTGAAAAATATTTCCTGGCACTCTTTGAAGAAATGGCTGCACCACTGATTCCGAAGCCTTATCAATACAACATCAAGCTGTTATTGTACCTGAAATGATGAATAGAGGGCTCCAGCTACTGTACATTTTGCCATACCACACCATAAGCCAACGAGGAAGATCAAGAAGACTTCTTTATGGCGTTACCTATGGCCAGGCTTTGTTCCCTTAACCTACGGCTGACATCCTTTGCTATACTCTACATCGGGTTTCACAAGTTACCTAATGAATTTCAGTGACCTCCTCTCCTAAAGTCTTTCAAGGCTGACTTCGAAACCAATATGTGTTGAGTAAGTTATGTGTTCAGTTACAGTGTGCTTTTGAATTTGCCATCATTCCGTTTTCACAGCTGCAATCATCTTTGCAAACTCCTCCATCTACTTCTTGGCTGAAAACTGATTAACCCTTTGACTGCTTTAAGCATAACTACTGCTATATGGAATTTTTCACACTTCAAACACTTCTGCATCAAAGTATAGCTTGTTTTTAATAAACAAATTAGCCTTTTTATTTAAGCTATTAGTAGCCATCCATTGTTTGCTGATTAATGCTTTGTCTGCCATAAACCTAAAAACCTCTCCTCAGGCCTACTTCACAGTATTACTACAATTTCTGGACTGACTATACATCCTCAGTTGTTGTGTTTATCTTCACCCCAGACTCTGTTTCTTGATTTGTCATGTTCAACTTGTTCGTCTGCCATCTAGCTTATCATGTTGTCTTGGTGCATGATGTTTCACTTGCCGTCCAGCAAGTCCTGTCCGCTGTGCCATTGCCTCTATTGCTGACCTCCAGCTTAGTCAATCCAAATCAAAAGGTGAGCCCTAATAGAAGACTCTGTATCAAAATGACACTGCAGTATCAACACCATTGCAATTGGACATTATAGACTGGTTTTGCAACTTCTGGTGAGCTGACAGGTGGTTGTCAGGAATAGTGTGATCTCTCAGCTGCATGGACACACTGCCTTAAGCTCCTGAAGTTACACCTACATTTGCTCAACCTCTTCTACAGCCTAATTTTTATCCAGCACTTTCTGCTTGGAGAACATGTCTACATTCTTACCTAGGCCTGATGGACCTTTGTGAACGATTTACTGTACACCTTAAACTTTGTCCGAAACATTTTTTTTTCCCTCACCAAAAGTAGATTCTTTGGTTTGGGTTGCATCATTATAGGAATGGGACTATATTGTGATACATTCTCTATCATCTTTCCTGCCTGCCTTCCATAGAGTGGTTTACAAAATAAAGCGCATCCACTAAGTTGTTGCTTCCATTTTTCTACTTAGACAAGGGACTAACTCTGTGGAATGTTATGCTATCCAGTTCCATTCCTTGTGTGATAAACTGACCTGGAACAACAACGCTTTCTTTACAATCATCTATGTTAGCCTATCCATTTGGATGAAAGACCAACTTGATTGTAAATATTTCCCATCTTCACTTTATGTTTTAATTTCTCTTGCCACCAAATGAACAGTCAAGGGAGAGAGCTCATGATTCCGATGACCTACATTCCAGAACTTCTTCAAAATCTCCTCCCAGAGAGGCTATAGGAGAACTGTGCAAATTGTCTGGAAAGATTGTCGCCTTAAAGCCCTGTCACACACAGAGATAAATCTGCGGCAGATCTGTGGTTGCAGTGAAATTGTGGACAACCAGTGCCATGTTTGTGGCTGTGTACAAATGGAACAATATGTCCATGATTTCACTGCAACCACAGATCTGCCAAAGATTTATCTCTGTGTGTGACGGGGCCTTTACTGAGGCACTAGATCACTCTTGCATGAACTGTTCTATACTTGAGGCCAAAAGTGAAACTTCAGCACCGAGGCAAAGGAGGAGCGATCACTTTAACGCTATCTTCCACTAAAGTCAAACTGGTGGTGTGTATATTTATTTCTTCCAATTTGTGTTCTTGGGACAAGCTTTTCTTGACTGGAGCTGTAGAGAATTTTATTGACCTCCCTCTACCCAAAAGTTTCTTTGTGTAGACCTCTGAAGATAATCTCTCTTTGAATAGCTCAGCAATTTTTGGTGGTCTTATCCAATTCCATACTGAGAATGGGACAATTTAGATTGGACATTTATTTTTTTTCAGTTTTAACACTCTGATGCATTTTAAACTTTTCACTAAAGCTACATGATGGTTGATTGTTCATCTGGCAAGATTGCCCAATGGCATTCATCTTGTTTCCAAAATTGCATCTATGCTCTACCTAAACAACATTATCTAAAACTTTGCTGACTCCATTGCCTTCAATTTACCTGTCACTTAACAGGACTTTACAGATGTCTTGTCTAATGAAGTAGAAGTGTTTTTCGGCCTTGTCAGCAATTTCAGTGCCAAATTGTCCTTCTTCCAATACTGATCCATAGAGGGAGAGTTTATCCTCTATAAAGAGGATCAGGAAAGAGGGTTCATCTAAAAATCAAGGTCTCTAGCCTGTGCAGGCATCTTTGTAAAGAGGATAGACAAGTCTCTAATTCTGTATAGATTATCGAGGTGTGAATAAATTCATGATGAAATATTAATATTGTTGGCCCATCATCTCAGAAATATTTGACTGAATTTAAAGTGCTACTGTCTTCCCTAAAATAAATGTACTTTGAGTTTATAACCTAATCCACATTAAAGAGAGCAACAAATGTTCAGACATTGTTCAATCCCCATGATGATCATTATGAATATTTAGATATGACTTTCGAATTATGCAACACATTATCTGTGGCCAGCACTTCTTTAATTAGATCTTTCATGTTGTCCTGTACTAGTACGTCCTAGCCTATCTCGATGACCTACTAATCTGCTTAAAATAAGGTATCTTTTGAGGATCTTGAACTGACGATTCTTGGGTTTATCATCTCATTTGGAGGTCTGTGTATGGTTTCTATTTTGGTTTGGTCTCAAAGCCCTTCAAAGATTCCTCAGCTTCTCAAATTATCTCCATTTCTTTAATAGTTATTCTCAAGTGGTGGCTCCTTTTACGATCTTCTCTCGGAAGGGAACTAATTCTTGGAACTAATCAGATTTCTCTGTTCAAGCCTCCCGGTATTTTAAACTTTACCTTTCTTTGCTCCAGTCATACACCATTTTAATGTCGACAAACCATTTTTACTTGAATTAGATGCCTCTATTATTTGGTATGCGAGAATTTCTGTCTCAAAATTCCTTTTGAATCAGGAAATCATCCCTGTTAACTGTTTTCTAAGAAATTTTCTCCAGCATAACAGAATTGTTCAGTTGGTGACCATGAGCTCTTGGCTTTACAGTTAAATGTAGAAAAATAGCTTCATTTGTATGATTACTACGAAAGTCCATATAGGCTTGAAATGTGTGTAATTTAATGGTTTTCCTTGTCCTCCTGTTCTGCTATAGTGTGTATGTCTTTTACAGAAGATTAAACAAATAATTGAATGCCTTAATTACATTTTGGATGCTGGCACAATCTTTCTGGTTTACTTGAAGGAGCCAATTTCCCGGTGTGCATCTATACAGACCATAAAATCTGTAATAGCTTTAGTCAACCTTAATGAACATTTAAGCTGAATGGTCTCTCTTCTCATGGTTACATTTCATCCTCATCTACCTTACTGTTGAGCAAACAAATGCACAGCTTATGCTCTAATTAAGGGTCTTTCATCCATGTGATGCCACTGAAGAGCCACCCTCACTTTTAATTGAACGTACCCTTTCTTCCATCTCTTCTACCAATTCTCCACTTAAAAGACATTTGTTTTCTGTAAAGCACTCCACCAGATAGTCCTTATTTTTGGACCAATTATTCTACTTTCCAGTCACTCGGGTGTTCAGCTGTGAGACAAGTTTTCTATAAATTTTGGTATAGATCTTCCAGAGATGCAAAGGTTTACTACTATCTGGGTCATAGTGGATTATTTTTGTATGATGTCTTATTGTGTTTCATTACCAGGATTTCCATCTGCTCCATGGAAGGCCAAATTGTTTTTTAAAGAAATTTCACTCTTCCCATCTCACATTTGTGTCTGGCTGTGTTGTTAATTTTATTTCCTGGTTCTGGATAGTATGCTGCAAGAATTTAAAAATCTACTTAGAGATCTGGACTGAGCAATCCAATTTGGCTACAGACATGACTTAAGTGAAGAAGAATGATCGTAGACACCGTCGACCTGTTCCTAACATCCATTTCAAGACTCGTTTTAAAAATGTTAGTCTCCTAAGGTCATTGGCCCATTTTAAATTGTTCTGTAAATTAATCTGGTCACTTTTGTCTGCAGATGCCTCCCAAAGCTAAAAATCCAATGTCTTCTTTATCCCACAGCCCCAAACAGTTATTCAACACTTTTAGCTCCCTTCTCCGCACTCACATTTTAAAAATAAGATCCACCAAACAAGACCAGTCTTTACTACTCAATCACTACAACCCCTATGTAGAACAGACCACTGGCCCTCCCCATAACCTTCCTCAGCACCATGACTGAAGGAGTGCTTACTCAGCTTCTCTAATAATTACACCTCACCACTTGTGTACTTGACCCCATCCTACCTCCTCCCCAACCTCACCTCCACGGTAGTCCCGTCACTAACCCATCTCTTCAACCTATTGTTAACTTCTGGTACCTTCCCTTCTGCTTTTAAACATGCCACAGTCATACCTATCCTGAAGAAACCATCCCTCGACCCGACCTCTATGTCCAGCTATCATCCTATATTGTTCCTACTATTTGCATCCAAATTCCTTGAACAGCATGTCCTTCCTCAACTTTCCTCCCACCTCTCATCTAGCTCGCTCTTTGACAACCTACAATCCGACTTTTGTCCTCCCCACTCCACCCAAACTTCACTAACAAAAATTACTAAAGACTTACTGTCAAAGTGAACATACAGTTCTCTATAAGCCTCCTTCTAAACCTGTCCTCTCGACACGGTCAACCACTCATTCCTGCTACAGATCATCTCTTCCCTTGGTGTCACAGACTTTGCCTTTGCCTGGATCTTCTCATACCTTTCCAATCGGACATTTAGCATCTCCCACTCCCACACTACCTCCTCATCCTATCCGATCACTGTCTGTGTCCCTCAAGCCTCTCTTGGAATCCCTATACTTCTCAATTGGCATGGGCAACTCATAAAATCCTGTTGCTTTCAGTACCACCTATACACTGCTGACACTCAAGTCTACCTCTCTGGCCCAGACATTATCTCTCTGCTGTCCAGAATATCTAATGGCCATATCCTCATTCTTCTCATCATGCTTCCTAAAGCTCCGTGTGAACAAAACTGAAATCATCATGTTTTCCATATTTTACGTTATTCCCCTACCCAATCTATCTTTCACAATAAACGAAATCATGCTTTCACTTGAAATGGAAGTCCACTGCCTCAAAGTACCCTTCAACTCTGCCCTTTCCTTCAAACCATGTATTTTAGCTCTTGCCACCTCCTGCCTTTTCCAACTCAAAAATATTTTTAGAATCTGTTCTTTATGGACTGTCCCATAGTACTCTTAGTGTAGGCAAACATTTGACTTTACAAAAAGTAATAAAAATGCCTTAAAACTTTTTCTCTCTCTCACTTTTCTGGCGTTTGGCAAACATAAATAATTTTGGTTCCTAATTGATCTAAAATGGGAAAGGTTTATTCTGATTTCATGTCAGATAGTGATAAAAACATGCAGATGTGTCTTTTTAGATAGTGTATGTAAACGTCTGGTTTCAACTGCATTATATGAACTGTGGTCAATATACCGTAACTTTATCATAGTTACATACATTACTTCTTTTTTTTTCTTTTTTTCTTCTTTTTTTTTTTATACAGAAACAATTCTAAATGGATATGACACATTTGTCAGAGCCCTGAAACCGGAACCAATACTGAAGACTGAGAGTGAAGGATAAATCTTGGTAAAGTGTAATCACTGTAGTTCCATGATAGAGAAAGTTGTGTTCCAAAAGTATTAGAGGGAATTAATATGACTGCTTAAAGCAGTTGTCCAACTGTAGTTTTTTTTTCCTAAATGCATATATTTGGAACTAAACTAAAAATTACTTGTTATTGGGTTTCATTAAAAATTTTGGCGTTTACAAGTTTTTGTTTTCTTGATCATTCAACTTTGACGAGGTCAGAAAAAGACATTCATATAAACTCCCCATCAGACCATCGTAACAGGCTGACGTATTCTCAGTTACCACATTCAGCAGCCATTATAATTTTTTAATGAAACCTAATCTGAAAAAAAGTTTTTGACCCAATTACATGGATTTAAGAAAAAAAAAGACAACTGTTTTAACCTCTTGCCATCTGTTTTTACCTTCCTGACTGTGCCAATTTTTTTCAACTCTGACGTGTCACTTTACGTGGTAATGGTAAAGTTTGAAACACTTCTAGATATCCCAGTGAATCAGATATTGATTATTTTCCTGATACATTGCACAGATGGGGGGGGGGCGCGATCTCTTGTCCCTCAATTTGCCACCAAGAAGCTTCAACCTATAATTCGGTCCTGGTCACCTTTGCTTACTCCTGCTCATTACTTCTCCCTTGGTTCGTTCTCTCCACACCACACTACTAACTGCACCTTTAACTCTGAACTCCCTAAAATCAGGAAATACCCAATATTATATTCCCTTCACTGTGGGATGGCTTCTTTAGTTAACCTTTTCAGCCTTTTCACTATAACTGAGGCCTAAGCTTCCCCTTCCAACTAGGGAACCCAGGACTGGTGACTAGAGATGAGCGGTGTTCGAAGCGAACCGTTTGGCAATTTCAAATTCGAGTTGTTTTGGGCGGTCTTCGAGTCGTTCGATGAACTCGAACAATTTGCTTCACATTCGACCGTTCGAGTTACCGTTCGATCACCAAAAGCG
Organism: Anomaloglossus baeobatrachus; assembly: GCF_048569485.1. Lineage (NCBI taxonomy): Eukaryota > Metazoa > Chordata > Amphibia > Anura > Aromobatidae > Anomaloglossus > Anomaloglossus baeobatrachus. The sequence continues at coordinate 521,407,433 of NC_134357.1, forward strand.
TAGCTAGTTACTAGCTGGCTTTTCACTGTAATACTGTCAGTCACTGTTACTAATGATATTATCAAAATTCAGCATATAGTGTGCGGGGTTTAGATCAGTGCTGCTGAGTGCTGCAAGAATGGCGATCAACATTTTTTTGTTTTTCTAACTGCGCGTACAGTGAGGCGGGCCAGGCTGTCAGCCAATCACAGACACACACACACCGAAAAGTGGATTTTTGCCAGACAAGCAAGGGTATGTTTCATTGGCTGTGCATGTCACATGTCCTTCCTCTGTAAGACCCGGCCATTTTCCCCATCGCCGCCATTATATCAGTGTTGCGGGAGTGTGACAGTCACTGCTCCCGCTGCTACTGCAGTTGTGGGCGCTATAAAGTGCAATCGAGACATCGGTTTAGGGAGTAGGGACTAGTTTTAATTTCAGCCCTTTTCAGGGCTAGATTAGAGCAGTTCATAGCCATTTTTGTTAGGTAGGTCTGTGCCAGCGCTGTGCAAGGGTTTTTCACAGCATCTGTCTAAATCAGCTCAGTTAAATTGTTCGGAGTAAAAAGACGGGTTTATAAACCGCGCTAGAAACCACAAAGGGTGTTTGTAAAAATAAAGATTCTTTTAATAAACCATTCCTACGCGTTTCAGAGGTATACACACCTCCTTCTTCAGGGAAAAAACATACAGATATAAGGAATACAAGCACATTTATAGGAGTATCCAGGAGCAGTCACACTCCTGAAAAAACCATTAATCCCATGACTCATAGCCACGAGGAGTGAGACTACGTCATGATTGGAAACAACGTCATGATTGAAAAAAACACAAAAATGCATGAAGTTGTTAAAAAAGGGGGTTTCCCTCTACCAGATTTATAATGGAGAGTGTACCCTCCGTGGAGCAATAAAACCAGAAAAAGGAAAGAAGGAAAAAAAGGAGACCGTTGCTTTTTTTCGGCAAGAGGAGAAAGAAAAAAAGAAAAAAGAAGGAAAAAATGTTCAATATATGACCGGACTTGAACCTAAGGGAATGTCAGGGGAAACAATGGGAGAGAGAATCTCTATCCACTATTCTATCCTTTGGGGAGTATTATGCAACAGTGGCTACGAGAGATCCATGAGGCTCAAAGCTAAAATGTGAACTAAAATACATTTATGGAAATGAGATGTGTGTGATCCTTTTATTTAGTGCTTGTACAAAAGTGAAAGATAGGATAGCCTGGGGCTTCCGTATAGAAGCAAGGAGACAAGCTAATGTCTCTCCGAGATGAGTAGAGAATGACAATTGTTTCAAAAGAAAGGAGGGGAGGGGGGGGGGGGAGGGAATTCTTACGAGGGGGATGCGTATCCCCGTAGTGAAAGAATACATTGGAAATTCGGACCGTGGGGAAAAAAACTAGGGGGACGCATGCGTAGAACAGAGAGAGTGAGTGGTTTCCAATAATGAAAGGTGGTTTGAGTTCAAACTGTGGGAAAAAAACAGAATAGCGCATGCGTTGAACGGGGGTTTAAGAGAAAGTGTCCTAATTCACCGCTATATGCAGGGAAAAAAAGGGGGGGGAGGGAAATTTTAGGGCTTTGTGTTTTGATTATATGAAGAAACATACATATAAAAAATTATTATATAAAGGAGATCGCTCTATAAGCACTATATATGTAAAAAAAGGGGGGGGGTATATAATGTGAGGAAACTTGTGCCTCTACATTTGATGGAAGGAAGGGGAGAGAAAGTGGGGGGGTGGGGTCTGAAGGAAGGAAGGGTGTTGAGGAAAGGGATAGTTTCACTAAGTGAATTTAAGGATCGTGGAATCACTGATAAATAAGATTGTGTGAGATTAAAAGTTATTAAAATTATTCTAGTGTATGTTATAAAAATTAATGTAGATCATAAGATTGTGAAAAAATAGGGGATAGAATAAAACTGTGTAAAGTGGAGGGTATTTAAACGGTATATTTAGAGAAATGAGTGAAAAATGGGAACATAACAAAAACTCCAGAAATTGAGCCTGTGTATAGAATTATAATAAAGATATAGTCATATATAAAAGAGATTATTTGTGAAATAGAAATATAGAAAAAATGCTAATTACAAATGAAGCAGACCGTGACCATAAATATATAAAAAAACATGACATAATGAAAAAGGAAAAACGCGCTTGGAACAAAATTAAAAGGTACAACCATCACATGCCATGGACAATGAAAGCAAGTAGCATCCTCAATTTACTGCTGTTACAAAAATTAAATATAACGCCATTAGTTGAAGGCAAAATTATATATATACCTATGCTATTGTTACATTCTTGTGGGGACATGGATATGTACAATAAACAAATTTGTGATAATTATTAATAATTTATAAAAAATTATTAAATTATAATTTTATTATTCATGAAGGAATCTTTCTGGAAAATATTTTAGGTATCTGGAAACTATCGGGTTAGCAGTTTTAGCTAAAAACGGGGATAATAAATCAAAAATTACTCTCAGAGATAGATGCTATGTGATAGATGATTATGGGACCCTTCTGGGAACGAATGTTGTATCTATATTAAAAGGCAATATTGATGATCGTACTTGCAATAAGAATGGTAGTGGTGAAATACATTAGTATCGCAATATAATAACATCATAAAATGATAAAAACATAATCGACACTTGATTGAGGTACTCTTATGATACAAAAAAGAGGGGGGAGGAGAGGGGTTTTTTTTTGGGGGAGTAGAAACTTTTTAAGAGAATAAAAAACTTTTTAGGCAAAATGAAAAGGTTTTTCAAAGGAAAAAATGAAAATATTGTAAAATATTTCAAAGGGAATAATAAGAATAAAACGGGGATAAAATGAAATAAAATCTCTTCAATAAAACAAATCCGTAATTTCATTTAATCCAAAAGGTTTCAAAGTATTGAGTCTATGGATCCAATAAGTTTCTTTCCTACTGAGGGCTTCCATTCTATTGTTAATGCTCGGGGGGATTTGCTCAATTGGTGTGATCCTGAAGTCAAAAGTCTTATTGTGCTGGATCGTGCAGTGCTTAGAAAGTCCATGCAACAAGAAACCAGTCTTTATGTTGTGACGATGTGAGTTCAGTCTGTTATGGAGGGGCTGACTGGTCCTCCCTATATATTGCTTGCCACATATGCAATCTATCAGGTAAATCACATAATCCGATTGACATGTCAGATGGTTTTTAATATGAAAAATCTCAGAGCCCCCCAAGGAGCTAAAAGTCTTTTTCTTGTGCTGTATACTCCTGCAGCACAGGCAATTCCTTGCGCCGCATTTGTAGGAACCCTCTAGAAGGGTGGGTTTATGTCCTGTTGTTTGGGTCCTCAGTCTGCTGGGTGCCACAATGTTCTTGATTGTGGGAGCCCGCCTGAAAGTGACCCCGGGTTTGTTGGGTAATATGGATTTTAGTATGGGATCATTTTGTAAAATACCCCAATTTTTCTCAAAAACCTCCCTTATTATTTTATTTTCCCTGCTATACGTGGTAATAAAATTTAGAGCATAATTTCTTATGTTACTATTAGTGGGGGACTCTGAAGTAGATGGATTTTTACTAGGTGTGATAAGGTCCACCTGTTTAATTTTACTGGTTTCTTGATAAGCTCTCTGGATAAGGGATTTTGGGTAGTTTTTCTCCAAAAAACGTCCCTTTAGGGTCCCCACTTGTTCTTTAAAATCTATATCCTGTGAGCAATTCCTTCTGATCCTTTTATATTGATTAAGAGGAATATTCATCAACCATTTATTATAATGTTCGCTATTAAAATGGATATATCCGTTTGCATCGACTTTTTTAAAATAGGTTTTTGTATGAATTTTATCGTTGCAATGAAAAATGGTGAGATCCAGGAAATTAATCTCCTCTTTATGTGTGGTTGATGTAAAAGACAAGCCCCAGTCGTTCCCATTTAGATTGCCTAAAAATGTCCCAATATCAGAGTGGTCACAATCCCAGATGATAAATAAATCGTCGATGTACCTTTTATATATAATGATACCCTTGTCGTATTGGCCATTCTCTATAAAAATTGTCTCAAAAAAACCCATAAAAAGATAAGCATATGTACATGCTGCCTTCGACCCCATTGCTGTGCCAAGGCGTTGGTGGTACAATTTGTTATCAAAAGTGAAATAGTTGTTATGAATGATAAAGCTCATTCCTTCTGTTAAAAATTCTTTCTGAGTTTGGGGGATCCTGTTGTCACTTTCCAGGAAAAAGGAGAAACAGGACAGCCCTAAATAATGACGTATGTTTGAATACAGTGCGGCCACATCTATGGTGATAAACATGTATGACTCTTTCCATGGAATATTATTCAGTTCCCGTATGAGGTGGGCCGAATCTCTGAGGTAACTATTCAGACTGAGTACATGAGGCTGCATCAATGTGTCAATATAATGGGCTAAATTTGCTGTTAATGAATCGATCCCTGATATGATAGGCCTCCCAGGGGGGTTGGCCAGATTTTTGTGGATCTTTGGGAGATGGTAAAAAAACGCCATGACCGGGTTTTTTACTGTCAAGAATCTTTTTTCTGCCATATTAAAAATATTTTTATCCATCCCTTTTTGAATTAAGTCTCGATATGCAAGGACGGCTCGGTCATATTTACTTCTGTCTACCACCCCATAGTAGACTGGGTCTGACAATATCCTAAGGGCTTCTTTAAGGTAGTCTTTTTTATTTTGTATGACAATGCCCCCCCCTTTGTCGGCTGCTCTAATAACTATATCTTTATTTTCTTTGAGGGAATCAAGGGCCTTTCTCTCATTCAGTGTTAAATTATTTTTAAAAATTCTTTTTTGGTTCACAGCTCTTTTAAGATCTGTCAAAACTAGGTCGCAAAAGGTTTTTAAAAAATGACCTTTGCTTTCTGTTGGATAAAACCTAGATTTCGGTTTGACTGCTGCATGGCAAAAAGGGGCCATTTCCATAGGGGTAGCGGGGGAAGTGTCCCCTTTTAATAAGAAGTGCCTTTTTAAAGTCAGTTTTCTAATATAATTCTGAACGTCCAAAAACAAATCAAAATCCTTTGATTTATACGATGGGCAGAAGGACAGTCCTCTATTTAATACCTGGATCTCTCCCTTATTCAGGGTATATTCTGATAGATTGAAAATAGGACTCGTGTTATTAGCGGGTCCTATAGATTTGGGGTCATGGATGTTATTGTCTCTTACTCCTGTTATAAGGTTTTTTTCTCTTTTTTGTTTAGATTTAAATCCTGCTCTGGTCCCTCTGCCGTGTTTTTTCTTTTTTTGGTGGTGGACCTTGGGACTAAAAAATCCGTAATGAGATTTGTCCTTTGATTTTTAGCCGATGGCAGAAAGGGAACTGATGGTTGAGATATACTAGTATTATCAATGATAATTTTCTCATTCGTTGGTACCGCCTCAGATACCAATGTAGTTATTTGTGTGTCAGGCAGAGAAATAGGATCATCATGGGTGGATAAGTTCAGTAAGTCAATGAAATCCTCCTCATGAGGCCTTGTGCTATTCCCTTCTGATTCTAAAAGGGCTCTTTCTTTTCTTATTCTTTCTATTTGGATTCGGATTCTGGCTAAATGTGCACGTGTCTCATCTGGGTTTAAGGGGACTGGATTTTCCGGGCAGGGAATGACAGTTTCTACAATATTGGGGGGAGAGACCCTCAAGGTGTTCATTTTATTAGCTGTACCAGAATTATTAGCCTGTGAGAAAACCTCATCAGCCAGTATATCGATCTCATCCGGGGTATCATTTCCTCTATTTGGATTGGGAATCAAAGGAACCTTTAATTTTCCCAGTGCTGCTGTATCATTATCAGTCGGGGGGGTGCCACTTGAGGAAGTCCTAGTATATTTATGAAATTTACTGTTCACAAAACTTTTTCTGTTTCCATATGTGTTGTTTGCCATTGAACTATGCCTCCTATAGCTATTATTCCTAGGCATAGGAGCTGGTCTCTCCTTACGGAGGGTCGAAAAAGTTTGGCTCCTCTCTTGCCTGTCTCTTTGTAACTTTTTAGATTTTCGTATGATAGTGTCTTGTTCTAGTTGTATAAGGCGAGTGTTCAAGCCGGAATTCAGGTTTTTATACTCAGGGTGTAATAGAAAAGGGGTTAGATCTTTATAAAGTTCAGTGATCTTGCCCATAGAGATCAGAGCTATACTAGTCCTTTTTTCATGTAAACATAACAACATCCCTTGCATACAATTTGTGAAAAGATTGTTCCACTTATTTGAAAAAACCGGATCTTGCGGAAAAGGGGAATCCCGTCTGATTTGGAGTCCTCTTGGACATAGTCTTTCGTCCATATAGATAGAAAGAAACCTGGCGTCCAGGCTATAGTGAAGTTCCTCCTTCATGAAATCCTCCAGGGTATGAAACAGTTTCTTCATCAGCTCAGGTAATTCCTTGGGGCACAGTATCATTGTCTGGGATAGTCAGTGACGTTCCTCTGCTGACAAGAAAGCTACACCACCTCTGCATTCTACACCACCTCTCCATTTCTGCTACGCAATTTTAACTGCAAAAAGTGCAGGCAATTCTTTGGGGCATAGTATGAGTATCTGTGATAGTCAGTGACGTACCTCAGCTGTCAAGAAAGCTACACCACCTCTGCATTCTACACCACCTCTCCATTTCTGCTACGCAATTTTAACTGCAAAAAGTGCAGCCAATTCTTTGGGGCATAGTATGAGTGTCTGTGATAGTCAGTGACGTTCCTCTGCTGACAAGAAAGCTACACCACCTCTGCATTGTACACCACCTCTCCATTTCTGCTACACAATTTTGCTGCAAAAAGTGCAGGCTATTCTTTGGGGCATAGTATCATTGTCTGGGATTGTCAGTGACGTTCCTCTGCTGACAATAAAGCTACACCACCTCTGCATTCTACACAACCTCTCCATTTCTGCTACGCAATTTTAAGTGCAAAAAGTGCAGGCAATTCTTTGGGGCATAGTATGAGTGTCTGTGATAGTCCGTGACGTACCTCAGCTGTCAAGAAAGCTACACCACCTCTGCATTCTACACCACCTCTCCATTTCTGCTACGCAATTTTAACTTCAAAAAGTGCAGCCAATTCTTTGGGGTATAGTATCATTGTCTGGGGTAGTCAGTGACGTTCCTCTGCTGACAAGAAAGCTATACCACCTCTGCATTCTACACAACCTCTCCATTTCGGCTACACTGTTTTTAACTGCAGGTAGTCCAGCCAATCTGTGAGGAAGGTGCAGGCATAGATATAATGTTGCCTTCATCCAAAGGTGGTGCTCTCAATGTCTGAGAGAGCTCATCACCAGCAGCTGTTTCCACTTCCAAAACAACTGACGACCTGACAATCACACTGCCTGTTGCGGGTAAAGAGGTGGAAGGTCTGCGTCCAAAAGCATGTGTGACTGCTGTCCCCACAGTCAGAGGATGAAGAGCACGCAGATGCACTTAATGGGGCAGACGGTGGTTGCCCCTCCCCACTAGGCCGCATTGTTGCACAGTGGCCTTGCCACTGCAACTTATGCTTCATTTAAAGTCGTGTACAGGGTGGGCTCCCCAGTATACAGAAAAACCATGCACCAGGAAAAGGACTCTAGGCAGTTGAGTTGATAAATGATTGTTTAACTTTACCAAAACAAACAATAACAACCATGCATAAAACAGAAAGAATAGAACAATCTATTCACAAGTCCAAAAGCCTACCCCTATGCTGCACCACTCGTAATGGCGATTTATACCCCCTTCTCACCAACCTTTGCCTAACCAAGGGACAGTCTAAACAGTTGCCTAATACCTGGTAATCCCTCTGCGTAGCAGGAGTAATTGTGTGTGTGTGAGTGTGTGTGTGTGTGTGTGTGTGTGTGTGCGAACAAGACCTGCCAGTGGCGCAGCACAAGAGCTTATAACTTATCTACCTAAACATAGACAAAACCCATTAACCCCCCTGAATACCCTTGTTTGCTGAAGCCTCACAGATAAGGCAGATGATAAAAGTGGTAAGGCTGGGGAGGGGAGGGTTGGGAGGGGGGTAGAGGCTGGGTAGCCTCCAATGTTTATTTGGTTGTAACTTGTAAAACTTAATAAAAACATTTAATTATAAAAAAAAAAAAGTGGTAAGGAAAGCCACACAGCTCAGCAACACAGTCCTGGAAATCTTGTAAAGCAACAGTCAATGCAAACATGTGTCGCTGTCCCTCTAGGATTTTAACTGTAACTGACAAACTGACAGAGGCGAGGCAGCAAGTCTTATTGTCTATATATTCGCCCAAGCAGAACAGATATGTGTTTTGTTACCAAAACAAAGTGTTGCGTGCACGCAGTCCTGGCTGGGCCCAGCCTACCATACTCGGTTACTGTGGTGTCCAGCTGCCATAGATACAGACTTGACGATCCTCTCACGGAAATCAGTATAGCCAGCAACTGAAGAATGGCAGTCTCCGGCACAGGATGCTGCTCACACGCGTTACGGTCCTCCTCACCAAACTCCAACATGAGTCTCCTCACAATCCACCTAAGGCTATGTGCTCACGGGAGCTTCCTTCTGTGGATTTTGCCACAGAAAACCTGCGGATTTATCTGGATTTTCCAGATAAATTCGAAGGTTTCAGCAAGTACAGACACTCCCCATGTTATCCTATTGTACATGGGGAGTGTCTGTGTCCACGCTGCGGAATGTGCGGCTGCGGAATATGCTGCAGATGTCCCGCAGCTGCACGTAACTGAATGTCAATTATTCCTGCGGAATTACCTTCGGAAATCCCGGCCCACCACTATGGAGATGGAGGCCGGGACGTCCGCAGGTAAATCGCATGAAAGTCTGCAGGTTTACCGCAGCTATTCCGCTGTACTACCGCAGCTAAAAATAGCTGCGGATGCCGGCAGGCAGCTGCGGTAAACCTGTCGCCGTACCTGCGGATATATCCGCAGGTACAAGCTCCCGTGGGCACATAGCCTAAGTAGTTTCTGCAGCAGCTCCTTTCTGTTACACACACCTTTCGCTTTTCCTTCAGCTCACATACAGCACCTCCTCCGATCTCCAAGTCCACAACCAAAGACCGTTTTGCTGTTGCTATAGTGACCAAACAGTCAAAGGCAGATGCAAAATAGCGGCCCCTTGTGGGTGGTCAGCAACAATGCATACAATGAATGGCAAATAAGCATCTTGCATTCACAGTGGATAAAGGTCATCAATACACCCTCACCCTATCACTTCATATACATGTGACAGTTCATGGATGAAGTACTCAAACTAGTGAGTTTTTGGCCTCTACTTATAGATTGGTGACAAATCTTACAGATGACATGAGTTGGGTGATCCTTTGCGATGTCAAAAAAGGCCCAGGCTAGGCAAGGCTTACAGCCTATGCAACCTGCAGAGCCACCATGACTTCTGCTCAGAGGCAGAGTTCTGGCTGAGGATGCACTTGTTGACGTGCTTCCAGTACTCCGTCTCTGTCCAGGAAGACTCAACCCAATCTCGTCGTCAGTAGCATCCTCCTCCACCTCCTCTGCTGACCTCATCGACTGGCTCACTGTGGGTTGACAGTAAGTGGGGTCTCCAAACTCATCATCACCTTGTGTGTTCTCACTCCCTTCGTCCTGACTCCTCAGAGCCAACCTCTTCCTGCCCTGACCTAATAGTAAAGTTGTCGTTCCAATCAGGTATCGGAGTCTCATCAGCATGTTCCCAATTTTATCCACCAAGAGGAGTTACAGTTTTGGAATGAAGGTCTACATTATGCTCATAACCTTCTTCATCTGGGCCTGGATCCGACTCACAAAGCTTCTGGACATCAGTGCAGATAATTTCCTTGTCTGGACTCACTGCAGCTTTGGAGCAGTCCTCTAATTCCCAGGCTATAGTGTGACTGAACAGCTCTCCAGACTCCACCATTTCTGTTACCCACATACTCAGCAGGGGGGGGGTGGAGACTTGAGAACTGGTAGGAAGCAAGTGTGATTAGGGTGACACCTCAGAGGAATGGAGTATTTGGGATATTGAAGTTGAGGTGGAGGAGAGGCCACTTGATGGAGCATTTGAGATCCATTCAAGCACCTGCTCTTTGATGCCTCATTTACATTTAATAGCGATGGTCATGTCCGTAAACAAAGGGATCATATCAGATTATCCACGGGAAGAAGTAGACATCTTATTTTGGCTGGAAGTTGGTGTTATGAATCGGTGCCGCCAGAGCCGCAAGCAGCCTGCTGCGGTTCCAGTTGCGCCCAGGCGTCAGCTGCCATTTTTGGCCGTGTCTCGGGTCGCCCAGCTGGCTGCTTCCTCCTCGACATCTAAGTGTGGAGAGGCGGCTAGTGCGCATGCGTGTGCCGATTTACCCCAGCCACAGCTTAAGTCCAGTGTTTCGCCTAGTGAGCATGCTCAGCCTGACTGTTCCATTCCTGAGGCTAAGTCCTCAGTTCGGGCTACTGAGCATGCTCCCACACTTAGTGCGAAAGCCTCTTTGCACAGGTACTTGGACTCCGTGCCGTGTCTAAGTCCTGTGTTGTGCCTACTGAGCATGCTCAAGCTGTCTGTTTTCTGAGACTGTTGTTCAGGCTACTGAGAATGCTCAGGCAGTGCATCAGAGGCTAGATCCAGTAAGGACCTCACTGGCCATGTCTGTGAGGTGGCAGGCACTGATAGGCCAGAGGACATTAGGTGTCCTGATGATGTGGCCACTCTGGACTGGCTCGCAGAGGCCCGCCCCTAGGACTTGGCACCTCATCATTGTTCGTCAGACAATGACTGGTGAGGTGTTTGGGGCGTGGCTGCCATGAGGTCATCAGTGAAGTGGCGGTTCCGGATAGTCCGCTGGTTATGTCACTGATGACGTGGCACTCTGCTATTGGCTCCTGGAGGTGCATTGTGGTCCACCCTGGGTTGGGGCGGACCCAGGTTATAAAAGGGTCTGGAGACAACATGGAGGTGCGCAGTCTTCTATTATGCTCAGACAGAGCACACCTCCATGTGTTGAACCCATTGCGGCTTTAGGACAGATGTAGGCAGGGATAGGGCATCGGTGCTGGACGCCACCACACTTGGTAACGCGGCACAATTACTGCCCGCTCCTGTCGTACCAGTCCTGCTAGTGCAGCCCAGTGGCATTAACTGGGCTGCTGCTGCTGCGCCTGCTGTCCACAGGTGTGCTCCCTACGCACACAGACAGCGTACCCCAGGGCCCCTGTGTTCTTAACAGGGATTTCCTGGGCTGGGTGTGTGGACCCTTTGATGCTAACAGGGTTCATAGTCTTCTGATCCGAGTGTCGTCTAACTTGGGTCAGGCTCCTATTAGTTTCAGAGCCACCCAGCTCTGTATCCTCCGCCTAGCCTTCAGGTTGCCAGCATCTCCTTTTCAATCTTTGAGCACGGTGGACCCCGACTGGCGATTGGGATATATACCACCTTTTCCTAATCTACCAGTCCCCCTGTATCAGATGGTATTTCTTCAGCAGATGTTACTGTTGCTTTACCACCAACCCCACGGACACAAACTTTTTTCCCCTTTCCAACACACCTGTTCGCCTTTCCACCAGCATCTGTCCTTTTTCCACTCATTTTGTAGATGACCAAATTTGCAACTCTGCAGGGACACCCTACTCAACGCCGTCTCAACACAGCAGCCAGCCCTCGGTCCCTCAGATGTGGACAAGTAAAAGACCATTTCCTCCTAGCCATGACAAAGCGGTGAGATTCATTCTGTGCACCACTAGTGTTTAGTGGAAAAGCTGATCTCAAGTGGGCTTTACACGCTGCGACATCGCTAGCGATGTCGCGAGCAATAGCACCCGCCCACGTTGGTGGCGCGTCACGGGGCGATCGCTGCCATAGCGAACAATATCGCTACGGCAGCGTCACACGCAATTACCTCTTCACCAACATCGCTGTGGCCACTGAACAATCTCTCCTTTAAGGGGGAGGTTCGTTCGGCGGCACTGCGGCGTCATTAAGCGGCCGCCCAATAGAAGCTGAGGGGCGGAGATGAGCGTCCGGAACATCCTGCCACCTCCTTCCTTCCACATTGCGGGCGGCCGCAGGTACGGTGATGTTCCTCGTTCCTGCGGTGTCACACATAGCGATGTGTGCTGCCGCAGGAACAAAGAACAACCTGCGTCCCAAACAGCAGCGATAATTGGGATTAGAATGACGCGTTAACGATCAACGATTAGGTGAGTAATTTTGATAGTTAACGGTTATTCGTGCATTTCACACGCAACTACGTCGCTCACGAAGCCGGATGTGCGTCACTAATTCCGTGACCCCAACGACATCTCGTTAGCAATGTCGTTGCGTGTAAAGTGGCCTTTAGATTGTGTAACAGCTTCTGCTGATACTCCTGCATACGTGCGTCCCTTTCTATGGCACAAATTATTTCTCAAAATTTGGCCATAGACACCACTTAAGTGGCATCAATTGTCCCACAGTTGCAAACTTAAAATGTTGATTTGCATGAAGCACAATCAAAAAGCCACAAGCCTTTACTCTCCCCAGGATGACACAGGGGTAGAAATGTCCTTGCGGATCCATGACTTGTTCATCTTGATGAACGTTAGTCTGTCCACATTGTCACTGGACAGATGCGTGCGCTTATCTGTTAGCACACGCTCAGCAGCAATGAAGACACGTTCAGAGAGAACGCTGGCTGCGGGACATGACAAGATCTCCAAGGCGTAAGTGGCGAGCTCAGGCCATTTTTCCAGATTGGAAGCCCAAAATGAGCAAGGCTCCATTTGCAGAGTCATGGCATCGATATTCACTTGGAGATACTCCTGTATCATCCTCTCCAGGCGTTGACCATGTGTCAGACTTCTTGCGTCTTGTGGCCTTGCAAATAATGGTCTAAAAAATTCATGAAATGGTTCCATAAAATTGCTGTTACCACCAGATATGGTGTTGCTGGTATGGTTTGAGTGATGATGACTCGACAGTCCCATGGTTGGCAAGTTAGAACTGTGAGATTCACTCTGTGCAGCACTGGTGTTTAGTGGAAAAGCCGATCTAAAATTGCGTACCAGCTTCTGCTGATACTCCTGCATACGTGCGTCCCTTTCTATGGCAGGACTTATTTCGCCAAATTTTGTCTTGTACGGGGATCTAAGAGTGTGGCAACCCAGTAGTCAGCATTACTTCGAATTCAGACAGTCCGAGGGTCATGTTGTAGGTAGTGCAGCAAGAAGGCATTCATGTGTCTTGCACATCCAGGAGGAACAAGTCCTTGCTGTGTTGTTGGCGGCAAGGTGAGAATCATGCTTCCTTCCTCTGCCCTCTCCCCCCAACCTCGCACAACAGAAATGTGATCAAGGTCTCCCTCATCTGCTGAGTCTTCCATGCCCATCGCCAGTTCGTCCTCTATTTCTTCCTGGGCTCCTGCATCTTCCTCAACAGTTTGGCTGCTACCATGCGCCCTTGTTAATCCCTTGCCCCCACCGTCACATGCCTGCCGGTTTGGTGCTGCTGACTGTCTGGACTTTGGAGATCTTGTTATCCCTTCCGCATATGACTCCTCCTGTACTTCCTCCCCTTCCTCTTGTCCCACCACCTGACTCCGAATAATGTTTAGAGTGTGCTCCAGCATGTAAATGACCGGAATTGTCATGCTGATAATGACATCGTCACCGCTAAACATCTTCGTCGCCATTTCGAAACTGTGAAGAAGGGTGCATAGGTCCTTGATCTGAGACCACTCCAGCAGCGTGATCTGCCCCACCTCTGGATCTTGTTAGCCCAGGCTATACGTCATAATGTATTGCACCAGTGCTCGGCGGTGCTGCCACAGTCGCTGCAACATGTGCAGATTCAAATTCCTGCGTGTCGGCACATCGCATTTCAAGCGGTGAACTGGCAGGCCAAAAGACTTCTGGAGCGATGCAAGTCGTTGAGCTGTGGGGTGTGAATGGCGGAAGTGAGCACATAGCGAATGTGCCCTCTGCAGAAGTCCATGTAGGCCGGGATAGTGGTTTAAAAATTGCTGGACAACCAGGTTCAACACGTGAGCCATACAAGGCACGTGTGTCACATTGCCCTGGCAAAGGGCTGCACCTAGGTTTGCAGCAATGTCGCACACGGCCTTCCCTGGCTGCAGGTTGAGTGGAGACAACCATTGATGAAACTCGATCTCCAGAGCTGACCACAACTCCTCAGCGGTGTGACTCACATTTCCCATACATTTCAAAGTAAAGACCGCCTGATGGCGTTGAGCTCTGATGCCGGCATAGTAAGGAGGTGTGCGGGAGTCCTTGTGCGCAGTTACAATGCTGGTGGCCTTACCAGACAGGCTTTGGGCGGAGGTGGAGGACCGAGACGAGGTGGAGGAGGCAGAAGCAGTGGAGAAACTTCTACATACAGAGGATTGACGCACAACTCGTGGGAACGGCAAGATTTGTACAGCAGACCCGTCTCCATCTCTCACCATAGTTACCCAGTGCCCAGTCAGTGACATGTAACGCCCCTGTCCACGCTTACTGTTCCAAGTATCTGTGGTGAAATGCACCCTGTCACACATAGAGTTTCTCAAGAAAGCGGTGATGTTGTGTGCGACATGCTGGTGTAGCGCAGGCACACCTTTCTTGGAGAAGTAGTGGTGACTGGGCAACTGCTCTTGGGGCACTGCGATGGACATAAGGTCTTGAAAATCCACTGTGTCCACTGGGCGGAAAGGCAGCATTTCTGTAGCCAACAGCTTGCAGATGCTGAAAGTCAACCTTTTAGGACTTTTGGAACATATATTTTCCTGAAATAGTTTGAATGGCATCCATAAGGTGCCAGAAATGAAGAAGCTGTATTCACTTTAAGCTTGTAAAATGATAAGAATACAATAAACAATTTTCTATAAATTAATTCAACTTCAAGATAATCATGGACGCCTTAACAAAGTTTATGTACAGGGCAAAAAAGTGCTCTTTACGGACTGTCCTGGAATTTCTGGACAGTTGGCAACCCTGGTTGTGGTGCGTTTTTGTGCATATGTAAAAAGATGGAACACCGCTGGATCAGAGGCCAGATAGAGTACAAAGTGACTGCTAAAGTTAAAGTGGTTCAATCTGGGTGTTCGTCTGAATCCTATTTTTCAGAGAGGTTACACAAAAATACAAGACTTAAAGTAAGTGCTCAACTTTGAGCGTCATTTGTTGTGAGAGAGAGGAGGCTCTCTATCTAAATACATTTAGAACTTTAAAGAGCCAGGGATGGTGCTGAGTCTAGCCGTCACAGCACGAGCTTGGATTGAGCTACCGCGTTGAACACACCGGACACCGCTCCTGTTCTCTCACGAACACCTGGATATACTGATATGTCCATTTACGGGAACTACTTGGGAAAGAGGGTAATTGTTTATATCGGCATGTTGCCCTATAAAACATTGTCATATTTATATTTACTTATAATATATGTAGGTTGTAAATGTTGTTTCGTTCAGACGGGTTCCATAATAATGTGTCTTACATTAGATAGTTAATATAACTAGATATGAGAAAATCAATTTGCAGGACTACGGTGCATTGGCTGGATCAGTAATCTGTGACTGCTGGACGGTAGCCCTGCGAATCTCCTAAACTCCTGGCATTCACAACTTTTCTTTTGATTAGACAGGCTGGCACCACATAATTTGTGAGTGTCACGCCGCAAGCCTTGGCTAATCAAAATGAAATATCGTGAGGAAACGAGATTTACAGGGCTCCTGTCCAACGTTCACAGATTATTGACCTGGTCGATGGAATAGATTCTCTCATCTCTAGTAAAAACTTACTAACCAGGCTTGATAAACATGAAACACACTTATTTCATTTAGTTTAAAATCTAATTTATTTTTTTCTTCTTTTGTAGGTTTTCCTTCCAATGACGGATAAGAAAAAACGTATTGGCTTTCGACAATTTTCATAAAAATGCATCAAAACACATTTTGTCTTTAACAAAAAAAAAATAATTGTTTTATATTTTTAAAAGGCCCGTCATTTGTCATAAAACGTCTTCAGAACTGTTTTTATCTATCTTTGACTCCTAGGGAAACTGTATTTGTATATTTTAAACTTATTGTCCATTTGTTGTATAGTTGATTGTTTTTAACCTTAATCCACTCTTCTAGCTCCAACCTTTTAGAAATGTTTCCGCTGAATTGAGTGTTCGCAGGTACAGATGTTCGCTGCAATCATTGATCTCTATGAATGTTTAAAAAAAAAAAAGACTGTCTAAGGTTTGCTTTTACCTACAAAACTGATTGTAGCAGGGTGGTAGCAAATTGCCGGCCACAGTTTGTTACAATGAAATTTGGGAAAGCAAAGGTAGCAACGTTAAAAGTGCTACAAGCTAACATTTTTCAGCAATTCTGCCTAAATTTTTAGTGGCGATAATATGTAGAAATGATGTAAATATTTTTTGGCTTGCACAACTGCCACAGTGATAGAATAAATGGAGTCTAGTGAAGGGGAAGTGGATTTATTGAGGCACGTTCAGCACTGTCATTGGCCTATTTCAGGCAATATAGTATTAGGCTGTAGATCTCTGTTCATCTATGATATTGTACGTGTAATTTTACTATTTATGACACATGACAGCACCAATATTTAAGAGAAAAAATACACGAGTTTGGCTGGAAGCCTTTAAGAGGATTGGTGGAGGCTGACAATATGCTACTGCTGTTATTGAAAAAAATTGTATAATAAAACTTATATTGATTTACAAATTCATTATAGTTTTTCTTTTTTTTTTTCTTATTTCTCTAAAACAAAGTAATTTAACAATATGTTAGCAAAAGACAGATTTAAAGGGACTCTGTGTTACAGTTCGGGGTTCTGTTGTGCCTCGAACCGGTCCATTCCCGTCATTGACTCCCACAGTGGAGTCGGTCAACTCCACAGCGCCACCTGGCCGTCGCTTGAGGCATCAGGTGGCTAGAGTTTTGTACCATCCTGAACCTAAGTGCTCATGGAATCATAGTAAGCATGTGTGTGATGTCATCAATGACAAGGCGGCCACTGATTGGTCATCAGTGACATCAGCAATGACGTGGCAGCTTCTGTATGGCTGCAACCAACGCCATTACCACATGCCATGTGGTCTGGGCCACGGAGGCGGCTATAAAAGGTCTGTAGCTCCGCCCATCGGCGCGCGAGTGTCATTCTGTTTGCTGACAGCTAAGGCAGTCAACCTGGCTGTGAGAGTGTGTGGGT
Source organism: Anomaloglossus baeobatrachus (assembly GCF_048569485.1). NCBI lineage: Eukaryota > Metazoa > Chordata > Amphibia > Anura > Aromobatidae > Anomaloglossus > Anomaloglossus baeobatrachus. The sequence continues at coordinate 521,424,571 of NC_134357.1, forward strand.
TCCAGTGCCATTTACCTGCAGTGCTTGTGGCAGGCATATATATATATATGTATATATATATATATATATATATGTATGTATATATATATATATGTATGTATATATATATATATATATATATATGACAGTGACTACTTCAGGGTTAGGCATCGGTGCCGGGTATTTGTACTTTGGTACAGTGAGGGTCAACCATTGTCCTACCAGTCCTTGGGTCTCCAGTATCACTAGCTGGTTACCCTTCCGGCCTGATGTGTCCCATACACACGTGACCGGTGGTCTACAGTGCTTGTGGCAGACGTGTGTGTGTACCAGTCGCTGTGTGCCCGGCGATGCCAACTGGGTAGTTCGCTCAATCTGACATGCCTTTACTCACGTGATCGATATCTATACACCTGTTCACGGTCAGTCGTGCCCCATACATACGTGACCGGTTCCTGGTTTATGTCCCTGGTGCCCCAGTGAGAGTAACTGGGTCACCTGTTGATCTGACATGTCTATACACACACACGTGACCAGCACACGTGTGCCTGTGAAGTCAACAGGGCCATGCTACACGTTGGGGTGTGACATTAACATCCCCTTCGTTCCTACTTCTGTTCGCCTTTGTTGAAATGTACACTGAAAGCCTGGTGTGGGCGGGGGCAGTTCTCAGAACTCTTCTACATGCAAAATCTAAAATCTTTCACTTTCAGAATGGCTGCAGCCACTAATCTACAGTCCCTGACAGAAGTTCTGTCGCTTATCCATATTATGTAAATAAAAGCTTATAACCTGACTTTAAATCCATCCATTGGTTTCATAAATTACTCTTTTGAAAGCTGAAACCCTCCCAAATTTGGTTTAAGTTATGAAAATAAAGTTGCTGCAAAGATGAAATATTGATCATTTAATGAACACAGAAAGGTCAGATTTTGGCAAGACAAACGTTTTGTCGCCTTGTCATATAATGCACCCAATCCTAGTTTACATCCTTGCTCACTAAATGATCAGTTAATTAGTGGGTGTGTATAAAAAGAAACCCAGCACCCCAGACCTTCACTTGCACTGCAACTTGACCTCTGACAACTGCTAAAAATCCACTCTGCGACCAAAGCCTTGATTATCAAGAGGCTGAAGACCAGATTCGCTGCAGAGGTGGCTGACACCGTTAATGTGTCTCAGCGTCAAGTACAAAGAATTAAAAAAAAATTTGAAGAGACTGGAGATGTTTTTGACAAGCCCAGGTCTGGCAACTCCCGCAAGACAACTGCTCAGGAGGAACGTTTGTTGGTTAGAAAATCCAAAGACAGCCCCTCTTCCACTGCAGCAGAGCTCCAAAGGGTCTGGTCACCTCAAGTCCCTGTGTCAACTAGAACAGTTTGTAGGATTCTGTCTCGAAATGGATTCCATGGTCGAAAAAAACGTGTGGCATTTGCCAAGTCCCACAGCCTGCTAAACAGATGGATGCTGGAAAAGTGGCAGAAGGTGGATTTCTCTGATGACTCTTCAGTTGAATTACACCACAGTCGCTGCAAATACTGCAGGACACCTACTAGAGCCCGTATGGATCCAGAAAACAGTTAAGTTTGGTGGAAAGATCATGGTCTGAGGTTACATTCAGTATGGGGGTGTGCGAAACATTTGCAAGGTGGAAGGCAATATCAATAGCCTAAAATATTAAAACGTATTAGCTACCTTTACATTCCCAATCATAAATGGGGTCAAATTCTGTAGCAGGATGGTGCTCCATCTCATATATCCATCTCTACAGCAAAGTTCCTCCTGGCAAAGAAATCAAGGTACTCAAGGACTGGCCAGCCCAGTCACCATACATGAACATCATTGAGCATGTTTGGGGTAGGATGAAAGAGGAAGCTTTGGAAGACAAAACCAAAGAATCTAGATGAACTCTGGGAGGCATGTAAGACTGCATTCTTTGCTATTCCTGACTACTTCATCAATAAATTGTATGAATCATTGTTGAACCGCATGGATGCAGTCCTTCAAGCTCATGGAAGTCACACAAAATATTAAATATGGCTCTAATAGCATGACAACTTCATTCACCAATGTTATGCAACATACCTCTGTATTAGAAGTTAATTATTTGTTTGAATTTCACATTACTTTCTATGGGCGACAAAACTTTTTTCTTGCCAAAATCTGACCTTTCTGTGTTCATTAAATGATCAATATTTCAGCTTTGCAGCAACTGTATTTTCATAAGCTAAACCAAATTTAGGAGGGTTTCAGCTTTCAAAAGAGTAATTTATAAAACCAATGGATGACTTTAAAGTCAGGTTCTAAGCTTTTATTTACATAACATGGATAAGCGACAGAACTTCTGTTAGGGAGTGTAAGTGATACAGCATTGAACTCAGAGCCTCTTTGCCTACATCATGCTGCTCTCAGATGAGGTAGCAAAAACCTGCTGACAGATTTCCTTTAACATAAGCAGAGATTCCAATCCGCCAAATTTACATGAATTTTACAGGGAAAGTCAATTTGCAGCAGTTATTGGATGCGGCTTCAACATTACGATCGGGGGTCTCTTTAAATTTCAAAAACATAAATGTAGACTGTGAAAAAAATGTAAAAAAAGTAATACTGAACTCACTGCTCATCTGTCACGCTGTCCTGCATGTTGTCATTCTCTTTTCTCTTAGACTTCTTTTCCCTGATGCGCATCCTCTTCAGCTGCTTTACTAAAGGATGTGGCTTCTGTTGTGACTAGGCCCCCGGTGTCAGTGTGTGCTGTGTTGTCATTTGAACAGTGCGCATGATAACGTTGTGACGGAACAGCGAGCAGTGACGTCTAAGGGCTGTTCATTGCGGAACCCATGGCCTGGAGCAAAGAGGCTGAAGAGTGATGGAGATGACCAGACATCAAGAGAGGTGCATTAATAATAATAATAATAATAATAATAATACCACATCTGTCCTGCTGCAGCTATTCAGTTTTCTCTGCCCTGTGCCACCCATTTTTTTTTAAAGGAAACTTTTTTTTTTAAAGGGAACGTTGGATAATGCTAGTAACCTGTAGATATAGGGTTAACATGCAGGTTAATAGCTTTACAATGCTGCACTGCTTCCACACTGAAAGCCTAATCAATGGAAGAAAATTAACTCTATTCTTCCCTGGAGTTACCAGCTTTCAGTCATATTGTCATGCCTGCAACGGCTACTTTTTTCCTTTGTCATTTCTCATTAAACAAAAAACTAGTGATGAGTGAGCACTAAAATGCTTCGGTGCTCGTTACTCGAACTGAGCAATTTATAATGCTCGGGTGCTCGTCTCCAGTAACAAGCATAATGGAAGTCAATTAAAAACTCTAGCATTTTTCCAGCACACCACCGGTAAGTTTGAGGGAGCCTAAAAATCACTGACATGAATGGAAAAACTGTTTTACTGTTTAAGTGGAATGGGATCAGCATGGAGAAGATACCTGGATGCATCTGACTTTCAGGTTGCTGCTGGGAACAATGTTGTCAGAGTATTACGTCACTTTTACGAAGTGACAATAAAATATGCAAAACCGAATGTAAACTGGATTTTAAAAGAAAATATGTTAGGAAACATTCTTTCCTGTATAATGATATGTATATAAGGAAAATTTAAAAGTGAAAAAGCTGCCTTCTCCACCCCTTTGGCTATATTCACACTTAGCGTTCTTTCAAAAAAGCAACAGATTTCCATTTCAGTCAGGATAAAATATTGTAAATTAGCTTTATAAAATCTCATAGCTTTAGCTGGGACTGTAAAATCGGCTTTTAATTTGTATAAAATGTATTAAAAATGCTGAAAAAATGCAATGTGTGAACATAGCCTTGGTAGCCGTGCCATGGGTCACCGAATTTCCCCGGCTCTTTTTGACTACAGTAGAGGGGTAAATAAAAGTACACCTGCTGATTGTCACTAGGAATTATAATTTTAACATTTCACTACCTTATCTGGGCTTGTGGTGTGTGCGACTTGGTAACACACATTCTGATTAATTTATGAAGGAAGGACTTTGAACCTCACAAAGCCTATACGGACAATGCAAGGATTGGCAAAAATTAGAAGGAAAAGGGAGTCTGATACATCCTGTATTTAGACATAAAAGATGACCTCCTACACATTCTGTTAAAATGGTTAGGAAGTGGGATTCATGCACAGTGCATAGCCTTTTTGAGTGTAAGGACTGCCATAAATTAGGAAGGACTGCAATACCCCCTGGAAGAAACCTAGAGGAGAGCCTTGGACAACATTTTTGACTATTTTAGAGGACTGGGTCTCCTAGACTGGTAAAGGTTATGCACTAAGCGCAGGGCCTGCCAAAAATTAAAAGGAGGGACTGCAATATAGCCAGCCGCAGTCGTAGAGGAGAGATTCTCATTCAATTTTGTAACAATTTTAAAACATTCTGACTCCAAGACTTGTTATTATCTGCCATCCAACCGACAACCTGTTTGAACTTTTGGCCATCAGGAGTGTTGTCTCGTGCACCCCTGCAAGGTGTGACAGTAAAGTAGGTCTCATGGAAGAGCATATTTGTTGTGCTCATGCAGCAGACATAGTTTCACCTGGCCCATGCTCTTCACCTGTGCATGCACCATCAGCACATCCACTCTCCCGTCCTTTACCCTACATCTTGCACATATTAAATTAGGTATGCAGCCAACAGCAGTGTTAATAGGGAATAGAATTTAATACATGTAGGCTGGAAAACATCTTTTGGGTTTAAGTTGCAGCAGCAAGGACCGTAAGGAAAAAAAACTTTGCCGATAATGGTGAGCTTTTCCTTCTTCAACAGCTAGCCCTTTAGTAATAAAGCCAATGCAAGTACAAGGGCTGCCAAAACTTAGAAGCAGGCTCTAGGATATACCCTGGAAAAGACTGAGAGGAGGACCTCTGAATACAGCTTGGGACAATTTTGAAAACATTCTTACTCCCAAACTGGGAAAGGCTATGCACTCAGTGCAAGGCCTAGCTAAAATGACTAGGAGGGATAGCAATACATCCAGTAACAGACAAAGATTAAAGACTGATTCAATTTTGGTACAATTTTGAAAACATTCTGAATTTCTGACTCCCAAACTGGGAAAGGCATTGCAATACAGCCAGCAACAGACCTAGAGGAGAGACTCTGATTCATTTGGTACAATTTTGAAAACATGCTGACTCTCAAACTGGGAAAGGATATGCACTCAGTGTGAAGCCTAGCTAAAATGACAAGGAGGCATGGAGATACAGCCAGCAACAGAGAGATTCTGATTCTATTTTCATACAATAAACACCTGAATTTCTGACTCCCAAACTGGGAAAGGCTATGCACTCAGTGTGAGGCCTTGCTAAAATGACTAAGAGGCATGGCAATACAGTCATCAACAGACATAGAGGAGAAACTCTAAATTAAATTCTGGTACAACATTCGGACTCCAAGATCTCTGCCATCCAACCGGCAACCTATTTGCGCTGATCAGCCCTCAGGGGTGGTGTTTCGCGCCCCCTTGCAAAGTGGGACAGGACGGTAGGTATAGTAGATGAGCTTGTTTGTTGTGCTCGTGGAGCAGCCACAGTTTCATTTGTTCCATGAGCAAAACCTATGCGTATGCTATCAGCAGCATGTTCACTTCCCCGTCCCTTACCGCACACATTGCACATATTAAATTACATATGCAGCTAACAGTGGTATTATTAGGAAATAGAATCTACACCGTGTGCAGAATTATTAGAGGATTGTTTTTATTATTGATCAACAACTATGTTCTCAATCAACCATAAATATCAAAGCTTAATAATTTTGAAAGTTGTTTTTTTTTTTTAGATTTGGCTATCTCAGGAGGATATCTGTTTGTGCAGGTAACTATTACTGTGCAGAATTATTAGGCAACTTAATAAAATCCAAATATATTCCCATCTCACTTATTTATTTTCACCAGGTACACCAATATAACTGCACAAAATTTAGAAATAAACATTTTTGAGATGCAAAAACAAAACCCAAAAAAATTAGTGACCAATATAGCCACCTTTCTTTATGATGACACTCAACAGCCTACCATCCATAGATTCTGTTATTGCTTGATCTGTTTATGATCAACATTGCGTACAGCAGCCACCACAGCCTTCCAGATACTGTTCCGAGAGGTGTACTGTTTTTCCTCCCTGTAGATCTTACATTTTATGAGGGACCACAGGTTCTCTATGGGGTTCAGATCAGGTGAACAAGGGGGCCATGTCATTATTTTGTCATCTTTTAGACCTTTACTGGCCAGCCACGCTGTGGAGTAGTTGGATGCATGTGATGGAGCATTGTCCTGCATGAAAATCATGTTTTTCTTGAACGATACTGACTTTTTCTTGTACCACTGCTTGAAGAAGTTGTTTTCAAGAAAATGGCAGTCTGGGAGTTGAGCTTCACTCCATCCTCAACCCAAAAAGGTCCCACAAGTTTATCTTTGATGATACCAGCCCATACCAGTACCCCACCTCCACCTTGCTGGTGTCTGAGTCAGAGTGGAGCTCTCTGCCCTTTACTGATCCAGCCTCTGGCCCATCCATCTGGTCCATCAAGAGTCACTCTCTTCAGTCCAGAAAACCTTTGAAAAATCAGTCTTAATTTATTTCTTGGCCAAGTCTTAATGTTTTATCTTATGTTTATTGTTCAAAGGTAGTCATTTTTCAGCCTTCCTTACCTTGGCCATGTCCCTGAGTATGCAAATCAAAAAAGGTTTGTGGAGCCTCAAGTTAGGAGTCTCGACACGGAAATAGCCAGTTATCCCTCCGGGAAGGACCTAGCCAAAGGGTGGCTCTTTTCAGGATACCACCATAACCACAATGTTAAGTGGCCCTTTTAATCAATATCCAACTCTTTGACGAGTTTAAAGATATGACAAGGGAAATACCAAGGCGATTCACAGACAGCTGTGTCGGGGTGTTGCCCCTCATCAGTGTGGAGTAGGATTCTGGCTAGGTGGGAGCAATGCCTAGTAGACCAACATGACAAAACAATCACTGATCTCGGGGAGACCAGCTAGAGAAAACACTGCCGGCAGCCAACAAAGGCGCTCAAAACAGTGAAATCTTAGGTGCATTGCCCCCTGGGAAGTATGCAAATCAAAAAAAGGACCACTTAACATGGTGGTTATGGTGGTCTCCTAAAAAGAGCCACTCCTTGGCTAGGTCCTTCCCGGAGGGATAACTGGCTATTTCTGTGTCGAGACTCCTAACAGAGGTTCCACGGACCTTTTTTGATTTGCATACTTCTGAGAGGGCAATGCACCTAGGATTTCACTGTGTTGTGCGCCTTTGTTGGCTGCCGGCAGTGTTTTTTTCTGGCTGGTCTCCCTGAGATCAATGATTGTTTTGTCTTGTTGGTCTACTAGGCATTGCTCCCACTAGCCAGTTTCCTACTCCACACTGATGAGGGGCAAATACCCCGAAACAGCTGTCTGTGGATGGATACCATGTTTTGGCATAGGTGGTTTCCTTGACTGGAGACTGCCCTTCCCGTGTTTTTTTTTTCCCGGTGAAAGACCTGGCTAGTTACCTGCTAGCGTTGAGAAACGTGATGGTGTCTCAGCGGTTTCCTTGTTTTGCATATTTCCCAGGGGGCATTGCTCTAGAATCACTGCGTTGAGAAAACAAGAGATGGTGCTCCGCGGTGCTGGATGTTGATCTCCCTAACGTCAACCATTCTTACCTATATGGTGTTAGGGATAGTGGCTTGGCTTCCGCTGAGGGTGGAGGGGGTGGCATGCAGGGCTGTGGAGTCGGAGTCGGAGTCGTGGAGTCGGAGTCGGAGCTCATTTTGGTGGAGTCGGAGTCGGAGTTGGAGTCGGTATAAAATGCACCGACAGGGGACAGGAGTGCAATGCAGAATGTGCTGAATATTTTACTAAATAATAACATTTAGTATAATGCTTATATTTAAGTGAAAAATTTATTGTAGTATAATGTGAACATCAGACATTTAATTGTTTTTATGATACAATAATCAAGATATTTGGATAGAACATAAAATATTTATTGGATACAACTTTAGAACACAAAAAACTAATAAATTGTAAATATGTAATATTATATATATATACACAGTGTATATACACACACAAGATATATATGTAATCTACTGTATATTACATAGTGTATTACATATTTACAATTTATTACAGTTTTTTGTGTTCTAAAGTTGTATCCAATAAATATATTTTATGTTCTATCCAAATATCTTGATTATTGTATCATAAAAATTATTAAATGTCTAATGTTCACATACACATATTCATGTACTACAATAAATTTTTCACCTAACTATAAGCAATATATGTAGGAGTCGGAGTCGGAGCCGGAGTCGGAGTCGGAGCCGGAGTTGGAGTCGGTGCAAGAGAATTTGAGGAGCCGGAGTCGGAGTCGGAGTCGAAGGTTTGGCTTACCGACTCCACAGCCCTGGTGGCATGGCAGTAACGGTGGCCGAGGGCAGGCCAGATTCCGCGGCCGGGTAGGCCGGTTCAACCGGAACTGGGTAGCTGCTTACCCGCTCCATGCGCAGGGCTTCCATCTCACGGGCACGTACCGCCGCAGCCACGCTCCTCATTTCGACTCTCCAGTGGTCCAGCATATTGAGGAACTGCGTCCGCATCCTCCTGCAGAGCTGCTCCGTCTCCTCCTCGTTCCAGGTCGCGGTCCCGGGAGCAGCACGCTCCGGTGACCAGTCCCTTGCTGCCGACATCCTTCTCCGCAGATTCCAGGAACTTTGTGGGCAGAGTCCTGGCATCCCTGTGCCACTTCCACTGCTACATCCCGTTACACCCCCTTTTGGCGCTCTTTTGGCGGGGAAGATGGCGTAGTTGTCCTTTTTAGGTGCCAAAAAAATGGCAGCAACAAGATTTGAGCACCACAGTTCAGATTTTTCAAGGCACATATCACCCGGGTTAGTGGGCCCAGTCTGTTCCTGTTCGTGAAGATGATGGTGGTCAGGATTGTTTAAAGGGGATAATAGTTTGTGACACCACCTGTGGTATGCGGCAAGATAGGTGCCGCCGCTGCTAATCAGTTCCCTGGGGGTCGGTGGTGATGCAGCTGAGTTAGTATAGCTCTCCACAGGTAGAGCTGGGCCCCAGGGCTTTTGGGAGTCGTAGTACTCACAAATGATGGAAATGTAAAGGCAGGGTGTAGGGCCGGAGGCGCAGGCAAATAACTGGGCAACACAGGGATGCAATCTCAAGATTTTACTCACTGTTGAAAGTTCCAGGTTTAGGCCTAAGCCACACGGCGAGAAAAACAGTGCGAGTGGAGTGCGATAAAACATCGCATTCCCCTCGGACCAATTCTAGCCTGTGTGTCAGCACACATGGGTGATTATTTTCTCAGCCCTAATCGGACCGAGAAAACAATCGCAGCATGCTGCGATTGTAAGCTGAGTCTCTTTCTCTCGCACCCATTCAAGTGAATGGGGCGAGAGAAAAATCGCACTGCACTCGCGGTACACCGGTGTACTGCTAGTGCAGTGCGAGAATGGCAATAGCCGGCTATGCAGGAAAGAGGGAGAGAAATCCCTCCCTCCCCTCCTGAGTGCCGGCCCGCCCCCCGCAGCTGAGGTCTGCTCGCACGAACGGACCTCAGTTGCAAGGACACAGGCATGACACTCGGCTCTGCTGTACTGCCAGCACGAGCCGAGTGTCATGCAAGTGGATCGCAGTAGTGCCCGTGTGGCCCCAGCCTTACATGACCAATCAAATGTCGCCCCCGGAGTGCTGAGTCCTGCTATGATGGGCTCCAGCCGAACCCGGATAGTTCGGAGGCACAACCCGGTACACCCTTCTGTGTTCCTTCCCTGGTCGTCTTCCTGTGCTGACCTCTCCCGCCTGTCCTGCGCCTACACACACAGAGCCCCGAGCCGGTATCCACGGACCCTGTCGGGTGTCTTGAAGCTCTATCCCTTGGCCCTATGCGGTCACCTTTTCACTGGATGTGTGTGGATATGACTTCGGTACTTGCAGTAACCTCAGCCTCCGGTTTGCTAGCTGAGCCTTGTAGTTCTCTACTAGTTGAGGGGCTGGTCCCCTTCTGCGGCCAAGTCGCTCCACTCCGGTATGCCGTTTGTGGAACGAGACCACGGGTGTATGGCGCACTTCCCGTGGGCTCTAGGACACCTTCTCTCCTGTGCTTGGGCCGTGCTATTCCAGCTCCAGACCACAGGTCTTCCCCCTCCGCTTCTACTTCCTGACTGATTAACGTTCTACAGTGTGCTCCCACTAACTAAACCCCACCTCCCAGCTGGCTGTGTAAGAACCATGGCCTGATGGGGTGTTGCTAAATAAGAGTGTATCTGTGTTTGTGTGTATACCGATTTGTTACCTCCTCCTTACCCAGGAATGGGATACTACACCTCTGGCTGAGGTGCAGTACCTCTGTGGCGACTGGAGCCTCAGGGGTGCCACACATACACATCGTAAAACTATACAGCTCTGCCATATACATGTCATACATACGTGGGTCTACTCTTTACATATAAGTGGTACACACACACGGCTCTGCTCCACACACGTCATACACACACGGCTCTGCTCCGTACACCTCATACACACACGGCTCTGTTCCGTACACCTCATACACACACGGCTCTGTTCCGTACACCTCATACACACACGGCTCTGCAACGTACACCTCATACACACACGGCTCTGTTCCGTACACACCTCGTACACACACGACTCTGCTCCGTACACCTCATACACACACGGCTCTGTTCCGTACACACCTCGTACACACACGGCTCTGCTCCGTACACCTCATACACACACGGCTCTGTTCCGTACACATCATACACACACGGCTCTGTTCCGTACACACCTCGTACACACACGGCTCTGCTCCGTACACCTTGTACACACACGGCTCTGCTAGTGATGGGTAGCTCCTGAACGAGCCGGCTCTAAGAGCCGGCTCTTCATAGTGAATCATATGAGTCGGCTCCTGGCAGGGAGCCAATTGAAATGTAAACGGCTCTTTGCCAGTTCCCTTCCACAGTCAGTCCCCTCTTGCCCCGCCCCTCTCGGCCCCTCTCGGCAGTAGTCACTCTGATCTTATCCAGGAGACTGAGAATGCTCCTCCTGCTGCCGCACATAGCACTGACTCACAGCCCCGCCCCCCTCCAATCTGTGACAAGCAGCAGTCAGGCAGTCAGGCACTTTATTAAAGGAACACTGACATCTGGATTTAGCCTGATTCTAGTTATTTCCCGCCAGCTTGTAAATCCTCGCTGAGCGAGGGAGAAACAGCGGATGTAAATGTGCGTCCCTTGTTCTCTCCCATTCACTTGAATGGAAGAGAACAAATGATCCGCGATGCTGGATTGAGCATCACTGGATCGCAGGCTCGGGGGCTGCAGCGACTGTGTATATGCACCATTAGCTAGTGCAGCTTGGAATGGTTCTGTTGTTTCTGGTGAATAACCTCCCAGCAGCCCCTGTTACATGATAGCAGTGCCAATCTGAGGGACCAACTTCATGCACAGAACTAGTCCTATACAAGGCAGTGCAGCCTCTCAAATCACATCCGATTTTGCATACAATTGCCAGTAGTGTTGAGCTAATTGAATTGCACTTGTTTGATTTCTGCACTTTTTTTCTTATCAAACATTGTGTTTGTTAAAGTTTTTACAGCAAATAATATAAATAATATTGTCAGAGACCTCGCCCTCTCTTGGATCTCTTCATACCTCTCCAACCGCACTTTTAGTGTCTCCCATTCCCACACAACCTCTTCATCCCGTTCTCTCTCTGTTGGTGTCCCTCAAGGCTCTGTCCTAGGACCCTTACTTTTTTCTATCTATACATTTGGCCTGGGACAACTCATAAAGTCCCATGGCTTCCAGTACCACCTATATGCCGATGACACTCAGATCTACCTCTCTGGTCCAGATGTCACATCTCTGCTGTCCAGAATCCCAGAGTGCCTATCTGCTATATCTTCCTTCTTCTCCTCTCGCTTTCTAAAGCTTAACGTGGCCAAAACTGAACTGATCATCTTTCCTCCATCTCCCCTACACTCTCCACCTGACCTATCCATTACAATTAATAACATCACGCTCTCCCCAGCACCCAAAGTTCGGTGCCTCGGAGTGACCTTTGACTCTGCCCTGTCCTTCATACCACACATCCATTCCCTCACCACTTCCTGCCGTCTTCAACTCAAAAATGTCTCCAGAATCCGCCCTTTCCTCAATCCCCAATCTACAAAAATGCTAGTGCATGCCCTCATAATCTCCCGCATCGACTACTGCAACATCCTCCTCTGTGGTCTCCCTGCTAACACACTCGCCCCTCTCCAGTCCATCCTTAACTCTGCTGCCCGAATGATCCACCTCTCTCCTCAATACCACCCCGCTTCTCCTCTCTGCAAGACCCTCCACTGGCTCCCAATCGTCTATCGTATCCAATTCAAACTACTAACCCTGACCTACAAAGCTATCCATAATCTGTCTCCTCCATATATCTCTGAACTAATTTCTCGCTACACTCCAAAACGTAACCTCCGGTCCTCCCAAGATCTCCTTCTCTCCTCCTCTCTCATCCGCTCCTCATGCAACCGACTCCAAGACTTCTCCCGAGCATCCCCAGTCTCCTGGAACTCACTGCCTCAACACGTCAGACTATCTACTACACTTGCAAACTTCAAACGGACTCTGAAAACTCATCTGTTCAGAAATGCCTATAATCTACAATGACGCCACCGCCCCACCACCGTGCGGAGCTGCCGCCCCACCACCGTGCGGAGCTGCCGCCCCACCTACACCCCACCTACTGTCTCCTCCCCAAAATCCTTTAGGATGTAAGCCCGCAAGGGCAGGGCCCTCTTCCCTCTGTACCAGTCTGTCTATTGTAACTTGTATATGTATTCTGTATGTAACCCCCTCATGTACAGCACCATGGAATCAATGGTGCTCTATAAATAAACAATAATAATAATAATAATAATAATAATAAATCTGGTTATTCTGGAAACTATTCTGTTTTATGTCATAAATTGGCACATGTGTAGATTTTTACTAAAAGGTATACAATCATGGGTTAAAACATACCAGAATTGGGCTTCAAATTTAAAGCCAAAGGTAATAGGAAATGAAGAGCCGTTTTCGGAGCCAAAAGAGCCGGCTCACAAAAAAATCGCATTTTACCCATCACTAGGCTCTGCTACCTCCACACTGTAAACCCCTCCTGACCCCACACATAACCTTCCCCTCATCCAACACCATGACAACCAGCACAGCAGAGTCCTGCACACACTGAGGAGCTGACCATGTGACCCCTGACTCCTCCCCTCCATGTGACATCATCGCAGGTCCTGTAAGCACAGAGCAGCCATATATCCAGTGTGCGGCTCTGCAGGTGGAGGGATGTGGAGATTCCCCATTACTGGGCGCAGGAGGCATTAACCCGTTCAGTACTGGCCATGATCACAGACCAAGAGCCGTAATCTCTTCGTTGTTTTATTGCTGCTATTCTGGGGTACGTATGTCATAATTAACGTTTATTATTTCCAAATCCATTTTTCTCACTTTTTTTCGAGGTATGAATTAATGTTTATTATTTTTTTTCGCAGGGGGGGAGGAGGGACTTGGTCAGTTGTCTGGGGTTTTGCTGCAAGGTGCTGGGCTGGCTAATCAGGGCAGCACGGTGGCTCAGTGGTTAGCACTGCAGTCTTGTAGCACTGGGGTCCTGGGTTCAATCCCACCAAGGACAACATCTGCAAGGAGTTTGTATGTTCTCCCCGTGTTTACGTGGGTTTCCTTCCACACTCCAAAAAAGCATACAAATAGGGTATTTAGATTGTGAGCTCCAATGGGGACAGTGTTGCCAATGTATGTAAAGCGCTGTGGAATTAATAACGCTATATAAATGAATATTATTATTATTATTATTATTGAGGTTAACCCTAGAACGCGCAAGCAATTCAATCTACCATAGAAAACAAATGACCTAGCAGGCCTGCGAGGCCCCAGGTATGCGTTCTAGGGTTAAAGAGGTTCTCAGGGTTGTAGAGAGCACACATTAGTGACATGACTGATGGACCGAGTTCTTAAGTTGATTCACTGCACTTCTACTATCCACCATCCACCATCCATTTAGCAGATTATAACGGGGGGTTGCATTCAGCTGCGTGGTCCGGCATGTGCCCCATCCCCCCCATTCATTGAAAATGGCATTGATGGTGCTTGTCAAGTGCAAAGCTCAACTCCTTCTGCACTACCATAGACCATTAATTGAGTTAAAAGGAATTTCTACTACTTGGACAACTCCTCATTCCCCTTGTTCACCCCCATAATAATAAATAAGTTTATACTCCGCTATGCTGTGGCCACAATTCCAGCAATGTTTGAAGCTGTGTTCCCGGGGCCCATGTGACATTGGTAGCGGGGGCCACGTGTCATAATAATCAGCGCACAGTTTCTGTCTCGATACCTTCGGACATTTGAGCAGGATGCGAGAACTCCTCTAACTTCCTGCTCAGACATCCGAAGGCGGGGGAGAAGGATGTCGGCGCTGCTTGGTTGTGGGGCTCGCATGTTATAATGTCACATGGGCCCCATGAATGTGGCTTCAGACATCGCTGGAAGCACGGCCGCAACGCACATGAATATAGTATCAAAAAAGAGAATTTTGTTTACTTACCGTAAATTCTTTTTCTTATAGTTCCGACATGGGAGACCCAAACCATGGGTGTATAGCTTCTGCCTCCGGAGGACACACAAAGTACTACACTCAAACGTGTAGCTCCTCCCTCCGGGCTATATACACCCCCTGGATGACAATCTAACCAGTTCAGTGCAAAAGCTGAAGGAGGACATCCACCCATAAGTAGAGATAGAGTAAAACTCGGAAAGACCGGAACTCTGTCTACTAACAACAGCCGGTGAAACACACGGAACAAAAAACTGCCAACAGGCAACAGGGAGGGTGCTGGGTCTCCCATGTCGGAACTATAAGAAAAAGAATTTACGGTAAGTAAACAAAATTCTCTTTTTCTTCATCGTTCCTTATGGGAGACCCAAACCATGGGACGTTCCAAAGCAGTCCATGGGTGGGAAATAAACCAAACTGAGAAGTAGGCAAAACCTAACTTCACAAATGGGCGACAGCCGCCTGAAGAATGCATCTGCCCAAGCTCGCATCTGCCGAAGCATGAGCATGCACTTGGTAGTGCTTCGAAAAAGTGTGCAGACTGGACCACGTGGCAGCCTGACAAACCTGCTGAGCCGTAGCCTGGTGCCTGAAAGCCCAGGAGGCACCGACAGCTCTGGTTGAGTGCGCCTTAATCCCTGGCGGAGGAGGCACCTGAGAACACTGGTAGGCATCGGTGATAGCCGACCTGATCCAACGAGCTAGGGTCGGTTTAGAAGCAGCAAGACCCTTGCGCTGACCAGTGGTTAGCACAAAAAGTGAGGTGCACCGCCTAAAAACGGCGGTGCGTGACACATAGATTCGGAGCGCCCGCACCAAATCTAAGGAATGCAACGCCTTCTCAAAGCGATGCACAGGGGCCGGACACAGAGAAGGCAATGAAATGTCCTGGTTAAGGTGGAAAGGAGACACCACCTTAGGGAGAAAGTCCGGAGTCGGACGAAGAACCACCTTGTCTTGGTGAAACACCAAAAAGGGGGATTCCGAAGAGAGCGCAGCCAAATCAGAAACTCTCCTGAGAGAAGTTATGGCTACTAGAAAAACAACTTTCTGTGAAAGTCTAAACAAGGGAACCTCCCTGAGAGGCTCAAAGGGGGGTTTCTGTAAGGCCGTGAGGACCAGATTAAGGTCCCAGGGATCCAAGGGCCGCCGGTAAGGAGGAATGATGTGAGATGCGCCCTGCATGAAGGTGCGCACCTGAGCCAGTCGGGCGATACGCCGCTGGAACAATACCGACAGAGCCGACACCTGTCCCTTGAGGGAATTGAGGGACAGTCCTAGCTGTAGACCGGACTGTAGAAAAGACAGGATGGTCGGCAAGGAGAACGGCCAAGGAGCATGGTCGGAAGAGCGACACCAGGACAGGAAAATCCTCCAAGTCCTGTGGTAAATCTTGGCCGAGGAAGACTTCCGAGCCTGAGTCATAGTGGAGATGACCTCAGAGGGAATGCCTGAAGCCGTCAGGATCCAGGACTCAAGAGCCACGCCGTCAATCTGAGAGCCGCAGAATTCTGGCGGAAGAACGGACCTTGAGAGAGAAGGTCTGGACGGCACCCCTACGGACAGACGGAGCAGGTCTGGGTACCAAGCTCGCCTGGGCCAGTCCGGAGCAATGATTATGACTCGACGGCCCTCCATTCCGATCTTGCGCAGAACCCTGGGCAAGAGAGCTAGAGGGGGAAACACATAGGCCAGACGGAACTGAGACCAATCTTGAACCAGTGCGTCCGCTGCGAAGGCCTGAGGATCGTGGGAGCGAGCCATGTAAACCGGAACCTTGTTGTTGTGCCGGGATGCCATTAGATCCACTTCCGGAGTGCCCCACTTGCGGCAGATTGATCTGAACACTGACGGATGCAGGGCCCACTTGCCGCTGTCCACGGTTTGACGGCTGAGATAATCGGCCTCCCAGTTTTCCACGCCTGGGATGTGGACTGCAGATATGGTGGACTTGGAGTCCTCCGTCCACTGGAGGATTCGTTGAACCTCCAACATCGCCAGACGGCTGTGAGTCCCGGCCTGGTGATTGATGTAGGCAACCGCTGTCGCGTTGTCCGACTGAACTCGAATGTGCCTGCCCGCCAACAGGTGGTGAAAGGCTAGGAGAGCTAGAAACACAGCTCTGATCTCCAGCACATTGATCGAGAGGGCTGATTCGGACGGAGTCCAAGTGCCCTGTGCTCGGTGATGGAGAAATACTGCTCCCCAACCGGAGAGGCTGGCATCCGTGGTGAGGATCACCCAGGACGGAGTCAGGAAGGAGCGTCCCTGAGACAGAGAGAGGGGCCGAAGCCACCACTGAAGGGAGCTCCTGGTCTGTGACGACAGAGCCACCAACCTGTGCAAGGAAGAGATCCGCTTGTCCCAACAGCGGAGAATGTCCAGCTGCAGGGGACGCAGATGGAACTGGGCAAAGGGAACCGCTTCCATTGATGCCACCATCTGACCTAGCACCTGCATGAGGTGTCTGATGGAATGACGGCGGTGCCTCAGCAGAGAGCGCACCGCCAGACGAAGGGACTGCTGTTTGACTAAGGGCAACTTGACAAGTGCCGGCAGAGTCTCGAATTGCATCCCTAGGTAAAGAAGCACCTGGGTCGGGGTCAGAGTGGACTTGGGCAGGTTGACAAGCCACCCGAACTGAACGAGCGTGGCGAGAGTGAGTGAGACACTCCGCTGGCAGTCTGCACTGGATGAGGCCCTGACTAGAAGGTCGTCCAGGTAAGGAATCACTGCCAACCCCTGGAGGTGCAGAACCGCAACCACTGCTGCCATGACCTTGGTGAATACTCGAGGGGCCGTGGCTAAGCCGAAGGGGAGAGCCACGAATTGGAAATGTTCCTCTCCGATTGCAAAGCGTAGCCAACGCTGGTGTGAAACCGCAATAGGCACATGCAGATAGGCATCTCTGATGTCGATGGATGCCAGAAAATCTCCTTGGGTCATTGAGGCAATGACCGATCTCAGAGATTCCATGCGAAAGTGCCGCACCTGAACATGCTTGTTGAGAAGCTTGAGATCCAGGATGGGCCGGAAGGAACCGTCCTTCTTGGGGACTAGAAAGAGGTTTGAGTAGAAACCGCTGAACCGTTCCCGGGCGGGAACCGGAACAATTACACCGTTGGCCTGCAGGGATGCCACGGCCTGAGAGAAGGCGGTGGCTTTGGAGCAGGGGGGGGTGGACAGAAAAAATCTGTTTGGCGGGCTGGAAGAAAATTCTATCCTGTAGCCGTGGGAGATGATATCTCGCACCCACTGATCGGAGACGTGTTGAAACCACACGTCGCCAAAGTGGGAGAGCCTGCCACCGACCAAGGACGTTGCTGGCGCAGCCAGATAGTCAAGAGGAGGCTGCCTTAGTGGCAGCGGCTCCTCCGGTCTTTTGAGGACGCGGCTTCGCGCGCCAGTTGGGTTTACGATCCTTGGCTGCGGTAGTGGACGAGGTCGAGGGCTTAGAGGATGACCAGTTAGAGGAACGAAAGGAACAAAACCTCGATTGGTTCCTGCCCTGGACAGGTTTTCTGGTTTTAGTTTGTGGCAAGGAAGTACTCTTCCCGCCAGTAGCTTCCTTAATTATTTCATCCAGTTGTTCACCAAACAGCCGGGACCCAGCAAAAGGAAGACCCGCAAGGTACTTCTTAGAGGAAGCGTCTGCTTTCCACTCTCGAAGCCACAAGATCCTGCGGATCGCGAGGGAGTTAGCGGAGGCCACCGCCATGCGGTGAGAAGCCTCCAGGATGGCAGACATGGCGTAGGATGAAAAAGCCGAAGCTTGAGAAGTTAAGGCATCCATCTCAGGCATAGAGTCCCTGGTGAGGGAATGTATCTCTGCCAGAGAGGCAGAGACTGCCTTAAGAGCCCACACTGCCGCAAAAGACGGGGAGAACGAGGCTCCTGTCGCCTCATATACAGACTTGGCCAGAAGGTCAACCTGGCGGTCAGTGGGATCCTTAAGAGAAGTGCCATCAGCCAGAGCTACGACTGTGCGGGCTGAGATTCTGGACACTGGAGGGTCTACCTTTTGGAGACTGGGCCCATTCCTTAACCACCTCTGGTGGAAAAGGAAAACGGTCATCAGAAGTACGCTTCGGAAAACGTTTGTCAGGACAGGCCCTGGGCTTGGTAACAGTGGTCCGAAAACTGGAGTGGTTAAAAAACATACTCTTAGCTCTCTTAGGTGAGGTAAACTGGTGTATCTCTACCAGAGAGGCTTGTTCCTCTGACTCTGGTGGATTGAGGTTCAGTACGGAGTTAATGGATGCAATCAAGTCACTAACATCCGCATCACCCTCAGACACGTCAATGGGGTACATAGAGGCAGCGTCTGAGCCCACAGTAAACGAATCCTCCTCGCCCTGCACCTCGGCTCGTGAATCAGAGCCGTGGGACGAGGAAGGAGAAGGGTCCCTGCGTCTCCGTTTAGGGGGACGGGGTCCTAGGACATGCTCTGAGAGCTCTGCGGAACTCGGAGCAGCAGAGGCACCCTGAGAAGAGGGCTGATGCATGGTCAGCAGTGTCCGGGACAGCTGCCCCATGGAGTCGGCAAAAGACTGGGAAATAGCTTGGGAAAAGGATGCTACCCAAGCCGGGGGTTCAGCCACCGGGGCCGGAGCAGCCGGAGGGACCCCTGAGGAGGCTCCAGGCTGAGACACAACCATGTTAGCACAGGCATCACAATGTGGGTATGTGCTTGGCTCTGGCAGAATGCGCTTACATGCAGTGCATATAGCGTACATGTTTGCAGCCTTGCTCCGGGTGACAGACATGCTGCTGAGGTGGAAGCTCTGCAGTAAGAATACACTCGTATAGAATGTCCTGAGAGTGTATAATAAAGCCCACAACCAGAGGTTGTGGCTTACCCGACCGCTCTCTGTGTGCCCTCCGGATTCCACAGCTCGGACCCCCAGTAAAGCGTCAGCCTTCCAAGAAAGCAGCAGATTCAGCAGCCAGCGCCGATCAGTGTGATAAACGCTGAGAAAATGGCGCTGGGAGGAGGAGGGGGGAGATTAGCCCAAGAGCGGGAAACCGGAGGGCTAAGGAGAGATGCAGGGGAGGGAAACATCTCCTCAGAGAGGAGTGTCCTCCCCTTTGCTGGATGGCCGGTGGGCGGCGCCACTCTATTCCCCTGCATGAATGACATGCAGAGGAAGATGAAACCGAAACTAGGCCCAAACAGAAGCCGGGGCCTAGATTTTAACATGCGGCCGACGAGCAGGCACCTTCGGCGCGGTTCTCAGGGGAAACCCCCAGAACCGGCCGGAATTTACAGTAAACATAAAAAACATACTTTCCCCCTAATAAAAGTACCCGGGACCCCTGAAAAACGTCTCAATACTTAGCTTTTGAGACGCAGGGCCAGTCCCTGAGGGGGGTTAAACGCTCCTTCCAGCAGGAACCAGACAGGGCTGCGGATGGAGACCGGTCTTCTGCAAGCAGAGAGGACCGTGACGGCTCCCACTTCAACCCAGAGCCTCTCAGAGGATGTGAAGGAGCGCGGCATGTGAAGGCTCCAGCCTTGTAAAGTCAACCTTAACAGCACCGCCGACACAGTGGGGTGAGAAGGGACATGCCGGGAGTCCAGACTGGACCCGCTTTTCTTCCAAATCTTTAAAATCAAAAAATAAAAATCAGAGAATGCATGTGTGTGTGTGACCTCCTGAAACACAAAGCATTGAACTGGTTAGATTGTCATCCAGGGGGTGTATATAGCCCGGAGGGAGGAGCTACACGTTTGAGTGTAGTACTTTGTGTGTCCTCCGGAGGCAGAAGCTATACACCCATGGTTTGGGTCTCCCATAAGGAACGATGAAGAAAAGGTCATAGACAACAAGGGATACACATAATTTTTTAGGATCACCATAGTTAATTACACTAGAATCCCAATATATATTAATGTGATATACAATCTACTCCCAATATTCAAATAAATACATCGTCCAAGGAAACACGTTCAGAAGGCTCGTTCATAAATGGACAATAAATTTTATTTTGAACGTACATACAATTAAAAATTGAAATAGTTTCCATAAAGGTTGAAAGATATGAAGTAGCAATTCAGATTATATCACACCCACCCACCAAGGAACAAGCAGGTAATATCCCACATCCACTCCATATGTCTCAAGACATCACCATAAATTAAATGTCAGTACTAATGTTAAATCCATGGAGAAACACCATAGGGTCTGTCACTTAAATATCAATTGCATAGTATTTTGTGTCAGACACTTACCCATGGTGTATGGATGGGGTCACACACACTGCCAGTCAGAGGTAGGTGAGGAGATAGCCCAGTCCTGGACGCGCGTATCGCTTATGCTTCATCAGCGGGGTGCAGGCGAGCAGATGTGCCACTCCTCATGCTCCCCATTTTATATCCATGTGTATCATTAGTGGTCAGTGACGTATTTCCCCATACCAGGTCGCTGCGCGTGGGACGGGAAACCCAGAACTTGCGTCCACACGCGGCGGCTCTCATCCCCAGGGCGCACGTCAGAAGTAAATCCCTTGATGACGTCTATAGACATGCGCACTGGTTTCACTGAGGCTGCCGGGTGCAGACACCCAGAAGTCGCATCCCGCACACACACGCAGCAGCAATCATCCGTGGGAAAACATCATGATGTCCAGCGCAGGCAATGTGAGTAACAGGCAACTCTAATTCTCCCAGCATATAGAAAGAGCGAAAAATATCCCATATGATTGCCATCTACATTTCCAGTGTGGCAATATCTAACATATTATAAGACAACAAGAATCCCATGGACATGAGTATAGGCTTATTTATTTTTTATGGAGGCAAACAAAGGGAATGAGAAGTGGTTGTCCAAGTAGTGGACATCTCCTTTTATGCATGCATGTTTTTAATAGAAAACTCGTTTAGGGTTGCATTTACATGATTTAATTGATAAAACATTGAATTAAAATGATGCAAAATCACTGTAGTTCTTGTGAGATAGCGTGGTTTAAAAGAATAAAAAATGTAAAATGGTGTCTCTGTGACTTGAACATCTCAGAAAAAGGACAGAAGACGTGTTCACTCCGCACTGCTGCTGAAGACTTTCCAAAAGAAGATCTAGACACACTGGTGGAGATAGGTTCTTTTATTCAATGCTTTTAAAAGCCATTGCAAGCTTCTTCTTCACAAAACAGAACCACAGTGGTTCTTTTCCTGAAGAAGCTTGTAATGGCTTTGAAAAGCCTTCAATAAAAAACACTTATTTCGACTGATGTATCCTGGATCTTCCCTTGGAAAGTCTTCAGCAGCAGCGCGGAGTGAACACGTCTTCTGTCCTTTTTCTACATTGTCTGCACTGTCCTTAGCACTTGTATATCTGCATATCTGCAGCAGCTTCTCCATTATTAATTGCATACAGTATCTTGTTGTATGTCACACAACTTGAAAAAGTAAGAGTATTTCTTTCTCTTATTCCATTTATATTAGATGAGATGCTATTTTGTGCCTTTGCTCCTTAGTGTTCATTCATTTTCCCGCACATCTCAGGTCACACCCATCGAGCATCAGGTTTACACTGTTTACAAAAGCAGAACATCATAGCTCCATACAGTTGTGCTCAAAACTTACATGCCTCAGCAGATTTTTTGCTTTCTTGGCCTTTTTTTTCAGAGAATATGAATGATAACACAAATTTTTTTTTCCACTCATGGTTAGTGGTTTGGTGAAGCCATTTATTGTCAAACTACTGTGTTTTCTTTTTTTTAAATCATAATGACAACCAAAAACATCCAAATGACCCTGATCAAAAGTTCACATATCCCAGTTCGTAATACCGTGTATTGCCCCCTCTAACATCAATGACAGCTTGAAGTCTTTTGTGGTAGTTGTGGATTAAGCTCTTTATTTTCTCAGATGGTAAAGCTGCCCATTCTTCTTGTCAAAAAAGCCTCCGCTTCCTGTAAATTCCTGGGCTTTTTTGTATGAACTGCGTGCTTGAGTTCTCCCCAGAGTGACTCAATACTATTGAGGTCAGGAGACTGAGATGGCCACTCCAGAACCTTCACTTTGTTCTGCTGTAGCGAGTGACAGGTCGACTCATGGGTACTTTGCACACTACGACATCGCAAGCCGATTGTAACAATGCCGAGCGCGATAGTCCTCGCCCCCATCGCACATGCGATATCTTGTGATAGCTGCCGTAGCGAACATTATCGCTACAGCAGCTTCACATGCAGTTACCTGCCCTGCGACGTCGCTCTGGCCGGCAAACCGCCTCCTTCCTAAGGGGGCGGGTCGTGTGGCGTCACAGCGACGTCACACGACAGGCAGCCAATAGAAGCGGAGGGGCGGAGATGAGCGGGACGTAAACATCCCGCCCACCTCCTTCCTTCCTTATTGCAGCCAGGACGCAGGTAAGGAGATATTCCTCGCTCCTGCGGCTTCATACACAGCGATGTGTGCTGCCGCAGGAACGAGGAACAACATCGTACCTGTCGCTGCAGCGACATTATGGAAATGCCCGACACTACACCGATCATACAATTTCGACACTTTTGCGCTCGTTAATCATAGTAAAAAGGATTCACATACTCCGATGTCGACAACGACGCCGGATGTGCGTCACTTTCGATTTGACCCCACCGACATCGCAGCTGCGATGTCGTAGTGTGCAAAGTACCCCTTAGTCTTGTGTTTTGGATCGTTGTCATGTTGGAAAGTCCAAGTATGTCTCATGCGCTGCTTCTGGGCTGATGACTGAAAATTTGCCTCCAGTATTTGCTGATAAAGTGCTGCATTCATCTTTCCTTCAACTTTGACCAAGTTTCCTATGCGTTTATAGCTCACACATCCCCATATCATGAGTGATCCACCTCCGTTCTTTAGGCCTCGTTGATACCTCTCCAAATGTAACGTTTATGGTTGTGGCCAAAAAGTTTGATTATGGTCTCATCACTCCAGATTACCTTGTTCCAGAAGTTTGGAGGCTTGTCTGTGCTGTTTGATGTATTGTAGGCGAGATACTTTGTGACATTTGCGCAGTAATGGCTTTGTTCTGGCGATTCGACCATGCAGCCCATTTTTCTTCCAGTGCTTCCTTATTGTGCATTTTGAAACAGCCACACCGCTAGTTTTCAGTGACTGCTGTATTTCAGCTGATGTTATTTGTGGGTTTTTCTTTGCATCCCGAACAATTTTCCTGGCACCTGTGGCTGAAATTTTTGTTGATCTACCTGATCATGGGTTGGTTTTTACAGAGCCCCTGATTTTCCATTTGTTAATCACAGTTTGAACACTGCTGACTAGCATTATCAATTCCTTGGATATCTTTTTGTATCCCTTTCCTGTTTTATACAGTTCAACTATTTTTTCCTGTAGATCTGTTGATAATTCTTTTGCTTTCCCCATGACTCACAATCCAGAAACGTCAGTGGCTGGATAATAGATGCAAGAGTCTGTCTGGATCCCAGAAACTCACTCTGCTTTTATGCACACACACTGAGTACAAGCACACAGGTCAGGATGGTACCTTTTTATAAGCCATTCAGACCCATTTGTGTCAACATCTGTGCATGCTATTAGGGCAAAATCACCAGGGTCTGTGAACTTTTGATCAGGGTCATTTGGATGTTTTTGGTTGTCATTATGATTTAAAAAGAGAAAACACAGTAGTTTGACAATAAATGGCTTCACCCATCCACTAACCATGAGTAGAAAAAAAAGTTTTTGTGTTATCATTAATATTCTCTGAAAAAAAGGCCAAGAAAGCAAAAAATATGCCCGGGTATGTATACTTTTGAGCACAGCTGTATATAACATTGTGGCAGCTTAGATTATATTAATTTTAATTTGAAAAAAAAAAAAAAAGAGAGAGATTGAAAAATGTTTCCAAATTCTGTGTTTAAATCAAACCTGAAGCCACAAACGACTGGGATTTGGTAGAGATAAAATACATTACCTCATCTGGAATTCTCCTCCTTCTTCACACTCCCATTGTTGGTATATTATCTTCCAATGATGTAGCTATCAGACCAGTAGTTCCACAAGTGACCACAATCAACAATACTGTTACAAGTTTCTCTTGAAGGATAACCAGACATGGAGTAAGGGTACCATCTCACTAAACGACGTACCAGCGATTCCGACCACGATATGACCTGGTCAGGATCGCTGGTGCATCGCTACATGGTCGCTGGTGAGCTGTCAATTAGGCAGATCTCACCAGCGATCAGCCACCAGCGACTCGTGTAATTATGCTGCACTTGGTAACCAGGGTAAATATCGGGTAACTAAGCAAAGCGCCTTGCTTGGTTACCCGATATTTACCCTGGTTACCAGCGTACACCACTTAGCGCCGGCTCTCTGCACACGTAGCCAGGGTACTCCTCGGGTTCTAAGCAAAGCGCTTTGCTTAGTTACCCGATATTTACCCTGGCTACGTGTACAGGGAGCCAGCGCTAAGCGGTGTACGCTGGTAACCAGGGTAAATATCGGGTAACCAAGCAAAGCGCTTTGCTTAGTTACCGATATTTACCCTGGTTACCAGCGTACACTGCTTACACAGAGTTGGTGCTCGTTGGTCTCCTGCCGTCAAACACGCCGATGTGTGCTGCACAGCGGGAGACCAACGAGCAAAAAATGAACCAGAACAGTGTGTAACGATCAGCGATTTCACAGCAGGGGCCAGGTCGCTGCTTAGTGTCACACACAGCGAGATTGCTGATGAGGTCACTGGTACATCACAAAACTTGTGACTCATCAGCGATCTTGCTAAGATCTTGTTACGTGAGAAGTACCCCTAAAGGCCCCGTCACACACAACGAGATCGCTAACAAGATCGTTGCTGAGTCACAGTTTCTGTGACACAGCAACGATCTCGCCAGCGATCTTGTTATGTGTGACACCTACCAGCGATCAGACCCCTGCTGTGAGATCGCTAGTCGTTGCCGAATGGTCCGGACCATTTTCTTCAAAGGCGATGTCCTGTTGGGCAGGATGCATCGCCGTGTTTGACGCTGTGTGACAGGGTCCCAATGACAGCCGAGATCGTTATACAGGTCGCTACTGCGACCTGTATCGTTACTGCATCGTTGGTAAGGTCTGATTGTGTGACATCTCACCAGCGACCTCCCAGCGACTTACCATAGATCCTTATCAGGTCGTATCGTTGTCGGGAACGCTGGTAAGTCGTTGTGTGTGACTGGGCCTTACCACTGCCAGACAAATTGCTTCAAATTTTATTTATTATTATACTCATAAGCATAAACCAGTAAAAAAAAAATAGAAAACTCGAGGCACACCAACTTCTACCCAACCCAGGGTTTTGCCTGTTGGCTTCTTCTTGGTGAAAGATAAGATATTTAGTGTTCCCTTAGAATAAATCTCTGCACAGGGAAAATGTTATAGGTGGCTGATGGTAATAAAGTCCATGTAGAATTCTTATGGCTGTTACTGAATATCCTTAACAGCTTACAGTACTCCTTGGCATTCCTAAGGTTCAAATAATAGGCCTTCTTTGGTTTCCCAGTCAAATAAGGCACTAGAACCTCCACACACTGTTCTAGAGGCAGTTTCTCCTGGTCTCCACCTTCTTAAACACAGGCAAAAACGACTTGACTTGATCCCCTAAAGTCATCATCTGCAATGCTCCTCTTACTGTCTTCTTCAACTGGGTCTCATAGTTTTGGCTTGAGGGTGGTGCGGTTTTCCTGACGTGGACGGCTTCTGCCAAGAGCATTATCTGCTGCTGCTACTGCTGTATCTGTTGCAGGAACTGTTGCATCAACAGTTTATTAGTTTCCTGCTGGGCTTGTGAAGCACCCAAGTGGCAGGGAGTCCAGGCCGGGTCTCGTACCTGTTTACTCGTCACTGGGCCAGTGGAGAGGTCTGGGATGTCACGGTGGCGTGCCCGGTTTCTTGCCCCGAGGTGTACACCAATAGAAGGAGAATAGGAGGTAGAGGTTGGGAATGATTGTCGTGATGCCACCTGCGGTATGTGGCCAGGGATTAGCCGCCGCTGCTGTTGCTGTCTTCCGTGACGGATGGTGGTAGCAGCAGAGATGGTTTCGCTCCCCATCGGTGGAGTGGGCCCCAGGGAGATGATGGAGGTAGTAGTGGTGTGTTGGGGTGCACGACTGAGGGCGCCAACAGTAACCAGACGACACAGATTGGTAGTTTCCTTTTACCTTTACTGGCAACAGGTTGTAGTCCCGAGGTTACTGTGGTCCGGTCAGCCTGGTAGCAGGGAGGAATGTCTCTTTGCCAGGTATGTTGGATGCCTTCCTTTATGCGCTTTGGATGTTGGAACCCCATGGCTTGAAGCTACTTGAGGACCTTGGTTGCTTAGTGCTATGTCCCTCTCTGACGGGCAGCGCGAGCTGGGTATGGGGACCGCGTGTTCCTCCACGGCCCCGGGCTCTATTTTGCTACTTTGCCTTAGGGCTTTGGCTAGTTTCACACTACGTCTTTTTAACATCCGCTGAAAACGTTTTTTTAGCGGAAGTACGGATCCTGCTTTTACAGCAAATAACGTATGCAAACGCATATGTTATTTTGCAGGATCCTGCACTGGATGTTTAGGGGCGGGCATTGGAGTCATGTGATCGGGAGTGAGGGGAACTAGACTGGGAGGAGGCTTCTGACAGCTGCAGACGCTGGTAACCAAGGTAAACATCGGCCTTGGATACCCGATATTTATCTTGGTTACGAGTGTCTGCAGCTGCTAGGAGCAGGGCTGCCTGCACGCGTAACCAACGTAAACATCGGGTAACTAAGAGAAGTGGTTACGCGATATTTACCTTGGTTACGAGTGTCCGCAGCTCTCAGGTGGGGGAGAGAGGAAGGGGGAAAGACAGAGATAGAGAGAGAGAGAGAGAGAGGGTGAGGGAGGGAGTAGAGAGATAGACAGATCACGCGAGACTGGTTCTGGGCATGCTCAGTACTTTCTGGGCATGCTCAGTACAAAAGCAGGATCCTGTCTATCAGCACGCCAGCGTTCACCTGCGTTTGCGTGCGTTATAGTCAGGATCCAGCAATTTGCAGTATTTGGACGGAGCTCAAAAACGCTACAAGTAGCGTTTTTGAAACATGTTAAAAAACTGCAAGTCACTGGATCCTCACTATAACGCACGCAAACGCAGGTGAACGGATGTTAACGCGAGTCCATTGCAAATGCATTGAAATGAAAACGCATTTGCACTGGATCCGCTTGTCCGCTAAAATAACGTTAAGGACGGATGTTAAAAAGACGTAGTGTGAAACCAGCCTTTGTTGGTGGGGCAGGAAACATGCAATCTTCTGCCCTCCAGGTTTTACTACTGACCCTTTACTACCCAGTAATCTAGCACTCCGTGTCCTGTGCAATCCGCTCTGTCCTGGAAAACTTGCGGACAGCTTTCTAACAGCGACCGGTCTCTTTCCTCTCCTCCAGGGTTCTGAGGTTTCACTTTCTGTTTTTCTGACTAACCCCTTCCCATACCAGAATGCACAGGGGAGGCTCGTCCCAACCAGGACTTGAGCTCCCCCTTCTGGTCTGAGTCAGGAAGTGCTGTGTGCAATAGTACCTGACATTGAGATCTTCCACGCTGCTTCCAGGCATAGCACTGTCCTCCAGGTGGAGAGAACAATGCCACTGTGGCTCCCATGACCACTGGGGTGCCACACTTGATGTTGCTTCATGTTGGCCGGTACCAGCTGCTTGGTTAGTTCCTCCATGGCTTCAGACTCTGTTGTAACACGGAAGGCTGCCTTCACCCTGAACAAATAGTTTTTCCAGCAATCCCGTGTTCTCCTTGGGATGCATTGCCTGCACTCCTAAGCACCAGTTTTAGGTATTACACTCTTTGGCACTGATTTCATGTAGGCACAGGGTCGGACTGGGGTGTCTGGGGCCCATCAGGGGAATTGACTCTAGGGGCCCACCCTACAACTATATGCAAATACCCGTTAGCCGTTATGTAGTTCAGGGTACGTGCCCACGAGCAGGACTCACTGCGTTTTGGATGCAGTGAGTACTGAACTGCAGGTCCACAAGTCTCCGCAGGTGAACACAGGTGAACGCAGGAGACCGCAGCTGCTCATATAATCTTCCCTTAATTATAGAGATAAAATGTGACCTCCATACACAACACAATCCACCGTACCAAAACCAATACCAAGGGGTAAAATATACAAGGGGAAAAATATTGCCACACCGTGACCAGACCACATATTACCACCACATAGTGACCCAATACAACCACATATAATGGAGAAATACCACCACACTGTGACCAGACGACATTGTGACCAAATAATACCACATACCAGGGAGAAATACCACCATAGCGTGACCGGACCACATATTACCACCACATAGTGACCGAAAACAACCACATACAAGAGTCAAATACCAGCACCCCATTACCAGACCACATAGTGACCGAATAATACTACAATAATGATCATGAATAAAATTCAGAGACGTTGTCAGTAGTTTATAGAATAAAAGAACAATTTACCTTTTGCTCAAAAATATAAAGAGAAAAATAAGAAAAACTGAACACTTTGCAGTGGTGTCTTAATTTTTGCCAAAGCTGTATATATACAGCTCACCTCTAATAAATGACAATGAAAAAACTTTATTAAACACCACACATGTTACAAGTATGCAAATAAAACCATTTAAAATTACGGGGTATGAAACCCACCAATAAGACCATCAGTCACTCAGCTACAATACAAACAATGTGAAAAACTGGAACCCCAGTAAAGTCAATAATGCTGAAAAATAAACAATACGTGTGGGGTTAACCCCCAGCCATTGTAAGGCTGCTTTCACACTTACGTTGTTTTGCATCAGTCACAATCCGTCGCCTTGAGGAAATACGGTATCCTGCAAAATATTTTGCAGGATTCCGTTTTTTGCCCATAGACTTGTATGGACGATGGATTGCGACTGATGGCCTTGCGTTGCATCTGCCACGTGATGGATTAGTTGTGGAACGACTGACCGTCGGGCGTCAGGAACGCAGCATGTAACGTTTTTTGAGCGGCGGAATCCTATTGTTTTCACTGCGCATGCTCAGCTCTTGTGTTTAATCATTCAAATCAATGTCTCTCTCTCTCAGCGGCCGAACGATCAGCTGATCGGCCGGTGGCGGCTTTTGTGAGCGATCAGCCAGTTACTGTGAACGATCAGCTGATCGCCCGGCCATCAGCTGATCGTTCACAATAGCCGGCCGCTGGTAAAACAGTAAAAAACACAACAAAAAAAGGATAGTTTTTTTGCAGCATTAATCACATCAGTTGTTACACAATCTGCAATGCATCCGTTGCATCAGTCCCACAACGGATTGCAACTGATGCAAAACGACGCAAGTGTGAAAGCAGCCTAATCTGCGGACCTTCACATTTTGCTGGACTCCATATACACCTTGAGGTATCATAGGGCATTTCATCCTCTATGTGACCCTTGGTTAGGTCAGTTAATATTCCATATCATGTGGATTTTGGGTGTAACAGACCTGTTTTTGTAGTCACGATTATTTATACGTGCCTTGCACACTATTGATGCCTTTATATTTGCAATGTTTATTGTGCAGCATTATTGACTTTACTGGGGTTCCAGTTTTTCACATTGTTTGTATTGTATCTGGGTGACTGATGGTCTTATTGGGGTTTCACACCCCGTGATTTTAAATGGTTTTATTTGTATTCCTGAACATGTGTGGTGTTTAATAAAATTTTTCATTGTCATTTATTAGTGGTGTGCTCTATATATACATATGCTGGCGCTTTTTTCTTTCCCTCCACCTGGTTATTCACGTCTTTTATTATGCTTAGGTAGTTTCAGCTGTTCATCACGTTTTGTTTTTTTTGTCATACATGCACACAGAACGCAGTCAGGCGCACTCATAGACAAGCACAAATACCTAGACAGAAAGGCATATACATGTCATACATACACACAGAGCGCAGTCAGGCGCACTCATAGACAAGCACAAATACCTAGACACAAAGGCATATACATGTCATACATGCACACAGAGCGCAGTCAGGCGCACTCATAGACAAGCACAAATACCTAGACACAAAGGCATATACATGTCATACATACACACAGAGCGCAGTCAGGCTCACTCATAGACAAGCACAAATACCTAGACACAAAGGCATATACATGTCATACATACACACAGAGCGCAGTCAGGCACACTCATAGACAAGCACAAATACCTAGACACAAAGGCTACATGTCATACATACACACAGAGCGCAGTCAGGCTCACTCATAGACAAGCACAAATACCTAGACACAAAGGCATATACATGTCATACATACACACAGAGCGCAGTCAGGCTCACTCATAGACAAGCACAAATACCTAGACACAAAGGCATATACATGTCATACATGCACACAGAGCGCAGTCAGGCGCACTCATAGACAAGCACAAATACCTAGACACAAAGGCACATGCATGTCATATGTGCACACAGGGCGCAGTCAGGCAACTCATATACAAGCACTAATACACAGACACACAGGCACATACAGTACAGACTAAAAGTTTGGACACACCTTCTCATTCAAAGAGTTTTTTTTATTTTCATGACTCTGAAAATTGTAGATTCACATTGAAGGCATCAAAACTATGAATTAACACATGTGTAATGAAATACTTAACAAAAAAGTGTAAAACAACTGAAAATATGTCTTATATTCTAGGTTCTTCAAAGTAGCCACCTTTTGCTTTCATTACTGCTTTGCACACTCTTGGCATTCTCTTGATGAGCTTCAAGAGGTAGTCACTGGAAATGGTCTTCCAACAGTCTTGAAGGAGTTCCCAGAGATGCTTAGCCTTTGTTGGCCCTTTTGCCTTCACTTTGAGGTCCAGCTCACCCCAAACCATCTTGATTGGGTTCAGGTCTGGTGACTGTGGAGGCCAGGTCATCTGGCGTAGCACCCCATCACCCTCCTTCTTACTCAAATAGCCCTTACACAGCCTGGAGGTGTGTTTTGGGGTCATTGTCCTGTTGAAAAATAAATGATGGTCCAACTAAACGCAAACCGGATGGAATAGTATGCCGCTGCAAGATGCTGTGGTAGCCATGCTGGTTCAGTATGCCTTTAATTTTGAATAAAACCCCAACAGTGTTGCTGGCAAAACACCCCCACACTATCACACCTCCTCCTCCATGCTTCACGGAGGGAACCAGGCATGTAGAGTCCATCCGTTTACCTTTTCTGCGTCGCACAAAGACACGGTAGTTGGATCCAAAGATCTCAAATTTGGACTCATTAGACCAAAGCACAGATTTCCACTGGTCTAATATCCATTCCTTCTGTTTTTTAGCCCAAACAAGTCTCTTCTGCTTGTTGCCTGTCCTTAACAGTGGTTTCCTATCAGCTATTTTACCATGAAGGCCTGCTGCACAAATTCTTCTCTTAACAGTTGTTCTAGAGATGTGTCTGCTGCTAGAACTCTGGCATTGACCTGGTCTCTATTATGAGCTGCTGTTAACCTGCGATTTCTGAGGCTGGTGACTTGGATAAACTTATCTTCCACAGCAGAGGTGACTCTTGGGCTTCCTTTCCTGGGGCAGTCCTCATGTGAGCCAGTTTCTCTGTAGCGTTTGATGGTTTTTGCCACTGCACTTGGGGACACTTTCAAAGTTTTCCCAATTTTTCGGAATGAATGACCTTCATTTCTTAAAGTAATGATGGCCACTTGTTTTTCTTTACTTAGCTGCTTTTTTCTTGCCATAATACAAATACTAACAATCAGCTGTGTATCCCCCAGGCTTCTGCACAACACAACTGATGGTCCCAACCCCATTTTTAAGGCAGGAAATCCCACTTATTAAACCTGAATGGGCACACCTGTGAAGTGAAAACCATGTCTGGTGACTACCTCTTGAAACTCATCAAGAGAATGCCAAGAGTGTGCAAAGCGGTAATCAAAGCAAAAGGTGGCTACTTTGAAGAACCTAGAAGACATATTTTCAGTTCTTTCACACTTTTTTGTTAAGTATTTCATTCCACATGTGTTAATTCACAGTTTTGATGCCTTCAATGTGAATCTACAATTTTCAGTCATGAAAATAAAGAAAACTCTTTGAATGAGAAGGTGTGTCCAAACCTTTGGTCTGTACTGTACATGTCATACATGCACATAGAGCGCAGTCAGGTCACTCATTATACAAGCACTAATATACAGACACACAGGCACATACATGTCATACATGCACACAGAGCGCAGTCAGGCCATTCATAGACAAGCACTAATACACACACAGGCACATACATGTCATACATGCACACAGAGCGCAGTCAGGCCCACTCATATACAAGCACTAATACACAGACACACAGGCACATACATGTCATACATGCACACAGAGCGCAGTCAGGCCCACTCATATAGAAGCACTAATACACAGGCACATACATGTCATACATGCACACAGAGCGCAGTCAGGCCATTCATAGACAAGCACTAATACACACACAGGCACATACATGTCATACATGCACACAGAGCGCAGTCAGGCCCACTCATATAGAAGCACTAATACACAGACACATGGGCACATACTGTACATGCACACAGAGCGCAGTCAGGCCACTCATAGACAAGCACTAATACACAGGCACATACATGTCATACATGCACACAGAGCGCAGTCAGGCTACTCACAGACAAGCATTAATACACAGGCACCTACATGCACACAGAGCGCAGTCAGGCCACTCATAGACAGGCACTAATACACAGACACATACATGTCATGCATGCACACAGAGCACAGTCAGGCCACTCATAGACAGGCACTAATACAGAGGCACATACATGTCATACATGCACGTAGAGCGCAGTCAGGCCACTCATAGACAGACACATGGGAACATATATGTCATGCATGCACACAGAGCACAGTCAGGCCCATTCGTACACAGGCTCATACATGCACACCTAGACACGCACCCCAGTCCGACCCTGTACACAGACATTAGAGGAGTTCTTACCTTCCCCCGGCTTGTCTCCTATCCGGCCCGCAGGCTCCATTGTAGAGACTAAATTCCAGTGGGCTAAAGAACCTGTGCTGACGTCATTCCCATGTGATCAGAAGGGACGGGACCAACATAGCTGATACCAGGAAGAAACTCCCCCTTGTATCATATAGTACACGAGAGGAAACATGGCCATGCCCCCCAACTAAGCCGATCACACCCACTAGGAAAGTCCTGCTAGCTACTGGAATCTCGGTACAACCCACGCTCCATAGCAGATGGCAGATCCTCGGTAAGCATCAGTGCTGAGTGCAGGGTGCGCTGCGTGACGTCACAGTTAGCAGACACGGCCGCGTCTGTTAACTGTGACATTGCCAGCGCAGTGCAGACCCAGACGAAATAGAATCAGGCGGCCTCAGCACTGCCGCTGGAGTGCCGCCTGGGGCCCCCTGCCCTAGCCCAGCCTGCGGTTAGCAGTCTGGGGCCCTACGTGATGTACAGGGGTCCCACTAAGGACCCGGGGCCTACCGGGGGATTCCCCGACACCCTGGTGGCCCACACCAACCCTGTGTAGGCACATGCACAAAGTCTCTTAATCATAAATGAGAGAAATTTATTTTACTCCATAAATCTCTCCGACAACAGAAAATAGCCTTTTCTCGTCACAAAAGAAGAAAATAAACAAAACAATCCATATAACTGAAATCAGAGTTTGCAGGCCTTTACAGCCACTTGCTGAGTTGACCCATACATGCAGGTCAACTCGCAGCACTAAATGAGGCAGGAGAAACTGCCTTTTATAGCCCATTCCAAACTCTGGAACTGTAGGCAAGAGGAAGGCGAGTCCCACCTAGTTCTTTGGCTGTTCTTAAAATCAGATCATCAGACATAAAATCAGAAAATCAGACATAAAATCCGGGCCCAGTAAAAAAAAATACCTCTCAGCAGTATACATGCTGGAGCCTGTTTCTTCGGGTCTTAGATTAACGAGACGTGCCACCTTGGTGATGCATACCTCCCATCCAGGACCTGTCCAACTGCCACCTTACAATAGAAATTGATGTAAAAAAGTCAGCTATGTCAGATTTTGCTTCAGAACAGAAGACTCCCCTCCACTGCCAGATAGTCCCGACCAATTCTGCACCCATATAATGATCTCAGCATTCATATGCCATCATTGCTATTGAGACCTGTAATTGGTTACTTCAGTCATGTGATCAGCAGGAGTAACAGTGATCATTAAATTGGTGGTGTAACAAAATAAGGAATTCGAGAGGCTTGCTTTGTTTTAAAAAGAGAAAGAAGCAAATGCTTTTTTTTTTACAAACTGTCCATGGACAAACAGCATAAGAGAGTGGCTGGCTATTTTCTGGCAGTGGCATGGTAACACACAGTGAGGTGTGCCGCCACCGTGCCAGCAGCCGGGCTGCTCGGATCCCGATCCGCGGTGGCTCGAGGGGTGTCCGGACCCGGGGGTCATGCGGCCACTCAAATGAAGGGGGTATTTACAGGGTATTGTGTTTAGAGTTCATGACGCCACCCATGGTATGTGGTAATGTGGAGTAGCACCGCTGCCGTTGAGAGTACCCGGGGGTAATGGAGTGGGGCAGCCAGGTGTTGCGACCCTCCATGGGTATGGGGAATGCCCCGGGACTCGGGGATGGTTAGGGGGAAGTGCTGTTGGGTGCGAAGGGGGTCACTTGCGTACTCACTCAGTCCATAAAGCTGACACAGACAACTGGATACCGCTGCCGCTGAGGGGAGCTAGTTCGGTTCCCGTCACCAATGGTGCTGCCTGGTGATCCGTGACCTTCCTCCTGGCACTAAGTTCACTTCTCTGTTGGTCCCGGTAGTATGGAACTAGTTGGGTCCCGCTCCCCAGTATGGCTAACTGTGGGAGCTTGCTCTCAGGGTTCACGCTTGGGATTTCCTGGACTGTTTTAGTGGAAAGTCCTATCCCCCTCGTTGCGCTAGTACCCCGATTTTGGAGCGGGGGGAGAGCGGATCTTGAAGGCTCTGTTCTCGTCGGGTAAATTATCAGGTTGCCTGAAGCTACTCCCTGACCTAGGGTCCACGTACCCCGTTGTGTCCTGGTCCCAGCCCGGTGATGGTACAAGGCCGCCGGCTGTCCTCCTCGACAGTTCCGTGCCCCTTGTCATGATCCCCTGCGACCGGGGGTCCAGCTACCCTAGGCCCAGACCACCGTCTGCTACCTAGACAGTTCCTAGGAGCCCTGCTCCTGACCTCCTCTCTCCATCACTTCCAAACTACACTCTCTCTCCTGACCTCCCCCTTAACCAACCCCCCAAGTGGGCGACCCTATTCCACTCAGGTCAGCCACTGGTGTGTCTGGTGGGTGTGGTGCAGAGTGTACCTAGGATTTTATTAGCTGTTGTAGGCAACACCATGTAGTTGGGGACCCATAACCAAGAAGGAGGTGGATATTGCACCGGAGGGCAGATTGTACAATACCCTGTGAGGACCTGATAGTCCAGGGGCGTCACAATAAAATATGGGACAGGTAACATGCTGTTCAGCTGTGTAGGAGCAGCACTGGCAGCCCCAGTAGTATTAAACACAATGGACAGGTCAGCGATGTGTGGCGTCTACTGGCAGTGTCAGCAGCAACTTAGTATAGAATATGAAGGGACAGGCAAGGGGATATCCAGCTGTGTGGGGGCAGCACCGGCAACAGCAATTTACAGTATTGACATAAATTAAAATTGTCCCTGATCATTGCCTAATTCATTTTGACATATATAAGGTTTTCCACAAATTAAGAAAACAAATTGGGTCCACTTGGGAGTGATTAAAGCCACCTGCAGCGCTGAGAACCCTTTTTACAGGACACCGGACAAGACTGTATGCCATTAGCAAACTGGGTCTTGTCTTGCCATGGGGTAAGGATCCGAGATATTTGCAATTTGACTCAACCTGGATCTATATTTGCTGAAGTGTGTCAGCAGCACGTCTGCTCCATCACATCATATAAACTGTAATTGCTGCTGCTTAGCTACTTCTTGAAGTGCCTTAATGTTGGCACAGGAGTGGGTATGTTGTGCCAGAGCCATGCTGGGTGGAGAGTGGTCTCCTAGTCAGTTGTGCGCTCGGCAGATGTTTGCTCGATGAAACCATGTTTGTGACAATTTTAACTCTTTTAGAAGCTGAAAAAAATTGAGCATTTTGTTTTTCCAAGGTTCTGAAAGCATAGCATTCCAATGGTTATCCCTTTTCTAGATATTATTATACCTGTCAGCCCATAAGCCACCGTGCATACAGCGTCCCATGACCCAGCATGACCAAGGACGTTGTTTCGATTTTCACATCCCATGCCATAGTCATCACCAATAGCACCATCATTATCTATTTCAGAGCTTCGGTAGGTGACAGATATACCTCATAAGCTGCCAATGGTTGGTTGATTTTTAGTAACTTTACCTCCAAGTTGTCAAAGTATGAAGATAAAACACACATATATAGTACAGACCAAAAGTTTTTATACACCTCATTCAAAGAGTTTTCTTTATTTTCATGACTCTGAAAATTGTAGATTCACATTGAAGGCATCAAAACTATGAATTAACACATGTGTAATGAAATACTTAACAAAAAAGTGTAAAACAACTGAAAATATGTCTTATATTCTAGGTTCTTCAAAGTAGCCACCTTTTGCATTGATTACTGCTTTGCACACTCTTGGCAATGGCCTTAATTACAGAACAAAAGACGGTGATTATAGGATGTTAGCCAAAATCCTTCAGGTCATTCGAACAGTCTCTGGATTCCAAAGGTAGAAATGTTAAATGACCCCTCTCTGGGACTTCTAGTGTTTAAAGTTTGCCACAAGCCTCTTGGGAGACACACCAAACATGTGGAAGAAGGTGCTCTGGTCAGATGAAACCAAAATCGAACATTTTGGGCACATTGCCAAATTATATGTTTGGTGTAAACGCAACACAGCTCATCACCCTGAACACATCATCCCCACTGTCAAACATGGTGGTGGCAGCATCATTGTTTGGGCCTGCTTTTCTTCAGCAGGGACAGGGAAGATGGTTAAAACTGATGGGAAGATGGATGGAGCCAAATACAGGACCATTCTTGAAGAAAACAAAGCAAAATGTACAGTGAAATGGTTCACAAATAAACGTATCCATGTGTTAGAATGACAAAGTCAAAGTCCAGACCTGAATCCAATCGAGAATCTGTGGAAAGAGCTGAAAACTGCTGTTCACAAACACTCTCCATCCAACCTCACTCAGCTCTAGCTGTTTGCAAAGGAAGAATGGGCAAGAATTTCAGTCTGTGTGTGTATAACTAAACTACCTTCTCACCACTTGTGGGTGGTTATTTGTCCTTCCTCATTCTTGGGTCCTCTACCAGAGGCCTGGGAGTTTGAGGGTTCTGCGCAGGATCTTAGTTTTTCCCAGCATTGCGCTTTTCTGGACGGAGAGCTCAGATGTTGCTCCTGGGATCTGTTGCAGCCATTTTTCCAACTTAGGGGTCACTGCTCCAAGTGCTCCCATTACCACTGGAATCACTGTTACCTTCATCTTCCACATCTTCTCCAGTTGTTCTTTAAGGCCCTGGTATTTCTCCAGCTTCTCATATTCCTTCTTTCTGATGTTACTGTCATTAGGCACTGCCACATCTATTATCATTGCTGTCTTCTGATCTTTTGTCTACTATCACGATATCTGGTTGGTTAGCTACTACTTGCTTATCCGTCTGGATCTTGAAGTCCCACAGGATTTTAGCCCTTTCATTCTTCACCACTTTTTCTGGGGTCTCCCACCTGGACGTAGGGGAACTTAGCCCATACGTTGTACAGATATTCCTGTATACAATTCCCGCTACTTGGTTGTGGCGTTCGGTGTACGCTGTTCCTGCTTGCATTTTGCATCCTGCCACTATATGTTGGATTATTTCCGTGGTTTCTTTACATAGTCTACACCTTGGGTTTTGTCTTGTGTGGTAGATCCCTGCTTCTATGTATCTGGTACTTGGCGCTTGCACTTGTGCTGCTATGATTAGTGCCTCAGTTCAGTCCTGGAGTCCAGCTTTCTCCAGCCATTGGTAGGATTTCTTCATGTCAGCCACCTCCATTATCTGTCTATGGTACATCCCATGCAGCGGCTTGTCTTGCCATGGCACTTCATGTTCTTGTTCTTCCTTCCCGGACTGTTGTTGTTGCTGTCTTAGGCTCTCCTTCAGCATC
Source organism: Anomaloglossus baeobatrachus (assembly GCF_048569485.1). Taxonomy (NCBI): domain Eukaryota; kingdom Metazoa; phylum Chordata; class Amphibia; order Anura; family Aromobatidae; genus Anomaloglossus; species Anomaloglossus baeobatrachus. Next base: position 521,463,388 of record NC_134357.1, read on the forward strand.
TCATCTTTTGGTGTCATTTTTCTGATGTATTCCTGGATACTTCTTGTTTCATCCATGATGGTGGCTTGAACACCTATCAAGGCTCGGCCACCCTCCGTTCTATTGGTAGACAATCTTTGGGTGTTTGACTTTGGGTGGAGACCACCATGCATTGTGAGGAGCTTCCGGGTCTTCACATCTGCAGCTTCCATTTCTTCTTTTGTCCAGCACAATATGCCAGCAGGGTATCTGATAACTGGCAGAGCGTATGTATTGATGGCGCAGATCTTATTTTTCCCATTGAGCTGGCTCTTTAGGACCTGTCTTACCCTTTGATGGTATTTGGATGTTGCTGCTTTCCTTGCCTCCTCATCATGGTTACCGTATCCCTGTGGGATGCCAAGGTACTTGTAGCAGGTTTGTACATCTGCTATGTGCCCTGCCGGTAGTTGCCTCTCTTTATGACTAGCCGGCTACACTTCTCCAGTCCGAAGGACATCCCGATGTCTTCGCTGTATATCCTGGTCAGGTGGATCAGTGATCTGTGCTTCTGTTAGTTGGCTGACTTCTCTTCGTGTCACCTTGATTTTTGCCTCCAGTCTTCTTTTCTATGGGGGGCACGTGCTTCTGTTTTTCTTGTTGGTATAGCTAAGCATTTCCAGGATTACTGAGGCTGTGGCATAGATCAGCTTATTAGTTTGTGTTATAGTGGTGGTAGTTATTGATGCGAGTGCTCTATTGGCGTCTTCTAGTATACTTTCTGTTGGTATTTCTCTGCTGAGCCTTGGCAATCGGTCTCTGGGGTTCGTGGTATTTAGTTTCTCTATGATTTTCTGTTTCAGATCAGCTGTTGTACCCTCTAGTTGCAGGTTGGATCAGGATTTTCAGTGGGCTGCACATCTTGTTCTTCCAGGTCTTCCTGTGGTGTGGATATGCAGTGCAGTTGATCTATCTCAAGTTGTGATATTAGCTTTCTCTTTATGATATTGGAGCGTTGGGTGACTAGTTGTTTCTCAGTCAATGGACATTCAGGTCTTTTATCCATCCATAGTTTCCTCATACGTTTTATATATCCCTCATATGTATTTTATGTATTTACATAATATGTATGTATGTATGTATGTATGTATGTATACAGTGTGTCCACCCATATCCTGTCCACCGCCATTAACTTGAGAACGGTGGCAGCTATAGGCATAGAAGTGGTGTCTAGGTATAGTAAAGTAGCCATGTACTACACAATGAAACCACTAATAGCGCCACCTAGTGGAAAACAATGGAGTTAGCATTTTTATCTTGAAAACGGAACGAGATAGAGAAAAAAAGTGAATTACAAAGTTTTGGGCATCATCAATTCAATACGAATCGACACATTGCATACAGAAATGCTATGATATGAAACCCATGACCCCCCCCAAAAAAAAAACCATTGAATGCTGGTCACGCATATGGCACTCATTTAACTTTGATTCTCAAAGTGGCCACCATCAGCTGCAATGCACATCTGGACTCTGGACAGCATACTGTATCTTGCTGCACGTTGTGCAATATGGTAGGTGACACGTTTGCACAAGCATCTTTGATACGTCGTCGTAGGTCCTGCAATGTTGGTGGAGGGGTCGCATACACCTGCTGTTTGATGTGACCTCACAGAAGTCCAAAGGGGTTAGGTCAGGTGAGCGTGGAGGCCACTCCACGCAGCCAACATTCCCAATGACTTGTAGGAAGGTTTCCATGAGGTATCGCTTCACGTCCGCAGCCTTGTGAGTTTTACACATTCTAATCATAGCTTTTCTGTATGCAAGGTGTTGATTCGTATTGAATTGATGATGCCCTACAACTTTGTAATTCACTTTTTTTCTCTATCTCGTTCCGTTTTCGAGATAAAAATGCTAACTCCGCTGTTTTCGCTGGCTGCTTTACTATACCTAGACACACTTCTATGCCTATAGCTGCCGCCATTCTCAAGTTAATGGCGGTGGACAGGATATGGGTGGACACACTGTATATAAAGTGGAACCTCTGTTTACGAGTAACTTGGTGTGCGAGTATTTTGCTATACGAGCAAAGCTTGCTGTAAATTTGTAGCTCAGTTTATGAGCTATCTTTGCTGTAAAAGCAAATACTGCACACACTTCCAGTTCTGTACTTTCACCTCGCTCTGACCCGCTCTTGCAGTCTGCACAAACACATTCAAACACGCACAAACACACACAAACACACGCACATATTATGCTCACCTTACCTTCTGTTCCATCGCCGGCCTCCTGGTTCTTGTAGTCCGCAGGTACAGTATGTGTATCGGGTAACCATCGCGATGATGAAGGAACTTCCGCTGTCAGCCACTTCTCAAAAGCAGCTGGCCAATCAGAGGCAAGTGGCTCCTGCGTATGACGTTTGCTGCTGAAGCGCTGAAAGCGGAAGCTCCGGCATTGATCGTGATGATTACCCGATACACATCCTGTACCTGCGGACTACAAGAACCAGGAGGCCGGCGAGGGAACGGAAGGTAAGGTGAGCATAATATGTGTTTGAGTGTGTGTGGCACAATAGGGGACCAGGATGGGACATTGAACAAGTTGTGGAACGAATTGTCTGAGCTTCCATTATTTCCTATGGGAAATCTTGCTTTACCAGACAAGTAATTTGGTTTACAAGCACACTCCCAGAACGGATTGCGCTCGTAAACCAAGGTCCCACTGTGTGTGTGTGTGTGTGTGTGTGTGTGTGTGTGTGTGTGTATAGATATAATATATATATACTGTATATAATATATATTGTAACCTTTATAATGTATTAAAAGAGAAAAGACCTGCTGAAATGTAGGATGGTAAAAAAGGAGGAATTTACACAACCCTTAACTGCTTACCATGGAATAACGACTCTATTGACAAAGTAAGAATTTGACAAGTCTTTCCACCAGCCTTGGTTTCAAATATTAGAAACAGCAGATTGAAATTATTACATAAGGTCCCTTTCACGCATCCGTTTTTTGCCATCCGTCACAATCCGTACAAATGTAAAAAAAATGGATCCAGTGCTGGAGACGTCCATAGGAACGTTTATTGTGTGCATCGAGAAAACAGACAGCGACGCATCTCTCGCCGTCTGTCATTAGTTGTAATGGAAGCTTATTGGCGCAGGATCCGTCAAATGACGGATCCGTCGACCGGTTCCGTATTTTATATGTGAGCATACCCAGAGGTGTTGTAAATTCACATTTGGTCATGAACTCTTTCTTTCTCTCATGTGTTAAATCTAAAATAACAAGCGCTGATAGTGTAACACCAGATGACAAGTGTAGTGTATACAGGAGATATACACTCACCTAATGTGGTTGTGAGAGTCACAACCACTGATAAGCATGAGATAATGGAGTCTGCTGCAGCCCCATGTGGATGAGCATTCAAAATGGAGTAGAGAAGGGGTTAATGCCGCGCATCAGCCAAATAAAGATGTAGAGATGTTGATGAATAATATCTTTTTTTATTTCATCGGTCTACGCGTTTCGAGGTCGAAACCTCTTCCTCAGGACCAGGACATCAACAAAGCTTTGTTGATAAAAAAAAAAATAAAAAAAGATATTATTCATCAACATCTCTACATCTTCATTTGGCTGATGCGCGGTGTTAACCCCTTCACTACTCCATTTTTAATTTTTCTCATGTGTGAAAGAGGCCATAGAGAGGAGATAATACGACATCTATAGTCTTATTTCCTCATGTGTTTTCCTGTATTTTTTACAGTAATTGTTTTATTACATAGGATCATCTTCCCATTCTTCTATGTAAGAGAATTTTCCTGAGTGACCCTACAAGGATGGATAGAAAAAGTAACAAGGACAAGATGGTGGAGAGGATATTACACCTCACCCTAGAGATCCTCTTCCATCTTACTGGAGAGGTGAGAGATTCTGATGACGTCACATTACATCATTCTTATCTATGGGAATAACAGATGGACAGAACTGGAGAGGTGAGGACTCTGGAAATGTCTGTAGTGAGATTTATTAATGTGTCTCTCCATAACCAGGATTACACAGTAGTGAAGAAGACCTCTAGTGAGCGCTGTCAGGACCCTGTGTTTGAGGGATGGGGAAGACCCCTGAGCCCAATCACGGGGCCTCCACCTCACCCCCTGATACATGAGGACATCAATGAGCAGAAGATCCTAGAACTCACCTACAAGATGATTGAGCTGCTGACTGGAGAGGTGACACTGCTGGGAATGCCGGGACATTATACAGTAACGCTATGAAGGGATCAGGGGATCAGGGTATGACGGTATCATTGTATATGTCAGGTTCCTATGAGGAGTCAGGATGTCACCATCCATTTCTCCATGGAGGAGTGGGAGTATTTAGAAGGACACAAAGATCAGTACAAGGACGTCATGATGAAGGATCCCCAGCCCCTCACCTCACCAGGTAATAGATAGGAGTAACTACACACGGACTATAATTACCTGTATTTAAAGACGCAATTCACTCCCTGTATGTGTTTCCTCCAGTTATATCCAGTGAGAGGACAACACCAGAGAGATGTCCCCATCCTCTTCTTCCACAGGACTGTAAACAAGAGGATCCCGATGTTCCTCAGGATGATCAGGTAGATGGAGAGAGGGTATCATGAAATCTCCCCTATGATGTGTAGACGGCTGTGAAGTTACCATATTGTTCGGATTATAAGACGCACTTTTCCTCCCAAAACTTTGGGAGGAAAATGAGGGGTGTGTCTTAAAATCCGAATGTAGCTTACCGGGGGGTTGTGCAGAGGGGTCAAAGGAGGCAGGGAGATGCTCCGAGCAGTGCACTGTGCTGACGGCGCTGCTGGTCTGTGCGACGCTGTTCTGGATTGGGCAGCGCCGCTCTGTTCTGTTTGGAGCCGGCCCCGCACAGAGCAGAGCGGCGTCGCCGGCCCCGCACACAGCAGAGCGGCGTCGCCGGCCCCGCACAGAGCAGAGCGACACCGGCCCCGCACAGAGCAGAGCGACACCGGCCCCGCACAGAGCAGAGCGACACCGGCCCCGCACAGAGCAGAGCGACACCGGCCCCGCACAGAGCAGAGCGACACCGGCCCCGCACAGAGCAGAGCGACACCAGCCCCGCACAGAGCAGAGCGACACCGGCCCCGCACAGAGCAGAGCGACACCGGCCCCGCACAGAGCAGAGCGGCATCTCCGGCCCCACACAGAGCAGAGCGACACCGGCCCCCGCGCAGAGCAGTACCCGCAGTGAGTATCTGGGCCCCCCTCTATACTACTTGCAGTACTCCAGTACCACCCCTGCCTCCTGTGACCCCTGCTCCCCTGCAGGCCCCTCTCCCTGGTAAGACACCAACAGATTATAAAGGGACCCCATATTTTTTTTTTTTTTTACCTTTTTTTTTCCTCCAAATTTGGGGTGCGTCTTATAATCCGGTGCATCTTATAAAATGAAAAATATGGTATATCCTTTTTTGTTCAACAGTAGAATACATAGAATAACCACTTTGTAAGAGACACCGCTTCTTTTCATTATGGAAGCTTTTTTGTATGGCAATTAGACTCATGACCCCGGAGTGCAGCATGTGAGTAAGCTACTAGTTGATCAGCTTCAATGTGAATTTACATTATAATGGGAAAATATATTATTATTTATTTTTATAGCGCCATTTATTCCATGGCGCTTTACAGTGAAAGAGGGTATACATACAACAATCATTAACAGTACATAACAGACTGGTATAGGAGGAGAGAGGACCCTGCCCGCGAGGGCTCACAGTCTATAGGGAATGGGTGATGGTACAATAGGTAAGGACAGAGCTGGTTGCGCAGTGGTGTACTGGACTAAGGGTTATTGTAGGTTGTAGGCTTGTTGGAAGAGATGGGTCTTGAGGTTCCTCTTGAAGCTTTCCACGGTAGGGGAGAGTCTGATATTCTGTGGTAGAGCGTTCCAGAGTATGGGGGAGGCACGGGAGAAATCTTGTACGCGATTGTGGGAAGAGGAGATAAGAGAGGAGTAGAGAAGAAGATCTTGTGAGGATCTGAGGTTGCGTGTGGGTAGGTACTGGGAGACTAGGTCACAGATGTAAGGAGGAGACCGGTTGTGGATGGCTTTGTATGTCATGGTTAATGTTTTGAACTGGAGTCGTTGGGCGATGGGAAGCCAGTGAAGGGATTGGCAGAGTGGCGAGGCTGGGGAATAGCGAGGGGAGAGGTGGATTAAGCGGGCTGCAGAGTTTAGGATAGATTGGAGGGGTGCAAGAGTGTTGGAAGGGAGGCCAGAGAGCAGGAGGTTGCAGTAGTCAAGGCGGGAGATGATGAGGGCATGCACTAATATTTTTGCTGAATCTTGGTTAAGGAAAGCACGGATTCGGGAGATATTTTTGAGTTGTAGTCTGCATGCATGAGGTGAAGAGGGCTTGGATGCGTGGCTTAAAGGATAGAGCAGAGTCGAGGGTTACTCCAAGGCAACGAGCTTGTGAGACTGGGGAGAGTGAGCAACCATCAAGTTTGATGGAAAGGCTTCTTGGAGGGGATGAGTGAGGAGGAGGAAAGACAATGAATTCTGTTTTGTCAATGTTAAGCTTTAGGAATCGCGCAGAGAAGAAGGATGAAATAGCAGACAGACATTGTGGAATTTTGGTTAGTAGAGAGGTAATGTCAGGTCCAGAGAGGTAGATCTGCGTATCATCAGCGTAGAGATGATACTGAAAGCCATGGGACTCTATGAGCTGTCCCAGGCCGAAGGTGTAGATGGAGAACAGCAGGGGTCCAACAACTGAGCCTTGGGGGACACCGACAGATAGGGGGCGAGATGAGGAAGTGGTGTGAGAATTGGAGACGCTGAAAGTTGGGTCGGTTAGGTATGAGGAGATCCAAGAAAGAGCCAAGTCTGTGATGCCCAGAGATGAGAGAATCTGTAGTAGGAGGGAATGGTCTACTGTGTCGAAGGCAGAGGACAGGTCCAGGAGGAGGAGGAAGACAGAGTAGTGTCGCTTGGCTTTGGAGGTTAGTAGATCAATGGTGACTTTGGTTAGGGTAGTTTCAGTAGAGTGATGAGGTCGGAAGCCAGATTGTAGCTGGTCAAAGAGGGAACAGGAGGAGAGGTATGAGGACAGTTCAAGATGGACATGCTGTTCCAGTAGTTTTGAGGCATAGGGGAGAAGGGATATGGGGCAATAGTTTGACACAGAGGATGGGTCAAGGGAGGGCTTTTTGAGGATGGGTGTAATGGAGGCATGTTTAAAGCATGAGGGGAATACACCACTTGTTAGTGATAGGTTGAAAAGATGGGTTAGGGCTGGGATGAGGACTGCGGTGATGTTGGGGATGAGGTGCGATGGGAGTGGGTCAAGTGCACAGGTGGTTGAATGACTTCAAATGTGGGGCCAATATTTCAGAAGGTACCAGCCTTGTGGACTTATACATCAAACAATATGTAGAGTATACCTAGAATGCTGTGATTGAGAAAAATCATCTAGTGAAATGGAATTCTGTGGGTGTCCACAACTTTTTCAATAAAAGAAGTTCATGGTGGATATCAGAAATCATTCCGAGGAACAAGAGGTGCACAGTGGAAGCTTGAACTGCCCAAAAATTGAATAACAATAAATTTTATTAGTACTTGATCAACATGATGAAAAGAGGAACGTAGCACAAAAAGACAATCTGAACCACAACAAGATTTACCATGGAATAAGCTATTGCAAAATGCTTATTAGGGCTGATCTATTCTCACTTGGATTTCCCTGGAAGATTTCTTTGTATTTCTTAGCCCATTGTTTGGGTACATGGTACATTTTATTTACTGAGCTTGTGGCGCCCCTGACCTGGTCAGGCACCACTGAGTACTGCACCCATGCTGGGAACAGTACAATACAGGTAATCCAGAAGGCTGACCGAGGTGTGACTACACAGGCGCATAGTGATCAGGTCTCACACATGTACCTTTGAGAGGACCCCTGGGGATCCCAGGAGGGGGAAAAGCCTTGACCTCCACTGGAATAGTGGAGGGGGCCAAAAGCCTCCATCTCCTCTCAAGGGGTGTGGTAAGAGAGTCTGGTTGCTAGGTGGCGTAGGCAAGAACAGGAGAGGAGGAGCAGTGAGCCAGTTCAGTGCAGAGTCCAGGGAGCTCGAGTGAGGAGCAGATCCCGTGGGCTGCTGTAGTCTGACAGCGTCCGCGCAGTGGCTACCGACGGGGGAGAACGGTCAACTAGGAGTGCTACCCGAAACCCATCTCAGCTAGAGAGAGAGCACGGAGTGGGAAGTAAGGAGACTGCTAGGGAGTACCAGGCCCAAACGGGCGGCAGATCCCGAAGCGGAGATAGATCCAGCTTTCTTTTGCTAAACCTGCCGGTGTGGGGCTCTCAAAGCCCACGCCACAACACCACAACAGCCGCAGCCACGTAGCCACAGTTAGGGCCCATAGGTCACAGGAGGCAAGTAGCTGGAGTGGCCTGGTCCAGGCGACAAGCAAACGGCAAACGAAGGGGAGAGAGGCTGCAGCATCTTCCCTGGGTGACCCCCATAGGGACTAAAAGTCGGGGTCACCCCAAACCAAAAAGGGCTAAGGAAGGCGAGTTGGTAGTCACCATCAGAAGTCAGCCTGAAGGATACCTGGTTCCAGTCTGGTTAATCCCAGCTACGCCCGGGTTACTCACCCTATCAACTGTGAGTAAAAACCCTGAAAGACACTCTGCCTGTGTTGAGTCATTCTGCGCCTTGTAGTTCTACACACCTACACAGGGCCCTGGGGCTTGCCTCACTCTCAGGAGGCTATCACAACTGACTGCACCCACCATCAGCCCCAGGCATCCCTTAACCTGCAGTGGCGGTCCCCACTGACCGCAAATCTGAGAGTGGCGTCACGACAATCAAGAAAGAAGGTTTCCTACCTGTGACCAGATCCAGCTGCGTGGAGTCCCTGAAGGTAATGCACCGACACAACACCTATGGGGCTTCACATCTGGCGTCACGAACAGGATAAGGACTAGACCTGTTCAGACAGGTGACCATGTGCCTGGGCGGTCCGCTTGAAAAATTGGAAGCGCCGCCATATTGCCACCATGAAAAGCGCGCTGAAAAACAACAGCAGCCCGCGCTGGAAGAAGTTACCGCCCACGAAGAGGTGTGGCTACCCAGGGATCCCCTGCAGAGTTCTGACCTCGCTTGTGAAGAGAGCGGAAGCGTCCAGAGACGTCGGGACAGAAAGGGAGCCAGAAGCCTGCTGCTGGGAGAGGAGCTGCTGAAAGAGGCAGAGCGGAAACTGAACAGCTTGCTACTAGAGGCAACGACGAGTCCACTGCTGGGAAATCGTGCAGAAGAGGGCGCAGAGGAAATGGCGTCTGACCGCAGAAACCCAGAACCGGGCTCCGCTGCCTGGTGGTATCGGGAGCTGGCCCAGTTCTGCGACCGACTGGAGACCCGGGTCGTGGAGCAGATCAGAGAAGAACGCATGGAACTTCTGGAGATGGCTGCCGCGGTTCAGGCCTATGAAGGGAGAGCCGCGCGCCGAGCGCCAGACCGAGTGGCAACGACTCAGACCCCGATGCTGCCACCGATGGGTGAGTCCAGTATTACCCCTGCCGGCCCGGATGCCCCGACCCCTGCTGCCACGCCCGCGGTCCCTGAAGAGGCGCCCGGCGCGGCGACGCTGAGCCAGGCCGCAGCCACGCCAGGTGCGGCCCGCCAAGCCCAGGCCGCCGCAGCGATGCCCTGCTCGGCCCACCAAGACCCGGTCCCTGCAGCGATGCCCTGCTCGGCCCACCAAGACCCGGTCCCTGCAGCGATGCCCTGCCCGGCCCGCAAAGAACCGGCTGCCACCGCGACCCTCATCCGCGCCGCAGGCGTAACGCTGACCCAGGCCGCCGCCCTGCTAGGCCCGGCCCGCCAAGACCCCACCGCCGCAGCAACGCTCGTCCGCGCCGCAAGTGAGGTGCTGAACCAGGCCGCAGCCACGCCAGGCGCGGCCCGCCAAGCCCAGACTGCTGCAGCGACGGCCAGCTCAGCCTGCACAGAGCCCACTGCAACAGCGACGCCGACCCAGGCCGCCGCCATGCAGGGCGCGGCCCGCCAAGACCAGGCCGCCGCCATGCCAGGCGCGGCCCGCCAAGATAAGATTGCATCATCATTAACCCCGGCCTGCAAGGCCAGAGCAGACACCGCTCCCCAGTCCAAAGAGGTCCCTGCTGGAAAGCCCACGCTGGGGGAGGACCCCGCATACTGGCAGCTGAAGGCTGACATGGAGGCCAAGTTTCCACAATGGTTGGTGGACCAGTACATACTCCCTCCGCACACCCCTAAGAGGATTCCGGCAACCCCTGCAGCAATCACGCCAAAGAGTCCCCCGCCTGGGCCTGCTGAAGGAAGTCCATCCCCAGCACCGCCACCAAAGGAGTGCCAAGAAGAACTAAGGGGGAGAGGAGGCCAGGAAGTTGAGGAGTTGACTCAGGAGCCACCAGCTGTGGACCCATGCCCAGAGCCGGAGATGCTGCCATATTCCCGCTGGGATGAAGAAGACCTGACACCGTCTGCTGACGAAGATCTGACCAGAAACCTCACCTGGGGGCCTGCAGGCATTGAAGTAACAGCCCAGCAGAATCAAGCCCGCAAGACACGGCGTCGTAGCAGAACCCAGTTGTCTCCTGCACCGCCATCCCCAGAGCAGAAAGATGAAATAACGGCCAGAGACTTGAAGGAGAAACGGTTCCTGAGAAGAGCCAAAGCACAGGTCAGAGGACCCCTTTGTAGAGGAATTGTGGAAGACTTTAGCCTGAAGTCAGGATACGGGTTCATCGTTGCACCTGGTATCAAAGAAGGCATTTTTGTCAATAGGAGAGACGTCAGAGCTAATTTGCCCAGAGGACATCCTGGAAGGAACCTGCGTACAGGAGACTCCGTACAGTTTACCATGCATCAAGGAGAAAGAGGGTGGTATGCGCTAGACGTAACACCATGTCCTACAGAAAAAGAAACAGATACAGAGAAAGAAACAGATACAGAAGATACAGAGGAAAGAAAAGAAAAGGAACCCATTGATGACCAAGATGGAGAAACCAACAGGTGCCGCAGCCCTACAGGCCCAAGCCCTGGTGAGGAGGAATCTGCCTAAAGTAAGAAGTACAGCAGTTGAAAAGTTAAAGTTTTGACCAGTTTGAAGTTTGCAACGTTTACAAGTTTAAGAGATGTGCCCACATAAACTATTGTGAGAAACCCATAAACCTTAAGGCTATGAACTGGCTATAGCCACAAACTCTCGCAGTGTAAATAGTTACACCAGAGGCACCACCACCAGAGCCAGCCTGTTTAGGGGCTTGGCTCGTCTGCAACCAGGGAGCACGTCCGTATATAGGGCCTTGGCTCACCTGCAACCAGAGAGCATGCCTGTTTATGGGGCCTGGCTCTCCACCACAAAGAGGGTACCTGGTCAGCACCAACTGTGGAGGCCGCCTCTACATCCTGCCAGAAGAGGCTGAAGGCGCGGATCCACCAGGCCAGGTATACCCTGAAACCACCAGCCCATGAAAGCCGCCTCTACATCCTGCCAGAAGTGGCTGAAGGCGCGGCCAACGTGAGAGGGTTTTGGGTGGGTTAACGGACTTGTGGGTGGAGGGTGGTGATGTATGGTACCTGGTGATTTTAAAAATGTTTTACATGTTTTAACGTTTTATGCATTTTAAAATGTTGTCTTGCAGCCCGAGGACGTGCTGGTGATAACTAAGGGGGAATGTGGCGCCCCTGACCTGGTCAGGCACCACTGAGTACTGCACCCATGCTGGGAACAGTACAATACAGGTAATCCAGAAGGCTGACCGAGGTGTGACTACACAGGCGCATAGTGATCAGGTCTCACACATGTACCTTTGAGAGGACCCCTGGGGATCCCAGGAGGGGGAAAAGCCTTGACCTCCACTGGAATAGTGGAGGGGGCCAAAAGCCTCCATCTCCTCTCAAGGGGTGTGGTAAGAGAGTCTGGTTGCTAGGTGGCGTAGGCAAGAACAGGAGAGGAGGAGCAGTGAGCCAGTTCAGTGCAGAGTCCAGGGAGCTCGAGTGAGGAGCAGATCCCGTGGGCTGCTGTAGTCTGACAGCGTCCGCGCAGTGGCTACCGACGGGGGAGAACGGTCAACTAGGAGTGCTACCCGAAACCCATCTCAGCTAGAGAGAGAGCACGGAGTGGGAAGTAAGGAGACTGCTAGGGAGTACCAGGCCCAAACGGGCGGCAGATCCCGAAGCGGAGATAGATCCAGCTTTCTTTTGCTAAACCTGCCGGTGTGGGGCTCTCAAAGCCCACGCCACAACACCACAACAGCCGCAGCCACGTAGCCACAGTTAGGGCCCATAGGTCACAGGAGGCAAGTAGCTGGAGTGGCCTGGTCCAGGCGACAAGCAAACGGCAAACGAAGGGGAGAGAGGCTGCAGCATCTTCCCTGGGTGACCCCCATAGGGACTAAAAGTCGGGGTCACCCCAAACCAAAAAGGGCTAAGGAAGGCGAGTTGGTAGTCACCATCAGAAGTCAGCCTGAAGGATACCTGGTTCCAGTCTGGTTAATCCCAGCTACGCCCGGGTTACTCACCCTATCAACTGTGAGTAAAAACCCTGAAAGACACTCTGCCTGTGTTGAGTCATTCTGCGCCTTGTAGTTCTACACACCTACACAGGGCCCTGGGGCTTGCCTCACTCTCAGGAGGCTATCACAACTGACTGCACCCACCATCAGCCCCAGGCATCCCTTAACCTGCAGTGGCGGTCCCCACTGACCGCAAATCTGAGAGTGGCGTCACGACAATCAAGAAAGAAGGTTTCCTACCTGTGACCAGATCCAGCTGCGTGGAGTCCCTGAAGGTAATGCACCGACACAACACCTGTGGGGCTTCACAAGCTGACTTTTGTTGTCTTGGCTCATGTTCATTAGATTGATGAAGTTCTGTGGCCTTATCTATTATGGTTAATTGTCTTCCTGTGCGACATCTTTTTAATGGGTGATTTTACCATGTTAATTAATAGCTAAAGTTTATTAGATTGTGTCCAGATGCACAACTTGACATTCTTTAGCATGCATGGGCAATAACAGCAGATGACCATTTTCATTGCTAGTGCTATCCAAGTAAAAAGACAAATCCAGTGGGAACAACCTCACAAATTATACCACCGAGCAATTGCAAGGTTTGGTCAAACTAATCCAGATTTCTTTTGCACCATGTTAATGGGAGGGCCAGAATTTGGTACATGGAGCATGAATCGATGAACCTCTCTCATTGAGCTTCAACACTTCAGGCAGGTAGAGTTGTAGTAATAGTGAGAGGAATATTATTTTTTTTAATCTTACAACTAATATCTATGATACCTGTTGATGGTTGTTTGGACACTAGGGCTTACTATTGTGGTCATCCAAGTTTGTTTCTTTATGACAGCCGCTTACTATAAGGGTAAGGCAGAAGAACATTTGCAGCTGAACAATGCACCATACTATTGTCACGCTAGGTACAGGGAAGTACCAAGCGCTCGGCAAAAGGGAAGCCCTGTATCTTGGGAGAGGGAAGATTGTGACCCCTGACTGAACCTACTGCTGGTCCCTGTGGTCCCTCACCACCCTAGATAAGTTCCACACCTATGCGCCGAGCCGGATACCTGACCTATCCCTAGTGCTGGACCCTAAATAGGGAACAGATAGGATGAGCTCTTCGTCAACTCCACTAAACAACTATAGAAGACACAAGGGGGAAACACGGGAAAAAGCATGAACTACTTATCATTAGATGACTCAGGTAGAAGTTCAGCAGAGATTTCAGCAACGATACCACAGAGAAACCACCTGCTTGCAACCTTGGCTTGAAGGAACTAAAAATATCATCAGCACAGTCAAAGGAAAGAAGGGGTATTTAAACATCAAGGGAATATTGATAATCAACAGCTGGGTGGAAGTCGAGCTCCTGCTGGGTTCAAAAGGGAGAGAAATGAATCCAGCAGGAAAGCTACCTATAGCAATGAATACTGACAGCAGGAACAATGGAAAGTCAGGGAGCATTCTGCACAACCAGACACTGTGATCTTCTATGGCCAGAAGATGCCCTCCCATCTGCTCTACCCAGAGCTTAATTCTGTAAGATGAGATAGAGCTAAAAGTGCGGAGTATTTCAATACCTTTATCTAATTTACAGGAACTGCAAGAAGCTATCATGTCGGCATTGGCAAATATTCCTGCAAAACAATTTTATCACTTGGTGGAATCTATGGCACAAGAATTTGCTGCTGTTTGAAAGTCGAACAAAATCCAACGCACTACTACATAGGTGTCTCTAATAATGTGGCCATTCGGTTTATGTTTTATATGTGGTGGAGATGACAAGATAAAGCTGATCATAGACATTAGATGTCGTCTGGATCTTCTCACAATTTTCTGGTTATGGAGACTGCTGGTTACAGTTAGGAGCCGGCAGGTTGAAGACCCCCACCTACTGTATGTGATAACTACGGCTGTCATTTGTGGTCGTCATGTTCATTTATGATCTAATCTGTTCTTCTGAATCATTTCACATGACTTCTACATCTGTCTGTGACATTTACAATATTTGTTTCAGGATGAAGATCTGACAGATATTAATACTATAGAGACATTTGTGGTGGGTGATGAGCGGTGTAAAGAGGAGATTCCTACATATGGCTACCCAGGTGAGTAGTAACCTCTAAGGTCACATATTCTACTTCATCACTGGCTGGTACAATTATACGTTGAAGTTTGTAGACTATGTTGTGCAGCAATTTAAGTTTGATTTTATCTGCAAAGTTTCAGTGGGTGAAATTGAAGTGAGACTTTTTTCCACAGAAAGAAAATTTACATGGCTGATCTCTGTACTTTCTGTTCTATTGACTGGCCATAGCAGAGACGCATTGGTCACTGCTATGGTCAGTGATCATTCACCTGTCTGTCCATCTGGAAGAGCAAACATAGAGACTTGCAGAGCACCTGGGCAAGCTTGGAAGAGGAGCCACAAGGAAACTATAAATTATTTTAACCACTTCCCAACTGGGCTGTTTACAGTTTTTACCCTTTTATTTCCTACCGTATTTCCAAGGGCTAAAGCTTTTTTGATTTATCTGTCAATGTAGCTGTATCAGCGCTTGTATTTTGTGAGATTATACACTGGAGATCAACATTAGAGAACAACACACAATTTCCTAAATGTTAAGGTCATTGTGTTGTCCTATGTGATTATATCCTAACATGAGTAAATAATCAGTATTTTAAACTTCTAGAAATATAGCTTAATAAATTGAATTTATTGTAAAGCACATAATAAAAATGTAAATGAGATAAATGTAAAAGAACACTGATCAAAATTAGAGAACACTTTCAGATACCTGCAAATTATTGGTGTTAAGCTGATACCTGGTGCTAATTTCCTTAATTATCTGACAAACCTTATGTAACTGGCAGCCTAACTTTCCAGTTTGCCCTGACTATGTAAAAATGGTGTGCCATTCCAAAGTGACTGAAACCCTCCGGCAGCAGGTTATCCAGATGAAGGCCAAAGGGGTGAGCCTATCAGCCATAGCAAGAGAAAAGGGCCGTTCCAAGTCTGTGATTTTGAGAATATTGCATCTTTACAACATCACAAACTCTTTCCAGTCCCCCAAGAAGGCTGGTCACCCTCGAAAGACAAATGCAAAAGAGGACAGAATAATGCAGAGAATCTCCATGGGTAATCGTTTCAACACTGCAGTTGGAATTGCTCGCCAGTTCAGCATTGAACAGAGTAAGGATCTGTCTTGTCATACATTGTCATAACGTTTAAGAGCATTTGAATTGAAAGCCTACTCTACAGTGACGAAACCTCTCATTAGCAGAAAGAATCAATAGGCTAGACCTTTGGTGAGGTGGTTGTTGTGTGGACAGAGGAGAAGTGGTCCACAGTTCATTTTAGTGATGAAAGTAAGTTTCATTTATTGGAATCTGATGTGAAGCATTATGTTGGGTGGCAAACTGGGGAAAGACTGAACCCAAAGTGTGTTAAGAAGTCAATGAAAGGTGGTGGAGGAAGTGTCATGGTCTGGGCAATGTTTTCTGCAGCAGGAGTTGGACGTTTCATACAGCTACATGGCAGAGTGAATGCAAGTGTGTATCAGAAGCTTCTTCAACAACACATGGTTCATCACGCAATTTTCATGCTGGACAATGCCCCTTGTCACACAGCAAAACGGGTAAAACAGTTCATTGAAACAGAAATCATTGAAACAACGAAATGGCCAGTCCAGAGTCCTGATCTAAACCCTATAGACAACCCCTGGAAAATCCTTGGTGACAAAGTTATGTCCAAGAAACCCACAACAGTCAAAGAACTGTGGAACAGACTCAAAGAAGAATGGACCAAAATCACACCAGAGCAGTGTGAGAGACTAGTGCTTTCCTGTGGCCGCAGATGTGCTGAAGTCATTCAAAGCAAAGGCCTGTACACTTCCTACTGATTGGTGACTGTTATTACCTGCAGAAAATGTAGTTATAATCTTTCTTTGTGCTATAGTCATTGTTGTTCTCCAATTATGATCATCACGTTTTGGGCAAAATAAAGGGTTTATGTTGATAAACTTTGGATAATAATATAATAATAATAATAATAATAATAATAAATCTTTATTTCTATAGCGACAACATATTCCACAGCGCTTTACAATTCAGGCGGTTCATATACAAACAAATAACAGTTATAGAAAATACAATAATTAGAGTATGGAAAAAAAAAAAGAGACAACCCAGCTCGTGAGAGCTTACAATCTCTACAATGAGGGGGGGGGACAAGGTACAAGTGCTTATTTAAAATGACAATCCAGCCATCTCAAGGAAATAGGGGATAGATAATGGCTGCCTTGACCAGTTGGCCAGAACCTTGATATGCATTTGGATGCCGTGGAGTTTGACGTGGAGTTATGTTCTGAGTAGGCGTGCAGGGGCTATGTAAATTTAGTTCGACTAGGGAGTGTGATAAGCAACCCTAAAAATATATGCGTTTTTAGGGAGCGTCTGAAGTTGAGTAAGTTGTGATTCGTCCTAGCTTCTTGAGGTAGAGCGTTCCAGAAGATTGGTGCAGCTCAGGAGAAGTCTTGGATCCGGGAGTGGGAGGTTCGGATTAGTATGGATGTTAGTCGAAAGTCATTTGCAGAGTGTAGGGAACGTGTGGAGTGATAGACCGAGAGGAGGGTGGAGATGTAGGAGGTTCCGCACTGTGGAGAGCTTTGTGCGTGAGAACAAGCAGTTTGAATTGGATCCTGTGATATATGGGCAGCCAGTGCAATGAACTTTTGTAAAACACTGTTCTAGTGGCATGGAGTACCTGTTACAAAAAAAACCCCTTCAAATGTTGATCAATGAATATTACATTTATTTCTGAAAAAAGCAAGTGACCATGCATTGTTCCTCTAATTTCGATCTCCAGTATGTGTGGTTTTGCATAACACCATTCAATTTAACATTCAATGTACTGGAAAATATTAGGAAAGCATATATCTCCACAGAAATCCAAGCTTCAGAGAATAATAGCTCTGTATAAGCTGTTTGGGTAAGAATACAAGGAGAGAAGAACAGAAAGGATACTGTTGTAGGTTTTTACTATAGGCCACCTGGACAGACTGAAGCTATGGATGGATCTTTTTTACATAAGATGTCTTTGTTCTCAAACAAGTACGACATAGTGATCATGGGATCTTTTAACTATCCAGATATTTGTTGCAAATTTTTCTCAAGAAAAAGTAATGGGTCCAGAAAATTCTTATCTTCTCTTGCTGACAACTTTATCTTTCAAACTGTAGAAGATATAACAAGAGAATCTTCCATCTTGGACCTAATTCTTACCAACAGGGAAAAAATGGTTGAGGAAATAGAGGTGGCTGGGAATTTAGAAGGCAGTGATCATGCTATCCTCGAATTTTGGATTACAAGAAGAGGAGGACATGTGAGGACTCATTAAGGTTGTGTAAGCCGTGCACCGGGGTGGGCTCTTTAGGATACAGCGAAGTCACGAACGAGAAATAAACGGCCCCAAAACTAGATTAACTAACAAAAGTACTTTACTACAATTTGGATATGAACACAATCAAACAGGGGAAGACACTCAGGGAAAATTCACAAACACTCAGCGAATAAGCTGAGACCCTCGTGCTATACAGCGTGGCGCCTTTTAACATGAGTCAACTACAATATATACACTATATGTTACCTACAGGCATGACTGGATATTCCAACTGCCAACTACCTATTAATACCCTTAAACATGAAACAAAAAAATGGATGGGTGTGAAACACAAGCCGCCCGCGGTATAGCACAACAGTTTACAAACTTAAAATAAATTTACTCTAACCCCAAATTGACTATTCCCCTGCCCCAATATAAATATAGTGCCCATTAATGGAGGATCCTTCCCAAGATTCACCTTGAATAACCACACAATTTACTATATACAATGACTGCTTAGCAAAGAGCATAAAAACTTAAATAAATAACAGATATTTTGTTCAACACAAGTTCCCTCCTGGATGAGCTCAATTATGCCCTAAAGTCTGTGATGAGTCTTAGTAACATCCAGGTGTGAGGTCGTTGTGGTCCACAGAGAAACCTCAATGGCAAAGATTTAAATAATGTAGCCGTGGAAACGATGGTACCAAATGGTGATTGTGGCAATAACTGTGGCCTGACAGGGTTACTAAGCCTAACTAAACTAACTACAGGCCCTGCCTCAGTCTCAAATATTCTGGCGCCAAACCGATGTGAGGTGCGTGCACGGTTACCCACTGCGATGGCGCAGTGGGCCTTACTTATCTTACTGACCCGGGTCTGCTCTGGACAATATGTCTGAAGTACGCAGTAAGATGAGAGGCCTCTCCAACAACTGAGCAGTACTGCCGGTCACTGGGGCTCGTCTCCTTGGCAACGTCCTATCAACTTCACAAAAGCGTTCTTTCAGCAATCTTCTCCCATCTGGTAAGGATACGGATACAGTGTCACAGCTCTGATCAAGATGATAGATTTCTAGTCGCAAATATTATCTCTTCCCTTTTGCACGTCCTCTGTCTCTGTATTCATTCACTGCCAACTGCCAACCGCTTCCAAGATGGCTGCTGCTCTACTTCCTGTGATGTACTTTTTTTTATCAGCCTGTAGCTCCGCCCCCATCTGAGCTACCTATTGCAGTCTTTCATCTGTGCTGAGAAACAGCGTCCTTTTATGGTTGAATAATGACATTTTTGTCCCTTATAAAGTATTATCACATTACTGACAGCTGCAGGTTATAAAGTTACATACAATAAATACTGTTCACATTTATGAGACACAAATATATACGTCTAAACTATGCTTGTGAGGTGATACAGGGGCTTGCCATGCACATCTTTAACCAGGTACATATTTCTGGCCATGAACAATGGGAGCTGTTTCACCATCTCACATGCCACCCCACTAGAGGTTGACGTCCTCGGCAACCCTTCCCATACGAATTCTTCTTGCGCATAGCGCTGTGGAGGTACACCAGCATTGGACCTGGTTGTCCTACGCAGGGTCGTAGGATCGGGGACTTCAAGTACATTTATTGGGGGAGGGGATGCTGGTTGCGCAACTCCCTCCCTGGGTGGCAAGCTTATCACAGATGGAACCTCAGTTGTTCCTGGGACAGGGACAACCCACCATTCCTCAACTAAAGGGGTTTCCACTGTACTCAAAGTAGGGATAGGCACCTCCTCTGTTGCCTTGGGCTCTTCAAAGGTGCAGCGTCTCAACATGTTACGATGAAGGTTCCGCGAGGGTCCCTCATTCCCCACTGGCTCCACCTCATAGACTGGGATAGCAGGATCTACCCTTCTTTTCACCACATATGGGATCGCCTCCCACCGTCCATCCAACTTCCCAGTTGGCTTTTTGGCCTTGACCATCACCCGGTCACCCGGAGCATACTCATCTTTTTGCACGGGTCTCGGATTTGGGTGTACCACTTGTTTGAGGCGCTCCCCCACAACTTTGTGCACTGCTCTCAGCCGACGCCGGTGCTCTTGCGCCCATGCAGTGGTATTTCTCGGAGGTGGCTGCATTGGATCAGGCATGTGGAGATCCTCGATTTCCCGTCCGGCCCTCCCGAACATGAGCATATGTGGTGAGTAACCGGTGGTACTGTGTACCCTGTTGTTATAGGCCCACATCAGTTCGGGTAAGTATTCTGGCCACCGAGCCTTTTGACTGTCCTCCAAAGTCCGCAGCATCTGGAGCAAGGTGCGATTGAATCGCTCACATGTCCCGTTCCCTTGCGGGTGATATGGGGTCGTGCGGGAACGCTCTATGCCATAAAGCTGGTACAGCTCAGTCATCAGGGTGCCCTGGAAGCATGCCCCCTGATCTGAATGAATCCTCTTTGGACACCCAAACACCTGTATAAAGTGTTTACAGACTGCCTCAGCTGCTGACTCTGCTGTCTGGTCAATGGTGGGTACGGCCACTGCATATTTTGTAAAATGATCTGTCATGACCAGGCAGTATGAGTGTCCTGAGGCAGAATACCCAATCTGTACATAGTCAATCATCAAGATTTCAAGGGGTGCAGACGTGAAGATGGCCTGGACAGGGGCCCGTTGTTCGGGGCTCTTACTCAATCCGCAAGCTCGACACTTCAGACATGCCTCAGTTACCATATCTGTCAAGTCAGGGCAATATACTAGCCGTTGGAGCCACTTGTAGGTTTTATCGCTTCCAAAATGGGCGCCCCTCTCATGGGCTTCCCGGGCAGTCTCTGATCCCAAAGACATAGGTATAACAATCTGTTGTCGGTACTGCAACTCAGACTTTAAGTATACAGTCCGGCACAGGACTCCCTGGATAACATTTAGTTTATCCCACTGCCTCAGCAACTTCTGTCCTTCTGTGGTCAGGCAGGCCCTCTCTTCCGGCCGTGGCCAGACTTTGGTCCGGACCCACTCTTTCACTCGCCGTAGGTCCGGACAGCCATCCTGGACTCTCCCCCAATCATCCAAAGTCTTCCCTAACACCATTGGCATCCCAGAAGCCACCCCACTTGAATGTGCCAAGTTCTGGAATAGAGGTAATCGACCGAGATTCGGTGTTTCAGTGTCCTCTAGCTCCTCATCAACATTCTGGGTGGGCAATCCTACAGGAACTCGGGAGAGTGCATCAGCATTGCTGTTCTCCCTTCCTGACCGAAACTGGATGTGGTATTGGTACTTGGAAAGACGAGCCATCCACCTCTATTCAAGAGCTCCTAGTTTGGCATTCCCTAAGTGTGCTAATGGGTTATTATCAGTCATTACAGTCACTTCGGCACCCGTCAGATACTCAGCGAACTTTTCCGTCATGGCCCATACCAGTGCCAAAAGTTCCAACTTAAAAGAACTATAGTTGTCGGGGTTGCGCTCTGACTCCCTCAGAGACCTACTGCCATAAGCAATTACTCTCTCACGTCCATCTTGCATTTGAGATAGTACTGCCCCCAGACCATGTAAACTCCCGTCAGTATATAACAAGAATGGGGCATCAAACCGCGCATAGGCCAGAATTGGGGCACTCGTTAAAGCCTTTTTCAGTGCCTCAAAGGCTTCTTGCTGACGTGGTCCCCACTCGATGGGCCGAGTCTTGGGTCCCCCAGCCGTGCCCCTCAGCAACTCGTTTATCGGGCCGGCCAGATGAGCAAACTTGGGTATAAACCTTCGATAATACCCGGCCAGACCCAGAAAGGCCCGCACTTCCCGTAGGGTATTCGGTCGCGGCCACTTCTGGACGGCCTCCACCTTACTGGCGGCCGGCTGTACCCCCTCCGTGGTGACCACATGTCCTAAGTACTCTATCCGATGTTGAAACAGTTGACACTTCCTGGGCTTGATCTTGAGACCATGGTCTCGCAACCGCCCCAAGACCTGCCGCAACTTCTGGAGGTGATCCTTGAATGAAGTTCCAAACACTATCACGTCATCCAGGTATATCAATACCGACTCAAAGTTGAGATCACCCAGACAGTGCTCCATCAACCGCTGAAAGGTCCCCGGGGCATTGGACAGGCCGAATGGCATACGATTAAACTCGTAGAGTCCCATGGGTAAGATGAAAGCCGTCTTCGCCTTATCCTTTTCGGCCACTGGTACTTGCCAGTACCCGCTGGCCAAATCAAGAGTTGAAAAAAACTTTGCATGACCTAGGGCGGACAATGACTCTTCGATCCGCGGAAGAGGGTAGGCATCCCGGACAGTCTGGGCATTCAGTTTCCGGTAGTCCACACAGAATCGGAGAGATCCGTCTTTCTTCCTCACCAAGACCACTGGCGCTGCCCATGGACTTTGGCTCTCTTGGATCACCCGATTTTCCAACATGCTGGCCACCATATCTTTCACCTCCTGATACATCTTGGGTGGGATTTGCCGATAGCGTTCCCGGATTGGGGCAGCATCACCGGTAGGAATTTCGTGCTCAATGGCGGAAGTACACCCGAAGTCTTCATCATTTCTTGAGAACGCTTCCTGGTATTCCCAAAGAGTGTCTTCGAGAAGCTTTTGTTGCCCCGGAGTGAGGGTTCGGCGGTCCACTCCCATCAGAGACATGATCACTTGGCCATTCCATTCAGCTGTCGGGGTCGCTCTTTGTTGGACACCTACGGCATAAGTCCAGGCTGACCTCCTATCTGGCTGTAGCGTGAAATCCCTCCGCCGAAGAATTTCCCCATCAAGCACATAGACTTCGGCCAGCAGAGTATTTCCAGGAATGGTTAATTCACTGTCTAGGACATTAATGCATCGTACAGGTGCGCACCCATTCTTTACGGTGACAAGAGCCCGGGCTACCAGCGGTCGGGTTGATGCTTCCCCTTGAGTGACAGGCTCAATCAAGACATCCAGCCCATTCAGTCGTCTCCCAGCACCCACAGGCAGCATCAATATTTGCTCCTGTTGTGGTGGGATCTTCACCTGAGTCTTCAGCGGCACCCTCACTCGTCCAATTGGCTGACCGCGCCTGGTGCTCTTTTGCAGGCTACAGCTCCTCACCATTTGCTGCAGAACTTTCTGTGTCGGCCGATGCGTGGTAGCCCGTTGCCAATACTTAGGCCCTTCCTTGGCATACATGTGGTGATCTAGATCTCTCAACACGTTCATACCCAGCGTCACGTCCAATCCTCTCCGGGACGGATGGTTCACGAGCACAACTCCCTTCTTGCCAATGCTCTGGTCTAACAATCGGATATGCATCCAGACTATCCCTTGTACATCCAACTCATTGTTATTGGCAGCTGTCAGCCTAATGACACTTCCATCTTCCGGTTCCATCAAGTGCCCAAAATATCTCTCAAAGAATTCCAGCGGCATAATCGTGCATTCCGACCCAGTATCGACTAGGCAGCGTAACCGTTGACCTTCGAACTCTGCTTCTATTACAGGGCTTCTGGCATATAAGTTGTGTTCTTCATACACTGGACTTGACTGCGGCGGTTGATAGTTTAACGCTGACTCGGCTCCCATCTGTGCAGAGCAGTCTCTGGCGATATGGCCAAATTGTTGACAGCACCAGCATTGGGGCCCACGGTGGGGTTGCGATCCCAATGTGTCGTACCTCATGGAATTCCGCCTCCTGGCCGGTGTTGCCATAGAGACTCGGGGTCGCGGAGCTATTGGTGGTGCGTGAAGTGGTTGGTCGCACACCTGAGCTACCTTCAGTTGAAGTTCCTGCATTTGTTCTGTTAAAGTCTGGATCACATCCCTCAGGACAGCCGCCTCTCCTGATCCTTTCTGACCCTCTGCAATATGGGCACTGCTCACCCACTTCTTGATCACAGGAATTGACTCCTCCTCCCGTTCTAAAGCGGCTAGATAGCTGTCATCAAATGTCAGAGTTGAGTTGCTCCGAGTCATCTCTCGGAGCTTATCCTGTAAAGACTTGTTGGCTATCCCAGCAATGAACTGGTCCCTCAGGATCTTGTCCAGCTCCTGAAAGGCGCCCATGCCCGCTGAGTCACGCCTACGGATCTCCTGTATTGCTTCCTGCAAGGCGTTTGCATACCGCATAAGTGTTTCTCCTTCACGCTGTGGCCGATTGAAGAATCCACTTCTCAGCTGCGCCACTTGCACACGGGCCCCATGGACCCTCTCTAACAGGGCAAATACCTTCTCAATGTTGTCTCTCTCGGATTCAGGGCGCACCATCAGTGTCCGTCGGGCATCACCCTCTAGGGCATTCAGAGCTACTTCTGCCTGTAATTCCGGAGTCAGGTTACACATCTTGACTGCACTCCGAACCCTCTCCATCCAATCCTCAAGGCCGATGTTGCTACCATCAAACCTAACCAAGGGAGGGAACAAAGTCCCCGCCGGAAGGTACACTACCTGGGGTGACATGGCAGATTGCACTGGTGACATTAGGGAAAGCTGGCTTGCCTGTGCTGGGGCCTGGACTGGTGCTGCTAATGCCGGTAAGTTGACTCCCGCCGCATTCCCGTCCATAACGGTCGCTGTATCCTGCCGACTACGCCAAATTTGTAAGCCGTGCACCGGGGTGGGCTCTTTAGGATACAGCGAAGTCACGAACGAGAAATAAACGGCCCCAAAACTAGATTAACTAACAAAAGTACTTTACTACAATTTGGATATGAACACAATCAAACAGGGGAAGACACTCAGGGAAAATTCACAAACACTCAGCGAATAAGCTGAGACCCTCGTGCTATACAGCGTGGCGCCTTTTAACATGAGTCAACTACAATATATACACTATATGTTACCTACAGGCATGACTGGATATTCCAACTGCCAACTACCTATTAATACCCTTAAACATGAAACAAAAAAATGGATGGGTGTGAAACACAAGCCGCCCGCGGTATAGCACAACAGTTTACAAACTTAAAATAAATTTACTCTAACCCCAAATTGACTATTCCCCTGCCCCAATATAAATATAGTGCCCATTAATGGAGGATCCTTCCCAAGATTCACCTTGAATAACCACACAATTTACTATATACAATGACTGCTTAGCAAAGAGCATAAAAACTTAAATAAATAACAGATATTTTGTTCAACACAAGTTCCCTCCTGGATGAGCTCAATTATGCCCTAAAGTCTGTGATGAGTCTTAGTAACATCCAGGTGTGAGGTCGTTGTGGTCCACAGAGAAACCTCAATGGCAAAGATTTAAATAATGTAGCCGTGGAAACGATGGTACCAAATGGTGATTGTGGCAATAACTGTGGCCTGACAGGGTTACTAAGCCTAACTAAACTAACTACAGGCCCTGCCTCAGTCTCAAATATTCTGGCGCCAAACCGATGTGAGGTGCGTGCACGGTTACCCACTGCGATGGCGCAGTGGGCCTTACTTATCTTACTGACCCGGGTCTGCTCTGGACAATATGTCTGAAGTACGCAGTAAGATGAGAGGCCTCTCCAACAACTGAGCAGTACTGCCGGTCACTGGGGCTCGTCTCCTTGGCAACGTCCTATCAACTTCACAAAAGCGTTCTTTCAGCAATCTTCTCCCATCTGGTAAGGATACGGATACAGTGTCACAGCTCTGATCAAGATGATAGATTTCTAGTCGCAAATATTATCTCTTCCCTTTTGCACGTCCTCTGTCTCTGTATTCATTCACTGCCAACTGCCAACCGCTTCCAAGATGGCTGCTGCTCTACTTCCTGTGATGTACTTTTTTTTATCAGCCTGTAGCTCCGCCCCCATCTGAGCTACCTATTGCAGTCTTTCATCTGTGCTGAGAAACAGCGTCCTTTTATGGTTGAATAATGACATTTTTGTCCCTTATAAAGTATTATCACATTACTGACAGCTGCAGGTTATAAAGTTACATACAATAAATACTGTTCACATTTATGAGACACAAATATATACGTCTAAACTATGCTTGTGAGGTGATACAGGGGCTTGCCATGCACATCTTTAACCAGGTACATATTTCTGGCCATGAACAATGGGAGCTGTTTCACCATCTCACAGTTGGACTTCAGAAAGGCAGCTCTTAATGGATTCAGAAAGAACCCAATGGCTGGATATTCTAAAGGACAGAAATGTTCAAGAAGCATGGGAGATTTTGCTAAATTAAATCTTACTGTACAATCAGTAACAATTCCTAAAAGAAGGAAGAATTGGAAGTATTTAAAGAGACCAGGATGGATGAACACAAAACTTATACACTTGCTAAAAATGAAAAAAAGAAATGCACTCCTCTTTTCATTTGATATATAGCAAAAGAAGAATATAATATCTGCATGGAGAGCAGCGGGGGAGCCCGGATGTGACCTCTGGTAAACTGAGTGATGTCACTGCTCACAGCCAGGCTTTCTATGCTGCTGTTAGTGTTTCCTGGAGCCTGTGGAGAGCGGAGATGCTTTTTCTCTCCCCAGGCTTCCGATGTAGCAGTGTCAAGGCCCCGTTATACGCCACGATTTATCTGACGATCTGTCGTCGGGGTCACGGTTTTCGTGGCGTACTTCCGTCGTCGTTAGTGATGTTGTTGCGTGTGACACCTACGAGCCACTCCGAACGATCGTAAAACTAGCGAAAATCGTTGATCGTTGACACGTCGTTCATTTTCAAAATATTGTTCGTCGTTGCGAACGCAGCAGACATATTGCTACGTTTGACACCCTGCCAATGACTAACAACATCATTGGGGTGTGCCGCCCCCACGCCTGTAGCAGCCGGGCTGCTCGGATCCGGACCCACTGTGTGGCTCAAGGGATCCTCCAGACCCGGGGGTCACGCGGACACGCCAAATGAAAAGGGGGACGTAGTTTTTCGGGCTTGGCCGTATTCAGTTCGTGACGCCACCCACGGTGTGTAGTGAAGTGGGACACGACCGCTGTTATTGTGGGACACCCGGGGGAGATGTATTGGCAGCTGAATGTTAACCCCTCCGTGGGTAGGGATGGTTGCCCCGGGACCCAGTGTCTCTGTGCAGGGTATGGCAATGGCAGGGCCTGCGCACCCGGACATACCAGGGGGTGTTTGGGTTCTCACAATTGAATGAATCACAAGAGTCTTTTGGTAAACCAAGGTGCTGGTGGCCGGCCGCCGCGGCCGGTTGTACTCTGGTCCCCCACCCGGGCTGGTGGTCGCCGTCTTTTCCTCTGCACTATTGTTGTTGGTTGTTTGGACTTCCCGGTATGGAACACGGGAGTCCGCTCCCGGCCTTTTGTGTACCTGAGGAGCCGTGTCCGTCTGACGCTGACCCGTGGGATCTACAGGCCCTGGCGGTGGCCCTATACCTGTCTGTGGGTGGTTGTCTACTTTTTGGGACTTAGGTTGGGACAGGATCTAAAATCCTGCCCTCAATCGGTTGATTAGCTAGGCCGTTGGTTTCGTCCTGGCTTTAGGGTCCGAGTACCCCCTCTGTGCACGGTTTCCGGGTCGGGTCTCTGGTGTCGGTATCAGTGGGCTCCAACCCTGTCCCGGTCCACCTCGGAACTCCGGCAGCCGTCTTCCCGTCGCCTGCCGACGGAGACCACCGTCTGCCACCTAGCCAAGGTACCAGGGCTCCAACCCTGATGCCTGTCAGATTGGGACCTGCACTCCCAACTTGAACTTGAACAGACTCTGACTCTGCTTGCACTCACTCTTTTCCCTCCCCGGGCTCTCCAGACCCCTAGGTGGGCGTTCCCTAACCGCCTGGTCCCGCCCATTAATATGCCTGTCTTGCCCTGAGGGGGGTGACTAGGGTTTCAGGTCGGCTGTATGTTTCCCAGGTGAGGGAAGGTGTTATGCGGGGGCCTAAAGGCTACACGCAGCGACGTATCTAACGATATATCGCCGGGGTCACTGATTCCGTGACGCACATCCGGCATCGTTAGCAACATCGTTGCGTGTGACCCCAACGAACGAGCGTTAACGATGGAAAATACTCACCTTTTTCGGCAATCGTTGACACGTCGTTCATTTTCAAAAAATCGTTGATTGTGGAGGATGCAGGTTGTTCATCGTCCCCGAGGCACCACACATCGCTACGTGTGACACCTCGGGACCGACAAACTACAGCTTACCTGCGTCCACCGGCAATGCGGAAGGAAGGAGGTGGGCAGGATGTTACGTCCCGCTCATCTCCGCTTCTATTGGGCGGCATCTGAGTGACGTCGCTGTGACGCCGAACGTCCCTCCCCCTTCAGGAAGAGGATGTTCACCGGCAACAGCGAGGTCGTTTGGAAGGTAAGTACGTGTGACGGGGGTTACCGACTTTGTGCTACACGGGCAACAAATTGCCCGTAATGCACAAACAATGGGGGCGGGTGCGATCGCACAATAAATAGACGCGTGTAATGGGGCCTTAATGTGTGACTACCTGGTTTTGCCAGGGCGTCACAAGTGCGTCCGTCATCAGCGACATGGGCGTGTCGTTACGAGTAATGTTCCACGCCTCCTCCGCTCTGATTGGTGTCACACCAGGGTGTATGCTATGGACAATTATACACCTCTGACGTTGCCGGAATAGTTGGGAGGAATGCTGTGTGACGGTGTCGCCTTGGTCAAACAATATATCGCAGAACGATGTGTCGTTTGTGAGATGGGTACATGTGACCGCTACAAAACGACCTATGAGTGATCTCGGAAAATCGTAGCAACGATGTGGGCGTGTCACACCGCTAACGGGATCGCTAGCGATATCGTTGTGTGTAAAGCGGCCTTCAGGATCATCACGGGACTTTGTATGAATTACGCCGGATTTGCAAGGGTGAAAGAGGGTGTGTGTATTTTATTTCAAATAAAGGATTTTTCAGTGTTTGTGTTTTATTTCTTTTCACATATATGGAATTGTCACAACTTATGGATGCAACAATTCTGGGCAGCTGCTGGCTGGTATTTTTAGGCTGGAGGGCCAATATCCATGGTGCCTCCCATCCTTATAATACTAAACCCCACCTGTCTGCTTTACCATGGCTGGATCTCAAAACTGGGAAGATCCTACATCTTTTTTGTTTCCTCTATTTTTATATCCAGCCATGATAATACCAACCCCCATCTGTCTGCTTTATCAGGATGGGAGGTACCATAGATAAAGCTCACAGGTAGGGGCTTCAGCCTGCAGCTGTACTTTTACCCGTGCTGGCTATTAATGCTGGCTGGAGCCTATGTAATTTTTTTAATTATTTATTTTTACACTACTATACAGAAAACTGACTGCAAACCAATCACAGATGTGGACACAGGGATGGGGGTGTGAATACCGTGTTTCCCCCGAAAATAAGACCTCCCCCGAAAATAAGATCTAGCAGGAGTTTTCAGGGATGCTTTAAATATAAGACATCCCCTGAAAATAAGACCTATCCCATGCAGCAGTAAAAAAGTTAAAGACACTGCAGGACACTTCATTATAGACAGCGCACAGAACACCCCCTAAAGAAAGAAGAGAGAAGACCCCCGATCATACTCACCAGACGCCGGAGAAGGTGAGCGTATCAAGGTCCTGAGGCGGAACACACACACACGCACACATCAGATCACACACTGCACATCGCATACACACACACACACTACAGATCACATACACACACTACAGATCGCATACACGCACTCACCACATCCAGCTATATCGCTTGCTTCTCGGCGGCGATACTGTGTGTCGGCCAGACGCAGGGGAGGCGTGCAGCACACCTGCTGGGAGATCACAGGGAGATCTGGGAGCCATACAAACTTACCCCCAACTATGTCTCCTCGAGAATAAAGGCCCAGTCACACACAACGACTTACCAGCGATCCCGAAAACGATGCGACCTGATAGGGATCGCAGGTAAGTCGCTGGGAGGTCGCAGGTGAGATGTCACACAGTCAGACCTTACCAGCGATGCAGGAACAATACAGGTGGCAGTAGCGACCTGTATAACGATCTCAGCAGTCACTGTGACCCTGTCACACAGTGTCACACACACACAGCGATGTGTCCTGCACAGCAGGACATCACCTTTGAAGAAAATGGCCTGGACCATTCTGCAACGATTAGCGATCTCACAGTAGGGGCCTGATCGCTGGTAAGTGTCACACATAACGAGATCGCTAACGGGATCGCTACTGCGTCACCAAACGGTGACTCAGCTGCGATCTCGCTAGCGATCTCGTTATGTGTGACAGTACCTTAAGACACCCCCTGAAAATAAGACCTAGTGCTTTATTCAGGGCAAAAAAAAAAATATAAGACTGTGTCTTATTTTCGGGGAAACAGGGTAGCAGTCTGCAAGCAATCACAGACACTAGCACAGAGGTGGGCGGGGGAAGTAGTGAATATTCATGAACCTTAATTAGCAGGCCAGGAAGAGAGCCTGACTGCAGTATGATCCCCTGGGAATCATGATATGTATAACTATCCACCTCTTACTACCATTTAACTTCCATTTGTAGTCTACATCATTTTTTTTTTTTTTTTTTTTTTTTTTACAGTAATTTCCCTGGCCAATCACAGCCATGCCAATACTTGGCATGGCTGCAATGGCTTCAGACATGCTCACAGCCTAAAGGCTTGCTGATAGGTTGCAGAGCAACCATTCAACAAGCTTTATTTGGGTGACAAACCCAAACAGCAACCAGACGTACAGTCAAAATCTGTATTCGAGGTTCAGCACTTTACAGTTTGGGTATGGCTATCCCTACACACAACTATATTCCCCGTCATTCTCTTTCCAAAGGCAAATTATTTCACCTAGTATGGTTGATCGTGATAGGTCCTTTGTAAGAAGGAACACATGAAATCAATGGAAATAAATGGAAAAGAATAGAGGACAAAGCTTTTGTATAAAAATTCACAGGTTAACATTTTAACTTTTACATTAAAAGAAGCAGCGTCCACTTTGAAATAGAAATGCCAATATGGAAAATTGCAACATAGCTACTGAGTTAGAGATTGGCTGCAGCGTTGTGACCACTGCGATCGATTAACAGAGACTAGGGTAGCTGCAGACACACAACGCTGGATCTAGACGGTAAGTAAAGCTGAGGGTTTTTGTTTTACATATTGAGCCTATGGGCAAAAGTTTGTTGAAAGATCATGACCCCATTAAAGGGAACCTGTCAGGTGCAATATGCACCCAGAACCACGAGCATATTTCTAATCCCTGTCTAACTGTCCCTGTATCTAGTAGCATGCATAAAGAGATCTTTACAAAACGTATTTCTAAAGATCTTTTATCATATACCAATGAGCGTACGGACTAGACGTAAGGGCGTTACTTCCCCTGGCTAGTCAGCCCCCTTAGCATGCTAGTACACCCTTGTGGGCATGCTAACATGCTAATGAATGTGCAGTGTCAGAGGGTCAGAGGATGGTCGCCCTCACCTCTCTGCTGCCATCGCGTCCAAGTCCTTGATTTCAGCTAAAAGTGCATTATCACAGACTTTCGGTCATACGCACTACATGGGTTTGAAGAGAGGACTCGAACACCCGGCATTCATGTGCACTATGAAGCCGGGTGTACAAGTTCTGGCTTCAAACCCACGTAGTGCGCATAACCGAAAGTCCAGGATCATGCGCACTGAGCGAAATCAGAACTCAGATGTGATGGATGGCAGCAGAGAGTTGAGTGCGACCATCCTTCGACGCTGCACATTCATTAGCATGTCATCACGCCCCTAACATGCTAAGGGGGCATGGGGAAGTAACGCTGTTGCGACTAGTCGCTGGCCTCATTAGCATATCATGGGATCTTTAGAAATAGTTTTTCTAAAGATCCCTTTATCTATGGTACTATAGGCTGGGACTGTTGAGCAGGGATTAGCAATATGCACCCAGAACTGCTCGTGGTTCTGGGTGCATATTGCACCTGACAGGTTCCCTTTAAGGCAATGTTTTTAAACAATAATAAAACTGGTTTAATTTTTGGCAGATATTTGTACCTGGAATTCAGAGGAACATCTGATGTTTTCAGATTTTAAAGAAGATCCTGAAACATATGAAGATCAAACCATTATCCCAGATCTATCATCTTATCCTTTTCAACAGCTCCTATTTTTTGATTCATCACAGACTGTTAAGGAAAACAAAAATAACAGAAAAGATGGTGAATACAAAAGAACTCGCAAAAGAAAGAAAACCTTTTTATGTTCAGAATGTGGCAAATGTTTTAAGGATAATTTTGCTTTAGTCATACATGCGAGGATTCATACAGGGGAGAAACCTTTCTCATGTTCGGACTGTACAAAATGTTTTAAGGATAAGTTTGCTTTAAGTATACATAAGAGAGTTCACACAGGGGAAAAGCCTTACTCCTGTTCAGAATGTGGAGATTGTTTTAGCACTAGAGACAAACTTGTTAGACATCTGAGAATTCATACAGGGGAAAAGCCATATTTATGTTCAGAATGTGGGAAACGTTTTAGGATTAAAGCAAAACTTGTTAGACATCAGAGAATTCACACAGGGGTAAAGCCTTATGTATGTTCAGAATGTGGGAAATGTTTTGTGCATGAAACAGCTTTTATTAGACATAAGAGAATTCACTCAGGAGAGATGCCATATTCATGTTTAGAATGTGGGAAACAGTTTAGAGAAAAATCCAGACTTGCTACCCACCAGCGAACTCACACAGGGGAGAAGCCTTTTTCATGTTCAGAGTGTGGGAAATGTTTTAATTACAAATCAGTTCTCGTTGCACATCAAAGAATTCACACAGGGGAGAGGCCATATTCATGTTCAAAATGTGGAAAATGTTTTACCCAAAACTCATCTCTTTTTACACATCAAAAAACTCACACAGGAGATACGTCATTTTCATGTCTAGAATGTGGGGAATGTTTCAAAGAAAAATCTTGTCTTCTTGAACATCAGCTTAATCACAAAAAGTAGACTTTTTTTAATCATATTACTGAAAAATTGCAAGAAAAACAATAGATCAATTTAGTGCTTTCCCTTATATGATAAGTAACTTTATGTGCCCTAAATGATTAGAAATGTGTGGAAATATTAATAACCATATGTTATTGAAAAGCAACCCACACTCCAACAATGAATTTGAAAACACCAAGAAAAAGACGTTGTAGACTTATGAAAATCAAAGGACTGATACACATGTTCATGATATGCAAATTATTAAAACATAGAAACAAAATATCTAATTTTATTCAGTATCAAATATGAACGCCAAACATGGAAATTACTGCACTTCCATCCTTGACAAGGTAGCAACAAAGTTTTTAACTCTTGTCTGAGGAATGTTCTGCAACGCTGAATGGACTTGGGTATGCAAAACACCAAGATCTGCTGCTTGAAGCTCCCTTTGCAATTGCTGGCTAATTACGACCCAGATGTGCTTTATGGGTCATCATTGCGGATAATATACAGGCTATTTTGGCACATTTAGGCCACACAGGCTGCTCTAGGTAGCACAAGAAACATATACCCTGGTCTCATTGATTGCATTGAAGACAAAATCAGGACATATCACTGAAAAGGATAGACCTCAATTTCAGTCTCCATTGTCCTCTTCCTCCTGATATAGCCTTTGAATGCAGTGCCGTGAGGTCAGTGAACACCGGTAGCTAGAGGTCTACCTTGCAGCAAAATGATATGCAAACCTCGGAAAATTTGTAGACACTTTTTGGAGCCTTGGTATGTAAAGTCTATTTTCACTTGCAGTTCAGAATAGATCACAAAGTGCTATTTGTGAATCTGATGAGACCATGTGAGCTATTCTAAGAAGAGGCCTTCATGAAGGAATGTCACACCGATCCTACTTTTGGAATTACAGTGTTGAACGGCATAATATATGGTAGCTGAACCCCTATAGTCGTCATTCCAGGTACACTTACAGCTTGGTATTATATTGATTTGGTGTTGGAACCAGTAGTACGGTCATTTCGCCAGTGTCCCAGGAGCAATTTTTCAACACTAGAAAGCGAAGCTGCATACTCTTCGTGCTACTATGAGCAGTTTACATGGCCTAAACATGCCACCATGGCCTGTAGTGTATCTGGACTTGTCACCAATCAAGCACATCTGGATATCTTTGGTTGGCAATTTCAAAGAGAGCTGCCAGCAACGGATCTTGTTGATTTGCGTGTTCAAGTGGCACAATAGTCCTCAAACAACTATTAATAACCTCATACTTAATTTTCAAAACATTGTCATTTAAAATTTTGTTTCCCTTTTTTTCATCATTTTCAGATCATTTCCATGTCTATTGATGATGTAATTTCCATAATTCTACAACTTTTCCTTCTTGGTGTTTCAACCTAAAATGTTGAGGAGTGTACATAGTGATTGAACATTTTATTAGAGACACATCCAGTAGCACATTGCCTTTGGGCAATTAGAATCACAATTAATCATTGTGATATAGGTCATACTAGGCTCTGAATTCTTTCTCCAGGAATAACCATTCCTTAACTCACTGCCCATTGAAGTCTTTCTTCTCTGTTTCGATGAAATAATGCATGGTGTGCACAATTATTAAACATTTTGTATGATTAATTTTAATTTTATCATTGAACAACTCCAGAGGTGTCTTGTCAATCCAAAAGGTTAATAAACCTGAATATTTAAAAGTAAAAGTGAGGTTTTGTCTTTCTTAAAATGTTTGTGTGAAGAATTATTGGGCAAATATTAGTGTGCAGAATTATATAACGAAATGAAAAACAAAACATTTCCATCCATAACAGTGACAATAACCAAACAACTTAAAATATACAAAAGTACCGTACATTTCTGACATTTAAGAACAATCAGTGACCGATCTAACCGCTATTATTTTCATTAACAGCCATAAGCTCCATCCATGCAGTCTGTCAGTTTTTAAAGCGGGCTTTACACGCTACGATATACAGTGCTGGCCAAAAGTATTGGCACCCCTGCGATTCTGTCAGAGAATACTCAGTTTCTTCTTGAAAATGATTGCAATTACAAATTCTTTGGTATTATTATCTTCATTTAATTTACTTGCAATGAAAAACCACAAAAGAGAATTAAACAAAAATCAAATCATTAATCATTTCACACAAAACTCCAAAAATGGGCCAGACAAAAGTATTGGCACCCTTAGCCTAATACTTGGTTGTACAACCTTTAGCCAAAATGACTGCGAACAACCACTTCCGGTATCCATCAATGAGTTTCTTACAATGCTCTGCTGGAATTTTAGACCATTGTTCTTTGGCAAACTGCTCCAGGTCCATGGGATTTGAAGGGGGCCTTCTCCAAACTGCCATTTTGAGATCTCTCCACAGGTGTTCTATAGGATTCAGGTCTGGACTCATTGCTGGCCACTTTAGTAGTCTCCAGTGCTTTCTATCAAACCATTTTCTAGTGCTTTTTGAAGTGTGTTTTGGGTCATTGTCCTGCTGGAAGACCCATGACCTCTGAGGAAGACCCAGCTTTCTCACACTGGGCCCTACATTATGCTGCAAAATTTGTAGGTAGTCTTCAGACTTCATAATGCCATGCACATGGTCAAGCAGTCCAGTGCCAGAGGCAGCAAAGCAACCCCAAAACATCAGGGAACCTCCGCCATGTTTGACTGTAGGAACCGTGTTCTTTTCTTTGAATGCCTCCTTTTTTTTTTCCTGTAAACTATGTTGATGGCTTTTCCCAAAAAGATCTACTTTTGTCTCATCTGACCAGAGAACATTCTTCCAAAACGTTTTAGGCTTTCTCAGGTAAGTTTTGGCAAACTCCAGCCTGGGTTTTTTATATCTCGGGGTAAGAAGTGGGGTCTTCCTGGGTATCCTACCATACAGTCTCTTTTCATTCAGACGCCGACGGATAGTACGGGTTGACACTGTTGTACCCTTGAACTGCAGGGCAGCTTGAACTTGTTTGGATGTTAGTCGAGGTTCTTTATCCACCATCCGCACAATCTTGCGTTGAAATCTCTCGTCAATTTTTCTTTTCCTTCCACATCTAGGGAGATTAGCCACAGTGCCATGGGCTTTAAACTTCTTGATGACACTGCGCACCGTAGACACAGGAACTTTCAGGTCTTTGGAGATGGACTTGTAGCCTTGAGATTGCTCATGCTTCCTCACAATTTGGATTCTCAAGTCCTCAGACAGTTCTTTGGTCTTCTTTCTTTTCTCCATGCTCAATGTGGTACACACAAGGACACAGGACAGAGGTTGAGTCAACTTTAATCCATGTCAACTGGCTGCAAGTGTGATTTAATTATTGCCAACACCTGTTAGGTGACACAGGTAAGTTACAGGTGCTGTTAATTACACAAATTAGAGAAGCATCCTATGATTTTTCAAACAGTGCCAATACTTTTGTCAACCCCCTTTTTTATGTTTGGTGAGGAATTATATCCAATTTGGCTTTATGACAACATTTTTTTTTTTTCATTGAAGACAAATTAAATGAAGATAATAATACCAAAGAATTTGTGATTGCAATCATTTTCAAAAAGAAACTGAGAATTATCTGACAGAATTGCAGGGGTGCCAATACTTTTGGCCAGCACTGTATCATACGATATGTCGTCGGGGTCACGTCGTAAGTGACGCACATCCGGCATCATATAACATATCGTAGCGTGTGACAGCTACGAGCGAGTGTGAACGAGCAAAAATACTCACCTTATCGTTGCTCGTTGACACGTCGCTCATTTTCAAAATATCGAACGTCGTTCTGCGTGCCGGTTGTTCATCGTTCCCGGGGCAGCACACATCGCTCCGTGTGACACCCCGGGAACGATGAACTGCAGCTTACCTGCGGCCGCCGGCATTGCAGAAGGAAGGAGGTGGGCGGGATGTTTACGTCCCGCTCATCTCCGCCCCTCCGCTTC
The DNA here is from genome assembly GCF_048569485.1 of Anomaloglossus baeobatrachus. Lineage (NCBI taxonomy): Eukaryota > Metazoa > Chordata > Amphibia > Anura > Aromobatidae > Anomaloglossus > Anomaloglossus baeobatrachus. Next base: position 521,500,075 of record NC_134357.1, read on the forward strand.
TATTGGCCGACCGCTGTGTGACGTCGCTGTGACGCCGAACGTCCGTCCCCCTTCAGGAAGTGGATGTTTGCCGCCCACAGCGAGGTCGTTTGGAAGGTAAGTACGTGTGACGGGGGTTACAATATTGTGCGACACGGGCAACAAATTGCACGTGCCGCACAAACGATAGGGGCGGGTGCGATTGCAGCGTGTAAAGCAGGCTTTAGTCTGTTGATGATCAACTTTTGGGATGCACCAACCACAGTTCCCAGACACTGTTCATTGATGTGGACTATTTTACTTCACCGTTAAACACACGTTTAAGAGGAGCACATAGGTTCTCAGTAGGGTTTAGGTCAGGTGAGGAACGGGCATTATTTGTTCATCTAAAAGGCCTTAATGCAGTGGCATAACTAGAGTCTGATGTGTCCAGGTGAGAAATTTGGACCTGGGCGCCCTGCATGTTGGTCAGACGTATGGGACCTCCTAGTGTTCTAAAGTCTATATGGACATATGAATTGCCTTCCTCCCCCATTATGTACTAAAGTCCCCCAACCTGGTCCTGTCCTGGTATATATGACCTCATCCTGGGCCCATCCTGCTATATATGTCCCACATCCTGGTACATATGTCCTCCATCCTGGTGTAGAGTGGGAAAAATAAGTATTTGATACACTGCCAATTTTGCACATTTTCCCACCTACAACGAATGGAGAGATCTGTAATTTTTATCGTATGTACACTTCAATTATGCCAGACAGAATAAATATTGAATGAAATTAGTATTTGATGCAATAATAAAACAGAACTTAACATTTAGTACACAAACATTTGTTTGCAATTACATAAGTCAGATATTTCTTGTAGTTCTTGACCAAGTTTGCACACACTGCAGCAGGCATTTTGGCCCACTCCTACATACAGATCTTCTCCAGATCTTCAGGTTTCGGGGCTGTCGCTGGCCAATATTGAGTTTCAGCTCCCTGCAAAGATTTGGGGTTCAGGTCTAGAGACTGGCTAGGAATTTCAATGACCTTGAAATGCTACTTACAAAGCCTCTCCTTAGTTGTACTGGCTGTATGTTAATGGTCACTGTCATACTGAAAGACCAAGCCACAACCCATCTTCAATGGTCTTTCTGAGGGAAGGAGGTTGTTAGCAAACATTTAGCGATACATAAACCCAACCATACTCCCTTCAATACGATGCAGTTGTTCTGTCCTCTTTGCAGACAAGGACCCCCAAAGTGTGAGATTTCCACACCAAAGATTTACAATTGGGACAGTGTTCTTGAGGTTGTACTCATCTCTCTTCTTCCTACAAATTCAGCAAGTGGAGTTGATACCAAAAAGTTCTATTGTAGTGTCATCTGATCAAATGACCTTCTCCCATGCGTCCACTGGATCATCCAGATTGTCATTGATGAACTTCAAAGAGCCTAGTCATGTGCTGGTATGAGCAGGGGGACCTTGCGTGCCCTACAGGATTTTAATCCATGACAGTGTCGTGTGTTATTAACAGTAATCTTTAAAACTGTGGTCCTAGCTCTCTTTAAGTCATTGACCAAGTCCTCCTATGTAGTTCTGGGCTGATTCCTGACCTTTCTCAGAATCATCCTTACCCCATGAGGCGAGATCTTGCACGAAACCCCAGACTGAGTAAGATTGGCAGCCATCTTGTGTTTCTTCCATTTTCTAATAACTGCTCCAATAGTTGTTGCCTTCTCACCAAGATGCTTGCCTATTGTCCTGTAGCCCATCCCACCCTTATGCAGGTCTACAATTTTGTCCTTGTTGTCCTTAGCTCTTTGGTTTTGGCCATGGTGGAGAGGTTGAAGTGTGACTGATTCAGTGTATGGACAGGTGTCTTATACAGGAAAAAGTTCAAACAGGTGTAGATAAAACAGGTAAGGAGAGCTTCTAAAAGAAAAAAAGGCTGTGAGAGCCATAAATCTTGCTGGTTGGTAGGTGATCAAATACTTCTTTCATGCAATAAGAGGAAAATTAATTATTTAAAAATCATACAATGTGATTTTCTGTTTGTTTTTTTATTTTGTCTGTCACAGTTGAAGTGTACCTTCGATAAAAATTACAGACCTCTCCATTCTTTGTAGGTGGCAAAAGTTGCAAAATTGTCAGTGTATGAAATACTTATTTTCCCTATTGTATATCTCCTATCCTGGTATATATGTTCCTCATCCTGGTACACATGGCCCCCATCCTGATATATGTCTACAATCCTGGTATATATGCCCCCATCCTGGTATATATGTCACCCATTATATATTATAATGTACAGTGCCTACAAGTAGTATTCAACCCCCTGCAGATTTAGCAGGTTTACACATTCGGAATTAACTTGGCATTGTGACATTTGGACTGTAGATCAGCCTGGAAGTGTGAAATGCACTGCAGCAAAAAAGAATGTTATTTCTTTTTTTCTTTTTTTTTTTAAATTGTGAAAAGTTTATTCAGAGGGTCATTTATTATTCAACCCCTCAAACCACAAGAATTCTGTTTGGTTCCCCTAAAGTATTAAGAAGTATTTCAGGCACAAAGAACAATGAGCTTCACATGTTTGGATTAATTATCTCTTTTTCCAGCCTTTTCTGACTAATTAAGACCCTCCCCAAACTTGTGAGCAGCACTCATACTTGGTCAACATGGGAAAGACAAAGGAGCATTTCAAGGCCATCAGAGACAAGATCGTGGAGGGTCACAAGGCTGGCAAGGGGTACAAAACCCTTTCCAAGGAGTTGGGCCTACCTGTCTCCACTGTTGGGAGCATCATCCGGAAGTGGAAGGCTTATGGAACTACTGTTAGCCTTCCACGGCCTGGACAGCCTTTGAAAGTTTACACCCGTGCCGAAGCCAGGCTTGTCCGAAGAGTCAAGGCTAACCCAAGGACAACAAGGAAGGAGCTCCGGGAAGATCTCATGGCAGTGGGGACATTGGTTTCAGCCAATACCATAAGTAACGTACTCCACCGCAATGGTCTCCGTTCCAGACGAGCCCGTAAGGTACCTTTACTTTCAAAGCGTCATGTCAAGGCTCGTCTACAGTTTGCTCATGATCACTTGGAGGACTCTGAGACAGACTGGTTCAAGGTTCTCTGGTCTGATGAGACCAAGATCGAGATCTTTGGTGCCAACCACACACGTGACGTTTGGAGACTGGATGGCACTGCATACGACCCCAAGAATACCATCCCTACAGTAAAGCATGGTGGTGGCAGCATCATGCTGTGGGGCTGTTTCTCAGCCAAGGGGCCTGGCCATCTGGTCCGCATCCATGGGAAGATGGATAGCACGGCCTACCTGAAGATTTTGGCCAAGAACCTCCGCTCCTCCATCAAGGATCTTAAGATGGGTCGTCATTTCATCTTTCAACAAGACAACGACCCAAAGCACACAGCCAAGAAAACCAAGGCCTGGTTCAAGAGGGAAAAAATCAAGGTGTTGCAGTGGCCTAGTCAGTCTCTTGACCTTAACCCAATTGAAAACTTGTGGACGGAGCTCAAGATTAAAGTCCACATGAGACACCCAAAGAACCTAGATAACTTGGAGAAGATCTGCATGGAGGAGTGGGCCAAGATAACTCCAGACAGCTGTGCCGGCCTGATCAGGTCTTATAAAAGACGATTATTAGCTGTAATTGCAAACAAGGGTTATTCCACAAAATATTAAACCTAGGGGTTGAATAATAATTGACCCACACTTTTATGTTGAAAATTTATTGAAATTTAACTGAGCAACATAACTTGTTGGTTTGTAAGATTTATGCATCTGTTAATAAATCCTGCTCTTGTTTGAAGTTTGCAGGCTCTAACTTATTTGCATCTTATCAAACCTGCTAAATCTGCAGGGGGTTGAATACTACTTGTAGGCACTGTATATACCATTACAAGCAAAACAGTAACAATGTTTTCAATTTTTGACTTTCAGCTTCCATAGCTCACCATCCACTACAGCTTTGAGAGTGAGACTACCTTCATTTTATAGACAATCATCTTGGCTATCTCATACATAAATTTGACTTGCAACAATTCAGCATATGATTAGTTGTGCAGATTCTTGCCATGTCACTACATTGTTACTGTTTTCCTCCTGCTGGTGATAAGCTTTTTTTCTTTCTGTATACTACATATTACAACCTGTTCTCACATTCCCTAATAGCTCAGTGTGTTATTAGGTTGATTCCCAAGCAAAAGTCACTTCTTCAAATCGAGGAGCAGCTATCAAGAAGATTTCCCAAAAAAAGATGAATAGCATGATCCAGCTCATCAATAGCGGTCTCTTGGCCAAGAAAATTACCAAACTACATCATGAATAAGAAAATAAGTCCGTCTATCCATTCAAAAGCCAAGAGGTGGATGTTCAGGCAAAATATTGGCATCAACAAGTTGGCTCATCGCAAGGTCTATCCGTTCTGGTGTTACAAATACGGCAGTGGAAGTGGTTCATATGCTTTGTAATAGTGAGATCACAGATGTTCATACAAGCACTATGCGACTGTAACACTGCGTGCCTGCCTCTCCCCTCCTGCAGGGATGCGCTGTCACTCACTGCTGCGGCCGGCACCTTCAATGCTGCTCGGTGTCCATGCTCGCTCCTCCACGTGGGTGTCTCCTCCTTCCCTCTTCCTCGCTCCTAGGGCGCTTTGCTCTTGAAAGGCCAGCGTGACACTGCCAGGAAGTGCCTCTTAGACTATCACTGAGAGGCACAGGGTATTTAAGGCAATCTCCACTAGGGGAGTTGCTTGTTCGACTAACTAACAGGATCTCTGGTGTTGATTCTATCTAGTCAGTTGTCAGGTCACCTGTCCTGTCTTGTCCTGTTCCTGCCTGTCCCGTCTGGTCTTGTCCTGTCCTGATCCCAGTTCGTCCTACCTGTTTGCACATGGGTCCAGCCTGTCCTGCCCGTACCTGGCTCCCAGTCCGTCCTGTCTGTTGGCACCTGGGGTCCAGCCTGATTTGCCCGTACCTGGCTCCCAGCCCATCCTGCCTGTTGTCACCTAGGTCCAGCCTGTCCTGCCCGTACCTGGCTCCCAGCCCGTCCTGCCTGTTGTCACCTAGGTCCAGCCTGTCCTGCCCGTACCTGGCTACCAGCCCGTCCTGCCTTTTGGCACCTGGTTCCAGTCCTGTCCTGCCTGTACCTGGTTTCCAGCCTGTCCTTCCTGTTGGTATCTGGGTCCAACATGTCCTGCCCGTACCTGGTTCCCAGCCCGTCCTGCCTGTTGGCACCTGGGTCCAGCTTTTCCTGCCCATACCTAGCTACCGGCCCGTCCTGCCTTTTGGCACCCAGTTCCAGTCCTGTCCTGCCTGTACCTGATTTCCATCCCATCCTTTCTATTGGCATCTGGGTCCAACATGTCCAGCCCGTACCTCGTTCCTAGTCTGTCCTGCCTGTTGGCACCTGGTTCCAGCTTGTCCTGCCTGTACTTGGCTACCAGCCCATCCTGCCTGTTGGCACCTGGTTCCAGTCCTGTCCTGCGCATACCTGGCTACCAACCCGTCCTGCTTGTTTGCACCTGTTTCCAGTCAAATCCTGCCTGTACCTGGCTACCAGCCCGTCCTGCCTGTTAGCACCTAGTTCTGTCTCATCCTACCTGTACCTGGACTCTGTATGTCCTGTTGATAAGTGACTTTCTTATCCATCTTGCCCTATTGGTGCTAGAGACGCTGCCTGTCCGTCCTGCCTGTAATACCTGCCTTGAGCCACCCTGGTGGTCCTTGTCTGCACTTGAGACTCTGTCCCGTTTGCTCCTATGTCTGCCCCTTTCCTGGGGGTCAGTTGCCACAGTCCCGGTCCTCTACCCCACGTTAGGGTAAATCCGGGGTCTCCCTGTGGTCCAGCGGGTCCACTTCTGCTCGCCGCAGTACCATCACCCAGTGTCGCGCATTGCAGCAATGCATGTTACACAAGTCTGGAATGGTGGCATGAAAAAAGATGACGAAGCCTCAACTTCAATATCATTGTATCAGAGTCGGCCCAAATTTGCAAAAAAAAGTATGAAAAGTGGATAGTAGAAGTTCGGAAATGGGTGATTTCAAGCAATAAAACAAAAGTCAATAGACTAGGCTCTGATGGGTGTAAATAGGTCTGGAAGAAACAAGGTAAAAAGAGGCTAATGGATCAAGAAATTAAAGGAACTGTCAAGATCAGAGGTGGAAGCTTGTTTCACAACCAAAGGCATTGGATACTTGACCAGGATCGATGGTGGTGTCAATGCTGAGGCATATGGGTATATGAGAGAATCCCACTAGACGAGTTATTTTGTATGCTCATGTACTTTAAGTATGAAAAGGACAACATAGTGTTCCAGCAGGACAGTGACCAGAAGCATACATCGAGATTGGTAAAGAAATGGTTCAATGACAAAGAAGTAGAGTTGCTGGATTGGCCCTCACATCCCCAGACCTCAACCTAATCAAAAACTTGTGGGTAAAGTTGAAAAAAAAGCTGTATAGATACCCAAGTGAGTCAACCAGTATGCACCAACATTTACAAGATACATGCGATCAGATATCAGTCAAGACATGCTTGAATCTGATCGACAGCATGCCCAGAAGGATTTTTGCAGTGTTGAAAGCCAAAAGGTAGATCTACAAAATACTAACAAAGTAATAAAAATCAAAATTTAGGTTTTAAGAAGCAAAACAGTAACACTGCAGTGACATGACAAGAATCTGCATAACTAATCAGATGCTGAATAGCAAGTCAAATTTATGTATGAGATAGGCAAGATGATTGTCTATAAAATGAAAGTAGTCTCATGCTCAAAATTGTAGAGTATGGTGAGGTATGGAGCCTGAAAGTCAAAAGCCCAAAACATTGTTACCCTTTTGCTTGTCACTGTATATTCCCCTGCCTGTTATGGTAATGTAGCAACTTACAAGGGATATACCGGTTCCTGTGCAGACTAGATATCCCAAGCCCACAGTCAATAGTGTTCCCACGTGAGTTGGAATACCACAGACTAAACGATAGCAACTCGGGCCTATTCTGCCTGATTGGCTATCAAGTGCTTCATATCCCTCCTAAAGAACAGGAGGGCAGAGCAGAGTGCAATTTATCTACAAAACGGAAGGTGTGCTGAAGTATAAAGTGATCTCAGCATAAGACGAACAGCAAAATACAAGAGAGGGTGTTTTTGGTAAAAAAAATTGCTGCCTACTTACTAACAATAAACAAAAGATAGGTGCAAAGTAAAGAACATAAACAGCAGAGAAGTATCCTAGCTGGTCTTCCACTGACTGGCATAAACAAACAGCAATAAGAATGCACATCAAAATGAGAATATCAGCAGCAGAAAATACCAGCGGGGGGAAAGTATTTAAAGACACACCCAAATGGTGATGGGGCAGACAATCAAGTAAATGAATACACCTGTTACCCTAGTAGAACTAAAGCAAGGATAACAGAAACTAAACACTTGAAGAAAAGCTGTATCTGCTGTGGTCCGGCGGACAGAAAATGTTGCCTACTTACTAACAATAAACAGAAGATAGGTGCAAAGTAAAGAATGTAAACAGCAGAGAGATATCCTAGCTGGTCTTCCACTGACTGGCATAAACAAACAGCAATATGGATGCACATCAAAATGAGAATATCAGCAGCAGAAAATACCAGCGGGGAAAAGTATTTAAAGACACACCCAAATGGTGATGGGGCAGACAATCAAGTAAATGAATACACCTGTTACGCTAATAGAACTAAAGCAAGGATAACAGAAACTAAACACCTAAAGAAAAGGTGTATCTGCTGTGGTCCGGCGGACAGAGAAGCCGACCACAGACTCAAGGGATGACAGTATACCTCCTTCTACAAGGGGCTGCTGGACCCACAGAGATCTCCAACCGCTGACGCCACTGACAGAACTCTCTTACCAGGTGATCCGCATGCAAGTCTCTCGCATGAACCCCAACGAAACCCTTCCATTCAACGAGGTACTGCAGGCGATGTCTGACGCATCTGGAACCCAAAATAGATTCCACCTCATACGCCTAGTCCTCATCCAAGTCAACCTCAATGATATCCTGAGGACCTGGCGTCCCCTCAAGCTTTTTAAGAATAGAGGAATGGAAGGAATTTTTAATCCTCCATGCAATTGGGAGTTGGAGCTTGACCATCACAGGATTAATGATTTTAACCCCTTCACCACCCGTCGATTTTCTGTTTGTTATTTTCTCCTTCCCTTCTGTTATGGATGGGATTTAATACATATTGAATATAATCAAGAAAATGCTGGACTAATAAAATGGCGCTTGATTTAGTTGATCTATCTAAACACACCCATGTCTGGCAATTTCAGACATGGGACTTTCCACTTGATCATAAGACATACTTTTATTTTAATACATGCTGAGTTAGCTTAATGTAAATTATGAAATGCATACATATATATTACTCGATGTAAGTTGTTTTTGCAAGTTAACCAATAGGATTATAGTTGGCAACCCTGGCTCTCAGCCAAGGGTCTTTGAATATTATCCCTTTTACTTCCTCAATAAATTCAGAATTCTGCATCGATCATGACTGGTTGTCTTTGATTTGTGTAGATATAGATATCGCATGCGATAAAGGTCTTTAATTACTAATTTGGAATACAGGTGTCAAAGGGATAGATGCGTATCATATGAATGGCATCAACCTAAAATAAGGCTTTAACATCTGGCGCCCAACGTGAGGCCATTGTTTATGTATACTGCTGTGTATACTGCGAGATACACCGATTTGTGACGACGTGTCCGGTTGATAGTTGATGATTGATAAGGCTTTGGATCTGGTCTTCGGGAATAGAAGACTTCACAGGAGGGTTTTCTATGTACAGGTGCAGTGTTATAAAGTGGGGGAAAGAGCCCTGACTGTTACCTGGTACGGTTTTCCTGCTAAGCAGTGAGTTGAACGTTGTATGCGTACTCATTGGTCTTGTTTTAGTGGATGTCAATGTATTCGATTACTTAGGATTGAATACATTGGGGAAAATCCTTAACTTTGGTCTTAATCAGAATTATTGAGTCAGGATGGACCGTCATGAAGGTGTATATAGTGTGAACAGAGGTTACTAGTACTTGAAGTAATATATAGTGAGGGTGAAGTTAGTTTCTATCACCCACGTGACACTTCTTCCTGGTAGGACAACCCGTTTGTGTTGTGGTTTTGTGGACTGAGATAGAAATCTGGGTATTCTGTGGATGTGTATAGTTGCTGGTCCAGGAGAGAAAGTGCACTACGGCACAGACCAGACATCCAGGTTGACGTGTTAGTTTTAGGTTGCTTACCCTTTTGAATATGGGGTCTAATCAATCTACACCTGTCAAGTTAACGGCAGAAGAATTAGTAAGCGAACGAGAAGGAAGGAAATATGTTAAAAATATGAAGTCGCTCCTCAAGGTGGCAGGGATCACTGCAAAGAAAGGGAGATTAGAGAAGCAAGAATGGAAAAATGTCTTGTTAAATAAGCGAGGGATTTTGAAAGATAAAGATCTCCTTATGGATTCTGAGGCATGGTATAGAACGTCAAAAGATGTCAGGAAATTGGCATGGAAAGAGGAATGGGATGGAGATGGTAGATATTTCTATATTGCACCAGCTCAGAAAATGGCACCTCAGGAAGTGGCCAAGCCCATTAGAAAGCAATGCCCACCACCCTATATGTCATCCCCAGAGGGTTGGACTTGTGTAGTTTGTCTAACTCAAAATCCTGATTGGCATGAAACTTGTGCAGTGTGTGGGGCTCCACGTCCAAGCAAGACCACCCCATTATTTCCTGTCGTGAACGCGAAGGGCATGCTTTATGTCCCGCCCTCCCTAGCTTCTCCAGATGCCATTTCAGGTCGGGCCGCACCCAGTTCCTCTTCAGCAGCTATTTTACGTCCCAGGGCCACTGGCCTATTTGTTGCTGGAGGAACAGAAGACACTGAGGGGGGGCAGGAAGATGACAATGATTTTACATCCTCACTACCACCAAAACTGTCCCCAGTAGAGACCAAACCCACAATCTCCAGCTATAGAGAAAACCCACAGGTGCTGTCCTTATTTGAGGATGTCAACCGACACACGGCATCACACTGTGATCACGATAGTCCCAGACAAGAACGCCCCAAATATGTGCCATGGAAGCCCCAGGAAGCTGCAGTCCTTGTGAATTCCCTCCCTGATCCTGATTTGCATCCCATGCCTTTTTATAGGAAGATGTGCCAAATCCAGAAAACCCACTCTGCCACATATTCTGATTTGTATGGGCTCACCCAAATTAAAGCTGGGGATTCTTTCTGGCCAGTGATGGAACCGGGTTTAGAATTGGGGTTTGGGGCCTCCTCAGCTTATTTGCAGACATATGAGTCGGGGGAACAGTTCTGCCACAGGCTATGTGAATGGGCAAAAGAACGTCTTACACACCAGTCTGTCTCTCTACAAGACATGGTTCAGGAAAAGGGGGAGACAGTTGAAAAGTTCTATCATCTACTCAATCAGATGTTTTTAGATTTGGGGTTCAGCTATAGAGAGAAAGCCCATACACAGACATGGGTACAATCCTTTGTCTTTGGTCTCCGAGAGCCCATACGCAAACAACTGCAGCTAGTAACCCCTGACTACAGAGTGAAAGACCAAGACACCCTCTTTCAAGTGGCAAGAGGTGTTGAGATTAATCTAGCAGTGTCTAAGTCCACACCACGTACAAATGTGTTACTCGCACAGTCACCTGGAGAGGATCGGGGACGTAAGAAGTCTGATATCATCTGCTATAGATGTAAAAAACCTGGGCATATCAAAAGACATTGTAGGAAAATCTCTCAGCACAACGACCTACAGCAGCAATCACCAATTGATCTGCCTCCTCCACCTCCCCCTGCACTCCAATAGGAGATTGGCAAGCTGGGTCCACCACCGTCTTTTAACCTGCTATACAATCATACCCCCAAGCAAGCTAGCGGTCCTACTCCTACCATATAGGTGGAAGTAGAAGGGAAATCCATTCCTTTTTGGTGGATACCGGTGCAGCCAGAAGTGTCATTAGGTTTGCAGATTTACCTGACCCAGATTGTCTCACAGATGAAGTTGTCCCATGTGTGGGTATTGATGGAACCACCCGAAGTACCCCAATGACACGTCCTTTGAATCTCAGCCTGCAACCTACACACAGTATGCTTTCACAGCTCGTGGTATCCAACACATGTCCAGTGAATCTATTAGGCACAGACCTGCTCAGGAAATTGCATGCTCGTATCTCTTTCAACAATGATGGTACTGTCTCTTTAACTACCCCCCTGGATCAGGATGAAGTGTCGCAAGTGTTCGGTCTTTTCTGTATATCCGAAGATGTGAAGCCCACCTCTGACACCTGGCTATCACAGGTCCCTGATATACTCTGGTCACAAGGTCCAGAAGATGTTGGAAGACTGCAAGTCCAGCCAGTGGATGTGAAGCTTAAACCAGGAGCCTTACTCCCCCACAAGCCACAATACCGACTCTCAATTCAACAGTCTGCTGCTATCTCTCATTAGTTAGAATGCTATCTCAAGAATGGAGCAATCATACCAACCAAATCTCCCTGCAACACACCGTTGTTTCCAGTAAAAAAGAAAACGAAGAAGGGAGAACCAGCCACGTACAGAATGGTACAAGACTTGCGTGCAGTTAATGAAGCCACAGTACTGGACACTCTAATAGTGCCTAACCCACATACTCTGCTGGCATGCATCCCATCTACTGCCTTCTGTTTCACCGTCGTGGATCTAGCTAATGCTTTCTTCAGTGTCCCATTAAGTGCAAATTGTCAACATCTTTTTGCTTTTACCCATGAGGGCCAGCAGTATACATGGACAGTGATGCCCCAAGCGGCCCAGAACAGCCCATCCATGTTCAGCCAAGCAATGACTGATGTATTAGAACCATGGAGGATCACTCACCCCAATGTAGTTCTGCTTCAATATGTCGATGATCTTCTCCTCTGCTGTGATTCCCTGGAGGAGGCCCAAGAAAACTCGATCTCACTGTTACAATTCCTTGCACTGAATGGATGTAAAGCTTCCAAAAACCAACTCCATTTCTGCCAGGAAAAAGTCGTGTTCCTGGGACACTGCATCTCGCATCAAACTAAGCATCTAACTGCAGACGGGAAGTCAGCCGTTGAGCAAATACCACTTCCCCAAAATCACACTCAACTGCAATCCTACCTAGGAATGACGTCATATTGTCGAGCTTGGATAATGGATGCCTCTCTGTTGATGGAGCCTTTATATGAATGCTTGAAGAATCAGCCATTCAGTTTAACAAAGGAGGCTATAGATGCATTCTACAAGCTGAAAAATATCATATCTTTCCTCTCCAGCCCTGGGTTTGCCGGACTATCAAAAACCATTCTGCCTGTTCGTCATGGAGAAAGCAGGACATGCAACGGGGGTTTTGACCCAGTCCCATGGAGGAAGACAGCGGCCCATTGGATACTACTCAGCCAGACTGGATCCTGTCGCCCGAGGAGCACCATCCTGCATGAGAGCTGTGTTTGCAACCCACCTACTGTTGGACAAGACCGCTGACATCGTTTTAGGTCACCAGTTGAAGATCAAGGCTCCGCATGACATTACTGCCATCCTGGCACAGACTCAGCCGAAACATCTCTCTGCCGCTCGTCACTTGCGACTACAGTGCTCCCTACTGCTTCCTGACAACGTCACCATCTCCCGGTGTGCGGTCCTTAACCCTGCTACTCTCCTCCCTCTCCCATGGGGGGAGTGTCCCACCTCTGACACCTTGGTGGAAGAGGTAGTCGACTCAGGCATAGCACAGCATGATTGCCTTGCTCTCATGAGGCAGGAAACCTCTGGATTCGATACCGTGAAAGATACACCCTTAGAAGACCCTGACTTAACCCTCTTTGTGGATGGATCAAGATATGCAGATAAAGAGGGGCAGTTTCGCACGGGTATAGCGGTGGTAACAGAAGATGCTGTGATGATGACACAGGCGCTACCCGCATCCTTGTCTGCTCAAGAAGCTGAGATACGCGCTCTCACTGAAGCCTGCAAGATGGCGGCGGGAAAAAAGGTGAACATTTACTCTGACTCCCACTATGCATGGGGAATCGCTCACGATTATGGACCAATATGGAAGGCGAGAGACTTCATCACCACAAATGGAACACCTGTACGCCACCACAAGGCCGTAAAAGAACTGATGGAGTCTTTGCTATTGCCAGATACAGTTGCGGTGATCAAGGTCAAGGCCCACACTGGGGGAACTTCAAAGGAAGCACTGGGAAATGCCCTCGCTGACAGAACAGCCAAAGAAGCAGCACTGCAAGCACTCGTCATTGAACTGACCAAGTTGTGCTCCCTAACCAATCCTGAAGAACAAGAAGAGGGGAAAGATGGAAAGTCTTGAGAAGACATGGTCCGTATCCTTCAGAAGCAGGCCTCGAAAGAAGAGAAAGAAAAATGAAATGGATCCAAGATGGAGCAGTACAGAATGAGAAACATCTGATACTGGAAAAAGGGAAACCATGCCTTCCGCGTGCTCTCTACACGATTGTGGCCAGATGGGCCCATGGCATTACACATCAGTCAAAAATGAAGATGTACAATCTTGTGAGAGAATACTATCATGCACCTGGATTTTCCACTGCAGCAGCAAACTACACGAAAGGATGTCTGGTCTGCGCCCGGTGCAACCCTGGGAAAACGGAGAAGACACCTCAGAAGTGTACACCCAAGCCTTTGTACCCCTTCCAGCGCATACAGATAGATCACATCCAGATGCCTCACTCAGGAGGATTCGAATACGTCTTGGTGGTGATAGATATCTTTTCCGGATGGCCAGAAGCGTTTCCTGTCAAGAACCAATCAGCGAAGACAACGATGAAGAAACTTCTCACAGAGATAGTGTGCAGATATGGATTCCCGGAGACCATAGAAAGTGACCAGGGGCCTGCCTTTACTGCTAACTTGACCAAAGTGATATGGCAGGCCTTGGGTACTGAATTGGCTCTACACACCCTGTATCACTGTCGCGGGCGGGGAGGAGGGTGTCAGCACACCGCGCTCACCCCTTCTGCTCGGGTCCGGCAGTTGCTCCTGGTGGCTCGAGCTGCGGGCCGGATCCCGGGGTGTCTCGAGCGGCACTCCTCGCCCGTGAGTGAAAGGGGGTTGTTTGTTGGGATTATAGTTCGTGACGCCACCCACGGTTGTGGTGATGGCACCACCGCTGCTCAGTGTGGGGGTCCCGGGGATGGTGATGGGAGCAGCCAGGTGTTGTGTTGCCCCTCCGTGGGTAGGGGTTGGTGATCCCGGGGCCCGGTGAAGAGATGTGAAGTGTAGGGCCTGGAGGGCGCAGGGACGCGGGGGCAGCGCTGTGCCTTGCGGCACTGTGGTACTCACTCAGCCTGAGACACGGACACAGTTTGTTCGGTAAACCAACGGCTGGTAGGACGGTCCCACAGACGGTTGCACCTGCACTCCCGGTAGTTAACGGTGTTGTCACTCTTCCCTGCACCTTGTGTTCTGATGGTGGTAGCGGTGGATTCCCTCCGGTTACCCGCTCCCCGGCTGCAATCTGGGCCGGAGGAGCTCTACACTTTGCCCGCAGGCGCTGGCCCTGGGGAAACTGGTGCCTTGGCGGTGGCGGTGTCTCCCCGGTAATGGTCGGGCTGTTGCCGTCAATCGGGACTTTGTTGCTGGGAGATCTACGTCCCCTTCACTAACGGATTTAGCAGATCTGACGACTCCTAGCCCTGCTGGGGTCCGAAAGGCCCCTGTCCTGGTGCTGGCTGTCCTTCGGAACACTGCTCCAGACCACCGGGCACACAGCCAACGGGGTCCTTCCAGGAACCTCCGAACCGTCCCACTCCGGACAGCCACCGTCGTTGTCAACCTTGCTGGTTCCGTCCGGACACACAGTCACGGACCTTCAGGCTTTGCACACTCTCTGCGCTGTCTCCACTTCTTGCTTTCCTCACTTTCACTTCTGATTGTTTACTCTAGCCCTCAGCTAGACTGCACTCTTGCCCTACCCGGGCTAAACTGCTGTTCACTCGTTCATGTCCCTGACTGGACTGCCTGGTAACTTCCTGCCTCCAGAACTGTGAGCTCCTTGGTGGGCGGAGCCAACCGCCTGGCCCACCCCCTGGTGTGCATCAACAGTCTCTGGAAGAGGGCAACAAGGATTTGTGTTTTGACTGAGGTGTTCCTACCTGGGATGTGGGGTGTGGTGGTTGTGTTCTGTGTCCCCTGGCTTGCCCAGGGCGACACATTCCCCCTTAGCAAAATGCAGACCGTCCGCGGGCTGCCGTCCTACACCGATTTTATTTTTCTGTGAAAAGGGGATAACAAGGTTAAACATAACATATTTACATTTTTAATAATCTTCCCTTACGGGAGGCACATTTTACTTTAAACGTTTCAACGGTGTACGGTCACGGTTTCCGCTCTCTCCCACCCAAGCAAACTGGCCCTGATGCTGCCCCTAAAACCCAGGCAGCACCCCTTGACCCACAGTCCAGCACAAGTCACCCGAGCGGGATCTGTCCTTCCCTCCAGAGGGTAGCCACCGGTCCCTTTGGTGGCTGGGCCCTGGCCTGCTCTGCTCAGGGCCCTCCCTCCAACCTGCCTCTCCGGAGGCGGCATTGCGGAAACGGTAACGGTACCCAACATATTTACAAGCCACTAACGTTTGTGGTTGCCCTGCAGAGTTCACGGGCTTGTCCATGGCTAGTTCCCATGCAATAAACTTTAAACGGTCCCCACGGGGACAACGGTGCCGGCTCCTGCCGGTTACTAATCACACAGATAATCAGGTAACACTTCGGTAATCATTTTTCATTTTTCAAAACTTTTAAACTTCTTCAAACAAACACACAACACTCTTTTACATTTGCGGGCCCCTCTTACTCATAGAACGGTCTCCCTGTACCTAAGTGGGGGTCTACCTAGGTTGGAACGGGTGGACCTCCGGGGCCCGGTGTCAGTGGTGCTAGACAGTGGGGTAGAGGGAACAATCGGTTCCTCCTCCCTGCTAGAGTGTGGGGCAGGCGGAGGTGCAGGGGGGCTGGGTACAGGTTCATCCCTGGGCACTGGCACTGGTTCTGGCTCACGGTTAACCGCTTCCACTACTTCTTCATCCACGGGTTGTGGGAACAGTATCACTGGAAGTATCACCGCGCCGTTCTGTGTGGGCCAGTTTGCTGGGAAGTCACCCATGACAGTGTGGATTACCTCTGCTGCCTTTTCCACCGGTGGAGGAACCGGTACTTCAGCCTCTGCTTTCAACGCTGGGGGGCATTTTTTTAGATGGTCCCGAGAAACTGTGGCCAGGGTGCCCCCTTGGTCGCGACTGATCTGGTAGGTCTTCCCATTGTCCCACTCGGTGGGTTGTACGACGTAAGGGACTTGCTCCCACTGGTCATCCAGTTTGTGGGCTTTTCTCTTCCGTTTCAGCACCACATCTCCTGGCTGGAAAGGACCTGCAGGCGCCTTCTGGTTGAACCGGTGCTCTTGCTGTTCTCGACTTCGACCGAGGTTTTTCTCCACATACTCCTGGATTTGCCGGTACTGGGCCCTCCTCCGACTTTCCCATTCTGCCGTTGAAGGGAGTGCTTCCGGAGCCTCCAACCCCATTTCCAGATCCACCGGCAGGCGGCCAGGCCGGGCCCTCATCAGATACGCTGGGGTGCACTTCGTCGAGCTGGATGGGATATTATTGTACATGTCGACCAAGTCGGGTAACTTTTCCGGCCACATGTTCCGTTCTTCCAGCGGTAACGTCTTGAGGAGCCCCAGGACCAAGTGATTCATTTTCTCGCACATGCCGTTGGTTTGGGCGTGGTACGGAGTGGTCCGGATCTTTTTGCAGCCGTACAACTGGCAGAATTCGTGAAACACTTCTGCTTCAAAAGCCGGGCCTTGGTCGGTCAGCACCTTCTCGGGGTACCCATGGGGTCGGCAAAAATAGGCCTGGAACGCTCGGGCAGCGGTTCGACCAGTCAGGTCCTTAACGGGGACTACCACCATGAATCTTGAGTAGTGGTCTACCATGGTCAATGCGTAGGTGTACCCACTTCGGCTAGGGGTGAGTTTGACATGGTCCAGGGCGACCAGCTCCAGCGGTTGATGGGTGACTATGGGATGTAACGGTGCCCTCTGGCTAGTCTCGTCCTTTCTCCTCAGTGTACAAGGACCGCACTCTCGGCACCAGGCTTCCACCGATTCACGCATCCCACTCCAATAGAACCGCTCCCTCAACAGCATCTCTAGCTTCTTCCACCCGAAGTGGCCAGCACCATCATGGTATGCCCGCAGGACGGTAGCGACCTCAGCTTGAGGAACGATCAACTGGCATATTTTCTCATGGGTCTTTGGGTTGATCAGCTCACGGTACAGCCTCCCTTGGTGTAGGTAGAGCCGTTTTCGTTCTTTCCACAAGCGTTGGGCTTCGGCTGGAGCGGCAGGGTCTATCCCCATAGCACCTTGTTCCACCAGGGTCTTGACAAGGCGGACAGCCGGCGCTTGGTCCTGGGCGTCCTGCCACTCTCGACTGGGCCGCGGGTCCAGATCCACCCGTTGCTGACATACTTGTACCCTCTCAGTAGGCGGCTGGTGAAACGCAGGCAACTCAATCTCCTCGAGGTCGTCATCCTCACACCCCTCTTCTGACAAATGGGGCATCCGGGAGAGTGCATCTGCATTGATGTTGACACGACCAGCTCGGTACTTTATGGTGAAATCATAGTTGGCTAACCGGGCTACCCACCGCTGCTCCAGCGCGCCCAACTTGGCCGTGTTCAGGTGAGTTAGCGGATTGTTGTCCGTAAACGCGGTGAATTTTGCCGCCGCCAGGTAGTGGCGGAACCGCTCTGTGATAGCCCACACCAACGCCAATAGCTCGAGCTTGAAGGAGCTATAGTTCTCAGGGTTCCTTTCGGTCGGCCGGAGTTTTCGGCTGGCGTAGGCAATCACCTTTTCCTTCCCATCCTGGACCTGGGACAAGACCGCTCCTAGCCCCACGTTACTGGCGTCCGTGTGGAGGATGAACGGGCGCCCATAGTCAGGGTACGCCAAGACCTCTTCTCCGGTCAAGGCCGCCTTCAACTGGCTAAAGGACTCCTCATGCTTGTCCTCCCACAACAGTGGAGCTCCAATAGGTCTACCACCTTTGGTCTGTCCCACGAGGAGATCTTGCATGGGGGCAGCCATCTTCGTGTACCCCTTTATAAAGCGCCGGTAGTACCCCACCAGACCCAGGAACTGCCTTACTTCCCTCACTGTGGTTGGTCTCGGCCAGCTCTGGATGGCAGTGATCTTCTCAGGGTCGGGGGCGACACCATCCGCACTCACCACGTGTCCGAGATACTGCACCCTGGGTTTCAGCAGATGGCACTTCGAGGGCTTCAACTTCATCCCGAACTTGGCAAGGGACGCGAACACCTCGGCCAGGTGCTCCAGATGGGCCTCATACGTCTGGGAATAAACAATCACATCATCCAAATACAGCAGGACGGTCTCGAAGTTTAAATGTCCCAGACAGCACTCCATCAATCGTTGGAAGGTCCCGGGGGCATTGCACAGCCCAAACGGCATGCTATTGAATTCGCATAGCCCCATCGGGGTGGTGAAGGCGGTCTTCTCCCGGTCCTCGGGGGCCACGGCCACTTGCCAGTATCCGCTGGTGAGGTCAAGGGTCGAGAGGTAGTTTGCAGTTCTCAGTGCAGCCAAAGATTCTTCAATACGAGGCAATGGATAGGCATCTTTATGGGTTATCTGGTTGATCTTCCGGTAGTCCACACACATCCGCATGGTACCATCCTTTTTCTTGACCAGTACCAACGGAGCGGCCCAGGGACTACAACTGTCCCGAATAACCCCTGCCTCCTTCATATTCTTCAACATATCTTTGGCACACTGATAATGTGCAGGGGGAATAGGTCTATACCTCTCTTTGATAGGGGGATGTTCACCCGTGGGAATGTGGTGTTGGACCCCCTTGATCTGCCCAAAGTCTAGGGAGTGCTTACTGAAAACCTGTTCGTACTCCTGCACTACCCTGTGTACCCCTGCCCTGTGATGTGTAGGGGTATCATCAGTGCCCACATGTAGCTGTTGGTGCCACTCCTTGGTGTCCCCCTGGGGTGGGGAAGCGCTGGTGGTAGGTGGAAGTGTGGATGGACGGGCTTCCTGGATAGTGTGAGGATCCAGGGTGAGCAGCTTGGCAATGGTGGCATACCGGGGGAGCCTGACTTGTTCCTCCCCACAGTTCAACACTCTCACAGGCACTCTCCCTTTCTTCACATCTACCACCCCTCGGGCGGCCACTACAGTGGGCCAGTGCTCGGAAGGCATGGGCTCCATCATTGCAGGGTAGTCACGCCCCTGAGGCCCTACTGCTGCCCTACACCAGATCATCATCTCACTCCTAGGGGGCACAGTCAATGGAGCAACATCCATCACTCGCACTCCACCAATCTCCCCTCCGGTTGAGCTTACATGCTGGCGGTACATCAGGGCGCGGATTTCACGCTGCACAGCCCTCTGCCGGCTCCCCGCCGCCGTGGCGGCTAGCTGCTGCAAAAGGTTCAACACATCAGCCATGCAGTGTTCCATCACATTGGTTCCCAACACTATTTTCGGGTTATGATCACTAGGCTCATTCATGATCACAATCATACCCTGGTGTTGCAGTTCAGCTTGCCCCACTGTCATAGCCACCTCTTTGTACCCCACCTGGGTCAATGGAAGTCCATTAGCGGCAATCAAATTTATACTATTGTCTGGAGGCGCCAGCTCGTCTGTGGCCCAATATCGCTGATACAATGTGTACGGTATGGTAGTTACCTGTGATCCAGTGTCCAAGAGAGCCATCACGGGTATGCCGTCCACAGCCACAGGGATGATAGGGCGGGCCCCGACGTATCGGTCTCGCCAGTCCGGGGGGCCACGGTGTTCTACTCCTGAGGATTGGCCCGGGGCCCCAGGGGTTGCTCGTTTAACGGGCACTGTCGGTAAACATGGCCCGGCTTACGGCACTTGTAGCAGATTGGAGGTCTGCTCCGCGGGTTGTTAGCGCTTCTCCGCTGCATCCAGGGAACATCTTCAGGACTGTCAGCAAGCTGTATCTGCGCTGGGGGCTGGGATCTGGCCAGAGGTTGTAGTGCAGCCAGGATTTTGGCAAGGTCTCCGTCCAGGCGACGGACCTGGGCTGCCAGTTCTTCCACTGTGCTGCTCGAGGTTGCAGGTAGTAAGGAGGTTGTTTTGGCTGGGGCCGCCACAACGGGAGCTGTCTCAACGGGCCACGGGGCGGGTTCCAGAACTTCAGTAGCTGGGGGCTGTAGTGCTTTGATAGCCCGCTCCTTTAACACAGCAAAGTCCACATCAGGGTGTTCCAGAGCCCACAGCCGGAGTTGTTTACGGTCCTCAGGGGACCTCATCCCCTGCGCAAATTGCTCCACCAACATCTTGTTGCTATCCGCCTCATTAATAGAGTTCACCCGCTTCAGCGTGTGGAGGGCGGTCTGCAGACGTAGAGCATAGTCCCGAATGCTATCCCCGGCTCGTTGCCGGCACTGGTAAAACTGCATCCTCAGCTCAGCTTCAGTCCGGGTCTCGAAGGCAGTCTGTAGCTTCTCAAAGATGGTGGCTACAGAGAGCCGGTCCCCCTCGGCCCAGGTCTCCGCTTCCTGCTCCGCCGCACCGGTTAGCTGGCCTAGCACTATCGCTGCACGTTGCTTATCAGTCAGGGGGTACAGCTCTAGCAACGGGTTAAGCTTTTTCCGGAAGGCCTGCAACGCATCCGGTTTCCCGTCATACTGCGGTAGCCAGGCAGCTCCGGGCGCATAGGGCAAGGAAAACGGCATGACCTGAGCAAGCGCGGGGGCCGCGGCACCTCCCGCCAGTACGGCCGGGACCTGGGCAGGCCCATTCCCTTCCGCGGGTGCCGCTGCGGCTGCGACCACCGCTCCTCCAGCGGCTCCGTCGGGCGCAGACATCTTGTTTCCGTCCCCCTTAGCTCTTTCCGGCCCCTCCTCTCTCGGGGCGGGGTTTTGGCCTTCGCGCCTCTACTGCTCGAGAAGACGCTCGAGCGGGAACTTTTCGCGCCAAAGATGGCGGCTTCTGAAATTTTTCTGCCGGATACCTCCGGCTGTAACAAGGCGCACCTCTACCTGACGGCAGAGCGGTAAGATCCTGTTCGTGACGCCAAGTTGTCGCGGGCGGGGAGGAGGGTGTCAGCACACCGCGCTCACCCCTTCTGCTCGGGTCCGGCAGTTGCTCCTGGTGGCTCGAGCTGCGGGCCGGATCCCGGGGTGTCTCGAGCGGCACTCCTTGCCCGTGAGTGAAAGGGGGTTGTTTGTTGGGATTATAGTTCGTGACGCCACCCACGGTTGTGGTGATGGCACCACCGCTGCTCAGTGTGGGGGTCCCGGGGATGGTGATGGGAGCAGCCAGGTGTTGTGTTGCCCCTCCGTGGGTAGGGGTTGGTGATCCCGGGGCCCGGTGAAGAGATGTGAAGTGTAGGGCCTGGAGGGCGCAGGGACGCGGGGGCAGCGCTGTGCCTTGCGGCACTGTGGTACTCACTCAGCCTGAGACACGGACACAGTTTGTTCGGTAAACCAACGGCTGGTAGGACGGTCCCACAGACGGTTGCACCTGCACTCCCGGTAGTTAACGGTGTTGTCACTCTTCCCTGCACCTTGTGTTCTGATGGTGGTAGCGGTGGATTCCCTCCGGTTACCCGCTCCCCGGCTGCAATCTGGGCCGGAGGAGCTCTACACTTTGCCCGCAGGCGCTGGCCCTGGGGAAACTGGTGCCTTGGCGGTGGCGGTGTCTCCCCGGTAATGGTCGGGCTGTTGCCGTCAATCGGGACTTTGTTGCTGGGAGATCTACGTCCCCTTCACTAACGGATTTAGCAGATCTGATGACTCCTAGCCCTGCTGGGGTCCGAAAGGCCCCTGTCCTGGTGCTGGCTGTCCTTCGGAACACTGCTCCAGACCACCGGGCACACAGCCAACGGGGTCCTTCCAGGAACCTCCGAACCGTCCCACTCCGGACAGCCACCGTCGTTGTCAACCTTGCTGGTTCCGTCCGGACACACAGTCACGGACCTTCAGGCTTTGCACACTCTCTGCGCTGTCTCCACTTCTTGCTTTCCTCACTTTCACTTCTGATTGTTTACTCTAGCCCTCAGCTAGACTGCACTCTTGCCCTACCCGGGCTAAACTGCTGTTCACTCGTTCATGTCCCTGACTGGACTGCCTGGTAACTTCCTGCCTCCAGAACTGTGAGCTCCTTGGTGGGCGGAGCCAACCGCCTGGCCCACCCCCTGGTGTGCATCAACAGTCTCTGGAAGAGGGCAACAAGGATTTGTGTTTTGACTGAGGTGTTCCTACCTGGGATGTGGGGTGTGGTGGTTGTGTTCTGTGTCCCCTGGCTTGCCCAGGGCGACACATCACCCTCAGAGCAGTGGGAAAGTTGAGAGGTTAAATGGGACACTGAAAGCAAAAATGCTTAAGGCAGCGCAGGAGACAGGGAAGCCATGGCATGAGAGTCTTCCCCTTGCATTGTTCAGTGTCAGACACACCCCAACAGGAGTCCACAAGTTGAGCCCCTATAAGATCTTGTTTGGTAGCGCACCCAGATTAGGGTTGTATTTTCCACAACAGCTATCCTTGCAGTACGATACTCAGACTAAGTTTGTTGTTGAGTTGGCTAAACATTTGACTAAAGTACATTCTCGAGTTTTCTCTTCCATTCCAGAGCTTCAGGACCTAGAAGGCTCACACCAGATCCAACCAGGTGACTGGGTCCTCATCAGAAAATTCACCAGACGTGCCCTTGAGCCCAGATACGACGGGCCATTACAGGTCCTTCTGACGACTACTACCGCTGTCAAAGTTGAAGGAAGACCCACATGGATCCACGCATCTTACTGCAAGAAGATGCCGGACCCGGGAGCATGAGACGGCTGTCTCCCATCTTCTACCTAAGTCTGCTACATTCCATTTTCTTGGCGGTGGTGACTGGCCAAGGGGCAATATCCAGAGAAAATGGTGTGGTTACTTTCTGGTTTAATGTGTCCGTTCCCTCTGTCTCATATCAGTTTGACTATTGCGACATAGTGACACGCCCTACTCCCACTAACCAATATCTTCTACACCAACGGGGTACACATTACATATGTATAACCACTGCTGAAACCGGATGGGATTCAAATTGTGAAAAATGGTCCTTTGTCGGGTGGACCACTGGCAATGTAAACTGGGGATACATGCCCACTCAAGCTGTAGAACGCAAAGACAAGTTTGGGAAAAACTTACTGGCTCGCATGACACTGACCAAAGGCAGATTCAGGGGAGAAAGGGGCATAAGAGGTGGAGCATACACAGACATCTACTGTCCAATAGATGGGTGCATGGCTATGTTTTTAAACATTGAGAATCCCTCTGAAGGTGACCAAGGACTGTATGTACTAAGCACATATGGGGACATACCTGTACCTATTGCGACAGGAAAGTTTTGGCTCAAAGATATAGTGAACAAGCCTTCACACCACACCTGGGATATACAAATAAGGGAACTGATAAGAGGGGCAAGATACATGACAGATATGACCTATGAAGACAAACTTGCTCTGGAGACCGGGTATTCAGACTCAAATCTCTGGTTAGAGTGGTTGAAGTACACCACAACAAGTAACAACAGGTCAGCATGTATTGTGTGTGCCACAGCTAGGCCTCACTTGGGTACTGTTCCTTTCCCCATAGATCCCAGAACAGATGAAAAAAGTTTTTATTGCATATTGTCTCTTTTCAATAACACCACAGCCCTTTTAAAAAGATGCCGACATGTAACACATATGTACCCTCCCTACCAGTGGAACGAACCTGTTGGGCATGGAGTCACCCCCTATCCCGGAAACTATGCCTGTTTTGAACGCACTGCCCAGGGACTAGCAGTAGGTAAATTGCCACCAAATTTCTGTAACGATACCATAAAAATATACAATGGCCCTTATGACGATTCCCTGTTTACCAATCAACATAGTCAATTACCCGATGTATACTGGCTTTGTGGAGACATGAAAATAAGACCCCGTTTACAAGTACCCTGGACCGGGCAATGTGCCCTAGTAAAAGTACTCATGCCATTCAACATATTTGATTTGCCTGAAGTGAACAAGGCCATTCAGGAATGCCAGCCCCTAAACAGACAGAAAAGGGAATCAGAAATAAAAGGATCCTTTGATCCCCATGTTTATGTCGATTCAATTGGTGTTCCTAGAGGAGTGCCGGATGAATTTAAAGCCAGAAATCAAGTAGCAGCCGGTTTTGAATCAATCATCCCCATAATAACGGTAAACAAAAATGTAGATTGGATAAACTACCTGTATTACAACCAACAACGCTTCGTAAATTACACCAGAGACGCCCTAAAAGGAATTGTTGAACAACTAGGACCCACCTCAGTTATGGCCTTTCAAAATAGGATGGCCCTCGATATGATACTGTAAAATGATAGGATCTAACTGCTGTACTTACATTCCCAATAATACTGGCCCCAATGGTAGCATAACTAAAGCCCTAAAAGGCCTCACTGATTTGTCCGAGGAACTAGCCAAAAACTCAGGCACACAACAATGGGACACTTGGTTTGGGTGGTGGAGAGGGTGGCAAGATGCGCTTATTAAACTAGGAATAATTCTTATCTGTGTCTTGACAGTGTTGGCCTTGACCATGTGCTGCGTAGCTCCATGCATCAGGAGGATGATATCTAAATCCATGGATGAGACGATGACCATGCATGCCGCTTTTGATGATCTTCCACCACCGCCTGAGGAATATGAGGCTCTGAGTGCAACCATCCCCGATGAGTATGAACTGATGAGAGGACCACCACCACCACCTCCTACTCCTCCCCCTTCACCTCGGATCCTGTATGCTACTGTGGATCATGGCCAAGAGGACACCTAAGGGACAGGAACTGATTTCTTTCTGCCATCCTGTTCTTTCTACTTCCCCTTTGATCATTTGCTGAATAAGTCTATTTGTTTTGTCCTTTTGATATACAGCGTGTCTTGCCTAGTCCTGGAATCAGGGTATGGTGATTTCAGATTAGGGTCTGTTAGGAGATAGGGGTACGCTGGAGGCTCGGCCCTGACCGTCTTTAGGTCTACAGTCGGGATGAGGGATAGCACAGGGTCCCCAGTCATAGGGTTAGCTTAGGAACACCCTGCATAATGTATACGCAAAGACACGCTGGAACATGCCGGGACAGATGGATGGACTTTATGAAAAAGATTTTTTGGTTATCTTCAAAAGGGGGGACTGTTATGGATGGGATTTAATACATATTGAATATAATCAAGAAAATGCTGGACTAATAAAATGGCGCTTGATTTAGCTTGATCTATCTAAACACACCCATGTCTGGCAATTTCAGACATGGGACTTTCCAGTTGATCATAAGACATACTTTTATTTTAATACATGCTGAGTTAGCTTAATGTAACATTATGAAATGCATACATATATATTACTCGATGTAAGCTGTTTTTGCAAGTTAACCAATAGGATTATAGTAGGCAACCCTGGCTCTCAGCCAAGGGTCTTTGAAAATTATCCCTTTTACTTCCTCAATAAATTCAGAATTCTGCATCGATCATGACTGGTTGTCTTTGATTTGTGTAGATATAGATATCGCATGTGATAAAGGTCTTTAATTACTAATTTGGAATACAGGTGTCAAAGGGATAGATGCGTATCATATGAATGTCATCAACCTAAAATAAGGCTTTAACACTTCTTCCAAGAGACAGAACTTTTTTACTTTCACGTCAATATAGCCATATGAGAGCTTGTTTTTTGCAGGCTGAGGTGTACTTTTGAATGGCACCATTCATTCTGCCTCATATTGTACTGGAAAACGGGGAAAAAAAATCCAAGTGCAGTAAAATTGAAAAAACATGCAATTCCACAATTGTTTTTTGGGTTTTTTATTTACCATGTTCACTATATAATAAAACTGACCTGGTATTATGATTCCCTAGGTCATTACGAGTTTGTAGTTGCCAAACATGTATAATTTTACTTTTATCTAAATGGTGTAAGAAAATTCTGAAATTTGTAAAAGAAGAATTGCGCTTTTGTCACCATTTTCAGAGACCAATAGCATTCTCATTTTTGGGGATCTTGGGTTGTGAGATGGCTTATTTTTTGCATCTTGAGCTGTCGTTTTTAATCATACCATTTTTGGGTAGATACGATGCTTTGATCGCCTGTTATTGCATTTGTATGCAATATTGCAGAGACCAAAAACACGTAATTGTGGCGCTTTGATATTTTTTCTCTCTATGCCCTTTACCGATCAGATTAATTGATTTTAGATTTTGATACATGGGGCTTTTCTCAACGCGGTGATACCAAATAGGTGGCTATATTAAAAAAAAAATTGTTTTATTTTCAATGGAGCAAAAGGGGGGTGATTTGAACTTTTAGTGTGGGTTGTTTTTTTTTTTAAACACAAACTTTATCCAAGATTTTCATAATGCATACAATAACAATAAAAACAAAGGGATTGTGGCCCTCAGGACATACAACTAGTCCATCTCCTCTCCAATAGATTTGTTCATCTACCATTAAACTTTATGCATATACTTTTCCTAGAAAAAAAAAAAACCAAACAAACAAAAGATGTGTGCATATGTAAAAAACGCTCAAAATTCGCCACAGAATACCATCAAGAGGAGCCCGGGTAAAATGATACATATAGGCACTCCTCTTAGGTATTCACCTTCAATTTGTGCCAGCGTACCCTGAATATGTTCTAAGAGGTACCATTCTGTGTAAGTAAAGGGGTTGACTATGCCTTTTATTTCACTGTCTAAATATTGTTTTAATATAAATTTTCTCCATTTCTTGAAGAATTTCTCCGTCAGTTTAACGCTATTCCTTTCTGCCTCCATTTTCTCTAACTTAAGTAAAGCTTTAATCTGAGCCACCACCTCTCCCAAGGTTGGCACGTTCCCTTCTAGCCATTTACATAGGATAGCCTTCTTGCTTATCATGGCTATACTTAAGAAATAGTTTTGGAATTTTGGTCTCCTGCAGCCCTTCCTCACTCCCCTCCTCCTTATTCTTGTAATTGAAGAGCCATAGCATTGGATCTAGCTCCAACACAACTTCCCATATATTTATATTTATATTTATATTTATATGGATCCTCCAACAGTGACAGCGATTAACCTCAGTGACAGCTCAGCCGATCGCGCTACTCACCTCAGTTGCTGCTTGGAGGTGACCGGAGCGGCGGTGTCTTCTGCAGCTCCTGTCACCTTCATGCTGGAAGCAACGCTGGAGGTCCGTGGATTCCGTCGGATATGGAGGGCTTTTTGGGGCTTATTAAATTGGTAATGAGGGAATGTGTTTGTGTTTTTTATTACTAATAAAGGATTTTTTCATGTGTGTGTGTGTTTATTTACTGTAACTTACAGATTAATCATGGAGGGTGTCTCATAGACGCCTGACATGATTAATCTAGGATTTAGTGACAGCTATGGGCTGCCATTAACTCCTTATTACCCCGATTTGCCAACGCACCAGGGCAAATCGGGACGAGCTGGGTACAGTCCCAGAACTGTCGCATATAATGTATGCGGCAATTCTGGGCGGCTGCTGGCTGATATTGTTAGGCTGGGGGGCTCCCCATAACGTGGAGCTCCCCATCCTGAGAATACCAGCCTTCAGCCGTATGGCTTTATCTGGCTGGTATTAAAATTGGGGGGGACCGCACGCCATTTTTTTTAATTATTTATTTATTTATTTCACTGCACAGTATAGACACGCCCACCGGCTGCTGTGATTGGGTGCAGTGAGACACCTGTCACTCAGCGTGGGGGCGTGTCTCACTGCAACCAATCATAGGCGCCTGTGGGCGGGGAAAGCAGGGAATACGAGATTGTTTAATGAGCGGCCGGCTTTTTCAAAATAGTAAAAGCCGCCGGAGCAGTCTGAACGCCGTGCAGCGCGGCGCCGGGGATCGGTGAGTATGAGAGGGGGCTGCTAACTTCAGTCACTCGGGGGATTAGTGGTCACCGGAGAGTCCTTCACTGGTGACCGCTAATCAGGACGCGGCACAGACAGAGCCGCAGCATGACAATAAAGTCGGGTTAAGTTCACCCGAGTTCATTCTGATTGTGCGGCTCTGTCTGTGTCTGCTGTCATCTGCCATTCAGCTCTGCTACATGGCTGTCTGTGTCTGCTGTCAGCGGCCATGTAGCAGCGCTGAATGGCAGATGACATAGTAAAAAATATGCATTACACACGCATTACACACGCTAGTAAAATCATTAATTTATTCAGAAATAGCATCGCACTTGCGTTGCACTCGCACCTAACGTGAACTAAAATCAGCCGAGTTTTTTTCAGCCAACTCGGACCGATTTTACTCGCATAGATGTGTTTCCACCCTAATGGGTCTGCGTATGTCAGTGATTCTGGTACGTTTAAAAAAAAGTACAAACGTACCAGAATCACTGACGTGTGAAAGGGGCCTAAGAGGCAGGAGGAGGAATATACACCAAAGACCTGGACACAGAAAGGCTTGCCCTCCATGCACATGTCATTCAAAGTGCAGTACATTTCTGCAACTTTGATTAAAGATAATTCAGCAACCAAGCATCCGATCTTTCAACAAAAGGTATGCTTGGATTCATTCACTGTCAAGAAAATCCAAGGCGGAGCCTGAAACAACAACTGCGCAGGTACTTATAAATCCAGATTTAGTTACAAAAGACACTTGTAAAATGAAACCAGTAGCATGCATGAGAGATAACTTCAAACCTCTAAAATCAGTGTCCTTGGATATTAAAGATTTTTTTTTCTCTTTACCCTTAAGAAATCTATTATTGTTTCTGAAACACTGTATCATTATATGGCACGTTTTAACCACATTATAGACAGAAACGAGCAGATGTTCAAGGTTCAACTCCTTTCTCGGACTCTCTTCAGGCCCCAATTTGCATGGGTTCTCCTGCCTCAATAGGATGTGAGGGATAAGTCACTGACACACCCTCAAATGTACTCTTATCCCTAAGACGTTTGCCAATACACATACCTCTCAAGTCTTGAAGACCAGAAAAAGGGGCAAATTTTGACCACACCCATTTGGCAGTGAGAGACATTCAGCAGATGCCCTGGACTCTATTCGTATCAGCCAGATCTTTCTCATATTTATATAAGCTTCACTATAATGTATGTTTCTTTTTTGTGTCTGTAAGACCGTGTTCACATGTTCCACAAATTTGGTGTTTTTTACTTTCTGCCGGTGTTCGCACCAGTTATACAATAACAATCTTCCCTGATTATTGCATTGTTGCTGCATTTTTTATGCCTTTTCCCCATGGGTTTTTGGTGCAGATGTGAAGCTGCATTTTTATGTGTTTTTTTTTTATAGTACAGAAAAGCTTTGATTCTGCACTTAAAAAAGTAACTGCAGTTTTTTCCGTGCGTTTTTTTCAACTCCATATAGAAGCCTCTAGAGAAGAAAAAGCAAAAAAATCCACAGTTCAGTGGCGTCTTTTCATGAAATCACATCCACTTTGCTTGGACAGTTAAACACAGCAGAATTTATGTGCAAAAAAAAGCAGCAGAAAAACGCCACATGTGACTAAATGTCCAAGCAGAGTGGATGTGACGTCATGAAATCTCTGCCCTCGCTGCTGAACTGTGCAGTTTGTGTTTTTTTTCCTTCATAGGCTTCTTTGTGGAGCCTGAAAAAAAATACAAGCAAAAAAAATGCCATTGTATTTTTAAATGCAGAATCAAAGCTTTTCTGTAGTATTAAAATGCATTAAAAACCCGCAATCATATCTGCAAAAAACAAGTATCAAATATCTGAGAAAACGCATAAAAAACGCAGCAAACACACAATCAGAGAAGATTGTTATTGCTTTGTGTGGTGCGGACACCTGCAGAAAAAACAAAGCATTTATGCTACGTGTGAACATGGCCTCAGCGTTACATTTTTATTACATTTTTTATGGATTTTATTTGAGAAAAATAATCAATTGCACCATTTTTTTTATGCCATTTACCGATTCCCCATAAATAATCTGATCGCTGTGTTATTCTGCTCGTTACGATTACAGAGACACCAGATATGTCCATGTTATTTGCTGATTTGTGATATTTATTATTTTTTTTTTAAAAGTACAATCAAAATGACATTATTCAATTTTTTTATTATTTTTATTAATTTTATTAATTACAAGAAAAAAAAAATCTTTTACTCTCCCTCGAGAATACAGCACACAGAGGCGCTGCAATGGATCTCTATGTGCAGTGTAATCTGCTGTGGAGTCAGGGGCTGCAATGCAGGTTTATCTATATAAAATCCTCTCTCTGATGTCATCAGAACTTGTGGCTCAACAGCTAGGGCTGCTGCAATGTGTTTGAAAGTTGCTGGTTTGATTCGGTGGGAAATAAGATTATATTTTTGTCATTTTTTTCTCATTTCCTTATAGTAGTTTTATAGGAACAAAAGAATCTGACTTTTCTCTTCACCTACATAGAGATACAGGATATATCTATCTATATCTCTATGTAGCTCAATAATCTGCGTCTGGCTTCGCTGCCTGCAATACAGGTCAAAATTACCAAATCCTCCGATGCCCCTCATTACAGAGAGCCCTCAAATGGGACAGTCCTGCTGAATCCGGGACAGTTAGGAGGTATGCAAACGCACTGCCAGTGGCATAGCGTCTCCCAAGGACAACGGGGAGGGACAATAAACCATCATATCTTGTATCAGACTAGAAAGTTCTAGGCAGAATTGAGCTGCATATTGCCAGGAATTTTCCACTGCCCAGCGTCTGAACTGAGAGCAGTATTCCTCCACATTGATATTTACCTGAATCAACGTGCAAATCATTGATTCAGCAACAGCAACTTTATTGGGATCAACATAAGTGAGCCCCAGAGCAAAGAAAAAGGTGTCAACGGAGGAAAAAACTGGAGAAATCTCAGGCAGAGAACATGCTGTGGCCTGAGGATTCCCACAGAGCAATGACAGAATAATACCCACACATTGACTCTCTCCTCCAGATGAGAAAAGACGGAGATGAAAATACAACTTATACGAAGAAAGAAGGATGGAAAACCTCCTTCGGTCTCCGTCGAAACACTCTGGTAAATTTACCTTAGGCAAATAAGGCCGATTTGGGTGATCTAAAACCTCTGTAGCGGAGGATGACACATGCTGTTGTTGCTGCTTAATGTCTGCCACCTACAAGAACAAGGACAGTAATTGCGTGGCTAGTGTCCATGATGGCTTCTCAGCACACAAAAATGGAGTGGCTGATGATAATGTATGGTTGTGTAGCAACTCAAAAGGTATATAGGTGACATATTAAAAACTGCAGCTGACCCTGTCGGTTCCTGTACAGACTAGAGCAGGAGTTGGGAACCTATGGCTCATGACTCAGACGTGGCTCTTTTGATGGCTGCATGTGACTTGCAGACAAATCTTTAATAAAAAAAAAACGTATTTTCCAGTTTGTAAGTTGCATTTTTTCCCCCCAAACTGGGGGAAAAAATTGGAGGTCGTCTTACAAACCACATATGGCTTACCAGGGCGGCAGTCGTGGCCCAGGGTCAGCGATACTGCGGGCTCATGGGGTGTTGCAGCGGCGAGCACCATTGATCTGCTTGCAGATAGCGGGTTGCTTTGAATCTCCTGCGGTTCACAAGATCGACTTCAACAAAATGGTTGCGGAGGCAGTTCGTGCGCAGATAGGGCTCCACAGCCATTTTCTTGAAGTCCATCATGCCGATCTGCGCACGTTCCGCAGCCATTTTCTTGAAGTCAATCTTGTTAACTATGGGAGATTCAAAGCAGTCCGCCGGCAGATCAATGGCGCTCGTCGCCGCAACACCCCACAGTATCGCCGACCCTCTGCTGCCGCACACCGAACCACAACACTCACTTATTACTCTTCCCAGCCCACCGGCAGATCAATGGCACCCACCGCCGTGACACCCTACGAGTCCGCAGCAGTATTGCCAACCCTCCGCACACTGAGCCTCTTGAGCCATGACACCCCCTCTCCCCTGTGCCCGCAGCATCGCCTACCCTGCCTCCTGGGACCTTCTGAGCCGCTCCAATACCACCGCCGCTCCCCCCTGGTGAGTTAATATACAACGTACGTTAATGGTAAGAAGTAGTTTATTCATCATTGGTTAGCAACACCATAACAATGTTATTAAAAAGAATTCAGAGACTTATTGTACTTTAAAAGTGTTGATCTTACATAAAATGCACACATTTACCTGTATTTAGTTTTAAACATATTGTATGGCTCTCCTGGAATTACATGTTAAAATACAGTGGGTAAGGAAAGTATTCAGACCCCTTTACATTTTTCACTCTTTGTTTCATTGCAGCCATTTGGTTAATTCAAAAAAGTTCATTGGTTTTCTCATTAATGTACACTCTGCACCCCATCTTGACAGAAACCCCCCCAGAAATGTAGAAATTTTTGCAAATTTATTAAACAAGAAAAACAGAAATGTCACATGGTCATAAGTATTCAGACCCTTTGCTCAGTATTGAGTAGAAGCACCCTTTTGAGCTAGTACAGCCATGAGTCTTCTTGAGAATGATGCAACAAGTTTTGCACACCTGGATTTGAGGATCCTCTGTAATTCTTCCTTGCAGATCCTCTCCAGTTCTGTCAGGTTGGATGGTGAACGTTGGTGGATCGTTTTCAGGTCTCTCCAGAGATGCTTAATTGGGTTTAGGTCAAGGCCCTGGCTGGGCCAGTCGAGAATGGTCTCAGGAGTTGTTCTGAAGCCACTCCTTTGTTATTTTAGCTGTGTGCTTAGGCTCATTGTCTTGTTGGAAGTTGAACCTTAGGCCAAGTCTGAAGTCCAGAGGTTTTCTTCCCTCTGGAAGAAGTTTTCTTCCCTCTGGAAGAAGTTTTCTTCCAGTATATCTCTGTACTTGGCCGCATTCATCTTTCCTTCAATTGCAACCAGTCGTCTTGTCCCTGCAGCTGAAAAACACCCCCATAGCATGATGCTACCACCACGTTTCACTGTTGGGATTGTATTGGGCAGGTGATGAGCAGTGCCTGGTTTTCTTCACACATACCGCTTAGAATCAGTGGTGGAGGGCTGCAGTGATAGTTGACTTAGTGGAACTTTCTCCCATCTTCCTACTGCATCTCTAGAACTCAGCCACAGTGATCTTGGGGTTCTTCTTTACCTCTCTCATCAAGACTCTTCTCCTACGACTGATCAGTTTGGCTGGACGGCCAGGTCTAGGAAGAGTTCTGGTGGTCCCAAACGTTTTCCATTTACACACGACTCTACTCACATTGTACAAATACAGCTATACTATGTACATATCGTACACACACAACTTAGCTCCACATACATCATTCACGTGGCTGCACTCCGTACACATTGTATTCACACAACTCCACTTATCGTACACATGCGGCTTTGCTCCACACGCATCGACACAGACACCTCTGCACAGCAGAGTCCTGCATACACTGAGGCGCTGATCATGTGCTTCCTGACTCCTCCCCTCCATGTGACATCATCACAGGTCCTGTAAGCACAGAGCAGCCGTATATCTAGTGTGCGGCTCTGCAGGTGGAGGTATGTAGAGATTTCCCATTACTGGGAGTAGGGGACATTAAACCCTATAGCACTGGTCATCATCACAAACCAAGAGCTGTAACATCTTTATTTTTTGTTTATTGCTGCCTTTCTGGGGTACATATAACCTTCAATAGAATCAGAACCATTTTCTCTGTTATTTTTCCATTTTTAGGTGTTTTCTTTTCTTTGTGTCCTTCTGGGGTGCATAAAATATGAATTAAGGTTTATTTTTTTGCTCATGTTATGGGGAAATAGAGGAATTGTTGATGTTTTCTATCTACTGGAGTGGATGTGAATTGATTTGCAGGACACCTTCCCTCAGCTAGATCTGTAATGTGGGGTCTTTGGGGTTCTGCTGCTAAGGTCTAAGACACACGGCATGAAAATTGCAGTGAGTGGCATGCGATAAAACATCGCATTCCACTCGGACCAATATTAGCCTAGGTGCCAGCACACATGAGCAATTGTTTTCTCAGCCCTAATCAGACAAAACAATCGCAGCATGCTGCGGGTGCAATGCGATCCTTGTTTCTCTCGCACTCATTCAAGTCTATGGTGCGAGAGAAAAATCGCACTGCACTCGCAGTACACCCATGTACTGCAAGTGCAGGTCGAGAATGGCAATAGCCGGCAACGGAGGAGAGAGGGAGATAGATCCCTCCCTCCCCTCCTCAGTGCCGGCCTGCCCCTGCAGCTGTGGTCCGATTGCATGATCAGACCTCAGTCGCAGTGATACTCGGCTCCCGCTGTGCTACCAGCGTGGGCCGAGTGTCATGCGAGGATCGCAGTAGTCCTCAGTGTGGCCCCAGTCTTAGTTATACACCAGCTGAGCAAAATAAGAGCCGTGGATGCAGGCAGGTAGGAAGTGCTTTTAAAGGCCGCTTTACACACAACAATGTATGTCGTCAGGGTTACGGAATTCGTGACGCACATCCGGCATCGTTAGCGACGTCGTTGCGTGTGACACCTACGAGCGACCGCTAACAATCACAAATACTCACCAAATCATTGATCGTTGACACGTCGTTCATTTTCAAAATATCGTTGCTCGTGCTGGACGCAGGTTGTTAGTTGTTCCAGAGGCAGCACACATCGCTATGTGTGACACCCCGGGAATGATGAACAACGTACCTGCGTCCTCCGGCAACGAGGTGGGAGTGACGTAAATGCGGCTGCTCTCCGCCCCTCCGCTTCTATTGGTGGCACGCTGATTGATGTTGGTTGTTGTTGTTCGCCGGCCACAGCGACGTCGCTAGGAAGGTTAGTATGTGTGATGCGTCATAGCGATATTGTTCGCCACGGGCAGCGATTCGCCCGTGACGCACAAATGACAGGGGCGGGTGCGATCGCTAGCGATGTCGCAGCGTGTAAAGCACCCTTTAGGGCTACAACTCTACTATTGACCATCCCATTTTACTTATTGTAATGGGGTCCCGATCCCCCACAACTCTCACTATGGCCAGCACTATATTAGGCCCCCTTCACACGCACGGGAAAAAAACGTACCGTTTTTTCACGGACGTAGTAAAGGGGTGGTTTGCTCCCCGTGTGCCGTGTTTGTGGCACATTCGTGTTATACGTAATAACACAAGGAAAACGGATAGTCCCGCCTTACCTGATTCTTCCGGAGCTGTCTGTGGTGCTGAATGACAGTGGCCGGCACAGGCCACGCCCCGCTGACGCTGCTTCCGGCCCCCAGTGAAGAAGATGCGTTGTTCAAATTCACTGGGGGTTGGATGCAGGTGACAGCCGTGGCAGAGACTGCAAAGCTGGTGGAGGTATGTGTTTTTTTAATTTTTAAAATGACACGTGTGTTTCTCCGGCGCGTGTCACGTGGGCCCACATCCACACTACATCCGTGTGGTACGTGTGCAGGCCGCGTGACACCCGTGCTGCCGGAGAAAAACGGCCATGCCTCCGTATGGAGCACACCCTTCTCACGTGTGCTCCACACGGAGGCACGGGCCAATGGCTGAACATGTGCGTGCACATAAACCCATTGATTTTAATGGGTTTACGTGTGCCTGTGTCTCTGCTACATGTGGGCACGGACCTAGCACGTACCGGAGGGACGTTCGTGTGAAGGGGGCCTTAATCTGCATGGTCAAGCATATGCATTCAATGCTTTTGGGGCTGAAAAAGATAGGTCAGCTATCTCAGTCACTCTCATAGATAAATGAATAGTGATGAACTAGCATTACGATGCTTGGTACTGAAAACAAGTAGGTCGGACGCATGAACGGGCTCGACTCAAGTATGATGGAAGTCAATGGGAAATTCAAGGATTTTTCCGGAAAAAATTCAAATTTCCGATTGACTTCCATTATAATTGTTACACGAGTCGCACCCATCCAAGCGTTCGACTTGCTTGTTACAAATACCGAGCACCCAAACATGGTAGTGCTCTCTCATCACTAACAATAGAATAGAGTAAAAGCAAGCAAGTATTTAGTTTTAAATTTGTTTATTAAGTAACAGAAATATTCCAGGAACATAGTTAAGACAAATATAATGTACGTTTATAGAGTTGTGATAGAATTCAATGTTGATGGACCACATGATTCACACACCTGGGGTGTAGAAACACATAAACAAAATAGAAATAACAAAAGGAACAGACATAACGTAAGTACTATAGTGACCGTTTCCACCTTAGGCTCTAACCAACAAACATTTATCAGAATTGGGTACCAGTCCCTAATATCCTTATTATATAACAGTAGAAAATCAATAGCTCATACAGCAATCACATTCAAGCTGGTAAAGAGGAAAAAATTCCACATTTCCCATACCTTGTTATATTTCTCAGGGAATCTTCTATTTTGATATACCAGCCGCTCATAGGGAAGCATTGCGTTTACGAGATCTATCCATGCGCGTATGGTAGGGGGGAGCTGCCCATCCATCACAGAGCACTAAGCTTCTTGGCCACAAAGAGGGACTCTCACAGATAAACTTTGTGGTGACAAGACCAAGTTCCCTTATCTAGGACTCCATACAGGCAGAGTAGTGGATCAAGAGGTATAGGGAAGGAGGCCAGAAAGGATAGAAGCACAACCAGCTCATGCGAAAAGGCAGTGATTACCGGGCAGCCCCAAATCATATTGATAAAGTCTGTGTATTCTCCATAACACCGGGCACTCTGCTGACCTCTCCCGGTGTTGCATCTTGAATAATCTCAGTGGGATAAAGTACGCCTGGTGTACTATGTAAATTTGGATCATTTTATTGTTAATTGACAGGGAGACCTTAGATGATTCCAAGACCTCCTCCCAATCCTCGCCCTGCAGATTCGGAATCAGCAACTCCCACTTCCCTTTAACAGACAACAGGTATGCATACAAAGAGGAAATCAGCCCTTTCGGACCCTGAGTGTCCCTATTAGGCCTCTTTCACACGTCCGTGAAAACGACGCACATTTTGCACGGGCGGACGTGTAAAAGGTCTGTATTGCCCTCCGTGTGCCGTGATTTTGGCACACGTGTATACTCTGTGTGCTATCCATGAAAATGTAAGTCGTGTACAGGGTGAGTTCCCCAGTATACAGAAAACCCACGCACCAGGAAAAGGACTCTAGGCAGTTGGATTGATAAATTATTGTTTTACTTTACCAAAACATGCATAAAACAAAGAATAGAACAATATATTTACAAGGCCAAAAGCCTACAGCCCTGTACTGCGCCACCCGTAATGGTGATTTATCCCCGCCTTCTTACCAACCTTTGCCTAACTAAGGGACTGTCTAAACAGTTGCCTTATACCTGGTAAGCAGGAGTAAGTGTGTGTGTGTGTGTGTGTGTGTGTGTGTGTGTGTGTGTGTGTATGTGTGTGTATGTGTGTGTGTGTGTGTGTGTGTGTGAGAACATGCACTACCAGTGGTGCAGCACAAGAGCTTACAACTTATGTATCTACACATAAACAAAACCCATTACCTCCCCCTGAATACCCTTAATTGCTGAAGCCTCACAGATAAGGCAGATGGTAAAAGTGGAAAGGCAAACCATACAGCTCAGCAACAGTCCTGGAAACCTTCTAAAGCAACAGTCAATTCAAACATGTGGCGCTGTCCCTTTAAGGTTTTAAATGTAACTGACGAAGTGATACAGCAGAGCCAGCAAGTCTTACTGTGTATATAGTCAGCCTAAGCAGAACAGATATGTGTTTTGGTACCAAAACAAAGTGTTGCATGCACGCAGTCCTGGCTGGGCCCAGCCTACCGTACCTGGGTACTATGGTGTCCAGCTGCCATAAACAGAGACTTGAAGATCCTCTCACGGTGACCAGTATAGCCAGCAACTGAAGAATGGTGATCTCCGGCACAGGAGAATAAAGGTCATCAATACACTCTCACCCTATCACAATAACACACAGAAAACAGGAACTTTCTGCTTACCTGCCCCTGGCGTTGCTGTCCGTGGTGCTGATCTACTGTCTCTGTCCCTGCCAACCTCCTGCTTCCGGTCCTCTATGCTGTGCATATGCAATGAGCATAATGAGCAGGGGTTAGAAGCAAGTGACAGCAGCGGCACAGACAGCAGTGCTGGAGAAGGTGAGTATAGAAATTCATTTTATTTCACAGACGTGTGTTTTCTCCAGTATGTGTCACCCTGATGTCACACGGAACACATCCGTGCAGTTCATGTGACACCCCTGCTGCCAGAGAAAAGCAGACATATCTACGTGTGGGGCACATGGACACACGTATGCTCCACACGGACACACGGTCCATGGCAAAACACGCATGTGTGCGCAAACCCATTGATTTTAATGGGTCTACGTGTGCCCGTGTCTCCAGTACGTGTGAAAATGGATGTCACACGTACGGGAGACACAGATGTGTGAAGAAGGCCTTAAAAGGACACGAGGATATTAGAATGGTCCCATAGGTACGTCTCGTGGTGCTGGATCGCCGACCTGAGCTGCAAATACCTAAAGAAGTGACATCTAGCAACATTAAACTGGGACTGGATCTGATCAAAGGATAACAAAACGTTTTGGTCATAAATCTTATTGAGAGAGAAGACACCATGCGAACTCCAGAAGGCAGAAGATTAGTGATCCAGCAGAGTGGAAAAATATACATGTTGCCATAGGAGCATTTCGGC
Source organism: Anomaloglossus baeobatrachus (assembly GCF_048569485.1). Classification (NCBI taxonomy): domain Eukaryota; kingdom Metazoa; phylum Chordata; class Amphibia; order Anura; family Aromobatidae; genus Anomaloglossus; species Anomaloglossus baeobatrachus. Next base: position 521,538,806 of record NC_134357.1, read on the forward strand.
TATAATATCGTAAAAGCGCTGGACCGTTTTCACCTGTCTCCCCACCTATTGCGCTAGTCTGTAGAGGGGTAGCAATTTCTGCGATCCCAGGTCCTCTGTTTCGAGGCAACCAAGTAGACAGCTGATTCCCACTGCACGTGGTAGGTGGCTATTGGAGTTAGGCAAGGGAGAGCCTGATATCCGTAAGGATTTCGCCTTTAACTGACCTGCTAGATAATAATAAAAAAAATCCGGTAACGCCGCTCCCCCCCACTTGTTTGGACCTATGTAACGTAGTCAGTTTTAATTTGGGTCTTGCATTGCCCCAAACAAACTCCGTTATTAGCGTATTAAGGGATGAGAAAAAGGATTTAGGGAATACTACTGCGTTATGTTGAAGAAAATAGTTAAATTTAGGAAACATTATCATCTTTCTTAAATTGATACACCTCGGGACTGATAGGGGAAGCTTGCTCCATAGTATACATTTTTGTTTAGTCAGTTCTAAAAGAGGGTATACTGTATATTGGACAGGAGGTCTTGTCTGCTATCTCTTTGTATGATAATTCCCAAATATTTAAAGTTAGAGAGTAGAAAACAAGCATGTATTTCATGGAGGATTCTTTTTAAAATGGCATTTATATGGTTTTCTTGATGTAATACTGATAATTGTGGCAAAATCACCATAGTTTTTATGAGGTAGCTTAAAAGAGAAAAAACCTCATGTAAATATGTCCTCCTGGATCCAAATGTGAACATCCTCTTCATGGAGTCCGTGACCTAAATTACTCATGCACATTAATAGATCAGCAGGTTTGACAGTTGCTGATATTATCCAGGTTAGGCCCCTTTCACACATCAGATTTTTGCCATCAGTCACAATCCGTTTTCTCGACGGATCTGTCGCAGATTGTGGCTAAACTGATGACACGGATCCATTTTTCGACGGATCCGACTAGCTGGGGGCTAAATACCAATTTGGAGCATGCTCAGTTAAAAAAAAAACGGATTCTGTCACAGGATGCCATCATTTGACGGATTACGACGGATCATGTGCCCATAGGCTTCCATCCTACCAAATGACGGACGACGGATCCGTCGCTGTCCGTTTTTTCAATGTACACAATAAACGTTACTGTGGCTGTCATCTCCGCCTGACGAACAAACATTTTTTGACGGATACGTCACAAATACAAGTCGATGAGAAAAAAACGGATCCAGCGCCATTAGTCGCCGGGTTAATTTTTTTTCAAAATTCGACAGATTGTGACTGATGGCAAAACACTGATGTGTGAAAGGGGCCTTACAGAACCAGGACAACAAAATGTCATGGTTAATCTCGGTAATGCAGTGCAGATCACATTCACTTCAATGTGGAAAAATGAGAATAACTCCTACCCATACATCATGTTCTTCAGTTACTTCCCGCTAATGGACAGAACAGTATGTCATGCAGATTATGCAGCACAGGATCTGGGCTTGGCTTAACTGCCAGCCGAACTGCCAGCCGAACTCCTGCTGTAACAGGCAGGGCCGATGCCAGGGAGATACCACTCCTCAAGACAATGGTAGCTTGAGGTCAAATAAACCCTGCAATTTCATTAATCACCTGTGGGTTCCATTTGGCCAAACGGATGTTTCTGATCACATATTGGTTTTAGGCAGAGTCAGGAGAAACTGCACAATAAATTGTGTGAAAATTAAAATTTTAGGTCTAAAGCAATATTTTCATTAAAAAAAAAAAAAAATATTACATTTCATTTTCACTGCCCAACATTATAAAATTGTGTAAATCACAGAGTAGGTTCATCATGCTCATGACATGACACTAGCTGAATTCCTTGAGAAGTTGATAAAATACTGTCTCCTATGATGTAGGGTGGATTCTGCAATTTTCGCACCTCCAGGCCTTTGCAAATGCGACATGGCGTCCGCAATCTATTCCAGACAAATTTATACTTCAACAATTATACCTTTCATTTTGAGCTCTGCCACGTATGCCAAAAATAAATTCCAATCATATATTGGATATCCGCGTCCTCAGAAAAAAATTGCACAATAAATAGTGGGTCCATTTTTCTCCTATTATGCTTATGGAAATTGGAAATTTTTAGCTAAAGGCACTTTTTCATGGAAAAAAACGTATTTAAAAAAAAAATAAAAATATAGCCCTATGTTATAAAATCTCTTGTTGGTTTAAAGTGTTCTCTACACCCCTAGATAATTAAAACCTAATATGAAAATAATATGGACATATACCCTGCTATAGTAAGTAAATAAAAGCATAATGCATGTACATAAGCATAGGGTACTTATAAGCATAGGGTAAACACTATTTTTGATCAAAAAAGTATAAAGCCTTCCCATTGCGACAGGGTGTACCCAATTTGGTCAATACCTAAACCTCTCCAATATTAACCTTACCATGTGTTAAAAACAGACCTCAATTTGAATAATGGCAGAGAATGGCTGGGTCCCAACTGGACACACAGCCATCGGAAGCACTATAGATAAAACGTCCAACTCATTGAAAAGGGGTTCTGAGTACAAGAGACAACAAAAAAAATGAGCCAGAGCATGAGTTGGTAGACATGCAGCTTGTAAGTAGAGTTGAGTGCGGTTCGTGGTTCTCCAGTTCGCGGTTCGAGTGATTTTGGGGGCTGTTCTAGATCGAACTAGAACTCGAACTTTTTGATAAAAGCTCGATAGTTCTAGTTACGTTCGAGAACGGTTCTAGCAGCAAAAAGCCAAGCTAATTACTAGCTGGCTTTCCGCTGTAATAGTGTAAGTTGCTCTGTGACTCACACTATTATGAAATTTCAGCGTATAGTGTGTGGGCACTGCACGTTCAGATCACTGCTGCTGGGATAATGGTGATCGCCATTTTTTTTTCTTTCTGTTCTTCCATCCCTCCCTAAGCGCGCGTGTAGTGGGGCGGGCCAGCATGTCAGCCAATCCCAGACACACACACAGCTAAGTGGACTTTTAGCCAGAGAAGCAACGGCATGTGTGATAGGATGTCCATGTCACATGTCCCTGCATTATAAAAATGGACATTTTGTTCCAGCATGGCATTATCTGCCTTCAGCATCTGGGTGTCAGTCACCCCTCACGCAGCTCCTGTCGCCGATACTGCTGTGTACGCTCTACACACAGCGCTATACAGAATAGGGATAGAAGTTTCTTTCAGCCCTTGTAAGGGCTAATTACAGCAGGCTCAGAGCCATAGGTGACAGTCAGGTCCGTGGAAACCGTTGTTTAAGAGCTACAGATAAGAGCGTCTGTGTAGCTAAGGTCAGGGAGTTCCTTGCTCCATTTCACCATTAGGAGGGATAGAAAGTGAGGCTTCCTTTCCTCTACACTGACCCACAACCCGGCCACTGTACCATCCTGCCCTTTGCACACTCAAGCTCATTGTTACTAAGCCATTACACTAGCAAACACTGAGGAAACTTAGTGGCATCCTAAAAGTGGCTGTTGGACTTCATTAGTGTCCCACTAGTGCAAAGATATTTGCAGCACCTCTGCATTGCACACTCAAGCTCATTGTTACAAAGCCATTTTAATACCAAACACTGAGGAAACTTAGTGGCACCCTAAAAGTGACTGTTGGACTTCATTAGTGTCCCACTAGTGCAAAGATATTTGCAGCACCTCTGCATTGCACACTCATTGTTACAAAGCCATTATAATACCAAACACTGAGGAAACTTAGTGGCATCCTAAAAGTGGCTGTTGGACTTCATTAGTGTCCCACTAGTGCAAAGCTATTTGCAGCACCACTGCATTGCACACTTAAGCTCGTTGTTACAAAGCCATTATAATACCAAACACTGAGGAAACTTAGTGGCATCCTAAAAGTGGCTGTTGGACTTCATTACTGTTCCACTAGTGCAAAGATATTTGCAGCACCTCTGCATTGCACACTCAAGCTCATTGTTACAAAGCCATTATAATACCAAACACTGAGGAAACTTAGTGGCATCCTAAAAGTGGCTGTTGGACTTCATTACTGTCCCACTAGTGCAAAGATATTTGCAGCACCTCTGCATTGCACACTCAAACTCATTTTTACTAAGCTATTATACTAGCAAACTGTGCTGCCATTTTAAGGGCCATAGTTTCATTGTCCGGGATAGTTATTGTTGTTTATTCTGCTGTCAATAAAGGTAGACCACAGCTGCAATCTACACCACCTCTCAATTTTTACTACCACATTTTAAGTGGACAATCTTGTCGCTAGCAAAATGAGTGGCAAAATGACAGATGCTGGTGGAAAGGGGAACAGGCGTGTTGGAAAATGACAAAAAGGTTGTGTCCGTGGGGAAGGTGGCAAAGCTCCATTAACATCTGCTGAAGATAGGCCATCTTCCAGCAAAAGTAAGATGTCTACTACTTTCCGTGGACAATCAGATGTGCTCCCTTTGTTACGAACACGAACAACTGGAACAAAGGTAGATGTTGCCCAAAAAAAGAAAATGCTTGAATGGATCTCAAGTGGTCCAACAAGTGCCCTCTCCTCCACCTCAACTTCCGCATCCAAAAAACACCAGTCCTCTGAGTTGTCATCACAATCACACTTGCTTTCTCCCAGCTCTCAAGTCTCCATCCGCCCTGCACAGTATGGTGGAACAGAGATGTCTGAGTCTGCAGAGCTGTTCAGTCACACTATAGCCTGGGAATCAGAGGTCTGCTTCCAAGCTACAGTGAGTACAGACCAGGAAATGGTCTGCCGTGATGCCCAGAACCTTTGTGACTCAGATTCAGGCCGTGATGACCAAATTTCTGGGTATAATGTTGACCCTTATTCACAAACTGAAACACCTGTTGTAATAGACAATGAGGAACATACTGATGACGATGAGATGCAGATACCAGATTGAGATGACAACTTAAATATTCGTTCAGGGCAGGAAGAGGCTCAGTCTGAGGGGGAGGGGAGTGCAAACACAACGCTTGATGAGGAACTTCTAGATCCCACCTACTGTCAACCCACAGTCAGGCACTCGAGGAGGTCAAGAGAGGCGATGGAGGAGGATGCTACTGACGACGAAGTTACCTTGCGCCTTCCTGGACAGATGAGGAGTACTGGTAGCACGTCTACAACTGCACCCTCAGCCACCACTTTGCCTCTGAGCACTAGTCGGGGTGGCTCAGCAAATCGCATGCCCTCTAAGCCTTGCCTAGCCTGGTCCTTTTTTGACATAGCAAAAGATCGCCCAAATCATGTGATATGTAAAATGTGTGGTGATTCTGTTAGTAGAGGGCAAAACCTCAGCAGCTTGACAACTTCTTCCATGAATCGTCACATGAATAAATATCATATGTCCCAGTGGTAAGCTCACCGTGCTGCAATGCGGCCTAGCGGAGCGGACCATCCACCGCCTGCCCCTTCCAGTGCATCCGCGTGCTCTTCATCTTCTAGGACTGTGGGGACAGCTGTCACACCTGGTTTTCCACGCACAACTTCCACCACTGTAACCGCAACAGGCAGTTTCCTTGGTAGGTCGTCAGTTGGTTTGGAAGGGGAAACAAGTGCGTGTGTACAGCTCTCTCAGACATCGATAGCACCAACGTTGGATGAAGGCAACATCATGTCTACGCCTACACTATCCTCACAAACCTGCATTTTTCCAGGGACACCCTACTCACCACCGTCTACACACAGCAGCCAGATCTCTGTCTCTCAGATGTGGACAAATAAAAGGCCATTTCCTGCGACCCATGACAAAGCTAAGAGGTTGACTTTATCCCTCTGTAAGCTCTTGGCTACTGAAATGCTGCCTTTCCGCCTGGTGGACACACAGGATTTTAGAGACCTTATGTCTGTCGCTGTGCCCCAGTACCAGATGCCCAGTCGCCACTACTTCTCTAAGAAAGGTGTGCCTACGCTACACCAGCATATTGCACACAACATCACCGCTTCCTTGAGAAACTCTGTGTGTGAACGGGTGCATTGCACCACTGATATTTGGACCAGTAAGCATGGACAGGGATGTTACATGTCGCTGACTGGGCACTGGGTAACTATGGTGATAGATGGTGAAGGGTCTGCTGCACAAGTCTTGCCGTCCCCACGACTTGTGTTTCAATCCTCTGTCTGTCCAAGTTCCTCCACTGCTTCAGCCTCCTCAACCTCGTCTGGGTGCTCCACCTCCGCCGCAAGCCTGCCTGGTCAGGCCACCAGCGTTGTAACTGCGCAGAAGGAATCACGCACCCCTCATTACTATGCTGGCAGCAGAGCGCAACGGCATCAGGCGGTCTTTGTCTTGAAATGTCTTGGAACTAAGAGTCACACAGCGGCAGAGTTGTGGGCAGCTCTGGAGACTGAGTTTGGTAAATGGTTGTCTCCACTCAACCTGCAGCCTGGTAAGGCTGTGTGCGACAATGCTGCAAACCTGGGTGCGGCCCTTCGCCTGGGCAAGGTGACACACGTGCCTTGTATGGCTCACGTGTTAAACCTTGTTGTCCAGCAATTTTTAAACACACTATCCCGGCCTAGATAGCCTTCTGAACAGGGCACGAAAACTGTCTGCTCACTTCCGCTGTTCAACCGCCGCAGCTGAGCGACTTGCATCGCTCCAGAAGTCTTTCGGCCTGCCGGTTCATCGCCTGAAATGCGATGTGCCGACACGCTGGAATTCGACTCTCCACATGTTACAGCGACTGTGGGAAGATCACCCTGATGGAGTGGTCTCAGATCAAGGACCTATGCATCCTTCTGCACAGTTACGACATGGCGACGAATATGTTTAGCGCTGACAATGCCATTATCAACATGATAATTCCAGTCATTTACATGCTGGAGCACACGCTAAACACTATTCGGACTCAGGGGGTGGGACAACAGGAAGGGGAGGAACTACAGGAGGATTCATATGCGCAAGAGACAACAATATCACCAAGGTCCAGACGTTCATCATCACCAAGGCGGCAGGCATGGGACAATGGGGAATAGGGATCAACAAGGGCGCATGGTAGCAGGTGAAATGTTGAGGAAGGTGCAGGAGAACATGAAGAAATGGAGGACAAACTGTCCATGGACATGGAAGACTCAGCAGATGAGGGAGACCTTGGTCAAATTTCAGTTGAAAGAGGTTGGGGGGAGATGTCAGCGGAAGAGAGAACGGTTAGCACCTCTATGCCACAAACACAGCGTGGACTTGGTCCGCATGGCTGCGCCAGACACATTAGCGCCTTCTTGTTGCACTACCTCCAACATGACCCTCGTATTGTCAAAATTATAAGTGATGATGAGTACTGGCTTGCCACACTATTAGTTCCCCGGTACAAGTCCAAATTTTGTGACATAATTCCAGCCATAGAAAGGGACGCACGTATGCAGGAGTATCAGCAAAAGCTGTTACTCGATCTTAACTCGGCTTTTCCACCAAACACCCATGGTGCACGGAGTGAATCTCCCAGTTGTAACTCGACAAACATGGGACGGTCTCGTCATCTTCAACAGTCTAACCGTACCAGCAGCACCGTATCTGGTGCTGGTAACAGCAATTTTATTGAATCTTTTCATAATTTTTTTTTAGACCATCCTTTGCAAGGCCACCAGAGACAACAAGTCTGACACATAGTCAACGGCTGGAGAGGATGATACAGGAGTATCTCCAAATGAACATCGATGCCATGACTTTGCAACTGGAGCCTTGCTCATTTTGGGCTTCAAATCTTGAAAAATGGCCAGAGCTCTCCACTTACGCCTTGGAGATCTTGTCGTGTCCAGCTGCCAGCATTGTCTCTGAACGTGTCTTCAGTGCTGCTGGGTGTGTGCTGACAGATAAGCACACGTGTCTGTCCAGTGACAATGTGGACAGACTAACGTTCATCAAAATGAACAAGTCATGGATCCACAAGGAATTTACTACCCCTGTGTCATCCTGGGGAGAGTAAATGCTTGTGTATTTTGAATGTGCTTGATGCAAATCTACCTGTGAAGTGTACAACTGGGGCACAAGTGCTGCCACTGAAGGGGTGGGTGTCTGTATGACCCAATTTTTGGAAAAAAGTGAGACTCTGCTTGGAGTAACCCTTGCTTGCTGTGTTTTTAAAAAGGAGCCAAGATGAACAAGTCATGTTTCAGCAAAGACTTTGCTACCTACCCCGGTGCCATCCTAGGGACGGTTAAGGATGGCGTATTTTTGAATGTGCTTGATGCAAATCTACCTGTGAAGTGTACAACTGGGGCACAAGTGCTGCCACTGAAGGGGTGGGTGTCTGTGTGGCCCAATTTTTGGAAAAAAGGGAGACTCCGCTTGGAGTAACCATTGCTTGCTGTGTTTCTAAAAATGATCCAAGATGAACAGATCTGGGATCAGTAAAGACTTTGCTACCTACCCCGGTGTCATCCTGGGGACAGTTAAGGATGGCGTATTTTTGAATGTGCTTGATGCAAATCTACCTGTGAAGTGTACAACTGGGGCACAAGTGCTGCCACTGAAGGGGTGTCTGTGTGGCCCAATTTTTGGAAAAAAGGGAAACTTCACTTTGAGTCACCTTGCGGTGTTTTACATCATTTTAGAAGGGCATGCCATGCCTATATCTGTGTCTCCTCCTCTTTTTCATTGTCCAGCTCTTTTGTTTTCACATGAGTATATGTCCTTGTCACTTTCCCATGTGTTTGTGTTGTGTTGTGAGTTGTTTGTCACCTTTTGGACACCTTTGAGGGTGTTTTCTAGGTGTTTTTATGTGTTTGTGATTGCCTCCCTTTGTTTCCTATGCGGTTCGAGTGGTTCGCCGAACCGAATGCGAACCAGACCTCGGTTCGGCGACCCTAACTCGAGCCGAACCACGACCGGTTCGCTCATCTCTACTTGTAAGCTCATGTTCACACTGGCCACAAGACAAAGAAAACCCTGGAAATATGTCTCAAAAGTGCAGTTTCCCAAAAGGGTCAGTTGTGAGGGTTTCTGCTTTTTTTTTTTTTTTTTAGTACATTTCTAAATGAGACATGGCATCCAAAATCTTTTCCAGGAAGAACTGTGCTCCAAAAGTCATCTAGTTCACCTTCCCATCCTAGCCCTGCCATGTGCTCATACTGTAGTTTCCAATCACATTTAGGGTATATGTATTCAGAATAAAATGTACTTTTATGCAATTTCTCATGTCACTTTTGAGGAAAAGAGAAATTTTGGAAAATTAAAATTTTTGTGGAGAAAAAAAAAATCAATTTTCATGACCTAATACTATAAAATACTGTAAAGCAGCTGTACTGTCAAGATGGTCATCACACCTGTCTATGAATTTCTTGAGGCATGTAGTTTCCCAAATGGGGTAACTTGTGGTGTTTTTGGTTTTTTTTTGCTTTTTTGTTGTTGCTTGTTTTGGCACATGATAGGATCTGCAAATTTAACATAGCATCCACAATCTATTCCAACCAAAGTTGAATAGCACTCCTTTCCCTTCGAGCCCTGTCATGTGCCCAAACAGAAGTTGCTACCCCACAAGTGGCTGGAAATATACTAGAGAAATTACAAACAACTTGATGGCCATTTTCTCATTTTGCACTTGTGAAGTTGGAAAAATTTGGAGCTATGGCAACATTTTAGTAACAAAAAAAAAATGTAAATTAATTTATTTCTTTATCGTTCCTTTGGGAGACCCAGACCATGGGTGTTTAGCTTCTGACTCCGGAGGACACACAAAGTACTACACTTAAAAGTGTAGCTCCTCCCTCTGAGCTTATACACCCCCTGGTAGCCAGTCCTAGCCAGTTTATTGCTTTGTGTCAGGAGGCATACATCCACACATGCATTCTCATCTGATTTGTTTGACTTTTGGAAAGAGTTTGAAGAAAAGCGGGTCCATGTCTGGACTCCCGGCATGTCGCTTCTCACCCCACTGTGTCGGCGGTGTTGTTAAGGTTGATTTACAAGGCTGCAGCCTTACATGCCGCGCTCCTTCACCATCCCTTCTGGGCTCTGGCTTGAAGTGGGAGCCAGCACGGTCTCCATGCCTGGCAGGAGTCCGGTCTCCATCCACAGCCACTTGAGGATTCTGTTGGCTGAGAACCGCGCCGATGGTGCCTGCTTGTCGGCCTCGCCGCTTAAATTTAAGCCCCGGCTTCGCCGGAGGTCTAGTTTCATTTTCCTGCCCTCGCATGTCACTCATGCAGAGGGACAGGTTCGGCTCCTCCCGGAGGCCGTTCTACACAGGGGAGGGACACTCCCCACTGCTGGGGCGTCTCTCCTTCCCTGCAGGTCTCTATAGCCCTCCAGTTCCCGCTCTTTTATAGGAACGCCCTCTTCTCAGGCAGAGTTCACTCTGCTCTGGGACATCCTGCATTCTGCATCTCTGCTGAGGTGCTGCGACTGGGGGACCAGGCTTCGGGATCTGGAGGGCACACAACACCGCGCTCAGCGGTCTGGTAAGCCACAGCCGGTCTCCGGTTGTGGACCTCTGTATATTCTCCCTGGGGTTCATTCTCTGCAAAGCCCCCACTCCAGCAGCATGTCTCACACAAGGAGCAAGGCTCCAAAGCTTTATTCTGCATGCACTGCATGTAAGCTCCTGCTGCCTGAGCCGAGCACCTATCCACATTGTGATGTCTGCTCTAACTTGGCGGTGCCACAGCCTGGAGTCTCACCCCCAGTGGTCTCTCAGTCTGCTGCTGCACCTGTGATTGAACCCCCGGCCTGGGTAGAGTCCTTTTCTAGGTCCATATCCCAGTCATTTGCTGAGTCCATGGGGCTTTTGTCCAGGACTTTGATGAATATCCATCAGCCCCCCTCACAGGGTGCCTCTAATACTCTTGACAGAGGACTCCTATCCTCTGACCTCCGTCCATCAGAGCTCACGGAGGGTTTCCTCCCACGGCTCTGTCTCAAGAGCTGACTCTCAAGATAAGGAGGATGCCCTCACTGGGGGCTCGGAGGCTATGTATCCCATCGATTTCTCTGAGGGTGACTCAGTTCTTAGTGATTTGATTGCTTCTATTAATTCTGTGCTGGATCTCAATCCGCCAGTCTCAGAGGAGCAACTCTCTTTGGCAGAAAAACATCAGTTTACCTCGCCTAAGAGAGTGAAGAGTGTGTTCTTTAACCACTCCAGTTTTCAGACCGCTGTGACCAAACCCAGGGCCTGCCCTGACAAACGCTTTCCAAAGCGTGGTTCTGATGACCGGTTTCCATTTCCACCTGAGGTGGTCAAGGAGTGGTCTCACTCCCCAAAGGTAGACCCCCCGGTGTCTAGGCTCTCAGCCCGGACCGTTGTGTCGGTGGCTGATGGCACCTCACTTAAGGATTCCACTCACCGTCAGATTGACCTTCTGGCCAAATCTGTGTATGAAGCTGCGGGGGCCGCGTTTTCCCTGACTTTTGCAGCAGTGTGGGCTCTCAAAGCCATCTCTGCTTCTCTAGAGGAGATGCATTCCCTCACCAAGGAATCTATGCCTGAGATGGTTACCTTAACTGCTCAGGCTTCAGCTTTTTCATCCTATGCCATGTCTGCCATGCTAGAGGCTGCTCACCGCACTGCGGTGGCTTCAGCTAATTCTCTTGTTATCCGCAGGATTTTGTGGCTTCGAGAGTGGAAGGCAGATGCTTCTTCCAAGAAGTTTCTTGCTGGGCTCCCTTTTGCTGGTTCACGGCTGTTTGGTGAACAGCTGGATGAAATCATTAAAGAAGCTGCTGGCGGGAAGAGTACTTCCATGCCACAAACCAAGACCAGGAAACCCGCCCAGGGTAGGAATTAATCGAGGTTTCGTTCCTTTCGTTCCTCCAACTGGTCATCCTCTAAGCCTTCCGCCTCGTCCGCTAACTCAGCCAAGGATCAGAAATCCAACTGGCGCCCAAAAGCGCGTCCGCAGAAGACCGCAGGAGGTTCTGCCACTAAGGCAGCTTCCTCATGACTCTCGGCCCGCTCCAGCCACGTCCTTAGTCGGTGGCAGGCTCTCCCACTTTGGCGACGCTTGGTTAAAGCAAGTCTCCGATCAGTGGGTGAGAGACATCATATCTCACGGCTACAGGATAGAATTCTCTTCCAGCCCTCCAAACAGATTTTTTCTCTCAACTCCCCCCTGCTCCAAGGCCGCCGTCTTCTCGCAGGCCGTGGCGTTCTTGCAGGCAAACGGAGTGATTGTCCCAGTTCCCGCTCAGGAACGGTTCAGAGGTTTTTACTCAAATCTCTTCCTAGTTCCAAAAAAGGTCGGGACCTTCCGGCCCATCCTGGATCTCAAGCTTCTCAACAAGCATGTCCGGGTGCGGCATTTTCGCATGGAGTCTCTGCGATCAGTCATTGCCTCTATGACCCAAGGGGAGTTCCTGGCGTCCATCGACATCAGAGATGCCTATCTACATGTGCCAATCACAGTGTCACATTAGCGTTGGTTACGTTTTGCGATAGGAGAGGATCATTTCCAATTCGTGGCTCTCCCCTTCGGGTTAGCCACGGCCCCTCGGGTATTCACCAAGGTCATGGCGGCAGTGATTGCGGTCCTGCACCTCCAGGGGTTAGCAGTGCTTCCTTATCTGGACGACCTTCTGGTCAAGGGTACAACCAGCGCAGACTGTCAGCGGAGTGTTTCGCTCACTCTCGCCACCCTAGCCCAATTCGGGTGGATTGTCAATCTTCCCAAATCCACTCTGACTCCGACCCAGAGTCTCACGTACCTAGGGATGCAGTTCGAGACTTTGCCGGCACTTGTGAAGTTGCCCTTAGACAAACAGCTGTCACTCCGGTTGGCGGTGCGCTCTCTCCTGAGGCCCCGCCGTTATACCCTCAGGCGTCTGATGCAGGTGCTGGGTCAAATGGTGGCCTCCATGGAGGCGGTTCCCTTTGCCCAGTTCCATCTGCGTCCTCTGCAGCTGGACATTCTCCACTGTTGGGACAAGCGGCCTTCCTCCTTACAGAGGTTAGTGGCTCTGTCGCCACGGACCCGGAGCTCTCTTCAGTGGTGGCTTCGACCCCTCTCCCTGTCCCAAGGGCGCTCCTTCCTGACTCTGTCCTGGGTGATTCTCACCACGGATGCCAGCCTATCCGGCTGGGGAGCGGTACATCTCCACCACAGAGCACAGGGCACTTGGACTCCGTCCGAGTCAGACCTTTCAATCAATGTGCTGGAAACCAGAGCTGTGCTTCTAGCTCTCCTAGCCTTTCACCACCTGTTGGCGGGCAGGCACATTCGAGTCCAGTCAGACAACGCGACAGCGGTTGCCTACATCAATTACCAAGGCGGGACACGAAGCCGCCTGGCAATGTTGGAGGTCCAACGCATTCTTCAATGGGCGGAGGACTCCAAGTCCACCATATCCGCAGTCCACATCCCTGGCGTAGAAAACTGGGAGGCAGATTATCTCAGCCGTCAATCCGTGGACGGTGGCGAGTGGTCCCTGCACCCGGCAGTGTTTCAGTCAATCTGCCGCAAGTGTGGCACTCCGGACGTGGACCTAATGGCATCCCGTCACAACAACATGGTTCCGGTTTACGTGGCTCGCTCCCACGATCCTCAGGCCTTCGCCGCGGACGCTCTGGTTCAAGACTGGTCCCAGTTTCATCTGTCCTACGTGTTTCCCCCTCTAGCTCTCTTGCCCAGAGTCCTGCGCAAGATCAGAATGGAGGGCCGTCGAGTCATCCTCATTGCACCGGACTGGCCCAGGCGAGCTTGGTATCCGGACCTGCTCCAACTGTCCGTGGAGATGCCGTGGCATCTTCCGGACCGTCCAGACCTGCTCTCGCAAGGTCCGTTTTTCCGCCCGAATTTTGCGGCACTCAAATTGACGGCGTGGCTCTTGAGTCCTGGATTTTGACGGCTTCTGGTATTCCTCCTGAAGTCATGTCCAGTATGACTCGGGCCCGTAAGTCTTCCTCCATCAAGATCTATCACAGGACTTGGAAAATTTTCCTGTCCTGGTGTCGCTCTTCCGGCCATTCTCCTTGGCCATTCTCGTTGCCGACCCTTCTGTCTTTTTTACAGTCCGGTCTGCAGCTAGGACAATCCCTCAACTCTCTCAAGGGACAAGTCTCAGCTCTATCAGTGCTGTTCCAGCGGCGTCTCGCCCGGCTGGCTCAGGTCTGCACCTTCATGCAAGGTGCGTCTCACATCATTCCGCCTTATCGGCGGCCCTTGGATCCCTGGGACCTTAACTTGGTCCTCACGGTATTGCAGAAACCCCCTTTCGAGCCCCTTAGGGAGGTTTCTTTGTATCGTCTTTCTCAAAAGGTGGCCTTTCTAGTTGCCATAACTTCTCTCAGGAGAGTCTCTGATTTGGCTGCGCTCTCCTCGGAGTCACCTTTTTTGGTTTTTCACCAAGACAAGGTAGTTCTCCGTCCGACCCCGGACTTTCTTCCTAAGGTGGTCTCTCCCTTCCACCTTAACCAGGATATTTCCTTGCCTTCCTTCTGTCCAGCCCCTGTTCATCGCTTTGAGAAAGCGCTGCATACTCTAGATCTGGTGCGTGCTCTCCGGATCTATGTGTCTCGCACCGCTGCGCTTAGGCGGTGCACCTCTCTTTTTGTGCTAACCACAGAGCGGCGCAAGGGTCTCTCTGCTTCTAAGCCGACCTTGGCCCGTTGGATTAGATCGACCATTTCGGACGCCTACCAGAGTACTCAGGTGCCTCCCCCGCCGGGGATCAAAGCACACTCGACCAGAGCTGTCGGTGCCTCTTGGGCTTTTAGGCACCAGGCTACGGCTCAACAAGTCTGTCAGGCTGCCATTTGGACTAGCCTGCATACCTTTTCGAAGCACTACCAAGTGCATGCTCATGCTTCGGCAGATGCGAGCTTGGGCAGACGCATCCTTCAGGCGGCTGTCGCCCACTTGTGAAGTTAGGCTCCGCCTACTTCTTAGTTTTTTCTGTTTATTCCCTCCCAGGGACAGCTTTGGAACGTCCCATGGTCTGGGTCTCCCAAAGGAACGATAAAGAAAAAGAGAATTTTGTTACTTACCGTAAATTCTTTTTCTTATAGTTCCATATTGGGAGACCCAGCTCCCTCCCTGTTGCCTGTTGGCAATTTTCTTGTTCCGTGTGTTATCACCGGCTGTTGTCGTGGACAGAGTCTCCGGTTGTTCCGGTTCTTACTCGGTTCTACTTGTGGGTGGCTATTCTCCTTCAGCTTTTGCACTAAACTGGCTAGGACTGGCTACCAGGGGGTGTATAAGCTCAGAGGGAGGAGCTACACTTTTAAGTGTAGTACTTTGTGTGTCCTCCGGAGTCAGAAGCTAAACACCCATGGTCTGGGTCTCCCAATACGGAACTATAAGAAAAAGAATTTACGGTAAGTAACAAAATTCTCTTTTTTTTTTAGTTGCATTAATTTATGTGAAGCACCAAAAGGGTTAACAACCTTTCTAAATGCGGTATTGAAAACGTTTAGTGGTGCAGATTTTAAAATGGGGTGTTGTTTGGGTTTAGTGACTTATAGATCATTCAAGGTCACTTCAAAAGTGAAGTGGTTCCTAAAAATGTCATTGAATTAATGAAAAATTGCTGCTAAATTTTTAACCCCTCTAACATCCAACAAAAAAAAAAAAGCCATAGCCATGTGGTAAATGTTATTGTCTGACTATTTTGTGTGTATTACTATCTATTTAACCCCTTAAGGACCGAGGGCAATAATATTACGTCCTAGCAGTCATAATGTTACTGCTCGCAGTCTGCCGCCAGCAGCATGCCGCGATCGGCGCACATCTCAGCTGATTTTCACAGCTGAGATATGTGCCTGTCAGGCACGAGCAGAATCGTTATCTGCTCGTGCCGTTTAACCCCTTAAATGACGCTGTCAATATGTGACAGCGCCATTACAACGGCATCGGCAGTAAACTTTTACTTACCTGCCGATACCGGAAGTCACGGTATCATAAAAAAAAAAAACTGTTTTAGGATCACCTGGAAATGTTGAAGCATTCGAGAGTTATTACTACATAAAGTACATACATGCCAGAGTTTAAAAATTTGGACTGGCTAGGAAGGAAAAAACAGAATTTGCGTTAAAGGGGTTAAAACCGCTTTTAAATTGTGTGTGTGAAACAAGCCGGAAACCACTTGAAGAGCAACACCCACCAGGATTTTGTGAAATGAACTATAGGTAGTGCCATATAGGCAGTAAGATGCTGAATATACCTGTTATAGAAAGATCCGATGCTTAGGTGCAGAAATATCTTTAATCAAAGTTGCAGAAATTCACTGCACTTTGATTGATGGGTACAACGGGCGGGGCCTTTGTGGGTCAGGTCCTTGCTATAAAGTCACCCTTCAGTGTCGTCTATGACGTGCCCCCTTTTCTTTATTTTAATATGATCGATGTCCATGTTATTTGCTGATTTCTGGTTTATTATTTTTTAAAAATGCACATTCAAAATTATATTCTTTTTATATATTTTTAATATTTTATTAGAAGAAAAATAAATATTTTACTCTTCCTCTAGAATACAGAACATAGAGATCCACTGTACAGAGCAGTATCAGTATCTCTATATCCAGTGTAATGTGCTGTGGAGTCAGAGGCTGCAATGCAGGTTCATCTATATAAAATCCTCTTTCTGTCAGCAGAGCTTATGGCTCAGCAGCTATAGCTGCTGTAATGTGTTTGAAAGCAGCCAGGTTGATTCCAAGGGGGGGGTGAAAAATAAAATTATATTTTTGTCAATTTTTCTAATTTCTTTATAGTACTTTTATAGAAACAAAAGAAACTTTTTCCATCACTACATAGAGATACAGTGGGTAAGGAAAGTATTCAGACCCCTTTAAATTTGTCACTCTTTGTTTCATTGCAGCCATTTGGTAAATTCAAAAAAGTTAATTTTTTCCCATTAATGTACACACTGCAGCCCATCTTAACAGAAAAAAACAGAAATGTAGAAATTTTTGCAAATTCATTAAACAAGAAAAACTGAAATATCACATGGTCATAAGTATTCAGACCCTTTGCTCAATATTGAGTAGAAGCACCCTTTTGAGCTAGTACAGCCATGAGTCTTCTTGGGAATGATGCAACAAGTTTTTCACACCTGGATTTGGGGATCCTCTGCTATTCTTCCTTGCAGATCCTCTCCAGTTCTGTTAGGTTGGATGGTGAATGTTGGTGGACAGCCATTTTCAGGTCTCTCCAGAGATGCTCAATTGGGTTTAGGTCAGGGCTCTGACTGGTCCAGTCAGCAATTGTCACAGAGTTGTTCTGAAGCCACTCCTTTGTTATTTTAACTGTGTGGTGAACCTTCGGCCAAGCCTGAGGTCCAGAACACTCTGGAAGAGGTTTTCTTCCAGGATATCTCTGTACTTGGCCGCATTCATCTTTCCTTCAATTGCAACCAGTCGTCCTATCCTTGCTGCAACCACCATGTTTCACTGTTGGGACTGTATTGGGCAGCTGATGAGCAGTCCCTGGTTTTCTGCACACATACCACTTACAATTATCACCAAAAAGTTCTATCTTCGTCTCATCAGACCAGAGAATCATATTTCTCATAGTCTGGGAGTCCTTCATGTGTTTCTTTGCAAACTATGAAGTGTTTTATATGTCTTGCACTGAGGAGAGGCTTCCGCCGGGCCACTGTGCCATAAAAGCCCGACTGGTGGAGGGTTGCAGTGATAGTGACTTTGTGGAACTTTCTCCCATCTCCCTACTGCATCTCTGGAGCTAAGCCACAGTGATCTTGGGGTTCTTCTTTACCTCTCTCACCAAGGCTCTTCTCCCACAATTGCTCAGCTTGACCGGACAGCCAGGTCTAGGAAGAGATCTGGGGGTCCCACACTTCTTCCATGTAAGAATTATGGAGGACACTGTGCTCTTAGTAACATAGAGTACTGCAGAAATTCTTTGTAACCTTGGCCAGATCTGTGCCTTGCCACAATTCTGTCTCAGAGCTCCTTGGGCAGTTCCTTTGACCTACTGTGTCTCATTTGGTCTGACATGCACTGTGAGATTTATATAGACAAGTGTGTGCCTTTCCAAATCAAGTCCTATCAGTTTAATTAAATACAGCTGGACTCCACTGAAGGAGTCAAACCATCTCAAGGAGGATCGCAAGGAAATGGACAGCATGTGACTTAAATATGAATGCCTGAGCAAAGGGTCTGAATACTTATGACCATGTGATATTTCAGTTTTTCTTGTTTAATAAATTTTCAAAAATTTCTCAATTCTGTTTTTTTTCTGTCAAGATGGGGTGCAGAGTGTACATTAATGAGAAAAAAAACTGAGCTTTTTTGAATTTACCAAATGACTGCAATGAAATAGAGTGAGAAATGTAAAGGGGTCTGAATACTTTCCGTACCCACTGGATCTATCTATAGCTCTATGTGGCTCAATGGTTGAGCTTCTGCCTGTGGACAAAGAGCTCACAAGCTCATGAGTTCAGGCACTGTCCTGGTAAGCAAGAGCAGATGAGAATTTAACTTATGCACTGCTCTTCTTGAATTAATTTATTCACTGCACTGAGATGAGGAGCCGGAACAAGAGCAGGAGTGAGCCCTCAAATCGGTACAGTCCCGCTGAATCCGGGACGGTTGGGAGGTATGCTAGTGTTATGATGCCCGTGGTGGTGCTCCTTCTTCTGGCTCCCATATTGTTAGCCATAGTATGTTTTGTTTTTTTACTTTTATGCTACAATATCCATTGCCATTTTTTCTTTTACCTTATTTTTTTACAACACTGTATTTAGTTTTTCATTCTCTCCAAATATTCTACACATTGTATGTGTTTGTACGTGCTCTACATTATCTCCAGTAAATGTGGTATTACATGGGATTCTTTATGATTGCACATCAGCTCATCCCCTTCCCCACTCAGGTCCCTACAATATTGGATCCTCTCAGTGAAAATCTTTTAGATAAGAGAATTCTCCTGATTGACGACCGACCCATCAAGGATGGATATGGACAGGGACAAGATGGCAGAGAGGCTATTACACCTCACTCTAGAGATCCTTTTCCGGCTTACTGGAGAGGTGAGAGATTCTGATGACATCACATTACATCATTCTTATCTATGGGAATAACAGATGGACAGAACTGGAGAGGTGAGGACTCTGGAAATGTCTGTAGTGAGATTTATTAATGTGTCTCTCCATAACCAGGATTACACAGTAGTGAAGAAGACCTCTAGTGAGCGCGGTCACCACCCTGTGTCTAAGGGATGGGGAAGAACCCTGAGCCCAATCATGGAGCCTCCACCTGATCCCCTGATACATGAGGACATCAATGACCAGAAGATCCTAGAACTCACCTACAAGATGATTGAGCTGCTGACTGGAGAGGTGACACTGCTGGGAATGCTGGGACATTATACAGTAATGCTATGAAGGGATTGGGGGGTGACGATGTCATTGTATGTGTCAGGTTCCTATAAGGTGTCAGGATGTCACCGTCTATTTCTCCATGGAGGAGTGGGAGTATTTAGAAGGACACAAAGATCTGTACAAGGACCTCATGATGGAGGGTCCCCAGCCCCTCACATCACCAGGTAATAGGACTAAATACACACGACCTATTATTATTTGTATGTAAAGAATGAATTCAGTCCCTGTTTATGTTTCTTCCAGTTCTATCCAGTAAGAAGACAACACCAGAGCGATGTCCCCGTTCTCTTCTTCCACGGGACTGTAAACAAGAAAATCCTAATTTTCCTCAGGATGATCAGGTAGATGGAGAGAAGGTGTCTTGAGATTTACAATTTGATGAGTAGAGAGGGCTGTGAAGGTCTTGCATTCTGACGTGGTTTATTGAACAGTTTTACACACTGAATGGCCAATTTATTAGATATACTTACCTTTTCATTATCTAGACTTCCTTGTACAGTCATATGAAAAAGTTTGGGCACCCCTATTAATGTTAACCTTTTTTCTTTATAACATTTTGGGTTTTTGCAACAGCTATTTCAGTTTCATATATCTAATAACTGATGGACTGAGTAATATTTCTGGATTGAAATGAGGTTTATTGTACTAACAGAAAATGTGCAATCCGCATTTAAACAAAATTTGACCGGTGCAAAAGTATAGGCACCTCAACATAAAAGTGACATTAATATTTTGTAGATCCTCCTTTTGCAAAAATAACAGCCTCTAGTCGCTTCCTGTAGCTTTTAAGGAGTTCCTGGATCCTGGATGAAGGTATATTTAACCATTCCTGTTTACAAAACAATTCCAGTTCAGTTAAGTTTGATGGTCGCCGAGCATGGACAGCACGCTTCAAATCATCCCACAGATTTTCAATGATATTCAGGTCTGGGGACTGGGATGGACATTCCAGAACATTGTAATTGTTCCTCTGCATGAATGCCTGAGTAGATTTGGAGCGGTGTTTTGGATCATTGTCTTGCTGAAAAATCCATCCCCTGCGTAACTTCAACTTCGTCACTGATTCTTGCACATTATTGTCAAGAATCTGCTGATACTGAGTTGAATCCATGCGACCCTCAACTTTAACAAGATTCCCGGTGCCGGCATTGGCCACACAGCCCCAAAGCATGATGGAACCTCCACCAAATTTTACTGTGGGTAGCAAGTGCTTTTCTTGGAATGCCGTGTTTTTTTGCCTCCATGCAACGCCTTTTTGTATGACCAACCAACTCAATCTTTGTTTCATCAGTCCACAGGACCTTCTTCCAAAATGTAACTGGCTTGTCCAAATGTGCTTTTGCATACCTCAGGCGACTCTGTTTGTGGCGTGCTTGCAGAAATGGCTTCTTTCGCATCACTCTCCCATACAGCTTCTCCTTGTGCAACGTGCGCTGTATTGTTGACCGATGCACATTGACACCATCTGCAGCAAGATGATGCTGCAGGTCTTTGGAGGTGGTCTGTGGATTGTCCTTGACTGTTCTCACCTTTCTTCTTCTCTGCCTTTCTGATATTTTTCTTGGCCTGCCACTTCTGGGCTTAACAAGAACTGTACCTGTGTTCTTCCATTTCCTTACTATGTTCCTCACAGTGGAAACTGACAGTTTAAATCTCTGAGACAATTTTTTGTATCCTTCCCCTGAACAACTATGTTGAATAATCTTTGCTTTCAGATAATTTGAGAGTTGTTTTGAGGAGCCCATGATGCCACTCTTCATAGGAGATTCAAATAGGAGAACAACTTGCAAGTGGCCACCTTAAATACCTTTTCTCATAATTGGATACACCTGCCTATGAAGTTCAAAGCTCAATGAGGTTACAAAACCAATTTAGTGCTTTAATAAGTCAGTAAAAAGTATTTAGGAGTGCTGAAATCAAGAAATTGATAAGGGTGCCCATACTTTTGCACCGGTCAAATTTTGTTTAAATGCGGATTGCACATTTATTAGATATATGAATCTGAAAAAGCTGTTGCAAAAACCCAAATTGTTATAAAGAAAAAAGGTTAACATTAATAGGGGTGCCCAAACTTTTTCATATGACTGTATATAAATTATACAATCTGGGAATGCTGCATAAAATCACGTGAACAAGCTTTCTGTTAATCACCTTCGGTCATGAGTACTAGATTACCCATTGGACAGTGTTTCAAGAATGCCAACCTTGTTTTACTTTCTTTGATTGAAGAAAGCATTCAATGAAAAGGCATGCTGGTGATGTACACAACTTGTCGATGAAGAATGTCAAAAATCATTCTGAGGAACTGGAGGTGCGCACAGCTGCGTAAATTTCAGCTGAATACGACACTTTGACGATTATGTCCACATGCATGGCTCATCATTCCTTAGCTTGTATGGGCTATACCAGCAGATGACCATTTTGATTGACTGCTATCTAAATAGAAATGCAACTCCATTGGGCAAAAGCTCAAAAATTACATCAGCGAGCAGTGCAAAGGTTTCGTTAGAGTAAGGGTGCGTTCACAGGAGCGTGAAAATCGGTCTAGTGCAATGTGAGAAAATCACTCATTGCACTCAGACCTATGTTAGTCAATGAAGGAGAGCAGTTGGTCAGCTTTTCTCGTATACAGATTCTGGATGCGAGAAAAGTGGCAGCATGCTGCAATTTCCTGCTAGAGCCGTATCCCTCGCACCCATTCAAGTGAATGGGTGCGAGAGATACATCGTACTGCACTTGGATGTTATCCCAGTGCAGTGCGATATACGCACAGGCTGACATTGGAGGAGATGGGGGGATTAACCCCTCCCTCTCCTCTGCAGCGCCCGTCCTCAGCTTTACAGCTGTGACCTGATTGCAGGATCGGGTCACAGTCGCATGACACTCGGCTCACGTTCGCAACAGAGCCAGAGACGGGAGTCATTAGCATATCGCATCTGATGTTGTCGCATCGGATGCCACACGCTCGTCTGAGTCCAGCCTTATCCATATTTCTGTTGCACCATGCTCATGGGAAGGCAAACTTCATGAAACCATGAACCCCTCCTATTGGACATTAATTGTTAAGGCTGGCTGAAGGTGGAGTAATGGTGGGAAGAATGTTTTCTTGGTATAACTTATACATTTGGATGATTGTTTGTACACTAAAGCTCATTGTGAAAAAAAAAAGTTAAAAGGAAGCAAAATAGAGAATAAAAGAAGAAAATTATACTTTCCCACGCGGCTGTCATACTACTTTCAGGTCTGCTCATTAGCTCTTATGTAAATCACTGCTTCCCCCACCCACCCTCTGGGACAGCGTCTTTGATTGGTTGCAGTCAAACTGCCTATGTCTGTGATTGGTTATGGAGTGGAAAAATCTATACATAATTGAAAAATATGGTGTATAGTCCTACATATATTGATACCCAGCATGGATAAAGCATACAGCTACAGGCTGCAGCCCCCAATTGTGTGTGTTATCTTCGCTGTGTATCATAATACGAGGGACCCCATGCGGCTTTTTAAAAATTATTTATATACTTAAGAAAAAGTTGTAAAGTCCCTTCCAATTTTGATACACAGCCAAGATAAAGCCAAAGGCTGGGTGCTGGTATTCTGGAATGGTTATTGGGCCCCCCAACCTAAAAATAGCAGCCCGCAGTCGCCCCAGCATTGTCACATCTATTAGAAGTACCAATGCCAGCTCTTTAACCAGCTCATCCCGATTGCCGTGGTGCAGTGGCAATCGGGGAAATCTAAGGAGTTAATGACAACTGTGATTTGTCAAAAAAATCATAGCTGTAATAAAGCTCGAGGTTAGTATCAGGGATGGGTCTATAAGATCCCACCTCCATTACTAAACATGTAAGTAAAAAGTAATAAACACAAAGAAAAATCCTTTATTAAGAAAAAAACAAACACTCTCTTTCTAACCCCCAAAACACCCTGATAATCCACAGACTTACTTCCCACTATAATACCCGCTCTGCTGCATCTGAGGTTGCAGTGTGCGATCACATTAGAAAATGTGACTGATCACTGCCTTGTTAGGGACACTGTGATGGATCCGCAGCTGTGAGCGGTGACATCAGTGAGTTCACCTGATGTCACAGCTGGGGTTTCCGAGGTACCCAGGTATGACCTAAGATGAACTGACCTGAGGTGAACTCAATTACCTTAACTCAGATGAAGTCATTGAACTCCCATGATGGATTATTGACTATTGGATTAGAAATTAGACATTTCTGCATCAAATCTACATCTCCTGGCAAAAAAAAAAACACAAATCAAGACGCAATAATCACCTCAGGTCAGTTCACCTGTGGTCACAGCTAAGGTACCATAGGAACCTCCAGCTGTGACCTTAGGTGAACTCAGGTGAATGTTTTCTAATGTGACTGCGCAGTGCAACCTCACAGGTAGCAGAGCCGGGATCATCTTGGGATCTCATGTGGATTACGTCAAACCTGCAGGGTGTTTTGTGGGTTAATAAATTGGAGAAAGAGGGTATTTTTTTCTCTTCATGGATTTTTCTCTGTGTTTTGTGTTTATTTTTACTTACAGGTTTAGTAATGGAGAGGTCTCATAGACACCTCCTCATTACTAACCTTGGGTTTGATGACAGCTGTGATTTTTTTGAGAAATCCAAGCTGTGATTAACTTCTTATATTACCCCGATTGCCACCGCTTCAGTGCAATTGGGATGAGCAGGGTAACGTGCTAGAATTGGCATATCTAATGGATGCGACAATTCCGGGGTGGATACGGACTGATATTTTTACACTCAGGAGGACCCAATAATCATGGGCCTCCCCAGTCTGAGAATACCAGCCCCCAGCTGTCTGCTTTATCTTGGCCTGGTATCAAAATTGGAAGAGACTGCACGCCATTTTTTTAAATTATTTAATTTTTTTTTAAAAAAAGTAGCAAGGGGTCCCTCACATTTTGACACATAGTCAAGATAACGTGCACTGCTGGGAGCTGCAGCCTGTAGCTGTCTGCGTTATCTGTGATGGGTATCAGTATACGTGGGTCCCTATGCCATTTTTTCCCAATAATCACAGACATTGGCATGTCGGCAGTCTGACTGCAATCAATCACAGATGCTGTCACAGAGGGCAGGCAGGGGAAGCAGTGAATATACATGAGAGCTAATGAGTAGACCCAGAAGTAGTGTGACAGCTGCGCAAGAGACTTGGTAAGTATAATTCTCCTGCCTTACAGCCCCCAAGCCTTTACTAACACCATTTTACAGCACACATGTTCAGGCCTCATAGACTTGCATGAGATTCGGCGTCCGGGCTCATTTTCAGGGGGGGGGGGGGTTTGTTGGGGTTTTTTTTATAAGTCCACCAAAACCAAACATCTGCAGGTTTGCGCATCGCTAATTGTGATCGTTCACTTTCTTGAAAGATGCTTACCCTAAGGCAGAAAGACATTTTCATCTGAACAATGCGTCGTACCATAAGAGTCATATAGTCGTGGATTGGTTCTAGGAACGTGACAACAATATTGTTTACTTCTTTGGCCTGTGCAGTCACCATATTTTAATAATACAATACAAGAAGGATCAAACTGTTTTCAATATATTAATACCTCTATCTCAGTGTTTCTCAACTCCAATCCTCAAGACCCACAAACAGATCATGTTTTAGGTTTTCCTCAATAGTACACAGGAAATAATTCTATCACCTGTGAAACATTAAGGAAATCCTGAAAACCTGACTGAGGAAAACCTGAAAACATGATCTGTTGGTGGGTCTTGAGGACTGGAGTTGAGAAACACTGCTCTATCTGATTTCCAGCAACCGCGAGAAGCTATTCTAACTGTACGGGCCAATATTCCTGCAGAAACATTTTGACACCTACTGTAATCTACGTCAAGACAAATGGCTGTGGCTCTGAAAGCCAAAGGAGTTCCAATGAGCTAGTAGATAAGTGTCTCTAATAATATGGCCATTCAGTGTATATTTTATACTGGGTAGAGATGACAGGATAAAGCTGATCATATTGTGTATATCAGGTGTCTGGATTTACAATTGGAGACTGCTGGTTTATGTTATGTTAATTTATCATCTTTTATATTCTTGGAAATCATTTTACACAACTTCACCATCTGTCTGTGGCTTTTAAAATTTTCATTTTAGGGAAAAGATCTGACTCAAATTAATACTACAGAGACATATGTGAGGGTTGATGAGTGGTGTAAAGAGGAGATTCCTACATATGACTACCCAGGTGAGTAGTAGCCTCAGAGGTCACATCTTCTAGTCCATCACTGCCTGGTGCAATCATGTGTTTTGTTTTTAAGGTCTGTTACACAGGTATTTTAGATTTATATATATTTTTTTTATCTACAAAACTTCAGTAGGTAACATTGAAGTGACATTTTTTTTTTCCAATCGCCATACTTTCTGTTCTGGCCATACAGATATGTGATTTCTGAAGCTAATGACTGGCTGCAGCATAGACATATTGTTCACTACTGTGGACAGTGATCAGTCACACGTCTGTATGGCTGGATGTACAGAGACTGGCGGAGGACATGGGCAGCAAAGGAAGAGGAACAGCAGAGAAACTGTGAGATAAATACTCCCAACAAGGCTATATTCCATTTTTAAAAGGGAACCTGTCACCAGGTTTTTCCCTGATGAGCTGCGGCCACCACCAGTTATCCCTTATATACAGCATTCCAGATTGCTGTATATAAGAGCCCAGGGGGCTCTGTAGAAAGTAAAAAACGCCTTTATAATACTCATACTCACCCAAGGGGTGATCCAGTCCGATGGGCGTTACTGCTCTCGGTCCGGAACCTCCTCCATCTTGCGCGAACGCCATCCTCCTTCTGAGACCACTGTGGATGATACATCCTATGTCATCCACACAGGCTGGCACTGCGGTCCTGCGCAGGCGAACTTTGATCTACCCCGCTGATGGCAGATCAAAGTACTGTAATGCACAGGCGTGAGGAAAGGTCAAAGACCGCATGCGCACTACAATAAATACTTTGATCTGCCCTCGGTCGGAAGATCAAAGTGCGCATGCGATGCTGGCCTATGTGGATGACAGAGGACGTGTCATCTAGGTGAGTATTATAAAGGTGTTTTTACATTATACAGAGTAGCCTGGGCTCTTATATACAGCATTCCAGAATACTGTATATAAGAGCTCACTGGTGGTGGCTGCAACTCATAAGGGTAAACCTGCTGACAGGTTCCCTTTAAGCTTTGTTTTTTTCCTCTCCATCTTCCAAGGGCTAAAGCTTTTTTATTTTTCCATCAATATAGCTGTATGAATTCTTGTGTACAGCACAACGAGTTGTAGTTTTGAATGACAATTTATATTGTCGCGGGCGGAGGAGGGGACGCCGCACTCTCCCACTGCTTGGGTCCGGCTGCCGCTGCGGCTGCTGCGGCCTGCTGCTGCCGCTGCTCGGTGGCTCGAGCGATGGGCCGGATCCCGGGGACTCGAGTGGCGCTCCTCGCCCGTGAGTGAAAGGGGATTGGGTTTTGGGATAGTTTATTGTCCGTGACGCCACCCACGGTTGTGGTGATTAAGTGGACACCACCGCTGCTCTGTCTGGGGAGCCCGGGAGTGATGGTATTGATAAGGCCTTAATTTAGGTTGATGGAATCTAATCATGCATCCCTCTTAAACTGTCTGCAGTCCAAATTATGAGTCACTCGTGGTAGCATGCATAACCACTCTTTCTCACACACCAGTGACGTGCTCAGATATGAATAGAAAGTAAGACTGCCTTTTAATACGGAAATTGTACGGATATATATAATCTTATTGGCTAGGTGCCAAGAATACGTAACACGTCTCCTATTGGATAAAGTAGAACAGCTTATTCTGTGATATACAATTTACTGTAATGTGCTTGGTTCCTCATTTATATTAAGCAATGTCAGCATGATTCACTGGTCACAAGAATAGCCCAGACTGTCTGTCTGAGTCTTATGCCAAGAGATATGTGGGGTACAGTTCAAACACCATCTTAAATCCTGTTCTTTATGGATATCTCCATGTAACAATGATACATAATAATTCATAATCTTGTCCATAACAGTCCCCCCTTTGGAGATAGCCAAAAAGTCTTTCTTTACTTTTCCAGGTCTATTGATCTGTCCTAATGCCGATGGTTACCTCACTCACATACGAGATACCCCATCCCTTGTGGATGAATCTTCCCACCCAACAGACTATGCATAGGAAGCCAGATCCTGACCGTATTCTCTAGACTGTCCTCATGGCTATGTTCCGCTGGCACACGTTATTCAGGAAGGGGGAACGTGGCAGTAGTCCTCTAATGGGCTAATATTTATCAGGGTTGGTTTCTCTCAGAGTCTCAAGCTCCTCAGTCCTCAGGCGGTAATGGTGGGACATCATCAAAGGTGGGATGCACAGTCGTCTTCTGGTCCACATGCTTAGATATCATCGTCCTGGCACAAAGTATCGGGTAGAAGAGGGAAAACAGCCATCTCCTGGTCTCAGGCAGGTCCGACATCTCTTTGTAGTGGAATGCATGGATCTTCGTCCGAAAGAAAAAGAGTGAGAGGAAGAGAGAGAGAGAGAAAGATTGAGAAGAGAGGAAGAGAGAGAAAGATTGAGAAAAGAGAGAGGAAAAGAGGAGAGAGAGAAAAAGAAAAGAGAGAAAAATCTAGATCTGGTTGGATCTGGAGGAGAAAACTCAAAAACGTGTATTAGGCAACTGTTTAAACAAACAAACAACAAGCTTAGTTGAAGTATCTGGGGGTACTTCTAAACAGGATTTCATAGGGTCTCAACCTAGTGGTCCCTGCTGGGGTGTGTCTGACACTGAACAATTCAAGGGGAAGACTCTCATGCCCTTGCCTTCTACACTGCCCCATCTTCCCAACCTTCCCTCTATTCTGTGGCTGGTATGGGGTGTGTAGAGTCAGTTCTGTGTCTAAGGCCTGCCATATCTCTTTGGCTGGCAGTGAAAGCAGGTCACTAGCCACTTTCTATGGTCTCCGGGAGCCCACAGCTGCACCCTATCTCAGTCCTCTTCTTCTTCTGGGACTTGCTCTTGTAGGGTCAGGACAACGTTTTCTCAAGACTTTCCATCTTTCCTTTCTTCTTCACATCGGGGTCACTCAAAAAGCACAGATTGACTGACTGTTTCTTTGGTAAGTGGTCTTGGGGCTTCTTTGGATGTTCTGTCAGTGAGGGCACTTCATACTGCTTCCCTTGACTCCTCCAATGTAGGCCTCAACCCTGCTCACCGCGACTCTGTCTGGCAATAGCAAAGCTTCCATCCGTTCTTCTATGGCCTCATGGCGGCGTACAGTTCCATTGGCAGTGATCAAGTCTCTTGTCTTCCATACAGAGTAGATGCTGGCTGCCATCTTGCAGGCTTCAGCGAGAGCACATACATCTGCTTCTTTACAGACAGGCATGCGGGTAGCGACTGCTCTATCAGCACAGCGTCTTCTGCTACCAGCACCATACCCATGTTGAACCGTCTTCTTGATGCACATCTTGATCCATCCGCAAAGATGTTAAGTCAGGGTCCAAAGGTGTTAAGTCACTGTATCGAATCCAGAGTTTCCTCAACTATGCCAGAGTCGACTACCTCTTCCACCAAGGTGTCAGAGGTGGGACACTCCCCCCTTGGAAGAGGGAGAAGTTCAGCAGGATTAAGGACCCCACACCGGGAGATGGTGACTTTGTCAGGGAGCAGTGATGTCATACGGGCACTGATCTTCAACTGGTGCTTTAGGTAGGTGTTCAATCTGGCTGAGTAGTGTTCAAAGGGCTGCTGTCTTACTCCATGGCAAACATGTAGAATGACTTTTGGGCTGGAGATAACGTGATGATACTCTTCAGGTGACTGTGACTGTAACTCAGGTGACTGTGACTGTAACTCAGCAGCCAGTTGTTGATTTGCCTCTCCGTGGGTAGGGGTTTGGTGCTCCCGGGGCCCAGTGATGGGGTTGGTATGGTGGACAGGCGGGTATGGGGCCTGTGGAGGTGCAGGGGCGCAGGGGCAGCGCTGTGCCGCACGGCACGGAGGTACTCACTCAGCCAGTAAACACGACACAGTTCTCGGTAAACAAACGGCTGGTTGGACGGGTCCCTCGGCCGGTTCACGGTGCTGCGGTTCCCTGCAGTTAGCGGTGACGGTCTCTTCCCTGCACCTATGTAAAGTCTCTTGGTAGCGATGGGTCCCCACCGGTTACCCACTCCTCGGCTTCAAGCTGGGCCGAAGGAGCCCTACTTTGCCCGCAGGCGCTGGCCCTGGGAAACTGGTGCCCTGGTGGTGGCGGTGTCTCCCCTTCACGGTCGGGCTGTTGCCTTCAATCGGGGCTTGGTTGTTAGGAGACAGAGGTCCCCTTCACTGACGGATTTGGCAAATTATGGCGACTCCTAGCCTTGCCGGGATCCGAAAGGCCCCTGCCCTGGTGCTGACTGTTCTTCGTATACTGCTCCAGTACCGCCGGGTCACCACCCGTCCGCGGTCCTTCCAGCAACCTCCAAGCAGTCCCCCTGCAGACTATCACCGCCGTCTGCTGACCTTGCTGTCACAGTCCGGGGCACACACCCAGACCAACTTCAGGCTTGCTTAACTGTTTCTTTTCTGTCGCCACTCTTACTCAGTCTTCCACTTTTACTCCTCTCTCAAGCTCCTCTACCACCTCCTTCTACCTCCTCCTCCCTAGCTTGACTGCCTGGTTCTTCCCGCCTCCAGGGCTGTGAACTCCTCGGAGGGCGGAGCCAACCGCCTGGCCCACCCCCTGGTGTGGACATCAGCCCCTGGAGGAAGGCAACAAGGATTTTGGGTTAGCCTTGGTGTACCTGCAGGGAATGTGGGGGTGCATGTGATGTTGTGACCTGTGACCCCTGGCTTGCCCAGGGCGTCACAATATTACCCTATAATCTACTGGAGAATTGGTGGGGGGGGGGAACGTGGGGGATTTGCAGAAGAAAAAGGGTGTTCCTATGGAAATCCATTAGCACCCCATGTTGGTTACTGGAAAGGCAAATTTTAAATGTTGTTTTCAGAGATTGACTGCAGCTTTTAAGCAGTTAACAGCAGCGTGTCAATATCAGTAAAAGGATGACACGTGTGGAACTGCTAGAGAAACAATTTACAATTAGTGGCTGAAGAAGAAACGCGTGAAATAATTGGGAGCCCACAAAGATGCTGGAATGTAGAGCTTGTAGCATCCGCATTGACTTGCTTGATATGTCTTGAGTAGGGTCAACACATGTCCCCAGGCCGAAATTTGACTTTTTCAACCTAACCTTTGGACTATGGGTAGTAGGCCAAAAGGAAATCTAACTTAATTTACAATAATCCAAGCAAATCTGGAAAAGGTTCAATAACAACAGGCCAGCAGGTATTTGGTGACAATTTCACAGTATCTGTGCACAGCTAGAACAAAACTGCACAAAGTAGAATATAACGAAGGCAATCAAGCAGTCAAGTGTTCAGCAGATGTAATTGATATATCACTAGGTGGGAAACCCCTCAACTTGGTATCTCCAATTCTCCCAAGCCGGTTAGATAGCAAGCAGATCTTGGTCGCCAATGATGAAATTATACACAGTAGAGCAAAAAGCTTTGTACAACAATCCACAGGATAACATTTTAACTTCTTACTAAAATAAGCTCAATGATTGGCTGCAGAATTGTCACCACTGCAGTCAATTAACAGGGAGTAGGGCAGCTGCACATACATGTTACTGGACCCAGCGAAAGTAAGTAAAGCTCAAGATTTTGTGGTTTGTTTTTTATTACATATAACTAAACCTATGGGCAAAAGTTTGTTGAAAAAGCACCAGTTTTTTAAAGCAGTGTTTCTTAAAAATTAATAAGGTTGTTTTTTTTGTTTTATTTTTGGCAGATAACTTCTGGAGTTCACAGGGACATCTGATATTTTCAGATTTTAAAGGAGATGATGGTGATATAAAACCTGAAACATATGAAGACCAAGCCATTATCCCAGATCTATCATCTTATACTTTTGAACAGCTCTTATTTTCTAACTCCTCACAGACTGTTAACCAAAACAAAAATAACCAACTGGATGGTAAACGGAAAAGAACTCGCACAAGAAAGAAAAATTTTTTATGTTCAGAATGTGGGAAATCTTTTAAAGATAGATCTGCTTTAATTATACATGAGAGAGTTCATACAGGAGAGAAGCCTTTTTCATGTTCAGAATGTGAGAAATGTTTTAAGCATAAAGCTGCTTTAGTTATACATGAGAGAGTTCATACAGGGGAGAAGCCATATTCCTGTTCAGAATGCGGAAATTGTTTTACCACTAGAGAAAAACTTGTTAAACATCTGAGAATTCACACAGGAGAAAGGCCATATGCTTGTTTAGAATGTGGGAAATGTTTTAGGACTAAACCAAAACTTGTTAGACATCAAAGAATTCACACAGGGGAAAAGCCTTTTGTATGTTCAGAATGTGGGAAATCTTTTATCCATGAAATAGCTTTTATTGCACATAAGAGAATTCATACAGGAGAGATGCCATATTCATGTTCAGAATGCGGTAAACGTTACAGAGTAAAAACCGGACTTGTTACACATCAGAGAACTCACACAGGGGAGAAGCCTTTTTCATGTTCAGATTGCGGGAAATGTTTTAATTACAAATCAGTTCTAGTTGCACATAAAAGAATTCACACAGGGGAGAGGCCATATTCATGTTCACAATGTGGCAAATGTTTTACCCAAAGTTCATCTCTATTCACACACCAAAAAACTCACACGGGAGAGTCCTATCCATGTCTAGAATGTGGAAAAAGTTTCAAAGGAAAATCTTGCCTTCTTAAACATCAGATTAATCATACAAAGAAATAGCCAATTTTGTTTAAGCTGACTGTCATGATGTTTTTGGCCTACTAAAGATGTTGGATATTAATACTAAGTCCAGTACATTAGTATTTTACAATCATTGTTTAAACATTGTAATATAAACATTTTTCCACAAAGAGGTTAGTTTCATTAATTAATGGCAGTTGTTCAGGGGCCTTATTTCTCAGCACCGTTTTTACGGCACTGAGGAATAAGTACACAGCTTTGCCCCGCAGGTGACAGCTGTACATGACAGTTAACACCTTCCATGACCGGTTTGGAACCGATCGGGTCTGATTAACTTAATTTAAATACCACTGTCAACCGCGACAGCGGGATCGAAGTGGTTAAACGGGGGTTAAAAGATCTCCTGTGGCACAATCGCGCCCCCCATGATTCTAATCACAGGTGCGCCGATCATTGCCATGATAACGTCGGGTGATGTGATGACTCGAAGTTCGGTGGCCTGTAAAATCCTATACTGATGCAGAGAGACCCTGACAGATATCATGTGCTGCTGTACAGCAGCCCATGAGATGAGTCATCAAAAAAACATGTCCCAAGTATAAAAATAAATTAAAATGTGTAAAAAAGTAAAAATATAAATAAAAGAAAGTGCACACAAATCACGAAAAAAACATTTTTCCGCTAAAAACGCAGCTTTTGTGTTAAAAAAAAACCCCACAAAGAAATGTACACATATTGCCCAATCTATAAAAATGTCACGTTACTTATTCTGTATGGCAAATACCGTAAAAAAAATAAAACGCCAAAAATTGATATTTTTTTTATCATGCTGACACAAGAAAAAGTGGATTAAAAGCGATCAAAAAGTCATATGTAAAAAAAAAAAAAATTGGCAGAAGTGAAAATCCCAAACCATCCATCAAAAAACTATCCCTAATATGGCTCGTTTGGGAAAATAAAGTTACAGCTCTAAGAATATAGCAATGCAAAAACAAATTTTTTTTGTAAAATATTGGTTTTAATGTGTAACAGTAGCAAAGCATAAAAAAGTGATATGTCTGGCATCATTGTAACCATACTGACCCGAAGAATAAATCTGTCTTGTCACTTTTACCGCACAGTGAACAGTGCAAAAATAAATACATTTTTTAAAAAAACGAATTGCTGGCTTTTATTCATTCTTCATCTGAAAAATCTAAATAAAAAGTGATACTGTTTTTTGATGTTCCCCAAAATGGTACAAATAAAATCTACAACTTGTTGCACAAATAATATGCACCCATATCTGCCAAAAAGTAAAAAAGTTACAGCTCTCAGAATATTGAGAAGGAAAAACTTATAAAATGAATTTTTACTGTGTGATAGAAGCAGAACATAAAAAAAATTGATATAAATCTGAAATCGCTGTAATTGCATAGACCTGCAGAATAAATCCGTCCTATCACGAATACTGCAATGTGAACCTTGCAAAAATAAAAACTATTCCTGTATGGCTGTCTTTCGTCATTCTGTCTCCCAAAAATCAGAATAAGAGTCAGCTGATATTTATCCTGTGCTCTCCGCTGAGCACTTACGTTGAGGTTTCTGTTTGAATCCCGAAAAACCGCGATTCAGACAAAACCCCTGTTTGAACCACCCACTATAATGAGGCAGATGGAGACACATTAGACTCAATCTGGTCTCTATTCCAGCCCTAAAATGTCTCATCATTTTAAATGTGGATGACCACAGCTCTGTGCATGCCTAAAAAGATGGACACCAGCGAAACAGAGTCCAAAGTGCCTCATTAGAGTTTTTCGTCTGAATCACATTTTTGGGGATTTACATGGAAACCCTGATGTAAATGCTCAGCTCAGAACACAAGAATGTGATCATAGCTTTTTACTGAAAGTGATCAAAAAATGTTCTGTATCCCAAAATGTTACCAATAAACCCCTAACTTATACTGAACAAATCCAATCCTCACATTTGTCACTGGAAATATCAGGGGCTCCCACATTACTAGTAGATAAAAGACTTTGGAAAAGCGATATGACTGTCACCACCGAAATAAAACTGTTAAATCTGCGCTCCCAAATCCAAATGCCCCCTCTT
This sequence comes from Anomaloglossus baeobatrachus, assembly GCF_048569485.1. Lineage (NCBI taxonomy): Eukaryota > Metazoa > Chordata > Amphibia > Anura > Aromobatidae > Anomaloglossus > Anomaloglossus baeobatrachus. The sequence continues at coordinate 521,572,915 of NC_134357.1, forward strand.
TCTTCGCCACCATGCGCCTAAAACGCAGTATCTGGCCACATGTGTGGCATTATTGTTTCATTATTATTGGGTAGAGCGCACTTTAACAATTTACAGGGTGCGTGTCTCCATAAGCAGAAACTGGGCACAATGCATGGGGGTACTACAATATTTGGGGGCACAATGATGTATGGGCACTAAACTGACTTATTTGTACAGTAATTCTTCAGAAAAATCATGTGGCATGGATGCTACAAAATTGTCACTGCAGCCATAAAAAAATTGAGAGGTGCAATTTCTACACAATGGGGTCACTTTTGGTGTTTTTCCCCAGGAAACTGTTGTAGCAAAATCTGTTCTCTGAAAGCCCTTCCTGCTCAGGCTGCCGTGGGCCAAACAGTGGCTACTGATGACATCATCGCGTTCAGGAGAAATTGCTAAATAAATTGTGGGGTCCACTTTCACCTTTTAACATTTGTTATGTATTTGCAGTTAATAAAAAAAGTTAATAAAAAATATATTTACTACTAAAATGTTATATTTCCACATCCCAATTTTATAAAATTCTGTGAGGCACCTGTGGGTTCCAAATAATTACTACACCCTAGATGAATTCCTTACGCAGTGACGTTTCCAATATAGGGTCACTGGTGGGGGTTTCTGCTGATCTGGCACCTCAGGGGCTCAGCTAATGGAGGCCTGAATCTGTGTTCTAAATACCAAGTCATGCTCCTTTCCATGCCGTCCCTGACATGTACTCAAATAGTAATGTACAACCACATATGTGGTACTGCCACGTTCGATAAAAATTGCATAACAAAAAAACAAAAAAAACCTCTACAATTTTACATTTTCATAGATCAATCTATTACAATTCTTTGTAATTTGTACGTTAAAAATAGCACACCAATAGATTAATTCATTATAGGGTTTAGTTTGCCAAATGGGGTCCCATGTAAGTGTTTTTACATTTTCGGTACCTCAGGGGTTCTGCAAAAGCAACCCGTCCAGATTTGCATTCCAAAAATCAAATAATGCTGTTCGATTTCCGAGCGCTGCCATGTGCCCAAACATTCGTTTTTGACCATGTATTGGGTATCACTGTGTTTGGGAAACATTACGTAACAAATTATGGGGTCCATTTTCTCCTATTATCTATAGTCAAATTACAACATTTGGGCAAAAATAACATTGTACCTCTTTCAAAGTCTGAAATTAGATCATAAAGCAACATTTTTGTGGAAAACAAAAATTCAATATGACCACCTAATGTTATCAAGCTCCTGTCAAGTACCTTTGGGTTCAAAATGCTCACCATACCCCTGAATAAAATCCTTGATGCATCTAGTTTCCAATATGGGGTCACTTGTGGTGGATTTCTGCTGTTTAGGGACCCTGCAAATGCAGCATGGCGTCAACAACTTGTTCTCATATTCCCTAACAGCTCAGTGTGTTATTAGGTTGATTCTATGCAAAAGGTCACTGCTTCGAATTGAAAAGCATCCATGAAGAAGATTTCCCAAGAAAAGAGAAAACGCATTTGTGACGCCCTAGCAGCAGTCGGACTGCTCGGCAGACACTTTGATGAAAAGGGGGATTATTTACAGGGGAGAATGTTCGTTACACCACCTGCGGTGCGCGGTAGTGAGGAGTACTGCCGCTGCCGTATGGGAGTGCCGGGGCTGATGGTGTTGGGGCAACCGTGATGGATGTTCCCTCCACAGGTAGAGAGGCCCCGGGACTCAGGGTAGAGAAAAGGTAGGAACAGTCTATATTGATATAGAGCTGGCAGGGTACTCACTCAGGTGTGATGACGCATTCAGTGGACACAGACTCTGAGGTAAACCAAGTCACTGGGTATCGTTGCCCTCAGTGACAGCATGTCCGTTGGTCCATTTTAGTGATTCTGTGGTGGACTGGAGCTTTCCTCCATACACTGTGTACTCTGTGTGTCCCTGGCCGCGTTGGCTTGAAACCTCCGGGTCCTGTCCCTCTTTTTTTACTGGGGACCTGCTCTTAGCAGCTGGCACGTGGGATTTCTGTGGACTGCTCTGTGTGGGAAATCCTATCCCTCCGTTGTGCTGATGCCGCTAATCTCTGAGCCATTGCAGATAACACATAAAGCTACTACCCACTGCAGGCTAATTGCCGGATTGCGTGAAGCTACCTCCCGACTTAGGGGCCTGTCCCCCGCTGTGTGCTCGGCCCCCAGACCGGTTACTGTGGATCCGATGGCTGACTGTCCTCTTGACCCGTCCAGCCCTGTCCTCCAGTTCCATGCAACTGGGTCTCAGTCTCCTCAGGCTCAGGCCACCGTCTGCGACCCAGCCAGACTCTCCTCAGGGAGCTCTTACTCCCCAGGTACTCTCTCTTTGACCGTTACTACCAACTGTCTAGCTAACTCCTCCCACCAGCCTGTCTGACTCATAGGTGGGCGGTTCCTTTCCCAGCTGGAACCACACCCCCAGTGTGCCTGACAAGTGTAGTGTTTGGGTGTTTGGGTGACTAGGATTTGTGCTGTTGGTACAGAATCACTGTTGCGGACCCCGAAACCAATGAGGGTGGGCCCTGCACCAAGGATAGAGAGTAGTGCAGTTCCCTGTGACACCCTGGACTAGTCCAGGGGCGTCACACATTAACCAGAGACGATAGTGGTCTCTTGGCTAAGAAAACTGCCAAACTACATCATGTGAGTGCCATGAGAGTTGTAAGAATACGAAATGAAACCCATCCATCCATTGAAAAGCTAATAGGTGGATGTTCAAGAAAAATATTGGAGTCAACAAGTCTGCTCATCATAAGGTTTATCAGTTCTGGTGTGATAAACATGACAGTGGAGGTGGCTTCGTACTATTGCCTTCCAGGCAAGTACCGTGCAAATCTGGCATGATGACCTGAAAAAAGGTGAAAAAAAACCTCGACTTCAATATCTTAATGAGAAGCTTTGGCTCGGAAGAAGTTCAGAAAATGGATAGTGAAAGATTGGAAACGGGTGATTTAAAGCAATGAGACAAACGTCAATATACTAGGGTCTGATGGGTGCAAATAGGTCTGGAAGAAATTAAGGAAAAGGAGGCTAACCGATGAAGAACTTGAAGGAACTGTCAAGTTCAGTCTAAAAAGTCTTAAGATGTTGTTGTTTCACAGCTGAAGCTGTTGAATACTTGACCAGGATCATGGTGGTTTCAATATTTATCTATATGTAAGAATCCTTTACGACGAGTTACTTCTTACACACAAGTACTATGGGTATGTAAAGGACAACATAGTGTTACAGCAGGGCAATTATCCGAAGCATACACTGAGATTGGCAAAGAAATGGTTCAATGACAATGAAGTAGAGATGCAGGATTGGCCCCACAGTGCCCAGACCTCAACCCAATCGAACATTTGTGGGTAGAGTTGAAGAAAAAGCTGTATACTTACCCGTTAGTCGAACAGTGTGCACCAACACTAGGACTGTGTAGAAAAGACCCGGGATCAGATTTCGGTCATGGCTTTCTTGAATCTGAGTGAGAGCATGCAGAGAAGGATTCAGACAGTGTTGAAAACCAACAGAGATTTACAAAATATTTACAAAATAATAAAAATAATTTTTTTGATTTTTAGGATCAAAATAGAAAAAGCAGTGACATGACAAAAATATGCAAAACTAAATCTTATGCTAAACAGCTGCAAGTCAAATTTATGTACGAGATAGCCAAGATGATTGCCTATAAAATGAAGATAGACTCGCGCTCAAAGCTGTAGTGGATGGGAGAGCTGGAGCCTGAAAGCCAAAAGTTCAAAATTTTGCTACTCTTTTGCTTGTCACTGTATGTCCTTATCCTGGGCTCCGTCCTGGTATATATGTTTCCATCCTGAGACCATCCTGATATACTGTGTATATATACATACTCTATATCTCCATCCTAATACATATGTTCCCTGTTCTGCATTAAAAAAAAAGTTAGAATAAAAACATCATATACTCACCTAATCCAGCATCCAGCATGGGTGGATCTTCACGTTATCATCTCACACACAGAACTTGAGAGTCCCGGGACACCACTCTGAGATTCAACAAACACAACAAGACGTCAATCATCCAGCTTGTTATGGGGGGCTGTCTGATAATAAAACCTAAAGGAATGTCAGACAGTCAGGGTCCACCGTGCAAAGACTCTGCTGCAGACTATGGCAGAGGATAAGGGGTATATAAATGTGCCACTGTAAAAAATAATAGCACAAGTGCAGAGTGCAATACCTCTGTTAAACTCACAGAGGAATATAATTAGAAAATAAAGCAATGCCTCCCTTACTTGGAGGGTGTGTGGAGGGTCTGTTAAAGATCACAGAGACAAAAGCAGTGAGTGTGAAATGGCACCTACCTAGGTCCGTTCCTCTAGTGGTGCCAGGAGACGGACAGCAGCATAAGCCGCACAAAACTCCTACCTGCGTTCGCTCCACTAGTGTGCGAGGACACGAACCACTAGATATGGCACCTGCCTAGGTCCGCTCTTCTAGTGGTGCAAAAGAGACGGACAGCAGCATAAGCCGCACAAAGCTCCTACCTCTGTTCGCTCCCCTAGTGTGCGAGGATACGAACAACTGCCAGACGCAGTATAAGGAACATTACCCTAGCGGCAACGTCCACCTACGAGTAGAATCACAAGGCCCAGCCGGACCATGTGCCTCAGGCACCTGCCTATGTCCGCTCCACTAAGAGGTAAGGATACGGACTGCAGCCGAAGCTGTAAGGTATAAGATCGCTACCCTGCCGGTAGCGCTCACCTAACATAGACAGAGAGATGCCTAGAGGGACGTGCACAGGGCGTCTACCCTCATGCATGAACCAAGAGGACTGAGCGCCGGGCGGCGTGCGTCAGGGTCTTATATAGACTCTGTGCCTCATCCAAGATGGAGGACACCAGAGCCAATCCGCTGCCAGAATGACAGCAATGACGTCACGCTGGCCTATCACCGAGCAAAGCGTCACAATCACATGACCAGCGACCAATCGGCATAGAAGGTGTCAGAGACATGTGACCACGTGTCACAAGCACATGACCAGTGGCCAATCAGCTTAGAAGGTGTCAGAGACATGTGACCTCGTGTCAGCGATGATGTCACCCGCACATGTGCAATGGCTCCAAGATAGGACTTAGTCTCCAGCGCTTGCACATGTGCAGTAGCAAGAAATCCGGACATAGTCTCCAGAGCCACAGCAACCGTAACATAGCTGTTCTGTAGACTGCAGGCTTAAAGAGCCCTCTGGGCCACAGAACAGAAAGCTAAATAAATATACGGTCTTCACTCAGTTTAATGGAAGGTGCTGGAGGTATAGGAGTGTGTCCCCAACAAATCTAAATGAAAATCCACCGCACTTAATCAATGATTTATAATGTAGAACAGTTTATTAAAAGCACTCAAAGGTACAGAAAAAATAATTTTCTTGAAGTGACTAAAATATTGTAACATTTTGACCCTCCTGGGTCTTAGGCGGGCTTTGCACGTTGCAACATCGGTAACAATGTGTTACCGATGCTGCAGCGATAGTCCCGCCCCCGTCGCACGTTCGATATCTAGTGAAAGCTGCCGTAGCGATTATTATCGCTACGGCAGCTTTACACGCACATACCTGCCGTGCGACGTCCCTCTGGCCGGCGACCCGCCTCCTTCCTTAGGGGGCGGGTCGTGCGGCGTCACAGTGACGTCACACGGCAGGCGGCCAATTGAAGTGGAGGGGCGGAGATGAGCAGGATGTAAACATCCCGCCCACCTCCGTCCTTCTCATTGCAGCCGGGAGGCAGGTAAGGTGAAGTTCCTCGCTCCTGCGGCTTCACACACAGCGATGTGTGCGGCCGCAGGAACGAGGAACTACATCGTACCTGTCGCTCCCCCGGCATTATGGAAATGTCGGAGGCTGCAGCGATGATACGATGACGACGATTTTGCGCTCGTTCATCGTATCATCTAGGATTTACACACTACGACATCGCAAGTGACGCCGGATGTGCGTCACTTTCGATTTGACCCCACCGACATCGCACCTGCGATGTCGTAGTGTGCAAAGCCCGCCTTAGTCATAGAGTTGCTGTTGAAAAAGAGGAAAATAAATATCGTGCAATGATACATAAAAATCAATTGTGTGCTTTCAATAAGTGCGGTGGATTTTCATTTACACAGAACAGAAAGCGACAGTGCAGGGAGATACTGTCTCTCTAGCGCACAAATTAACTATATTGGCATGCTGCATATGCTAATACAGTTATCAGTGGCAGTGCCTCTGGGCGGGTCACTATGATTGCGAGGCCCGGGACGACCACCCCTTCTGCTTTTCCATCTGCTTTTGCGGTAGCTACGCTATTGATGTCAGATCATGTTGTGTATGTGTATCCATCACAATCCCAGACAAAATCAGAACATTTTGGGGGTTTTGCTTAATATTGGCATATGAATTTTTAAAAAAACTCCACATTATTACACTGTGTGCAGACTTATTAGGCAAATGAGTATTTTGATCACATGATCATTTTTATACATGTCCTTCTTCAGGCCTGCGCCACACATCCGTGCCTCCGGTACGTTTTTGGCATTTTTTGCACGTACCGGAGACACGTGCTGATGTTGACATACTATTTTTAATCTAAAAAGCCTCACGTCAGTGTTTGCGCACGGAGCGTGTGTCCGTTCCGTGCGTACGTTTGAGCGTGTCGAAAAAGCGCTGACATGTCCGTTTTCCACCGGCATCACGTCCTCACGGATCCATTAAATCCTATGGGTCCGTGTTTACACGTACGTGATACGGATGGCCTCCGTATGCTATCCGTGTGGTCCGTGTCCGTGTTTTAATTAGAAAGTTTGTTACACTCTGAAATACTTTCAGGTGGCGTAGCTAACATATTTTTTTGCACAAAACTAACTGTGCATTTGCAGAAGGAGTGAGCAAGCAAGAAGTTGTAGTTCTGTGTATTGCAAGATCTATTTTGAGCAAACTTTCGTCTTCGAAATATAATAATGGCACCACGGGTGGACACGGAGAAACTTATAACAGCTGTCGAGACTCACCCACCATTATGGGATACACGTGTAGATGGTTACCATGACCGACTGACAGTTGAGCGCCATTGGAATCAAGTAGCTGAGGAAGTGTACCCCAATAATGCATGGTCTAGATGTTCTCCTGCAAAGCGTGCTAAATATGGTAAGTTGTTGTATTTTTTTATAGTTATTTATTTAATATCTATATTTGGATTTTTTCATACTTTCAAACTGTGATTGTTTTGGCATAGTTATGTTGTCTTTTAGTGTAAAATCCTATGAGAAGAATTGGTATATGTACTACTCAATATATTGAGTTCCTGTACAATTTTTTCATAGTATCACCAAACTTTCATAAGTGTCAAAAATCAAAGTATACTTAAATTTGTAATCTGACTTGGAATTCTTCATGAATTTACTAAATTAACTGATTAAACTGTCATGTGTTTTTAAATTCCCTGTTGTATTAGTCTAAATTTAGTATCACAATTGAAAATCTTGTTTTTTTTTTTTTTTAAAATAAAATTGTTTAAAATGACATGTCAATATCATTACCTACATGTATCAAATAATATTTCTAGTAATTGATAGCCAAATGTCATTGCAAAAACACCAAATTATAATTTAAATATAGATGACAATTACTTAAAATATAATTATTCAGAAATATTATTTGGTTATGTGTGAATGTCTAAACATGTTTTTGAATGAAGAATATCTAAATAAATTATATTTAATCCAAAGTATTTGACCAACATAATTGTGTTAAATTGTATATTACATTTCGCAAACATTATTTAAATTAATGTGTGCAGATTTATGGAGAATGTTGCAAGTGACATATTATTTTATTTTCCACAGTTGACTTGGTAAAAAGGCGTTGGCGTTCAGCCCGTGATCAGTACCGAAGGGAGTACAACCCTATACCATCCTCATCCAGCCAAGGCCGCAAACGCAGATATATTTATTATGAACAAATAAGCTTCCTAGCACCCATCTTAGAAGTTACACAGTAAGTTTTTTTTATTTTTTTAAAAAAAAAAAAAACCCCTGAAGATAATTGGACAAAGATAAATGTTAAGATTGTAATATGTTTTTTCATTTCTTATAGAACGGAGGATAATCTTGACGAATCAGATGATGAACCAACAGCAGGTCCCTCTGCTACAGCCACCTCAGCATCAGAACAAGAACCTGCCAGAGAAGACATTGAAATTCCTGAGACTCAACAAGATGCAGCAAATGAATCACATGAGGGTGGGACAGAGAGTGCACAAACCAACACCCAAGGCTCATCAACGCAACAAACAACCACACCAGCTACACAATCAACACAAACAAATGTACTTCCACGTTTTGCACCACAACCTCTACGTGCAAGAAGAATCCGCAGACCTGAGGAAATGAGATCCTTACCGGAAATAATTGACACACGCATTATTCACATAATGAACACTTTAATTCCAGAAACAGATGCCGAGCGTTTTTGTCGGTCTTTATCTACTAGCTTAACCAAAATTCCTTCAGATAGGCAGGAACGTGTAAGAGCTGCTATGCTTACCCTACTGTCAGCTAGTCAGGCAGAACAGGAACCAGTGAGAGTGTATGAGGCCATAGAAAATTGGCGTACCATTATGCAACAACATACAGTCCCAAACACAACAGACAATCAAAATACAATTTCAACACAAACAACAATGGCAACTGTAATAGTCAATAATCCACTATTACAACAATCTGGACAACCTTCAATTGCTTCAAGTACGTTAGTCCCAACACCAATTAGACAAGGGTATGTTGCAACCAATACTGGTGCCTTAAGCACTGTACAAAGTGCTACCTCACAGCAACCCATGAACTATATGAATTTACAACCAACTCAAACTACTAGTTACTTTACTCAACCCACAAATATTGGTGGTTTACCTAATTTGTTTCCAGGTTCAACATACCCACAATCATTCATGATGCCTCATTATCCAATCTCAACTATGTTACCTACACCACACTTACAAACATCAGTCAACTATCCTCAAGGTCAACAACATACACACACACAATACCCAATTACCCATGTAGATCCACAGGTGTACTCAACCACAGGCAATGTGTTGGGACAAACCAGCATGCAACAGACTGTTCCACACACTACTGTAGCTAGTAATAGGAATGTTGTTCAGCAAACAACTGCTTCCATTCCTGAAAATACCATTTCTGAGGCCACACAAAACAACATACTCAGCAACACTCAGGTTACTTCACTAGAAGATCTTGTTGACTTGTGATGCACATTTTTGTTAATCTTAACAATCAAACAACAAATCTGATGAATGTGTCAAAATGTTAAAAAAGAGGGATTTCCAAAAATGTGCAAACTCAGAGTTGAAAAGATTTAAAAAACATGTGTGATTATACTTAGTGACGGATCACATATATGTTTTATGGCCTTTATTTTTGTAATTTTATGAACACATTTTTACCCAACCAATTTGATGGTTAGATTAGTTCTAATATTCTGAAAACACAGTTTACAATTTTTTGGTCTATGTCAATGTCCAACATGATAGCAACTTAATTGGCCGACATTTTTCAACATTGTAAGCAATGCACACATTTTCTTTACAATTACTCTTGTATGTAAAGTATATTTTGTATGTTATGAAGAATACCATCAAAATTTACATTTAGAAAAATTTAACACAAGATGAACAATATGTACATTTTTAATGTGGATGTGAAAAAATAACATCCTTACTTTATGGATTAATATGCTTATTCTTAATAAAAGATTCTGTTTTTGAAGAAAAGAAACATGTTTATTATTGATATTTATTAATAATATTGCATTTTTTCAATAGACGATTAACATTATTAATGTTGTAAGTTTAAAATAAGTTTCCTAAAACATGATAGTAACACAGAAATGTACATACACATACATACAACATTCAGAAAACCATGTTGCTAACAGAAATGTCAGTTTATGATTAACGCATTTGCCCTTTAATACTAGTTCGATTTAAGCTCTTAGATGTTGAGAAAATTTAACCAAGTTCCTATAATAAAAAAAATTTATATTTTTATCAACAAAAAACCATCACAATCTTAACAATCATCACTATTATTAGTATCATCAAAACAATTAAAGTAATCAGTAAATAAATTTCTAATTTGTAAACCAGATGTCACGGAATTATGAGACATAGGTTCACCTGTGGGATTAACAACATGGTTTATCTGAAATTCATCATCCACATAAGTTCCTCCTTCATGTATCCGACAGTAATTGTGAAGCACTATGGTAGCCTTGAGTACAGATGTGACAAAGGTTGGCTGCAACTGAATCGTTGTCTGATAAATGCGCCATTTGTTAGCTAAAATACCAAATGCACACTCCACATAACGTCTTGCTTTAGTTAGCCGATTATTAAAGTACTGTTTCCTGTCATCAATGGATCTCCTTGGATATGGTCGCATAACATGTTTGGATAATGCAAATCCTGCATCTGCTACCATCACATATGGTGCCAACGGTCCAGATGTACCAGGTAGGGCAACTGGAGGGGGGATCAATAATGAATTTTCTTGCAGGCGTTGGGCTAATCTTGATGAACGGAAAATACGGGCATCTGAGGCACTACCATAGGCCCCAATGTCTGCATAAATAAAACGGTATTCTGTGTCAACCAATGCCAAAATAACAACGGAAAAAAACTTATGAAAATTGAAATAACGTGACCCAGAGTTTGGTGGCTTTTTAACTCTGAAATGCTTGCCATCCAAAGCTCCTATGCAGTTAGGAAAGTCAACAGAGTCCTTGAAGCCCTTAGAGATTTTCAACCAATCTTCTCTGTTTGGCTGAGGCATCATTTCTTCTTTTAAATGTTGCCATATCATGTCGCATGTGTGACGTACTATAACGGCAATGGTTGATCGACCCAACAAAAAATCAAAATGTAAAGCACTAAAAGATTGACCAGTCGCCAAGAATCTATGAAAACAAGACAAACAATGATTTACAATTAACACTATGTTTTTTTAAATTAAAACAATCATAAGAAAACAGAAACATTGAATCAAAAATGAGATTAGATCAATAAAGATCAATTACACATTTCAATGTGAAAAATAACACATTTACACAAATTACAAAAATAACAAATATAATACCTCAGAGTCACCATAAATCTCTCCTCTGGGGAAATGGAAAGCCGCATCCAAGTGTCCTGATGTTGCAAATGAGGTCGTAAAATATTTAGTAAGTAATCAAAACTCTCAACTGACAACCGGCAGTATGAAAAAAACTTATCTGGGAAATTCCGTAACTCAAAAAATAAAGTATGGAAATGACCATGCATAGGCCGCATCATCATTAGTGGATGCACCCACAATCTGGTTCTTCTTACATTATCATATTGCAACATGTGGCGTCGAACGCCAAAACGACGAGATATAATCCAACATAAAAACACTAAGGCCTCCGTGGATAATGGCATTGCGACAATTTTGTCTCAACACATAGGTGCTCCAAGGCATAATACAAGCAGGAAACAGTTTATAGTTAACTTATATTTATGTCCTAATCACATACACCTATGTGTCATTTAATTCCAAGTAATCACCATTATCTCAATGTGTGAAACATGTGAAACACGCACAAAAAACGGACTGCACACGGAACACACACTGACGTATTTCACGCACAGGAAAACGCACACACGTACACACGTATGACACACGATATGCATACGGACACCACACGGAGGGGAAAAACGGACTGCAAATACGGAACACGGACACAAAAAACGGACTACACCAAACGTACGTTTTTTACACGTGAGTGTGGCAGAGGCCTCAAGCTGTATAGGCTTGAGAGCCAACTACCAATTAAGTAAATCAGGTGATGTGCATCTCTGTAATGAGGAGGGGTGTGGTGTAATGACATCAACACCCTATATAAGGGGTGCATACTTATTAGGCAACTTCCTTTCCTTTGGCAAAATGGGTCAGAAAAGAGATTTGAAGGGTTCTGAAAAGTCCAAAATTGTGAGATGTCTTGCAGAGGGATGCAGCAGTCTTGAAATTGCCAAACCTTTGAAGGGTGATCATCGAACAATCAAGCGTTTCATGGCAAATAGCCAACAGGGTCGCAAGTGTGGAGCCCCGCAAACGCTGTGTCGGTGCATTACCTTCAGGGACTCCACGCAGCTGGATCTGGTCACAGGTAGGGAACCTTCTTTTTTGATTGTCGTGACGCCACTCTCAGTATTGCGGTCAGCGGGGACCGCCACTGCAGATTAAGGGATGCCTGGGGCTGATGGTGGGTGCAGTCAGTATATTAGCCCCCTGAGAGTGAGGCAAGCCCCAGGCCCCGGTGTATGTGTGTGGGACCACAGGTCGCAGAATGACTCAAACACAGTCCAAGAAGTCTTTCAACGTGTTTACTCACTGTTTGGAGGTCACGGTGAGATGCCCGGGCGACACTGTGATAACCAGGTTGAACCAGGAATTCCAGGAGGCCGTTCTGAGGGTAGCTGTCCACTCGCCTTCCTTGCACTCTTTCTGTTTTAGGAGGATCCTTTGCTTGAAGCGTGGTAGGACCCCTCCAGGGAAGCTGTTACCACCCTGCTCCCCTCTCTCTGGCTCGTCTGCCGGCAGCGTGGCCTTGGTGGGATGGCTTCTGGCCCTGTCCCCTTATGGGCCTGGTGATTGCTGCTTGGCTCAAGCTCTGTGTAGTCGTGGTGAGGGCATGAAGTACCCCCCCCACCTGTAGGTTAAGCAGCTCTGGATGATCTGCTGCCTGTACTGGGGATCTAGTTCCCCTTGTGTGCTCGGATACCGGGATCTCCGTACTCAGCCACCCTTCTCTCTGGATGGTTTTCAGGCTGACCCACGGTACTCCTTTCTCCCCCGCTTTCAGCTACTGCACTCCTCAGGACCTGTCTGCACGAGAGCTCCTCTGCTCCCTTCCACACACTTCAACTTCTTCCTCTCGACTCCCCTCTTTTCTCTCTCTCTCCGCCCTGCTTCCTAGCAACTAGCCCCTGAACACACCCCTAGCTGGGAATTGAAAGTTAACCCCTTCTGGCTACCCAAGGGTCCCCTCTGGTGATGTGGGAGGCCTGATCACTATATGTTTGTGTGTGCGCCTCATCCTGGCCTTTGGAGATTACCTGGAAGCATTGCTCCCGCATGGGTGCAATACTCTGTGGTGCCTGACCAGGTCAGGGGCGCCACACAAGAAGCGTGTTAGGCAAAAAAGGTGCAAAATAACTGCCCATGAATTGAGGAAAATCAAGCGTGAAGCTGCCAAGATGCCATCTGCCACCAGTTTGGCCATATTTCAGAGCTGCAATGTTACTGGAGTATCAAAAAGCACAAGGTGTACCATACTCAGGGACATGGCCAAGGTAAGGAAGGCTGAAAAATGACCACCTTTGAACAAGAAACATAAGATAAAACATCAAGACTGGGCCAAGAAATATCTTAAGACTGATTTTTCAAAGGTTTTATGGACTGATGAAATGAGAGTGACTCTTGATGGGCCAGATGGATGGGCCAGAGGCTGATCAGTAAAGGACAGAGAGCTCAACTCCGACCCAGACGCTAGCAAGGTGGAGGTGGGGTACTGGTATGGGCTGGTATCATCAAAGATGAACTTGTGGGACCTTTTCGGGTTGAGGATGGAGTGAAGCTCAACTCCCAGACCTACTGCCAGTTTCTGGAAGACAACTTCTTCAAGCAGTGGTATAGGAAGAAGTCGGTATTGATAAAAAAAACATGATGATTTTCATGCAGGACAATGCTCCATCACATGCATCCAACTACTCCACAGCATGGCTGGCCAGTAAAGATCTAAAAGATGAAAAAATAATGACATGGCCCCCTTGTTCACCTGATCTGAACCCCATAGAGAACCTGTGGTCCCTCGTAAAATGTAAGATCTACAGGGAGGGAAAATAGTACACCTCTTGGAACAGTGTCTGGGAGGCTGTGGTGGCTGCTGCATGCAATGTTGATCGTAAACAGATCAAGCAACTGACAGAATCTATGGATGGTAGGCTGCTGAGTGTCATCATAAAGAAAGGTAGCTATATTAGTCACTAATTTTTTTGGGTTTTATTTTTGCATGTCAGAAATGTTTATTTCTAAATTTTGTGCAGTTATATATGTTTACCTGGTGAAAATAAACAAGTGAGATGGGAATATATTTGGTTTTTATTAAGTTGCCTAATAGTTCTGCACAGTAATAGTTACCTGCACAAACAGATATCCTCCTAAGATAGCCAAATCTAAAAAAAAAACCACTCCAATATCCAAAAATATTAAGCTTTGATATTTATGAGTCTTTTGGGTTGATTGAGAATATAGTTGTTGATCAATAATAAAAAAAATCCGCTAAAATACAACTTGCCTAATAAGTCTGCACGCGGTGTATTATTATAGCACCCTTAATTCCATGGCACTTTGCATATGAAAAAAGGTATACATAATAGGGATAAGTACAATAATCATGAACAATACAAGGCACAGACTGGTACAGGAGAAGGGAGGACCCTGCCTGCGAGGGCTCACAGTCTACAAGGGATGGGTGAGGATACAGTAAGTGAGGGTAGAGCTGGTTGTGCGGCGCTGTATGGACTGAGGGTTACTGCTGGTTGTAAGCTTGTCGGAAGAGGTGGGTCTTCAGGTTTAGGTTCCTTTTGAAGGTTTCCACGGTAGGCAAGAGTATGATATTTTGGGGCAGAGAATTCCAGAGTATGGGGGATGCAAAGGAGAAATCTTGTATGTGGTTGTGGGAGAAGGAAATAAGAGGGAAGGAGATCTTGTGAGAATCGGATGTTACCATAGGCGGATTATAATGAGGGCAATCTGGGCTACCGCCCGGGGCCCAAGGCTCCAGGGGGCCCATGCTCCAAAAAGTAAATTGCCCCCATTATAATTCGCATGAAACATTTAAAAGATGCTGAGTCGTCCGCCCGCCCTGCAGCACGTCGGCAGGACGGAGGCCGCCATCGGGTTAATGAGGGGGCCCGGGTCGCTCATAGAGAGCTGCCCTCTCTTTCTGCTCTGCACTAATCTCTGTGATCGGGGCAGAGCAGGGGAGGAAATGTACTGGGGCAGAACGGAGGCTGAGAAGGGGAAGGACCTGATCACATGACCAGTGATGTGGCAGGTCCTGTAGCTGCTGCAGCCTCCATGCGCGCCTCCCAGTGTCTTCTCCCCTGCCTGCACCGATCAGCTGAGCTGCAAGATGTGGTAATGTATAGTGTGTAAGGAAATGTGTTTCTAGAGCTGTGTGTGTATATTTGTAGAGCTGTGTGTGTATATTTGTAGAGCTGTGTGTGTACATGTGCAGGTAGTCTGTCTGTCTCTTTCTCTCTCTCTCTCTGGCTGTCTCTTTCTCTCTCTGGCTGGCTGTCTCTCTCTCGCTCTGGTTGGCTGTCTCTTTCTCTCGCTCTGGTTGGCTCTTTCTCTCGCTCTGGTTGGCTGTCTCTTTCTCTCTCTCTGGCTGGCTGTCTCTTTCTCTCTCTCTGGCTGTCTCTTTCTCTCTCTGGCTGGCTGTCTCTTTCTCTCTCTCTCTGGCTGGCTGTCTCTTTCTCTCTCTGGCTGGCTGTCTCTTTCTCTCTCCCTGGCTGGCTGTCTCTTTTTCTCTCCCTGGCTGGCTGTCGCTGTCTCTCCCTGGCTGGCTGTCTCTGTCTCTCCCTGGCTGTCTCTTTCTCTTTCTGGCTGGCGGTCTCTCTCTCTGACTGGCTGTCTCTTTCTCTGGCTGGCTGTCTCTGTCTCTCCCTTGCTGGCTGTCTCTTTTTCTCTCCCTGGCTGGCTGTCTTTCTCTCCCTGGCTGGCTGTCTCTTTCTCTCTCTGGCTGGCTGTCTCTGTCTCTCCCTGGCTGGCTGTGTCTTTCTCTCCCTGGCTGGCTGTCTCTTTCTCTCCTTGGCTGGCTGTCTCTTTCTCTCCTTGGCTTGCTATCTCTTTCTCTCCTTGGTTGGCTGTCTCTTTCTCTCGCTCTGGTTGGCTGTCTCTTTCTCTCGCTCTGGTTGGCTGTCTCTTTCTCTCGCTCTGGTTTGCTGTCTCTTTCACTCGCTCTGGTTGGCTGTCTCTTTCTCTCTCTCTGGCTGGCTGTCTCTTTCTCTCTCTCTGGCTGGCAGTCTCTTTCTCTCTCTCTCTGGCTGGCTGTCTCTCTCTCTCTGGCTGGCTGTCTCTTTCTCTCTCTCTGGCTGGCTGTCTCTTTCTCTCTCTCTGGCTGGCTGTCTCTTTCTCTCTCTCTGGCTGGCTGTCTCTCTCTCTCTCTCTGGCTGTCTCTTTCTCTCTCCCTGGCTGGCTGTCTCTTTTTCTCTCCCTGGCTGGCTGTCGCTGTCTCTCCCTGGCTGGCTGTCTTTCCCTGGCTGTCTCTTTCTCTCTCTGGCTGGTGGTCTCTCTCTCTGACTGGCTGTCTCTTTCTCTGGCTGGCTGTCGCTGTCTCTCCCTGGCTGGCTGTCTCTGTCTCTCCCTGGCTGTCTCTTTCTCTCTCTGGCTGGCTGTCTCTTTCTCTCTCTGGCTGGCGGTCTCTCTCTCTGACTGGCTGTCTCTTTCTCTGGCTGGCTGTCTCTGTCTCTCACTTGCTGGCTGTATCTTTTTCTCTCCCTGGCTGGCTGTCTTTCTCTCCCTGGCTGGCTGTCTCTTTCTCTCTCTGGCTGGCTGTCTCTGTCTCTCCCTGGCTGGCTGTGTCTTTCTCTCCTTGGCTGGCTGTCTCTTTCTCTCCTTGGCTGGCTGTCTCTTTCTCTCCTTGGCTTGCTATCTCTTTCTCTCCTTGGTTGGCTGTCTCTTTCTCTCGCTCTGGTTGGCTGTCTCTTTCTCTCGCTCTGGTTTGCTGTCTCTTTCTCTCGCTCTGGTTGGATGTCTCTTTCTCTCTCTCTGGCTGGCTGTCTCTTTCTCTCTCTCTGGCTGGCTGTCTCTTTCTCTCTCTCTGGCTGGCAGTCTCTTTCTCTCTCTCTGGCTGGCTGTCTCTTTCTCTCTCTGGCTGGCTGTCTCTTTCTCTCTCTCTGGCTGGCTGTCTCTTTCTCTCTCTCTGGCTGGCTGTCTCTCTCTCTCTCTCTGGCTGTCTCTTTCTCTCTCCCTGGCTGGCTGTCTCTTTTTCTCTCCCTGGCTGGCTGTCGCTGTCTCTCCCTGGCTGGCTGTCTCTGTCTCTCCCTGACTGTCTCTTTCTCTCTCTGGCTGGCTGTCTTTCTCTCTCTGGCTGGCGGTCTCTCTCTCTGGCTGGCTGTCTCTGTCTCTCCTTGCTGGCTGTCTCTTTTTCTCTCCCTGGCTGGCTGTCTTTCTCTCCCTGGCTGGCTGTCTCTTTCTCTCTCTGGCTGGCTGTCTCTGTCTCTCCCTGGCTGGCTGTGTCTTTCTCTCCTTGGCTGGCTGTCTCTTTCTCTCCTTGGCTGGCTGTCTCTTTCTCTACTTGGCTTGCTATCTCTTTCTCTCCTTGGCTGGCTGTCTCTTTCTCTCCCTAGCTGGCTGTCTCTTTCTCTCCTTGCCTGTCTGTCTCTTTCTCTGTCTCTCTTTGTCTCTCTGTCAGTGTCTATCTGTCTCTCCACAGAAATCATATTACCTTACACATAAGCTTCTTATATTAAGAATGTCTTTCGTTGCCTATAACAACCAATCACAGCTCCATTGACTTTAATGTGAGCAGGTTTTTTGGCAAATAACTAAAGCACGGGGTTAAATTTTCCCCTCAAAACGTAGTCTATGACATTCCCTGAGTCAAATGGGGTGTCTGTGCAAAATATTGTGATTGTAAATGTGATGGTGCGGATTCTTTTATTTAGCGGACATACACACACACACACATATGTGGCGCCCTGGGCAAGCCAGGACGTCACAAGTACTGCAATAACACACCCCACACCCCGGCTAGGCACATCTAGGTCAAACAAAAATCCTTGTTGCCTCCCTCCAGGGGCTGATGTCCACACCAGGGGGTGGAGCCAGGTGGTTGGCCCCACCCACCAAGGAGTTCACAGTCCTGGAGGCGGGAAAAGGAAGGGAGATCAGTTTTGAGTTTGAGGAGTGAAGTGGTAGCGGAGGAGACTGACCATGTCCGCGTGCGTGGCCCGGGCACATACAGCAAGGTTGGCAGACGGTGGTGACCGTCTGCAGGAGGGGCTGATTGATGTGAACCGTAAGGACCGGGGACGGGCGGTGGCCTGCCGGTACCGGATCGGGAAGCGAAGAGCAGCCAGCACCATTCGGCAGGGCCTACGGACCCCGACCAGGCTAGGAGTCACTGTAAAACCGGTCAAATCCGTTAGCAAAGGGAACCTCCGGGGTTTCCCAGCAGTCAAGACCCGATTGAAGGCAACAGCTCAAACCGTGAAGGGAAATACAGTCACCGCCAAGGCTACAGTTCCCAGGGCCAGAGCCTGCGGGCAAAAAGGGCTCCCTCAGCCTCCATCCAAGCTGGGGAGCGGGTTACCGGTGGGAAGCCACCAGAACCGAGAACATAACATAGGTGCAGGGAAAGGCAGTCACCGCCAACCTACCGGGAGAAGAACAACCGCAGCCGTCTGTGGGACCCGTCCATCCAGTCGTTTGTTTTACCGGAGACTTTGCATTCATCATTGGCTGAGTGAGTACCACTGTGCTGTGCGGCACCGCGCTGCCCCCGCGACCCTGCACCTCACCAGGCCTTGTAACCTGCCTGCCACCCCTCCCTCACCGGGCCCCGGGACAACCAATCCCCCTACCCACGGAGGGGAAGAACAACATCCAAGCTGCTCCCCGTCATCGCTCCCGGGATCCCCTGACTTTGCCGGCAGCCCCTGCTCTGTCTATGGCAGGAGCTGCAGGCAGAGCCCACGTTCTCTGCCGGCACCATGCGCTTGAGAACGGAGCTTTTCAGCTGCGCGCTGAAGCGCACCTTTTAGGTGCAGTGCAGAGTGCACACGTGCACACATAGCCTTAGAGTCTTTGTTATCGATTTGATAAGCTATGTTCACATAGGGCGGTTTTGCAGTTTTTTCGCATTGGTTTAATGTAAATACATGCATGTTTAGTATTTGGTGAGTTTTTACCTCAGTATTTAGTTCCATTAAAGGGCAATAAAGGTCATTCCTTTGTCCTGGACTCAAAGACTGAACAAGCAGTTTGGATGCCTTGCTGAAGAGCGTTCAGGCCGCGGCTTTGACATGTAGGCCCGAATGGATTCAGGCCCAGCTAGACGAATTGCTGAAGAATGCCCGGGATACAGCATCTGTCCCTTCTGAACTTTCTGAACATCAAACTCTAAGAAGATCAAGACCTCCTGAGAGACTAACTTCTGAAATGGCCAATAGGACTCACAATAGGATCATAAGTCCTTCCGTTACTTCTAGGAAAAGAGCAAAGCGCTGCACGGCCTCTGATCCTTCTTACAAACCAGGAAGGAAACTACAGTACAAGAATAACAAGGGACAGAGAAAAGAGCCCGACCATCTAACCAGAGAGACACCAAGAAGTGCAAGGAGTAAGTCCAGCTCTACTGATGTGCCAGCCAGAGAAGCAGCCACACAAGCTACAACTGACGTGACGACAGCCCACCATGAATCCTTAGAACTTCCTCAACAAACTTTGCATCATTCTAGAGGACATCATACGGCCTCACCCCAGGAAATAAAACAACACGGGGGGATTGGCTTAGGACACACAACATTTCCGGATCCGGGTTCTCATTACACGAGGAGTGGTAGGAATCCAAAAAGACAACTGCGCAAAACTACTTTAACCAGACAAAGACTTCTTCGGCCGGCTCAGGATATGAGTCCGGCAATAAATCTACAGCTACAAGACTCAGAAGAGATTCCAGACAATGACTATGACACAGATAACGACTGCCCACTAGAGGGCAGCAGCACGCAGCACTTCAATAATGGAGGGGCTGTAGAGACTATAACTAATACGTCACGGACGGCTGGTCAACCTAGGACGCAGCCAGGTATTGGTGAGAACACTTTTTCTTGTCCTATATCTAGTGTAACAACACCTGTAATGAATCCAGTGGGCGCAGTTGGGGGTACAGGTCCCGGCAATGTAGGATGGGATCTTAATTCAGTAGTACAGCAATTAGTGTCAGGGGTTAAGGAGGCTTTGAGTCAGTCTAGCTTACCCATAACTTCTTCTCCTATTGCTGCATGGTGCGGGAATGGTCCCCGGACACCGGAGGTGGTAAGTCAGTCGTGTGCTGATCCAGACACACAGGAGGACGCAGTAATTTCACAAGGGGTTCCATTATCTGATGCAGCAAAAGGAGAATTATATGTATGTTTTGAGGGTCCTCTAGGAATTCATTTGAAACAGGAGGTTAGGGAGAAGATTTGGGCCGACGAATATGTGGAAATATTTTCATTATTGCCCTTAGAAAAATATAACTTGGATAGAGTAAGGTTTGATGAGAGGAAAAGAGAGGAACAAGAAAGACGGTATTGTTTCATCCCCCAAACATTTAGCGATTGGTTCCATGCCTTTGCCATATTAGCAAGTGTAATAGGCCAAAAAACTCCTGAACATTGCTCTGCCTTATTTTGTTACATGAATTCTATCGGGGAGGCGCACCGTGTGTATGGAGGTTTAGCGTGGCTGCGCTATGATGAGCAGTTTCGCCAACGAAAGGCTGGTCGACAAGGGATTCGTTGGGATCACAAAGATATTAGTTTATGGATGCGTCTCATGACAGCGCCACGTGGGGTTAATCAGCCCTTTCAGGGCTATGTCGGCAGATCATCAGCAAGCGGATTGTCGGCAGCAAACAGAAAAGGTTGCTGCTGGCAGTTCAATGATAGCCAGTGCAGATTCGGAAACACATGCAGGTACAAACATGAATGCAGCTTCTGTAGTGGAAACCATAGCCTATCAAAATGCTTTAAACGAAATAAAACCCCAACAGCAGAGATTAACCAAAAAGGGGGAAACCCCAATTAGACTCGGGGAGATGGTGGGCTATCTAAGCAGGTACCCTGATAGAAAAGCAGCACAATTGCTGGGGGAGGGTTTCTCAGAAGGTTTTAAGATCCCATCTACTTCGGGCCCATTAACCTGTTCTCGTAACCTTGCTTCAGCTTATACATATTCTCACATTGTCTCCACAAAACTAAACAAAGAAATTGACCTGGGCCGCATGGCAGGTCCATTCCCCAAAATGCCAATAGAAGACTTAAGGGTCTCTCCATTGGGAGTGGTCCCAAAGAAGGAACCCAATAAGTTTAGGCTGATCCATCATCTGTCCTTCCCTCATGGAAGCTCAGTTAATGATGGAATCGATCAGGAACTTTGCACAGTCTCGTATACTTCATTTGATACAGCGATTGCATGGGTTCAGAAGTACGGCAGAGGAGCTTTAATGGCAAAAACAGACATTGAAGCTGCCTTTAGACTCTTACCAGTCCATCCAGAAAGCTTCCATCTCTTGGGTTGTCAGTGGCAGGGAATGTTTTATGTAGACTTGTGTTTACCCATGGGCTGCTCCATCTCATGCTCCTTGTTTGAATCATTTAGCACATTTTTGGAGTGGGTAGTAAAGAAGGAAGCCGGCGTGCGTTCTGTCCTGCATTATCTAGATGATTTCCTATGTATTGGTCCACCAAAGTCATTTGTTTGTGCTTCATTATTGGCAGCGATTCAGTCGGTTTTTAAGTGTTTTGGAGTACCGTTAGCATCAGATAAAACAGAAGGCCCGTCTACACTTATCAAGTTTTTAGGAATTTTGATTGACAGTGAAGCAATGGAGTGCAGATTACCGGATGACAAGGTCAGTGATCTGCTGGAGGCAGTCAGAGAAGCTAGATCCCACCGTAAGATCAGATTAAAGGATCTACAATCGCTGTTAGGAAAAATGAACTTTGCGTGTCGCATTATTCCAATGGGTAGAGTTTTTTGTAGGCGCCTAGCTGCAGCTACCTCAGGCATAACCTTTCCACATCACTTTGTGCGGCTGGCTAGAACATTAGAGGACGATCTGGCGGTATGGGAACAGTTCTTAATAGAGTTTAATGGGAGGTCATTGTGGATCAGACCACCGGTTTCAAATTTTGATCTAGACATCCACACTGATGCAGCGGGGTCAACTGGTTTTGGTGCATATTGTTCTGGACAGTGGTGTGCAGATAGGTGGCCAGAGAGTTGGAGAAACAATGGGTTAACACGAAACTTAGTACTCCTTGAATTGTTCCCCATAGTGGTTGCTTGTGAAATTTGGTGCAATATTTTCCAAAACCGAAAAGTGAGATTTCATTGTGATAACTTGGGAGTTGTAGAAGTCATCAACAAACAATCAGCTTCTTCCCTGCCTGTTGTTACGTTGCTGCGTCATCTAGTGCTGCGCTGTGTAAAGTCACATTGTCAGATTACAGCTGTGCATGTCCCCGGTGTTTGCAATTCTGTGGCTGATGCTCTGTCTCGTTTTCAGTGGGACAGATTCCGTTCGTTAGCCCCGATGGCAGAGGTACAAGGCAAGAAGTGTCCGGATTTTCTGTGGTCACTGCCAGTGACACCGCATACGCTCTGATAGAACGGTCTGTGGGTGTAAGCACATGGCAGAGGTACCATTCAGCATGGAGGGAATGGGAAGACTTGTGTGCTCTAGTGGCACATGATGCCAGTGTACATGACAATGTTTCCTTGTTGTTATTTTACATTAGCAGGGCCTTTGTGGATGGTACTTCATTGTCCACTATTGATAGTAAAATGTCTGGATTAGCTTTTTGGTTTAAGTTGCACGACTTCACTGATTACACAAAGCATTTTTTAGTTAAGCAGGCCCTAAAGGGTTACAGAAAAAGTTGTAAGAAGACCAGAGATAAACGGCGTCCGATTTCTTTCCAGTTATTGCAGCAGATACTGAGTGTACTAGGCTGAGTCTGGAGCAGTCCGTTTGAAGTGTTTCTCTTTAGTTGTGCATTCACACTGGCCTTTTTTTTGGCGCTTTTGAGAATCAGCGAGTTGGTGTCGAGTAGCTCCACCAGAAGTGGGGGTCTACAAGACGAGGACGTGCATCAGTACACAGACAGAGGGGGTCTACAAGACGAGGACGTGCATCAGTACACAGACAGATTAGAATGTTTTCTGGCAAAGTCAAAAACTGATCAACAGGGTAGAGGAAAATGGATCACATTGTTTCCTTTAAGCAATTCATGAGGATTGTAAGTCATTGTCACAATTTCAATTCACAGCAGTTCTTAAAAAATGCCTGACAATATTGGGAGAGTCTCCAAATGCATTCACTTCACACTCATTTAGGATAGGAGCAGCCACAGAAGCTGCTAGATGGGGCTTAGGGCCTGACATAGTTAAAAAAATCGGGAGATGGGAATCGAGCAGATTTAAGAGTTACATTCGATTACATTTATTATAAATGGCGTACATGTATATATATGTGTACATTGTGGTAATCTTATAGTAGTTGTGTCTTCATTTAGACAATTGTGTGATAATTGTGTTTTTGTTTTTTGTTTTAGCTGAACAGCAATGCCTGGTTTGGATCATGGGACATTCAATTGTTTTTTGGGGGGCCTTACGTGCAGCAGTCAGGCCTAATGGCAAACAGTTGGGGTTGCCCAGTTCCTTGGCACGGGTGACATGGATAGGAAAGAGGGGAATGCAGTGGCATCAGCTGTTAAAAGAAATCCAGTATCATGTGGAGTTCTACCGCCCCCCGGACGTCTTACTTATCCATTTAGGTGGTAATGATTTAGCAATAAGAACATCAAGACATTTAGTTAGGAACATAAAGCTTGATATGTTGAATTTATGGAGGTCTTACCCAGAAACAGTGGTGGTCTGGTCGGATATAGTAGCTAGACAAATGTGGAGAACAGCGCGATCAGTGGCTCGCATCAATAATACAAGGATAAAAGTTAATAAAAAAATAACAAAATTTGTGTTGGAAAACGGAGGGGTGGCCATACGTCACCAGATGCTGGAAAATACAAAGGAACATTTTTGGAGAGATGATAAGGTACATCTTAATGACATTGGCATTGATATATGGATGTTGGGAATACAAGAAGGAGTAGAACGAGCCATTAAGTTGTGGAGGAACTCACTCTTGTAAGGTGTCACAAGAGCGAGTCTTGGCGGGATGTGGTTGTTTAAACCCCCTCTTTGTTGGTTGGAGAATTATGTTTTTAATGGGGTCCCTGGGCCAGAGCTCAGCGGACAGTGGAATATGGGTCCCTGGGGAGGAGCTCAGTGGACAGTGGAATAGATGGGTCCCTGGGGAGGAGCTCAGCGGACACAAGGAAAATGATCAAGGGGTATACCCAGATTCCCCCTTGAGCTAGGTGTACACGGCGGAGGGGGATATGGGGCTGGGATTTATAACAACCACATCTCTGGGCCGATAATCTTGTTTTTTCTTGTTGATGTTTTTTCTTATTAAAAATAAAGGGCTGCTGTGGCCAAAATTTTAATCCATGTCACGCAGTGTGTGGTGTCTTATTTATTAGGTTTCCAGGAGCGCAATTCACTAGTCCATCAGTCAAGCAGAGTGAAGGCAGATAGCAGTAACGTACATGACTGAGGCAGTGATAGATCCAGGAAAGGGTTAAGGAGTAAGGGATGGGGGTTTTTACCTAAGGAATGTGGTGGTGGGGGTGAGCGAGCAGGAGGAGAGATGGGGGCAGGGGCCATATAAGAAATAGGTCCCATGTTAAGGTGTCATTCCTTTGTCCTGGACTCAAAGACTGAACAAGCAGTTGTCCCACCCACCCTCCCTATAATAAAGGGAAATGTATCAATATCAGGACTTTGCAACACTGTCAATATTCTAACAATGTTATTGGTATTCAACATCATCGGTATTTTATCAACATTATTAGTATTGTATCGTATTGTATCAATTGTTATCAGTAATGTATCCAAATTGACAATGTCATATCAACATATTAATATTGTATTAACATTTTAATATTGTATGTTACAGCAGCATTTGGCGGCGGCGGGATGTGGTTGTTTAAACCCCCTCTTTGTTGGTTGGAGAATTATGTTTTTAATGGGGTCCCTGGGCCAGAGCTCAGCGGACAGTGGAATATGGGTCCCTGGGGAGGAGCTCAGTGGACAGTGGAATAGATGGGTCCCTGGGGAGGAGCTCAGCGGACACAAGGAAAATGATCAAGGGGTATACCCAGATTCCCCCTTGAGCTAGGTGTACACGGCGGAGGGGGATATGGGGCTGGGATTTATAACAACCACATCTCTGGGCCGATAATCTTGTTTTTTCTTGTTGATGTTTTTTCTTATTAAGATATTTATATTATTTACCTCAGTATTTGTAAGGCCTCGTGCACACGAGTATTTGGTGAGTATTTTATGTCAGTATTTGTTAAACTATGTTCACACAGGATGTTTTTGCTCAGTTTTGGTTTTTTTGTTTTTTTAAAAAATTTATTGTTTTTGTTATTGTTTACAGTTGGACTGTTCAATAGTCTGCCTAATTGTTGTTTTTTTTTTTATAAACTGAAGGGTATATTTATTAGATTAGTGGATGTTTTAGGCTAGGGACCCACTTTTCGTTTTCCTACTTGCAGTTCTAAACGCACGTTTTGGGCTTAATTGATTTGACCAAAGTTGCCTTTTTCAGAAATTTAGCGCTGAAAACACATATGTATTTACCGCGTTTTAGAAGCGTTTTCAGCGCTTTTTACATGCTTTTCCACCTGCGTTATGAAGATGTGTTTTGAACCTCATGACACTGCTAAATAAAGTTTAAATAGTCATACTCAATGAAAAAATTTGAAAAAAAGAAACAAATCTATATTTTTGTAAAAATTAATGAAAATATATTAATTTAATGAAATTCTAGCGGTAATATGATATTTAATGGAAAAATAGCAATAATTTATTGAAAATCTTATTTTTAATTGTCAGACTATGTGTGTGTGTAAAGGGACATATGAAATCATTATTTTGATGTCCAAAAAGCATGCGTTTTTGAAGTCCAAAACGCATGTTTTCAGCACTGGAAAAGTAGGTAAAACGCAGGAATTTGCTGGAATCTTGTTTTTTTGCCATTTCTCATTGACTGCAATGTTAGCAAAACGCGGGATGTGGGAAATATTTTTGAGTTGTAGTTGGCAGGAGGTCAAG
This sequence comes from Anomaloglossus baeobatrachus, assembly GCF_048569485.1. Lineage (NCBI taxonomy): Eukaryota > Metazoa > Chordata > Amphibia > Anura > Aromobatidae > Anomaloglossus > Anomaloglossus baeobatrachus. Next base: position 521,598,997 of record NC_134357.1, read on the forward strand.
AGGGCTTGGAATATGTCGATTGAAGGAGAGAGCAAAATCGAGAATTACCCCCAGGCAACAAGCGTAATGGACTGGGGAAAGTGAGTAGTCATCAACTTTGATGGATAGGTCTGTTGGGTGGTTGAATGAGGAGGAGGAAAGATAATTAATTCCATTTTGTCCATGTTAAGTTTTAAAAATCGAGTCGAAAACAAGGATGAAATAGCAGACAGACATTGTATAAAGCCAATGTCGTGCGTGGGTGGAATGTTCCAATCTGAACCTATATGCTTTGTTCCTGAATTTGTTGGAGATACACTTTCAGAGATACATCTGGACTCCGGTTCTGTGAGAAGTTTCGTTCCTTTGCATGTGGTGCATTACCAGATTCCCATCCGATGCTTTCTAAAGCGCTTGCTGGTGTCGTGCATGGGTGAAATGCTCCAATCTGAACCCAGACGCTTTATTACTGAACCTGTGTTGCATTACCAGACTCCCATCTGATGCCTTCTGAAGCCCTTGTCAGTGTCATGCGTGGGTGGAATTCTCCAATCTGAACCCGGATGCTTCATTCCTGAACCTGTGGGTGATACACATTCAGAGAAGATCCGCTTCCTTGTGCTCCCAAACCTGTCTTGTCTGTTTTTTCTAAGTCTGCCTTTGATCCGTGCGCTTGAGTTTTTCTAAACTGGAGATCTGGTGAGGTGCTCTGCTGGGTCCTGCTATGCTACGAGAACTGCTTGGTCAGTGCCCTTCCGTGCCGGTCTCCTGTGATTTCGTCTTGCCGGCCTGTCCTGCTTTCCCCATGCCTCTCTGCCAGCTATCATTAACTTTGAAGAGAGATGCCTTTAGGAAAACGGGGTGTAAGGGGGGGCACTGGTATCTCTTCAACTCTTGCTCCGTTACCTGCAGGGACAAGCGTTCACTCACCACTACGGCCGGGTTTCTCCACGCTACCTGGTTTCGCGGCAGCAATCCACGTGTGCCTCCTGCTTCCCCCTTCCGTGGCACAGGTCCTCTGGGAGTGCACCTATGGCGTGCGTGCGCACTGCTGCCTTTCTCTTAAAGGGCCTGCGCGTCACTCCCAGGTAGTGCCTCTCAGCCTATCGCTGGTCTCGCCTGGCCTCCCCACCAATGTATGGAGGTGATCCAAAACTATGCTGAGGTTTCTTGAATCAGTGCTCTTTGCATTTCGAGCTTTCACCTCAGCAACTGGCGACCGATCGCTCCAAAGTGGCGTTCATCATGAGACATCTCATCGGAGAGGCCCTGGCATGGATGAATCCCCTCTGGGAGAACAATGACCCGATTATTCATCACCTGGCCACCTTCCTAACTACCTTCCGCAAAGTATTCAACGAGCCGGGATGCTTCGTCTCTATTGCCTCATCACTCATGATAGTCCACCAGGAGAATCCCATGGTTGGGCAGTACGCCATCAAGTTTTGCACCCTGTCCTCTGAACTCGGGTGGAACAATGAGGCGCTGGTGTCCGCCTTCTGGGAGGGACTGTCTGGTACAATTAAAGATGAACAGGCCAGCCGGGATGTGCCTTCCGCCCTTGATAACCTGATAGCCTTGGCAGCCCATGTTCTGTGTGCTCCTCTCCAGCTTACCAAAGCCTCTTCTGTGCGCTCCTCTCCAGCCTCCTCAGGCCTCCTCTGTGCGCTCCTCTCCACCCTCCCCAGGCCTCCTCTGTGCACTCCTCTCCAGCCTCCCTAGGCCACTTCTGTATGCTCCTCTCCAGCCTCCCCAAACCTCTGTGCTACTACAGCCTCCCCATGGTTCTGTGTGCCACTGTAGCCTCCCCAGGCCTCTGTGTGCTCCTCTCCAGCCCTCTTTTGTGCACTCCTCTCCAGCCTCCCCATGCCTCCTCTGTGAGCTCCTCTCCAACCTCCTTAGGCCTCTTCTGTGTGCTCTTCTCCAACCTCCCCAGGCCTCCACAGTGAGTTAATTGTTTGACTAAATATAGTAGTAATAATAATAATATGTATTCATTTATAAAGCACTATTAATTCCACAGCGCTTTACATACATTGGCGACTCAGTTGGAACTCACAATCTAGATTCTCTGTCTGTATGTCTTTAGAGTGTGGGAGGAAACCCACGCAAACAAAGGGAGAACATACAAACTCCTTGCAGATGTTGTCCTTGGAGGGATTTGAACCCAGGACCCCAGTGCTACAAGACTGCAGTGCTAACCACTGAGCCACCGTGGAGCAGAGTAATTTGTAAGAATTTTGTGCGGCCCCCGAATCATGGTACAAATGTTTAAATGGCCCCTAGCAGAAAAAAGGTTCCCCACCCCTGATCTACACTGACCACAAGATTCTATCCAGTCAGCTCAGAGGTTGAATCCAGAACAATCCCAGTGGTTGCTCTTCTTCGCCCGCTTCGACTTTGTCATGCACTTCCGTCCTTCTGTGAGGAATGTTAAGGCCGATGCGCTGTCTTGGGGCACCCCTCCAGACTGGCGGGTCATGTCACAGGCAATGCTAATTAAGCACCATACTTGGATCTGGTCCGCCTTTATCAATGGTTGCTGTCTGGCACTGGGAGGGTCAGTTCTGATATAGTCCTGGTATGTGTAGAGCTTGCTCCACATGCTGGGACCTGGGCTGGCCTGTATCCATAATTGCCTCTTTTGCAACATGGAAGCGGCTTTATACAGGTTACAGGTATGTGTGCTCCATTATGGTTCTGCTTTTAACTTTATTTAGGAGGCCGCAGGGCACATGAAATACATAATATAGTGTAGGACCCCCCTATTGAGATTTGCCGTGACGTTGGCAGAGGTGGCTCAAAGAATTGATCATTTGCTAAAAATCTCATTTTTTTATTACAGTACAGTTGGAATAAATTTGTGAATTTGCACTTTTTATATGATGCATGCCAATTTCAGATCGTGCTGGCTCCTTTTTCTTTTTTTTTCCTTGGCGGGTCATGTCAGTCAGAAGAAGTCCATGCAGCTGATCTCTCGGCATCTCTGGTGGCCTAAGCTACGCCAGGACATTTTGGAATTCGTCTCATCCTGTCCCTCTCGTGCACGGAACAAAGGGTGCTTTACACGATGCGACATCGCTAACGATATATCGTCGAGGTCACGTCACTAGTGACGCACATCCTGTGCCATTAGCGACATCACAGCGTGTGACACCAAGGAGCGACGATCAATGAGCGCAAAAACGTCAAAAATCGTTGATTGTTTACACGTCGCTCCTTTTCATAATATCGTTGGTGGTGCATGCCGCTGGTTGTTCCTCGTTCCTGCGGCATCACACATCGCTACGTCTGACACCACAGGAACGACGAACATCTCCTCAGCTGCGTCCACCGGCAATGAGGAAGGAAGGAGGTCGGCGGCATGTTCCGGCCGCTCATCTCCGCCCCTCCTCTGCTATTGGGCGGCCGCTTAGTGACGCCGCTGTAACGTCGAACGCACCTCCCCCTTGAAGGAGGGATTGTTCGGTGTCTCCAGCGACGTCGCTAAGCAGGTATGTGCGTGTGACGCTGCCATAGCGATAATGTTCGCTACGGCAGCAATCACCACATATCGCAGGTACGACGGGGGCGGGTGCTATCGCGCACGACATCGCTAGCAATGTTGCCGCGTGTAAAGCACCCTTAAGACTACAAAGACGCTTCCTGCTGGTCCTCTGCTTCCTTTACTAATGCCATTGGCTCCGTGGCAACACATCGGGATGATCTTTATCACAGATGTGCCAAAGTTCTCTGGGTGCACCGTCATCTGGTTCATGGTTATTGTGCTGTCCATTACATATGGATAACAAAGACAGAAAATACAGCTAAATTATTATTTATTATAGCGCCATTTATTCCATGGCATGTTACATGTGAAAAGGGATATACATAATAGAAACAAGTACAAAAATCATGAATAATACAAGGCACAGACTGGTACAAGAGGAAAGAGGACCCTATCCACGAGAGCTCACAGTCTACAACGGATGGATGATACAGTAGGTGAGGTTAAAGCTGGTTATGCAGCGGTATAGTGGAATGAGGGTTACTGCAGGTTGTAGGCTTGTTGAAAGAGGTAGATCCTTAGTTTTCCACAGTATCTAAGAGTCTGATATGTTGGGGAAGAGAATTCCAGAGTATGGGGGATGCATGTAAGAAATATTGTATGCAAGTGTGGGAAAAGGAGATAAGAGGGGACTAGAGAAGGAGATCTTGTGAGGATCAAAAGTTGTGTGCAGGTAAGTACTGGGAGACTATGTCACAGATATATGGAGGAGACAGGTTGCAGATGGCTTTGCATATCATAGTTAGGGTTTTGATCTTTAGCCTCTGGGCAATGGGAACCATTGAAGGTATTGGCAGAGATGAGAGGCCATGGAATAGTGGGGTAACAGTTGGATTAGTCAGGCAGCAAAGTTTAGGACAGATTGGAGGGGCACAAGAGTGCTAGGAAGGAGGTCACAGAGCAGGAGGTTGCAGTAGTCAAGGCGGGAGATGATGAGGACTTGCATTAGTGTATTTTAAGATTCCTGGTTAAGTAATGTACAGATACAGGAAATATTTTTAGCCTTGAGTGGGCAGGAGGTGGAAAGGGTTTGGATATGTGGCTTCAAGGAGGAAGCAGTGTCAAGGGTTACTCCGAGGAAGTGACCTTGCAGGACTGGGGAGAGTGAGCAGCCATTGACTTTGATGGATAGGTCTATTGAGGGGGTTGAGGGAGATGAGGGAAAGATGATGAATTCCATTTTGTCCACGTTAAGTTTTAGAAATCAAGCATAGAAGAAGGATGAAATAGCAGACAGACAGTGATATCAGGTCCAGATAAGTAGATCTGTATGTCATCAGCATAGAGATGATAGGGAAATCCATGGGAATCTAGAATTTATCCCAGGCTGAAGGTGTAGATAGAGACGTGCAGGGGTCCAATAACTGAAAGTTGGAGAACACCGACAGATAGGGGGGAGATGAGGAAGTGGTGTAAGAGTGGAAGACGCCGAATGTTCAGTTCTTTTTTTTTATGAAAAGATCCAACACAGGGCCAAGTCTGTGATGCTAAGAGATTGGAGAATATGTGGTAGGAGGGAATGCTCCACTGATAATTCCAAGAGGAGGACAGAGTAGTGTAGCTTGGCTTTGGCAGATAGTAGGTCATTGGATACTTTAGAAAAGGCAGTTTCAGTTGAATGATGCAGTTGGAAGCCAGAGTGTAACCAGTCAAAGATGGCGCAGGAGGAGAGGTGGAAGGACAGTTCAAGATGGGCATGCTGTTCTAGTAGTTTTCAGGCATAGGGGAGAAGTGATATGGGGCTTTAGCTACAGAGGATGGGTCAAGGGAGGGCTTTTTGAGGATGGATGTGTTCGAGGCATATTTAGAGCATGAGAGGAAGACACCTGTTGTTAGTGATAGGTTGAAGAGATTGGTTGGGGTTTGGATGAAGACTGTGGTGAGGTTGGGGATGAGGCAGGACGGGAGCGGGTCAAGTGCACAGATAGTGAGATGTGATCTGGAGAGTAGAGAGCAAAGTTTATATTCTGTCGTGGCGGATAAACTGGTTTTGAAGGAAGAAGGCTGAGTCATGAGGAAGGGCTGTGGGTCCAAAACTTTCTCTGATTTTATCAATCTTCTGATTGAAGAATGAGGCAAATTGTTTAGGTGATATGAGAGCAGAAAAAGAAGGTGCTGGGGGATGGAGGAGAGAATTGAAAGTGTTGAAAAGCTGTTTAGGGTTGTGAGACAGGGAGGATATGAGAGATGAAACATAGGTTTGTTTTGGAACAGTGAGGGTGGACTTGAATTTCTTGAGGGACTTTGAAGTGTTCGTTTTAATGGGATCTCTTCCATCTCCTCTCAGCAACCCAGGAAACTCGCCTCTGTTCTTTAGTCAGGCTGGTGTGCCAGGGTTGCCCGTTGATTGTGCGAGTTTTGGTAAGCATGAAGGGGTAACCGATTTAAGACCTACAGATATTGTGGTACTATATAAAGCGGAAGCAGCATCTGCATTGTGAATGGAACTTATGTCTGCAAGAGGGAGAAGGGACTCAAAAAGTGATTGTAAATCAATGTGTTTGAGTGGGGATTATGAACTTAGATAGTAGAGGGAAGATAAAGTAAGTAGGCTGTGGTAAGACAAGAGGTGAGAGGCGAGTTAGAGAGGTTCAATAGAGAATGGAGGTGAGTGAAGATGAGGTCCAGTGTGTGGCCATTTTTGTGGGTGTCTGCGGAAAACCATTGAGTGAGGCCAAAAGGAGGAAGTGAGTGTTAGAAGCTTAGAGACAGCTGAGTAGGAAGTCACCCATGATCCCATGATGATAGTGGGGATGTCAACGGAAAGGAAATGAAGTAGAGAGGTGATGAAGTGGTCAAAAAAGGTGGTGGCTGACCCTGGGGGGGCGTTAAATGACAGCCAGCTGGAGGAGGAGGAGGAGATATGAACAGAGTGCACCTCAAAAAAAAAAAAATAGAGTAACAGAGGGTAGCAGTAGAATTGCGTGAAAGAGCAAATATCTGAAATGAGAAAAACAACTCCTCCACCATGCTTCTTGCTGGGTCCAGGGGTGTGATGGAATGGAATCCACCATAAAAAGGTGTAGCTGGAAAGGTTGTGTCAGAGGAGGTGAGTCAGGTTTCAGTGATGCCGAGGAAGGAGTGTTTGTTAGTGATGAAAAGATCATGGATGTATGAAAGTTTGTTGCAGACAGAATCATAGAGCTCCTGTGAGAGGGACTATGGAAGTGTTGGCTGGGTGAATGGGTACACGGATAGAAAGGTTGCGCACATTAGTGGTAAATTGTGGATGGGAGGTAGAAGTAACTGCGGGAATGTGGTGAAGAGGGCCAGGATTTGGAGAGATCACCAGCCAGGAGTGAGGAGGAGAGAGTAAGTAGATGGGACAAAGGATTTTATGTTGAGGAACAGATTGGAGGAGGAGGTGAGATGGATGGGGAGGATGGAGGGAGAGATGACCAGTTCATTATTCGGTGCAGGGATTAGGTGGGGGAGGGGGGGTAATGGGAAGTGAAGGACTATAGGAGTGATAGTGGAAAGAAACAGAAACATTGTTTGGAGTGACTGTATCCAGTTACCTTCAGTTATCTTCTGGTTCAATTCTGGTCTAATTCATTGCAGTACACTTAAATACTGCACTTAGGTGATCAGCAGACTTAATGAAGTTTGCTGAACAAGTTGTTTGACTTGTCTTTATACCATTCTCTGCTCCGTTGTACGCATGCACGCACGACTCCGCTCTGTATGCACTCATAGCTCCAATCTATACATGTTGAGCACACACGGGTCCACTCTGCAGGCGTTGTACACACATACAGCTCTGTTTTATATACATTGTACATAAGGCTCCACTGCATACATATCGCAAACACACGGATCCACTCTGCATGCCTTGTACACACATGTATCTGCTCTGTACATGTCAAACACACATGACTCCACTCCATACACATACGAATATACTACATACATATCGTATACACACATCTCCGCTCCGTACACGTTGTACGCACACGACTCTGCTCCGTACACGTTGTACACATACGACTATACTACATACATATCGTATACACACATCTCCGCTCCGTACACGTTGTACGCACACGACTGCACTCCGTACACGTTGTACGCACACGACTCTGCTCCGTACACGTTGTACACATACGACTATACTACATACATATCGCGTACACACATCTCCGCTCCGTACACGTTGTACGCACACGACTCCGCTTCGTACATGTTGTACACACACGACTCCACTTTGTGCACATCGTACACATCCAGCTTTGCCCCACACACACTAACACACACATCTCTGCACAGCAGAGTCCTGCACACACTGAGGAGCTGACCATGTGACCCCTGACTCCTCCCCTCCATGTGACATCATCACAGGTCCTGTAAGCACAGAGCAGCCATATATCCAGTGTGCAGCTCTGCAGGTGGAGGTATGTGGAGACATTACAGGCCACATTAACCCTTTAAGTGCTGGTCATTATTATATACCAAAGCTGTATCCTCTTTTTTTTCATTTGAGCTTTTCCAGGATACATATATCGTCTTGATTAATCCCTTCCTAATATGAAACGTAACAGCTTGTTTTATTAGGAATGGGTTTCCACAGATAGGCATAGCAGACGATCATGTGGGCAGAGTAGCTCTTCTTCGACAAGATGGCAAAGGGAATTTACGTCATTGGTAGCCGAGCTCCTTCAAGAATAGCCAGAGCCGGTGCCAGTAATACCCAGCAGTGACTACAGCATTTACGTGGTTGTGAGAGGGCCGATTGTGTTTGGTACATTCCATCCTCCGTAACCACTTCAAGATTCAAAAGCCATGAGGCAATTAAAAGAAGGGACCAGTCCATTCTGCCACATAGAATATGCTGGTATTTTATCAATGAAATTTAACAGAAAACACAGACAGTAAAACCTTCACAAAGGAGGTCAGCATAGACTTTTCAGGAAACACACCGTCAGCGATTTCCTTGAAGAGTCTTCAGCTTCTGAAACGATATGGGTAAGTGAACGTCTAAAAGAGGTCGTATGCACATATGTACCGCCCCTGCAGCGGTCGAACCGCTCAGATCCGGGGGTTGCTGTGGCTCGAGGGTCTCCGGACCTGGGTGCTCGCGGCCACTTCAAATGCAAAGGGGATATTTACAGGGGATAAGAGTTTGTGACGCCACCCGTGGTTCGCGGAAAGGGGAGTACCGCCGCTGCCAATGGGAGTACCCAGGGGAGATGGAGTGGGGGCAGCCAGATTACGTTCCCTCCACGGGTAGGGGAGGCGCCGGGACTCTAGATGGTGGAGGTGTAGGGGAGCGTGGTGCAGATTGGAAGCAGGGGAGGACAGCATACTCACTCAGGTCGTGCTGGTATTGATGCCACCGCAAAGCAGACTCTAACACAGAAGTAAATCAAGTCTCTGGGTGCCGCTGCCATTTCAGGGGAGCTTGTCCAGGAGTCCGCTTTCGTTGGTATTGCTGATAGTCTGTACCTTGCCTCCATGCACTGTATTTTAGATGTTCTGAGTGACTCCCTATGCTTGAAGTTGTCGGGGTCCCACTCCCCACTGTTAAGTAGTGAAGCTGTGCTGTCAATGGCTGACACTTGGGATTTCAGTGGGCCGCATAAGCTGGAAAGCCCTAACCCCCTCTTTGTGTTGATGCCTTCGATTTCTGAGCTCTTGGTAAAAGTCCATAAAGAAACTATCCTCCACAGGTTAATTATCAGGTAGTGTGAAGCTACTCCCTGATCTAGGGTCCAGTACCCCGCCGTGTTCGGTTACTAGGTACTTCGGTGCCGCCATTCCCCAAAACTAAGCCTGGCACCTTTCTCCAATACCCTGCGACCGGGTCTCCGACTCCTTCGGTCCCAAACCACCGTCCGCGACCTAGCCAAAAGTGTTGTGAATGTCAGTTATGCTTTTGCTGCTGTGAGGCTCCCTCTTGTGGCCAGGAATGGTTTGGACAGAGACAAGGTGTGTTGAGCAATGGGCGTTTCCATTGATAACTCTCTGCTTATTTAAACCCTGGTCTGATAACAGGCTATGCCGGATGTCAGTTGTTCTTTGTTCACCAGCCTGCTTCATCCTGCTCCAGACCACGTCTTCCCCAGATAAGTGCTTGGCACTTTATTTGTTGTTTGGTTCTTTTTGTTCTTATCTGAGTTTGTCATTTGCTGTGGTTGTTTTCAGTTTATTTGCATGCAGGGATCTTCCCTCTCAGTTGCTTAGCTGGAAAGCTCCCTGCAGCTATGTTTGGAGTATTGCTCCTATAAGTCCATGTGTTTGTTGCTTCTTGAATTTGTAATGGTTCCTGCTTTCTGTTCATTGGTATGACAAGAGCGCCTGGTATAGGATGGAGTGCTTTTAATACTCCTGAGGGGCATTTTGAGTACCTAGTAATGCCTTTTGGGCTCACTAATGCACCCTCCGTCTTCCAGGCCTTCATGAATGATATTTTTCGGGACCTTATTGGTAAATTTTTGATTGTCTATTTGGATGACATCTTGATTTTTTCTGATGATTGGGACTCTCATGTTGGGCAAGTACGGGCTGTTTTTCAGATACTTAAGGATCATGCACTGTACGTTAAGGGGTCAAAGTGCCTCTTTGGGGTGCAAAGGATTTCCTTTTTGGGCTTCATCTTGTCTCCCTCCACAATCGAAATGGAACCGGTTCAGGCTATTTACGACTGGGTGCAACCGACTTCTCTAAAATATCTGCAGTAGTTTTTGGGGTTTGCTAATTTTTACCGTAAAGTTATAGCCAATTTTTCGGCCATTGTCAAACCTCTGACAGATTTGACCAAGAAGGGAGCTGATGCTGAGCATTGGACCCCAGAGGCGATTGTGGCCTTCCAGGAGCTTAAAAGGCGATTCACTTCTCCCCAGTCCTGCAGCAACCTGGTGTCTCGCCCATTTCAGGTTGAGATCGATGCCTCAGAGATCGGAGCAGGAGCTGTTCTGTCTCAACGAGACGCTACTTCGGGTAAAGTTAAGCCCTGTGCCTTTTTCTCTCTGAAGTTTGCTCCTTCTGAACGGAATTATGATTTGGGGAACCGGGAATTATTGGCTATGAAGTGGGCATTTGAAGAGTGGAGACATTGGTTGGAGGGGGCAAGACATCAAGTTGTGGTGCTTACGGACCACAAGAATCTTACCTATTTGGAATCTGCCAAGAGGTTGAATCCTCGGCAGGCCAGGTGGGCTTTGTTTTTTACCCAGTTTAATTTTGTGGTCTCTTTTTTGCCAGGCACCAAGAATGTTAAGGCCGATGCCCTTTCCAGGAGTTTCTGTGCTGACTCTTTGGAGGTTGTCGAGCCGTCTACTATCCTGAATGATGGTGTAGTTTTCTCGGCCATTTCGCCTGATCTGCGGTTGGCACTGGCGGAATTTCAGGGGGATAAACTTGAGAGATGTCCTACGGGGAAACTGTTTGTCCTGGACCAATGGAGAAACCGAGTTGTCTCTGAGGTTCATTGCTCTGTTTTGGTGGAGACCTATTTACGGTGTTTTGTTTCTGCGGATCAGGATGACTGGGTTTCGTTTTTGCCTTTGGCTGAATTTGCCCTTAACAATAGAGCTAGATCTACCACATTGGTGTCCCCCTTTTTCTGCAATTTTGGGTATCACCCCAGGTTCCTCTTGGGGCAGCTTGAGGTGTCTGACTGTCCAGTGGTGGATTCGGTGGTACACAGAATGCAGCAGATTTGGGGGCAGGTAGTGGATAAATTGTTTCAGTCCCAAGAAACTGCCCAAAAGTTTGCCAACCGGCATCGGACTGTTGGTCCCTGGTTTAAAGTGGGGGACATGGTGTGGTTGTCCTCTAAAAATATTCCTATGAGAGTTCCATCTCCTAAATTTAAGCCCAGATTTATTGGACCTTATAAGATTTCGGAGATTATTAACCCTGTATCTTTCCGTTTGACTCTGCCTGTGTCATTTAAGATTCACAATGTCTTCCATAAGTCCTTGTTGAAGAAACATGTGGAGCCAACAGTTCCTGCAGCAGCGCCTCCTGACCCTGTTTTGGTACAAGGGGATCTGGAGTATGAGGTTGAAAAAATTCTGGATTCCCGTCGCAGTAGGCGACAGCTTCAGTACCTTGTGAAATGGAAGGGTTATGGGCAGGAGGATAACTCTTGGGTTGTGGCTTCTGACATTCATGCGGACAGGTTGGTTTGCGCCTTCCATCATGCTCATCCTGAGCGACCCGGTGGCGTTGGTGAGGGTTCGGTGACCCCTCCTCAAGGGGGGGGGTACTGTTGTGAATGTCAGTTATGCTTTGGTGCTGGGAGGCTCCCTCTTGTGGCCAGGAATGGTTTGGACAGAGACCAGGTGTGTTGAGCAATGGGCGTTTCCATTGCTAACTCTCTGCTTATTTAAACCCTGGTCTGATAACAGACTATGCCGGATGTCAGTTGTTCTTTGTTCACCAGCCTGCTTCATCCTGCTCCAGACCACATCTTCCCCAGATAAGTGCTTGGCTCTTTATTTGTTGTTTGGTTCTTTTTGTTCTTATCTGAGTTTGTCATTTGCTGTGGTTGTTTTCAGTTTATTTGCATGTAGGGATCTTCCCTCTCAGTTGCTTAGCTGGAAAGCTCCCTGCAGCTATGTTTGGAGTATTGCTCCTATAAGTCCATGTGTTTGTTGCTTCTTGAATTTGTAATGGTTCCTGCTTTCTGTTCATTGGTATGACAAGAGCACCTGGTATAGGACGGAGTTCAGATCTAGCGATCTGAGGGCTTTTTTGTACTATCAGGTTGTTGGATTTTTGCAGGGTTTTTCTCTGGCCACCATCAGTCCCTTTCCTGTCCTGTCCTATTTAGTCAGTAGGGCCTCACCTTTTGCTAATCCTATCATCTATCTGTGTATTGTGTTTTCTTATATCACAGCAGTCTTTGAATGTGGGGGGCTTGCTATTCTTTATCTATTTTCTGAGGCAGAGAGTTATTCATCTTTCCTTCGTTTAGGATAGCTAGTTCTCCGGCTGGGTTTGCGGTGCACAGGATGTTAGTTCACCCCTCGGCTACTTCTAGTTGTGATGGTTAGTAAGGGGATGGCGGCCAGATTAGTTGCCAATGCTCTTGTCACCTTTTACCAATGATTTATGGTTGTCTTCCATGGTTCCGGATCATAACACAAAAGTCCCCAGGGAGTGCCAACTTCCTGCAGCTCCTCACTCACTGATCGCTACTTCTCAACTCCAGGGAGCTGCTACTCCCAGCTCCTCACTCTTTGGGAGCTACTTCAGTTCTGTCTAAGCTTTGCTCTTGCTCTCCACTTTCTCTCTCTGACTTCCTCCCTCCCATCAGTCTGCCTGACCCTTAGGCGAGTGGCCCTGTTCCAGCTAGACGACCCACTGGTGTGCCTGACAGGGTGTGGTGTGAGGTGTGACTAGGATTTGAATGCTGATGGAGCAATACCAAAAGTTAGGAACCCAGAACCATGGGGGGTTGAGTCCTGCACCAGAAGTGAAAGGGGGTACAGTACCCTGTGACACCCTGACTAGTTCGGGGGCGTCACACATACCTTTAGGCTTTCTTCACAAGTTACAGAAAATTTCAAATGCGAATTTGGTTACAAATTTGTAATGAATACAGATCAAATCCAAATTATTTCATTGCGGATTTCATCCTTCTCCAGTCACTAAACATTAATTAAGCTTTTAATTGCAATGAACATGCCATTATAATGAGCCTGCTGCAGATGTGAAATCTGCACCACTCTTTATTTTTCATGTGGATTTTTTTTTGGGCAACGTGTAACTGACTGGCATTTTGGCAAACCCATTTACTTGTACAGTAAATTGCTACAGACCTGTCACGCAGAGTCTGCATCGCAAATCTGGGATGTGTGAACTTGGCTTTTGCGTCCATATGTTTGCCATTACTTAACACTTAAAGGGAACCTGTCACCAGATTTTTCCCTATTAAACCAAAAATATCACCTTCTGCCGCTCCTGGGCTGCATTCTATGAAGGTGCACCTTGTTGCTGGCCCCCTTTTCAGACCTCCAAAACAACTTTATAAAATATTACCTTTTCTTATGCAAATTAGTTTGGTTGGCCAGATGGGCGGGCTCTATTTCGCCGCCTTCTGTTCCCCCTCCTGCCGCTGTTTGCTGTCCCCCAGTCTTGATTTGCATGGATGACGACGGCACCGTCATCCTCCATGTTGATGCCGAAGTCTCGCACAGAGGCCACTATCGCAGGCCTGAGCAGAAACTACCCCTCTCGCACGCCAGTGATGTAGTTGCGCAGGCTCAAGATTATGGGCGGCGCTTTGCATGATCTCACCAGCGTCATCCTAGTACCCACCCATAATCTCGAGCCTACGCAAATACATCACCGGCGAGCGAGAGGGATAGTTTCTGCTCAAGCCCGCGATAGTGGCCTCTGCTAACTTCGCCTGCGCGAGACTTCGGCATCAGCATGGAGGATGACGGGGCCGTCGTCATCCATGCAAATCAAGCCTGGGGGACGGCGAACAGCTGCATGAGGGGGGAGAGAACGCGAAATAGAGCCCGCCCATCTGGCCAACCAAACTAATTTGCAGACGAAAAGGTAATATTTTATAAAGTTGTTTTGGAGGCCTAAAAATGGGGCCAGCAACAAGGTGCGCCTTCATAGAATGCAGCCGAGGAGCTACAGAAGGTGATATTTTTTATTTAATAGGGAAAAATCTGGTGACTCCTTCCATTCATGCTCCCAAACAGTAGTTTCTGACCATATATAGGTTATTGCAACGTTTAGGAGTAATTATGGAACAAATTGAAGAGTCTATTTTCACCTTTTTCATTTTCTGGAAATTAAAATCTTGTGTCTAGAAAAACATTTTTTTGGCAAATATGTAAAAAAAATAAATTATCTTCATGGCTCAATAATATAAAATTCCGTGAAGTACCTGTGATGTTAATATGCTGAAAACAGCCCTTGGGGAATCCATTCAGCGGCATACACTGTGTGCACAATTATTAGGCAAGTGATTTTTTTGGATCATATCATCATTTTTGTGCTGGCTTTCGAACTCAATGCTGCATAAATTTGAATTCTTATTGTATGAAGCATATCAGGTGATGTGTATTTGGGGAATGAGCAATAGTACGTCCTAATGATACAACACAATTTATTAAGGTGTGCAGAATTATTAGGCTGCTTGTTTTCCTCAGGCAAAATGCGTTCAAAAAAGATTTAACTGACTGAAAGGTAAAAAAATGTTACATGGGGATGCAGCACTCTTAAAATTGCTTAGATGAAAATCATCAAACGTTTTGTTGCAAATACCGGTAGTCAACAGGTTCACAAAAGCATGTTGAGGAGAAAAGTTGTACATTAACTGAAAAAGATTTGAAAAGAATGAAGCGACCAGTAAGCCATTGTCCTCCAGTGCTGTCAAATTCCATAACCTGCTTGGAGTGGCCAGAAATACAAGGTTTTCAGTGCTCAGACACAACCGAGGTAAGAAAGGCAGAAACCGAATCACTACTAAACAAGACACAGCAAGAGAGAGGTCAAGGCTGTGCAAAAAAACCTCTGAAAACAGATTTTTCAAAGGTTTTATGGACCGTTGAGATGAGAGTGGCTCTTGATTGCCCAGATGGATGGGCCTGTCGCTGGATCAGTAATGGCCACAGACATCCACTTCGATTCATATGCCAGCAAGGTGGAGGTGGGGTACTGATATGGCCTGGTATTATTAAAGGGAACGTGTCACCACTTTTTCGGCCTATAAGCTGCGGCCACCACCACCGGGCTCTTATATACAGCATTCTAACATGCTGTATATAAGAGCCCAGGCCGCTGGTATAACATAAAAAACACTTTATAATACTTACCTAACGGTCGCGCTGTGGGCCTTATGGGCGTCTCCGTTGCCTGGTGCCGGCGCCGCCTCTTTTGGCCATCTTTGTTCTCCTTCTTCTCTAGCCGCGGTGCATGACGAGTCCGACATCATACACACTCGCCAGCATTGAGGTCCTCAGCAGGGCAGATCAAAGTATTGTAGTGCGCCTGCGCAGGACTGGCGAGTGTGTATGACGTAGCCGCGTCATGCATCCAGGCTTCAGAAAGAGGATGAAGATGGCTGAAAGAGGAGGCGCCGACACCGAACAACGGAGTAATTTGGACCAAGTTGGAAACCAGTGGATTACAAATTGTCTAATAGCAAGAAGAAACAAAACAAGGCCTGCTCCCTGTCGTCATCACTGCAGAAGGAATGAAAGAAACACGGTCTAATGGAGCGCTATGGAGGCCACGTGGAAGTAAAAGTTCAATGTCTTTTATTAATTCACATAAACCACAACGCGTTTCGATATAGTCCAATATCTTCGTCAGGTGGAAGATATCCACCTGACGAAGATATTGGACTATATCGAAACGCGTTGTGGTTTATGTGAATTAATAAAAGACATTGAACTTTTACTTCCACGTGGCCTCCATAGCGCTCCATTAGACCGTGTTTCTTTCATTCCTAAAATCTCTTCCCCTCTGGGGACACACGGCAGGAGCTGCTTGGACGGAGGTAGTACTCGCAATCAGGAACACTGATCTTCAGTGACTCCTCCAGTCCAGCCGCACGGGGGCTTTCCTGGATTAACTCCTCGGCTGCAGGAGACCTGCCCGGCACAGCAGCACTTGTGGCTTATCTCCTGGAAGGATCTCCTGGACTCAGTCCCTGACAGCGCAAGTTTATACAAACTTATCACGTCTTTTACCAGGGTTGTGCAGGGTCTGCACAACCTTATCAGGTGAGCAAATTTCATTCATTTGTTCTCACCGCTTACATTGTGACCCTACACATGCGCTCCTTGTTTTTCATTTTATCTAGTCATCACTGCAGAGACACTCCAGGTACACAAGCAACATCTCCCCTCATAAACCAGCAATACTGGCATGTAGCATACCAGGCCACCAAACTGCTACATGAACAACTCTTCAAGACCCAATGAGACCCCACCATATGTGAAGAGAAGGCAGCCATCCTTTGGAGGAAGGGACCTAGTGATTAATACTAGTGATGAAGGAGCTGCAGTAGTGGGGAAAATTGAAGCTCATAACGATCTAATAGTCACACCGAGTGTCATGTCACTTCATGACAAAAATGTCCTCTCTAAACTGGCAACCAGAGAATCTATTCATCTCAGAGAAATATCTATCAGACCTTATCACCTCTGCAATTTCACAATTAAACATAAATATGAATACAAGGTTTTATACTCTGCAGACCTCTCTAGATGAAATACTGCACAATACTGCAGGGCACACTACCACAAGGATGAGCACATTACTACTAGGCACAATACTACAGGGCACAAGGATAAGCACAATACCACAAGGATGAGCAGATACTACAGGGCACAATATTACAAGGATGGGCACAACACTACTGGGCACAATACTACAAGGATGGGCACAATACTACTCTGCACAATACTACAAGGATGGGCACAATACTGTAGGACACACAACTACAATGATGGGCACAATACTACTGGGCATGATACCACAAGGATGGGCACAGTACTGCAAGGATGGGCACAATACTAAAATATTACAAGGATGGGCACAATACTACTTGGCATAATAATACAAGGATGTGCACAATACCGCAAGGATGGGCACAATACTACAAGGATGGGTACAATACTACTGGGCACAATACTAGATGGGGACATTACTACAAGATGTTGGCTAAGATTACTATATGATGCCGCTAATTTGAACTGCCGCACATTATGAGCGTGTTAAGGAGGTGGGCGTGATGTCACGGCCGCTAATCTCCGCCCCTCCCCTCGGCCGGAAGCAGTGTCAGCAGGGAGTGGGCGGGGCTGGAGCCGAAGATCAGTACCCTGGACAGCAGCAAGGACCATGTGAGTATTCAAATTACCGGTTCTCCATGTGTTATCGTGGATAGCACACGTAGAACACACGTGGCCCGCATGTACCGGAGACATGTACTTACCAAACGCAACACGCAAGGAAAATACCTATCTTGCGGCACGTGCGTGATTTTCACGTGAGTGTGAGAGAGGCCTAAAAGGCATTATGTTTGGAGACAAGCCAAGAACTCCAATTCCAACATTGTGGCTTTTCAAGAAACAAAATTTTCACAAGTTAAGCCCTTTAATTTTTCTCAATTTTTTCCCCCTATATCTTTATATCCTCTTCATGGAACAAAAAGCCAGAAGTTGGCCGTTAACAATACGGTTTCCTTTCAACTTTTTTAAACAAATCTCAGATAATAATGATCGAGTTCATATTCTCATATGTAGGGCTGAGCAGGCCTGGGCTGTAAATGTCTGGATCCGCGCAGTTTCAGCACTATTCCTGGGCCCGATCCGGGCCCGGGATTCCGGCTGCAGGATCCGGAACTGGCAATTAATAAAAATGAAAAAAAAACAATAAATAAATAGCGTTTCATACTTACCAGACTCTGTCATGGCGGCACACTTGCTTCCAGGTCGCGCTTTCACTTCCTGTGCTGTCACACATCTTTCTGTGTTTTCCCCGCCCACCGGCCGTCCTCTCAGCTGTGATTGGTTTCTGGCTGACGCGCCCCCAGCCTGTGACAGTGTCTGCCATGCAGTCATCGCTTATCGCGGTCAGTACTACGCTGCACTCAGAGCGGGCAGCCGTGCTCTATGACTGCTTGCTCTAACATGTAGCAGAGCCGGAGGTGTCGCCGCGGGACTTCTCCTGTGGATTACGTCGGAGCTGCAGGGTGTTTGGGGTTAATAAAGTGGTGAAGGAGGAGTGGTTTGTATTTTATTTCAAATAAAGGATTTTTCTGTGTGTCTGTGTTTATTTACTGTCACTTACAGGTTTGTGTGATGCAGGTATCTGACAGACGCCTGTACCATCACAAACCTTTGGTTTAGTAGCAGCCATGTGCCGCTATTAACCCCTGCTATTACCCCGACTGACACCGCATCACGCCAGCGGGAAGAGGCGGTATCGCATTGGTATGTCGCATCTAACAGATGCGACATACCGGACGGCTGCGGGCTATACCAGCCCCCGGCCGGCGTTATCATGGCTGGATGTGAAGATTAGGGGGGACCGCACGTCGTTTTTTTTTATATATATTTTAAAAAAAGCAAGCGTTTTTTTTTCTACTTCGCGAGCAACCCCCGCGAGTCTGACATCGCAGAACATCTGCACACTTCTGACAGGAGCGTGCATGTGTTTCTAGGTACATGCACACTCATGTTCAGACAGCAGCAGGCTGTGCCGGGTGATGTCAGACCCGCACGAGTCTGACAGCGCATCACCGGCACTGCTGCACGCTTCTCACAGGAGCGTGCATGTGTTTCTAGGTACATGCACGCTCATGTTCAGACAGCAGAATATGGTGTAAAAATCCCAGCATCAAATTTGCATCCCCTGGCCCCCAAAAATAAAAAAAAATTTAAAAAAATCTTCCACAGGTGGAAATTTGGTGCTGAAAGCTGCTGCAGGCGATTTCAGCACCAAATGTGCACCTCCTGGCAAAAAACCACGGCAAAAATCGCGGAAAAATAACCGCGGCAAAAAACGCGGCATAAAAATTGCGTCAAAACACCGCGATTTTTTGCCAGGAGGTGTAGATTGGATGCAGGAATATGGTATAAAAATTTCAGCACAAAATCTGCATCTCTTAGCCAAAAAAAATGCGCTTTTTCTGCTAGGAGATGCAGGTCTGTGAACTCAGTGACCTCCACCTGAGGTCAGGTTACCTGCGATTGCAGATGAAGGACCGTGGGAACCTTCACCTGTGACCGCAAATAACCTGAGTGACGTCACCGCTCAATGCGCAGCTCATTCATTCTCTGGAGCTCACAGAGAGCGGTCGCTCGTGCCGCTCTCTGTGATATTCAGATGTAGCAGAGCTGAAGCGGCGTGGGACGTCGTGTGGATTACGTCGGAGCTGCAGGGTGTTTGGGGGTAATAAAGAGGTGAAGGAGTGTTTGTATTTTATTCCAAATAAAGGTTTTTTCTGTGTGTCTGTGTTTATTTACTGTCACTTACAGGTTTGTGTGATGCAGGTATCTGACAGACGCCTGTACCATCACAAACCTTTGGTTTAGCAGCAGCTATGTTCCCCTGCTAACCCCTGCTATTACCCCGACTGGAACCGCATCACGCCAGCGGGAAGAGCCGGTATCGCACACCGGTATGTCGCATCTAACAGATGCGACATACCGGACGGCTGCGGGCTGAGGATATACCAGCCCCCGGCCGGCGTTATCTTGGCTGGATGTGAAGATTAGGGGGACCGCACGTCGTTTTTTTTTTTTTTTTTTTTTTTTTAACTTTCACTGGAGTCACACGTGTGAGGGGCTCTGGCAGCACCCGGCAGCCTTGTACGTGTGACTCCGGGCACTGTATAAACAGCACAGATACTGCGCGACGGCTGGGGCTGCAGCCAAGCGCTATAACTGTGCTGCCGAGTGTGTTTACCACCGTGACCGACAGTGCACTGCTTTCCCCGCCCACCGGCCGTCCTAGCGCCTGTGATTGGTTGCAGTTAGCTGCCACGCTGCTGTCGCGGGCGGAGGAGGGGACGCTGCGCTCTCCCACTGCTCGGGTCCGGCTGCCGCTGCTGCTGCGGCTGCTGCTCGGTGGTGGCTCGAGCGGTGGGCCGGATCCCGGGGACTCGAGCGGCGCTCCTCGCCCGTGAGTGAAAAGGGGATGATTGGTTGTGGGGGTTTTGATTATGGATATTGTCCGTGACGCCACCCACGATTGTGGTGATTTTTGGTGACACCACCGCTGCTCTGGACGGGGATCCCGGGAGCGGTGACTGGGAGCAGCTTGGTTGTTAGTTCTCCCCTCCGTGGGTAGGGGGTTGGTTGTCCCGGGGCCCGGTGATGGGGTAGGAATGGATGGCAGGCAGGTTACTGGGCCTGGGGAGGTGCAGGGTCGAGGGGGCAGCGCTGTGCCGCACGGCACGGTGGTACTCACTCAGCCCAATGATGAAGACACAGTTCTCGGTAAAACACACGGCTGGATGGACGGGTCCCACAGACGGCTGCGGTGTTGTTGCTCCCGGCAGGTTGGTGGCAACTGCCTTTCCCTGCACCTAAGATGTTCGTACGGTTCCAATGGGTTCCCACCGGTAACCCGCTCCCCGGCTTGGATGTGGGCCGGAGGAGCCCCTTTTGCCCGCAGGCGCTGGCCCTGAGAAACGGTTGCCTTGGCGGTGGCGGTGTCTCCCTCTGTTGGTTGGACTGTTGCCTTCTGTCGGGACTTGACTGTTTGGAAACCCAGGAGGTCCCCTTCACTAACGGATTCGGCAAATTCACGGCGACTCCTAGCCTTGCCGCGGTCCGAAAAGCCCCTGCCAGATGGTGCTGGCTTCTCTTTGTGTACCGGCCTGGTACCACCGGGCCACCGCCCGTCCACGGTCCTTACGGTAGACTCCAATCGGCCTCTCCTGCAGACGGTCACCACCGTCTGCCAACCTTGCTGTTCTGTCTGGGCCACACACCCGGACCAACTTCAGGCTGCTTAGCTGTCACTTTTCTCCTCTCTCAACACTTTTTCCTCCTTCGACTTTTGCTGTCAAAACTAGACTGTCTGTTTTCCCGCCTCCAGGACTGTGAACTCCTCGGTGGGCGGGACCAACCGCCTGGCCCACCCCCTGGTGTGAACATCAGCCCCTGGAGGAAGGCAACAAGGGTTTTATGTTCTGGCTTCGGTGTGCCTGCTGGGAGTGTGGGGTGTGTTGATGTTGTGCTCTGTGGCCCCTGGCTTGTCCAGGGCGCCACATTCCCCCTTAGTTAAATGCAGACCGTCCGCGGGCTGCCCGTCCATCACCGGTTTTATTTTCACCAACTGAAAAAGAAAAACGGTAACAGACATACAATTATAATAACATCTTCCCACATCGGGAGGTACTCTTACTTAAACGTTGCGTAACGGTTACGGCTTCCGCTCTCTCCCACCCAAGCAACCTGGCCCTGATGCTGCCACTAAGCAAACAGGCAACACCCCTTGACCCCAGTCCTGCACAAGTTGCCCGAGCGGGTTCTGTCCTTTTCAGGGGACCCACGTCCATGGGGAACCCCTGAAACCCCCAGAGGATCGCCACCGGTTCCGGGCCCCAGCCTGCTCCACTGCGGGCCCTTCCTCCAATCTGCCTCTCCGGAGGCGGCAACGGTGGAAGCCACAACAAACATTATTTACAGGCCACAAGTTTGTGGTTGCCTTGCAAGTTCTCAGGCTTGTTCATAAAGAGTTCTTTATGTAAAACTTTTCAAATGGTCCCCACGGGGACAACGGTGCCGGCAACAACCGGTTCTTTTTAATCATGGCTAAATCAGGTGAATCTTCACGGTGTCATTTACTTATCATCTTCACAAAACTTTCAAACTTTAAACACACACATATGGTCCCAACGGGGACGGTGACAACGGCATTCCGCTGCCCTTACTCCGACTCTTCGGTGTCTGCTGGGGGAGAGGGTGCGTCGGACACCCGGGCTTCCTGACTGCCCCTCAGCTTGGCATCCAACGCAAACCACACCCTCTACCCACAGTGCCGGGTGTACTGCACCAGGTCGCCCGGCATCAGGTTACGGCCTGGGTGCTCTTCTGGTAGGTGGGCATTAACATCCCGCCGGGCTATAAAGACTTCGGCCTCCAGGCCCGGTTCATAGATGAAACCATAGCCCCGGCGGACATCAAACTGCCTCACCTGCCCTTCATACAGCGGGCCCCGGACACGGAAGGTCGCTTGTCTCAGGCTCTCCTTTTCCCGGATTGCACGGGCCACCAACTCCGCCTTCTTCCTTTCCCTCTCCTCGATTTCTGAGCCCAACGGTACCGGCTCCCTATCCCAGTACGGTGCTGCTGCGAGCTCCGGCGCACGGGTCGGGCCCCGCGAGACCTTTTGAACACTGCCCACTGCTGGTGATCTGGGCGGAAGGTCCCGCGGTGACTTGGCCTTGGGCGCCGCCTTCCAGCGGCAAACCGGCGCAACCTCAGCTGAGGTGTAGGGGATGGGCACAGGGGCTTTCTTCCGCTGGGCCTTCGGCACGGAGCGGCCTGTCGGCTCCGGCTCGGTTAATCTCTCGGGGGATGCCTCCGGTTCGGGTTTCGGGGCTTTCCAAGGTAGCACCTCCGGTCGGCTACGGGCTCCGGCTACAGGTCGGTCCGCCGGGGCGGACATGCTGGGTATCGCTACCGGTTGCGGTGGTAGCGGGCCTAGTGGCGGGGGTCACGGCAGCCGGGACGGATGGCGAGGGAGGCAGTAGGGCGGGGGGGGTTCAGACCGGGTCCCGCAGCCACGATGACCGGCCCGCTAGGGGCACCGGGGCGTGGGTCACTCACCCTCCCTTCCGCAACTTCCTCCTCGCGTCTCCGCACGGTCGCTATGACCTCCGTCATGTCGGTCTCCCACTCCTCCAAGAGGAGCTGCATCTTGACCTGCAGCCTCTGATAGAGCTGCGTGGTCCGGATCTCCACCCACGCCGCTGTTCCAGGCGCGGGGGCTACGGTGCTTTGGGACGGCATGTACATCTTGCTGGCGGCCTCTCCCAGGAACAAGATGGCCGCAGGGTCCTGGCGTCCCTGCTTTTATAGCCGCACTCAAATGCGACCAGCCGCCATTTCAACCCCCTTAGCCTCTTTCCGGCTCCTCCTCTATCGGGGCGGGGTTTAGGCCTTCGCGCCTCCACTACTCGAGGAGACGCTCGAGCGGGAACTCTTCGCTCCCAAGATGGCGGCTTTTCAAATTTTCCGGCCGGACACATCCGGCTGTCACACAAGGCGCACTTCCACCAATCGGTAGAACGGTAGGATCCTGTTCGTGATGCCAAGTTGTCACGGGCGGAGGAGGGGACGCTGCGCTCTCCCACTGCTCGGGTCCGGCTGCCGCTGCTGCTGCGGCTGCTGCTCGGTGGTGGCTCGAGCGGTGGGCCGGATCCCGGGGACTCGAGCGGCGCTCCTCGCCCGTGAGTGAAAATGGGATGATTGGTTGTGGGGGTTTTGATTGTGGATATTGTCCGTGACGCCACCCATGGTTGTGGTGATTTTTGGTGACACCACCGCTGCTCTGGACGGGGATCCCGGGAGTGGTGACTGGGAGCAGCTTGGTTGTTAGTTCTCCCCTCCGTGGGTAGGGGGTTGGTTGTCCCGGGGCCCGGTGATGGGGTAGGAATGGATGGCAGGCAGGTTACGGGGCCTGGGGAGGTGCAGGGTCGCGGGGGCAGCGCTGTGCCGCACGGCACGGTGGTACTCACTCAGCCCAATGATGAAGACACAGTTCTCGGTAAAACACACGGCTGGATGGACGAGTCCCACAGACGGCTGCGGTATTGTTGCTCCCGGCAGGTTGGTGGCAACTGCCTTTCCCTGCACCTAAGATGTTCGTACGGTTCCAATGGGTTCCCACCGGTAACCCGCTCCCCGGCTTGAATGTGGGCCGGAGGAGCCCCTTTTGCCCGCAGGCGCTGGCCCTGAGAAACGGTTGCCTTGGCGGTGGCGGTGTCTCCCTCTGTTGGTTGGACTGTTGCCTTCTGTCGGGACTTGACTGTTTGGAAACCCAGGAGGTCCCCTTCACTAACGGATTCAGCAAATTCACGGCGACTCTTAGCCTTGCCGGGGTCCGAAAAGCCCCTGCCAGATGGTGCTGGCTTCTCTTTGTGTACCGGCCCGGTACCACCAGGCCACCGCCCGTCCATGGTCCTTACGGTAGACTCCAATCGGCCACTCCTGCAGACGGTCACCACCGTCTGCCAACCTTGCTGTCCTGTCCGGGCCACACACCCGGACCAACTTCAGGCTGCTTAGCTGTCACTTTTCTCCTCTCTCAACACTTTTTCCTCCTTCCACTTTTGCTGTCAAAACTAGAC